>NC_064868.1:102372684-103572684 GCF_024139225.1 Suncus etruscus
CACTCTCCTAAACATATATGCACCGAATGAGGGGCCAGCAAAATATTTAATACAACTGCTGACAAATCTGAAAAATAATATCAACAACAACACAATAATTGTGGGGGACCTAAACACGGCTTTGTCAACACTGGACAGGTCAACCAGACTGAAACCCAACAAGAATATACTAGACCTGAGGAGAGAAATGGAAGAAAGAGGCCTAGTGGATATATATAGGACACTCCATCCCCAGAAACCTGGATACACATTCTTCTCCAATGTACATGGGACATTCTCCAGGATAGACTACATGCTGGCACATAAAACATACCTCCATAAGATCAAGAGGATAGAAATTTTGCAGACTACCTTCGCTGACCACAAGGCTCTGAAATTATTTGTGAACTCCAAAGGGACTCAGAAGAAACACTTTAACACCTGGAAGTTAAACAGCCTCATGCTCAATAACCAGTGGGTCCGAGATGAAATCAAGGAGGAAATAAAAAGGTTCCTGGAAACAAATGACAATAAAGACACAAACTCTCAGAACTTATGGGACACAGCAAAAGCAGTACTGAGAGGAAAATTTATAGCTTTGCAAGCACACATCAGGAAGGAAGAAGGAGCTTACCTGAGTAGCTTAATGACACAGCTAATAGAACTAGAAAATGCTCAACAAAAGGACCCAAGAACAGGAAGACAGAAGGAAATAACAAAGCTGAGAGCAGAAATCAACGAAGTGGAAACTCAAAAAACAATCCGAAAGATCAACGAAAGCAGAAGTTGGTTCTTTGAAAAAATAAACAAGATTGATAGACCACTGGCAAACCTAACAAAGAAAGAGAGAGAGAGAAACTTGATAACTCGTATCAGGAATGAAAAAGGAGAGATCACTACTGATATGACAGAGATTCAAAGGGTAATCAGAAACTACTTTGAAAAACTCTACGCCACTAAAAATGAGAACCTGGAAGAAATGGATAAATTCTTGGACTCTTATAATCTTCCACGGTTGAAGGAAGAGGATGTAGCATATCTAAACACCCCCATCACCATTGATGAAATTAAAACAGTAATCAAATGTCTGCCGAAAAACAAAAGCCCAGGTCCAGATGGATTCACTAATGAATTCTATCAAACTTTCCAAGAGGAACTACTGCCAATCTTGGCAAGACTCTTTCATGAAATTGAACAAACAGAAACACTTCCAAATAGCTTTTATGAAGCCAACATCACCTTGATACCTAAACCAGACAGAGACGCTACCAAAAAAGAAAATTACAGACCAATATCACTGATGAATGCAGATGCAAAGATCCTCAACAAAATCCTGGCAAATAGGATTCAATGCCTCATTAAGAAGATCATCCACTACGATCAAGTAGGTTTCATCCCAGGAATGCAAGGCTGGTTTAACATCCGTAAATCTATCAACATAATACACAACATCAATAACAAGAAAAATAAAAACCACATGATCATATCAATAGATGCAGAGAAAGCATTTGATAAGGTCCAACACCCATTCTTGATCAAAACTCTCAGCAAGATGGGAATGGAGGGAACCTTTCTCAATATAGTGAAGGCCATCTACCACAAGCCAGTGGCAAATATTATCCTCAATGGAGAAAAACTGAAAGCCTTCCCTCTAAATTCTGGCACAAGACAAGGCTGTCCTCTCTCACCACTCCTATTCAACATAGCACTGGAAGTACTTGCTATAGCGATTAGGCAAGAAAAGGATATCAAGGGAATCCAGATAGGAAAGGAAGAAGTCAAGCTCTCACTGTTTGCAGATGACATGATACTCTACTTAGAAAACCCTAAAGACTCTATCAAAAAGCTTCTAGAAACAATAGACTCATATAGCAAGGTGGCAGGCTACAAAATTAACACACAAAAATCAATGGCCTTTCTATACACCAACAGTAATAAAGAAGAAATGGACATTAAGAAAACAACCCCATTCACAATAGTACCACACAAACTCAAATTTCTTGGAATCAACTTGACTAAATATGTGAAGGACCTATACAAAGAAAACTATAAAGCTCTGCTCCAAGAAATAAGAGAGGACACACGGAAATGGAAACACATACCCTGCTCATGGATTGGCAGGATTAACATCATCAAAATGTCAATACTCCCCAAGGCATTATACAGATTTAATGCCATCCCTCTAAAGATACCCATGACATTCTTCAAAGAAGTGGATCAGACACTTTTGAAATTCATTTGGAACAATAAACACCCTCGAATAGCTAAAGCAATCATTGGGAAAAAGAATATGGGAGGAATTACTTTTCCCAACTTTAAACTGTACTACAAAGCAACAGTTATCAAAACAGCATGGTATTGGAATAAGGATAGGTCCTCAGATCAGTGGAATAGGCTTGAATACTCAGAAAATGTTCCCCAGAGATACAACCATCTAATTTTTGATAAAGGAGCAGGAAATCCTAAATGGAGCAGGGAAAGCCTCTTCAACAAGTGGTGTTCGCACAATTGGATAGCCACTTGCAAAAAATTAAACTTAGACCCCCAGCTAACATCATGTACAAAGGTAAAATCCAAATGGATTAAAGACCTCGATATCAGCCCCAAAACCATAAGATATATAGAACAGCACATAGGCAAAACACTACAGGACATTACAGGCATCTTCAAGGAGGAAACTGCACTCTCCAAGCAAGTGAAAGCAGAGATTAACAGATGGGAATATATTAAGCTGAGAAGCTTCTGCACCTCAAAGGAAATATTGCCCAGGATACAAGAGCCACCCACTGAGTGGGAGAAACTATTCACCCAATACCCATCAGATAAGGGGCTAATCTCCAAAATATACAAGGCACTGACAGAACTTTACAAGAAAAAAACATCTAACCCCATCAAAAAATGGGGAGAAGAAATGAACAGACACTTTGACAAAGAAGAAATACGCATGGCCAAAAGACACATGAAAAAATGTTCCACATCACTAATCATCAGGGAGATGCAAATCAAAACAACGATGAGATACCACCTCACACCCCAGAGAATGGCACACATCACAAAGAATGAGAATAAACAGTGTTGGCGGGGATGTGGAGAGAAAGGAACTCTTATCCACTGCTGGTGGGAATGCTGTCTAGTTCAACCTTTATGGAAAGCGATATGGAGATTCCTCCAAAAACTGGAAATCGAGCTCCCATACGATCCAGCTATACCACTCCTAGGAATATACCCTAGGAACACAAAAATACAATACAAAAACCCCTTCCTTACACCTATATTCATTGCAGCTCTATTTACCATAGCAAGACTCTGGAAACAACCAAGATGCCCTTCAACAGATGAATGGCTAAAGAAACTGTGGTACATATACACAATGGAATATTATGCAGCTGTCAGGAGAGATGAAGTCATGAAATTTTCCTATACATGGATGTACATGGAATCTATTATGCTGAGTGAAATAAGTCAGAGAGAGAGAGAAAAACGCAGAATGGTCTCACTCATCTATGGGTTTTAAGAAAAATGAAAGACACCCTTGTAATAATAATTTTCAGACACAAAAGAGAAAAGAGCTGGAAGTTCCAGCTCACCTCAGGAAGCTCACCACAAAGAGTGATGAGTTTAGTTAGAGAAATAACTACATTTTGAACTGTCCTAATATTGAGAATGTATGAGGGAAATGTAGAGCCTGTTTAGGGTACAGGCGGGGGTTGGGTGGGGAGGAGGGTGATTTGGGACTTGGGTGATGGGAATGTTGCACTGGTGATGGGTGGTGTTCCTTTTATGACTGAAACCCAAACACAATCATGTATGTAATCAAGGTGTTTAAATAAAAAAAAAAATTAAAAAAAAAAAAAAAGAAATTGTATCATCTATCTTATCAGACCATGATGCACTGAATATAAAAGTGAATTGAATACAAAAATTGAGAAACAACTTTAATTTTAACTTGAAGTTAAAGAGCTTACTACTGAACAATCAGTAGGTCAGAGAAGAAGTCAAAGTGGAAATCAAAAGACTTCTAGAAACAAATCAGAATGAAGACACAATTATAAGAATTTGTGGAACAAATCGAAAGTGGTTCTAAGGATAAAATTTAATAGCACATCTTAAGAAATTGGAAAATGACCAACAAAATGAGCCAAAATAAGAAAGGAGGAAAGAAATAATAAACATGAGGACAGATATTAATAAGCTGGAAACAAAAAAAACAATAAAAATCAATAAAAGCAATAGTTGGTTCTTTGAAAAAAATAAAGAAGCTCTATAAACAGTTAGCAAGATTCACAAAGAGAGAGAAACTTAATAAATTGAATCACAAATCGAAGGAAGATGTCACTACAGATAGATACTACAGAAATTCAAAGTGTAATCAGAGATTATTTTGAGCATTTTTTTATAACACAAAGCAAGAGAACTTGGATGAAATATATAAATTTTTGGACTCCCATAACCTCCCAAGGATGAACCAAGATGATCTGTAAAACCTGAATGTATCTATAATTATTGAGAATAATAAAATGATAATCAAAATCTCCCCCCCCAAAAAAAATCTCAGGGCCAGATGGCTTCACTAGTAAATTCTTTCAAACCTTTAAAGACGACCAACTTTCAATCTTATTCAAGATCTTCCAGAAAATTTAAGAAACAGAAACACTCCCAAATAGTTTCTATAAAGCTACCATCACCCTGATAAAAAAAATCAGGCACACCACACAAAAAGAGAATTACAGGACAATATCCACTATAAACACAGATGCATAGATGCACAACAAAGTACTAGCAAATAGAATTCAACAGCTCATCAAGAAGGTCATGCACCATGACTAAGTAGGATTCATTCCAGAGATGCAATTATGGTTTAACATATACAAGTCAATTAATATAATACTCCATATCAAAAACATAAAAATAATATGATAATAGCATTATATGCAGAGAAGACATTCGACAAATTCTGGCAACTGTTCATGATAAAAACTCTCACAAGATGGGAATTGAATGACCCTTCCTTGATATAATCAAATCCTTTTACTGCAGTCCCATGACAAGCATTACACTCAAAGGGAAAAATTTGAAGCCTTTTCTCTACAATCTGGTACAAGTCAAGGTTGACCCCTCTCACTATTTCTATACAGTATAGTACTGTAAGTAATAAGCATGACAATTAGACAAGAAAGAATTATGAAGGGCATCCCAGATAGAAAAGGAAGAAGTCAAGCTCTCACTTTTTGCGCATAACATGATACTGTATTTAGAAAATCCTAGACTACAAAAATCTACTAGAAACAATAGATCTGTATATTAAAGTGTCAGGTTACAAAACCAATAAGCAAAATTCATTGACTTTTTATATTACAAGTAATGATAGAAAAAAAGATCTATTTAAAAAAATCTCATTCAAAATTGTGCTTCAGAAAGGCAAGTATCTTGTTGTTAACTTAAAGGGGTGAAAGGCCTTCACAAAGAAAACTACAAAGCACTATTTCAAGAAATAAAAAGGACACAAGAAACTGGAAGCACATACTATCCTCTTGGGTTGGGAGGATTAATATTATTAAAATGGAAATAATTCCCAAAGCATTGTACAGATTTAATGTAATTCCTCTAAGATACCCATGATTTTTCAAATAAGTAGATCAAACACTACTGAAATTCAAATAGAATAATAAATATCCACAAATACCTAAAGCAATCCTTGGGAAAAAGAAGATGGGATGCATCACTTTTTCAACTTCAAACTGTATTATAAAGAAGTAGTCATGACAAAAACATGATATTAGCATGAAGGCAGGCCCATAGATCAATGGAATAGAGTTGAATATTCTGAGACTCTAAGGTATATGATCAATTAATCTTTGATAAGGGGGTAAGAAAAATAAACCTGAGCAAGGAAAGCCTCTTTAATAAGTGATATTTTGCACGAAAGCACCACCGGGAGAGTAAATGAACCTGAGCGGAGTCTGTAGTTAATCCCATGACAATATACTCCAAGGGTGGAGAAACCCCATATCTCTTAGGCCAAGTGAATTTCTTTAAGAATGACCCCAATATTTACTGTGCCAGTGCAGGAGGGAAAAAAGGCAAAAAGCACAAAACATTTTTTATTTTTATATATTAATTTTTATCTTCATTTATTATTTTTATTTTTATTTACCTATCTACTTTTTGTCGATTTCTTTGTTGTGGAGTGGTTATTGAAGTTGTTATCCCCATTTATATTTTTTCTTCTTTTCTTTTCTTTCTTTAAGTGCTCTGCCATGTTTTTTATCTCAAGACCATGGCTTTTTTTGTGGTGCTTATCGTTATTGTAGGAGTGCTCACTGGATATTTGACACTTAATTTTGAACTGTTGGGGTGTTTCACCTTCTTTTTCTCCTTCATCTCTCAAACCAATGATGAGAGCCTCTAGAAGAATTCTGCCCACTTTCGGTGTATTAACTTTTACCCCAGTTTATTACTTTTCTCTTCTTCAAACAAAATCACATAACTTAAACTATCTAGTCCTGCCTCCCAGTTAGAGGGGGGAAATAAGGGAGGCACCAAGACCAAGACTACTAAGTAGTAAGCTAGGTACAGAGGGGACCACATATTCTAGTAGCCCCCGGGGGTGAGGGAGGAGAATGTGAGAGGTAGGACGAAAACGGAGGTGTAGGAAGGACTTATCGGTGATGGGAATCCCCCTGATTTTATGTAAATATGTACCTAAAATATTGTCAACAATAAGTAAGCCACTATGATCAAAATAAAAATTATATTAAAAAATAAGTGATATTTTGGAAACTGGTCAACTATAAGCCAAAATAAGTGAACTCAAACCTCTATAATGCTGTGTACAAAAGTCAAATCAAAGTAGATTAAAAACTTTGATGTCAGATCTCATACCATAAGTTACATAGAGGAAAATATAGCCAGAACCCTCCATGACATATTAACTAAAGACATCTTCAAGGAGGACACACCACTGTCTAAGCAAGTGGAAGCAATGATAAACAAATGGGAATACATTAACATAAAAAGCGTCTGCAACTCAAAGGGAATGGCGATCAGCATACAAAGACACTCCACCAAATGGGCAAAACTATTTTTCCAATGCCTATCTGATAAATGGTTAATATTCCTAATATACAAGGCATTTACTTGTAGGCTCAAAAAACTCACCTAGGGTCCAGAGTTTGCCCTGCATGTCACCTACCAGGGACGAACCTGGGTTCAGTTCCCAGCATCTCTTATATGATCCCCGAGCCTACCAGGAGTGATTTCTGAGTACAGAGCCAGAAGTAACCCTGAGTGGTGTCGAGTGTGCCCCCAAATAAAAAAACACAAATAAACAAAAAAACCACATCTAATTCCATCCAAAATGGGGAGAATAAATGAACAGACATTTTTTTTCAAAGAATAAATTCTGATGGCCAAAATGCTTCACATCATTTATCATCAAGGAGATGCACATCAAACCAACAATGAGATATCATCTCACACCACACACTGGAACACATCACAAAGAAAAAGACAAACCAGTGCTGTCAGGGAGAAAGGGGATTCTCATTCACTACTGGTGGGAATGACTTGTCCAGCCATTTTGAAAAATCCTATGGATATTCTTTAAACAACTAGAAATTGAACTTCCACTCAATTGAGCAGTTCCACTCCTCAGAATATATTCTAGGAGTCCAAAACCACAGTATAGAAAGTTTTTTTTACATCCCTATGCTCATTACAGCACTATTTATAATAGCCAATTTCTGGAAACAACCCAAGTACCTGTGAACAGATGAGTGGATAAAGATACTGCGGTACATATCCAATGAAAGTTTAAGCCAGAGAATTTACCTACTCAGCTAATGGTCTAATTATTTTGCTTGTCCAAAAATATATATATTTCCCTCTCTTTTAAGAGGCAGAATTCTATTTTTTTCTTCACATTTCCTGTACCAAAATGTTCTGACCGGAATCACTCTAACATGGTCAGGTTCCACCCAGGAACCAATTGGCCAGTCTTCATGGTGATGGGACTATCTCCAAGGACTCAGAACTCTGACCGCTGTGCATATTAATTATATTTTTAAAGTCTGTCTTGGCTCATTTTCCCTGCACTAAAATTATAATACAAATGAATCCCTCAGGAATTCAGCAAATTGGCTGTGATAAATATTTCAGAAAATAAAAAAAGAAACTGTGATATATCTACACATTGGAATACTACAGAGCTGTTAGGAAAAATAAAGTCATAAAACTTGCTTATACATGAATGGCTATGGAAAGAATTATGCTGAGTGCAATGAGTCAAAGGGACAGGTATAGACATTGTATGATCACACTCGTTTGTGAGATATTAAAAAAGACAGTAGGTAATAATTAATATCCAGAGACAATAAAGATGAGGGCCAGTAGGAACAGTCCATGGTATAGTACTTCCCAGAAATAGCAGGTGGGTGGACGTTGTGTATGTAAACATTTTAAGGGATTATCATGTTACTGACCCTACCCTGATCGGCGATTGTGCCTTACCCTAGGGTGTGACCTGGCATTCTGCCCCCACCATAGGGTGGTACCTGATCCCACCATTGGGTGGTACCTGATTCTGGGGGATAAAAACAAGGGTCTGTGGAAGGCGAGGGGCTTTTTGGCTGGAACTGATGCTGAGGCTTTGGACTTCAATCTTGTCCACCAACTAAAGCTAATATTTCCACAAGCCTGACTGTCTGCGAGCTGTTTACCCACTGCTTCACCTCAGAACCACCGGCTGAACAGGGTGGCAGATGCATGCTCTGAGCTGGAGGGGAAAGACCTCATCCTCCATCCCTCCATCAGTCAACCTCTTCAGGGGCTGACTTGCAACATAATGGCACCCAGAGAGGCTGAACCAGGACCCTCAATAAGTGTAAGTGAAATACTTCATTGGAAATTACCTATGCTGACCCTTAAATGGTTTCTGTGGTTAGTCATGTGGATTCTGCCACCTTTTTGCTTACACATTGGTTCTCTATTATACAAGTGGATTATTCCATTTTGTTTAAAACTAATTGGTTTTGATCTAAGGATAATCACTGCAGTTGGATGGTTGTGCTCAATATTTCAAATGAAAATTGCATTGTCTCCAGCTGTCATAGTTTGTGGAATTTCTGTGTTGGCTCACATTGTTACTGTGAGCATAGTATTTTAGGTTATTTAGGAAATAGAAAGTGTAGAAATGGTGAAGCTAAAACCAGTATGGATAATAAGGAAATCTTTCCAATGAAAATTCAGACCAAGGTGCAGGCTGATGAATCCAACCCCACCATCAACAATATAGAAATTTTTGTTGGAAGAAAAACAACTCGGAAAGTTAAGCCTGATTCTAGCGAATCGCATGGCACTAGTGACTCAGACAATGATCAACCTCCGGTGCTAACTCCACAAGTGAGGCCTGATTCTATTCACAAAATTGAATCGCACAATAGTGCAGATTTAGATGCTGAACCACCCGCACGCCTCAGAGCTCTATTCAGAGTAATTTTGCTAATCCGGCCTCATTCCCTTTACATGGTGTACATGTTTCGAACTATGTACCCTACCAGATGGAAGAATTAGATCGGTTTAAAAAAGCATGTAAAGAGTATGGTCCAAAATCACCATACAGTGTGGAGTTACTAAGACTTTGGATTCATAACTCATCTTGGACTTTGTATAATTTTAAAAGAATTGCTGAAATATGTCTGTCGTCTAAATAGCTAACTGAATGGGAAATGTACTATTCAGAAGGCGTAAAAGCCAAATTATATAGCCTGGATGGTACAAAAAAACAAGTGGCAGGTGTTACTCTATCATATGAATTATTGATGGCAGAAAATCAATTTGCAAATATTCAGACACAAGCAGCTTTACCTAAAGAAATCTTAAATTTAATTAGGGATATTGCATTGTCATCATGGGAAAAATTGATTCTAACAGCATTGGTAGAGGAAACTTTTTAAAAATTACCCAAGGCCCTTATGAGTCATATGCAGAGTTTGTAGGTAAGATTAAAGATGTTCTGAAGTTACAAGTCGAAGATGAGGAGATAAGAAAATTTCTAGTAAAATCTTTGGCTTATCATAATGCAAATTCGGTCTGTAGATTAGTATTGAATACATTAAATGAAAAGGCAGATGTGAATGATTTCCTTTATGCTTGTTGGAATGTCTATGGGGAACCCCAACCCCCACTCCACTTAGACTCGGTACAAACCTTCCCAGTTACCAAGGGAATGATGCCTTACTCCCCTTGGGGACAGGGCACATTCCGTAAACCAGGTCTTTGCCCAAATGCAAAAAGGGTCACCACTGGGCGAAAGATTGCAGATCTGGAAACCTCATTGATAATAATCTAAGTAGAGGTTCAACACAATCCCCAGGAGGCAAATTGCCTGCTACCATTGTGGAAAAAAGGGGCATATCAAAAGAAATTGCTGTTTCCTTATAAATTCAGCTTCTCGAGGGCACACATACAAGATGCAGGGAAACGCCCACAGAGCCTCCCCTGAGGCCCTTCCAAACAAGGGGTAAAGTTCACAGACAATAATCCTTCCAAGCCCAGCCCAAGAAAATTCATCACGATAAGAGAATTAATTCACTCCACATCAGGGCGTGCCAGATTAGACATATTATGCCCAGAGGACATTACAATTTACCCAGGAGCATGCCTTTACATGTTAGAAACTGGCATTGTGGGTCTGCCACCCCCAGATACTATGGGTTTGATTCTTGGCAGAAGTTCCCTGAATATAAAGGGTATATCAGGACCACTACTGTCATTGATTCAGATTCTATGGGAGAAATCATTGTAGTTATTACTGTACCAGTTACATGGACCTTTAAAAAAGGAGAAGCAATTGCCCAGATAGTAATAGTGCATTATGTCAAATTTGGGACTTCAGATAAGACTATAATTGGAGGTTTTGGAAGCACAGATCCTGGTGCTGCTCAAAACCCAATCGTGGCTCTGGTTAATAAATTTAAAGATGAACACCCAATGATCAAACTTCACTTGGAAGGGCAACCCTTTGACAGCATGATAGATAGGGGTGCTCAGGTTACTCTAATTTCTGATAAAGAATGGCCAGAAAATTGGCCTCTTCAGGAAATCCCGTATTCACTAGAAGGAGTACGAGGCCTGAGCTCCTGTCTGTTGAGTACGAGGACTATTATATTTTATGGCCCAGAAAATCAAAAAGCGATAATTATACCTCACGTGGGCCCATTTTCACCATCCCTGTGGGGCCATGACCTACAGAAACAGCGGAAAGCAGAATTCCACATTCAGTTAGCTCCAGAAGAGCCCAAACCTTCTTTTGATTTAAAAACCCAAAAATTTTAATAGGGGTCACTACCATAAAAACAACAGCACCAATAAAAATAAAATGGAAATCTAACAAGCCAATTTGGACAGGCCAGTGGCCCCTTAAAACTGATAAAGTAAAGGTGCTGACAGAATTAGTAGAGGAATAGACAGGACCTTTGGAATGGGTGTATTTACATAACAAACAGCCTCGCTCAGTTGTCGCCTACTTGCATCTGATTTCAGAGATTATTATCAAGGCAAGACTCAGATCTATATCTTTCCTATGTTTTGACTCAGATATAATAGTTTTGCCAATACCAAAAAAGTAAATTGAGTCAATATTGCCTCTTAATGTATCTCAACAAAGGGTCCTCTCAGATTTCACAGGCGAAATATTCTCCCGTTATCCAGTAGGAAAAACTTGGAACTTTTAAAAGAAAACTCAGTTTGTTATTTCTTCAATTGTTCGTGATCCCCCTATTCCCAATGCCAAGGTTTTTTACATTGATGGATCCCAAAATAAAAAAGGAGGAATAACCGGGGACAAGATTAATATGACCATAGATACCAAATATAAATCTGCACAGAAATTTGAATTAGCAATGTTAATTTACCTATTAAAATGTATCTGAAGCCATAAATATAGTTCTGATTCTTTGCATGTGGTAAATTTATGTCATGTGATAGCCACTGCTTCCCTTAATGCTAATAACCCGATCATACCGAACTTACTTAAACGATTACAGCAGCTTCTTCAAAAACGAACTGAGCCCATCTTCATCACGCATATTAGAGCCCACTGAGGTCTTCCAGGACTGATGGCTCAAGGAAATAAAACTGCTGACTTGCAAGCAATGCCTATATTTAAATCACCTGTAGTGGAACATTCAGCCCTACACACAAATGCTCGCCATTTACATGTGAATTACCAAATTCCATTGAGGCAAGCTAGAGAAATTGTAGAAAACTGCAACATATGTGCACCGTTAATAAAAAAGACACATAGCAGGAGCAAACCCAAGAGGCTTACAGTCTAACAAACTTTGGCAAATGGATATAACTCAAACAGATTTATTTTAAAGAAAACCTTATCTTCATGTTGTGATGGAAACTTATTCTCGGTTTATGTGGGCAATTCCTATGTCTTCTCAAAAATCTAAGGCTGTTTGTAGTTTTCATTTACAATGTTTTTCTGTGATGGGTATTTCATATTCTATAAAAACTGATAATGGGCCAGCCTATGTTAGCAAAACTTTTCAATCTTTTGTAAAGAATGGCAGATAAGACATCTGAAAGGAATTTCTTACAATTGTAGGGGACAGGCCATTGTAGAAAGGAGACGAAAACCTTAAAAACTCAATTACAAAAAAATAGAAAAAGACACGCCTGCCCAATGGGGCCTGACTGTGAAAAACTGTGATTGCTGCCTGTGTTTCTGTCTACTATCCTGTTGCGTGAACTTCTTGGAAGTGGGCCGAAAAGAGGCTCCAGAAAACTCACTCTCCCAGAGGCCAGTTCCAGGGCGGGACTCCATAATGTGAAAACCGGCTATGCTTCGCAGAAGCCAGGTCCCCTGTTTATGACGTCAGGCTGGGAAAATCCACGAAACTATGCCTGCCCAGTGGGGCCTGACTGTGAAAAACTGTGAGTGCTGCCTGTATGTGTCTGTCTACTATCCTGTTTCATGAACCTCTTGGGAGTGGGACAAAAAGAAGCTCCAGCAGAGCATGGCCACTCTGCTTCGCTATGCGGTCATGCGCTCTTTCTTTTTTTTCTTTTTTTTTAAATTTATTTAAACACCTTAATTACATACATGATTGTGTTTGGGTTTCAGTCATGTAAAGAACACAACCCATCACCAGTGCAACATTCCCATCACCAATGTCCCAAGTCTCCCTTCGCCCCACCCGACCCCCGCCTGTACTCTAGACAGGCTCTCCATTTTCCTCATACATTCTCATTATTAGGACAGTTCAAAATGTAGTTATTTCCCTAACTAAACTCATTACTCTTTGTGGTGAGCTTCCTGAGGTGAGCTGGATCTTCCAGCTCTTTTCTCTTTTGTGTCTGAAAATTATTATTACAAGGGTGTCTTTCATTTTCCTTAAAACCCATAGATGAGTGAGACCATTCTGCGTTTTTCTCTCTCTCTGACTTATTTCACTCAGCATAATAGATTCCGTGTACATCCATGTATAGGAAAATTTCATGACTTCATCTCTCCTGACAGCTGCATAATATTCCATTGTGTATATGTACCACAATTTCTTTAGCCATTCGTCTGTTGAAGGGCATCTTGGTTGTTTCCAGAGTCTTGCTATGGTAAATAGTGCTGCAATGAATATAGGTGTAAGGAAGGGGTTTTTGTATTGTATTTTTGTGTTCCTAGGGTATATTCCTAGGAGTGGTATAGCTGGATTGTATGGGAGCTCAATTTCCAGTTTTTGGAGGAATCTCCATATAGCTTTCCATAAAGGTTGAACTAAATGGCATTCCCACCAGCAGTGGATAAGAGTTCCTTTCTCTCCACATCCCCGCCAACACTGTTTATTCTCATTCTTTGTGATGTGTGCCATTCTCTGGGGTGTGAGGTGGTATCTCATCGTTGTTTTGATTTGCATCTCCCTGATGATTAGTGATGTGGAACATTTTTTCATGTGTCTTTTGGCCATGTGTATTTCTTCTTTGTCAAAGTGTCTGTTCATTTCTTCTCCCCATTTTTTGATGGGGTTAGATTTTTTTTTCTTGTAAAGTTCTGTCAGTGCCTTGTATATTTTGGAGATTAGCCCCTTATCTGATGGGTATTGGGTGAATAGTTTCTCCCACTCAGTGGGTGGCTCTTGTACCCTGGGCACTATTTTCTTTGAGGTGCAGAAGCTTCTCAGCTTAATATATTCCCATCTGTTAATCTCTGCTTTCACTTGGTTGGAGAGTGCAGTTTCCTCCTTGAAGATGCCTGAAATGTCCTGGAGTGTTTTGCCTATGTGCTGTTCTATATATCTTATGGTTTTGGGGCTGATATCGAGGTCTTTAATCCATTTGGATTTTACCTTTGTACATGATGTTAGCTGGGGGTCTAAGTTCAATTTTTTGCAAGTGGCTATCCAATTGTGCCAACACCACTTGTTGAAGAGGCTTTCCCTGCTCCATTTAGGATTTCCTGCTCCTTTATCAAAAATTAGGTGGTTGTATGTCTGGGGAACATTTTCTGAGTATTCAAGCCTATTCCACTGATCTGAGGACCTATCCTTATTCCAATACCATGCTGATTTGATAACTGTTGCTTTGTAGTACAGTTTAAAGTTGGGCAAAGTAATTCCTCCCATATTCTTTTTCCCAATGATTGCTTTAGCTATTCGAGGGTGATTATGGTTCCAAATAAATTTCAAAAGTGTCTGATCCACTTCTTTGAAGAATGTCATGGGTATCTTTAGAGGGATGGCATTAAATCTGTATAATGCCTTGGGGAGTATTGCCATTTTGATGATGTTAATCCTGCCAATCCACGAGCAGGGTATGCGTTTCCATTTCCGTGTGTCCTCTCTTATTTCTTGGAACAGAGTTTTATAGTTTTCCTTGTATAGGTCCTTCACATATTTAGTCAAGTTGATTCCAAGATATTTGAGTTTGTGTGGCACTATTGTGAATGGGGTTGTTTTCTTAATGTCCATTTCATCCTTATTACTATTGGTGTATAGAAAGGCCATTGAATTTTTTGTGTTAATTTTGTAGCCTGCCACCTTGCTATATGAGTCTATTGTTTCTAGAAGCTTTTTGATAGAGTCTTTAGGGTTTTCTAAGTAGAGTATCATGTCATCTGCAAACAGTGAGAGCTTGACTTCTTCCTTTCCTATCTGGATTCCCTTGATATCCTTTTCTTGCCTAATCGCTATAGCAAGTACTTTCAGTGCTATGTTGAATAGGAGTGGTGAGATGGGACAAACTTGTCTTGTGCCAGAATTTAGAGGGAAGGCTTTTAGTTTTTCTCCATTGAGGATAATATTTGCCACTGGCTTGTGGTAGATGGCCTTCACTATATTGAGAAAGGTTCCCTCCATTCTCATCTTGCTGAGAGTTTTGATCAAGAATGGGTGTTGGACCTTATCAAATGCTTTCTCTGCATCTATTGATATGATCATGTGGTTTTTTTTCTTGTTATTGATGTTGTGTATTATGTTGATAGATTTAGGGATGTTAAACCAGCCTTGCATTCCTGGGATGAAACCTACTTGATCGTAGTGGATGATCTTTTTAACGAGGCCTTGAATCCTATTTGCCAGGATTTTGTTGAGGATCTTTGCATCTGCATTCATCAGTGATATTGGTCTGTAATTTTCTTTTTTGGTAGCGTCTCTGTCTGGTTTAGGTATCAAGGTGATGTTGGCTTCATAAATGGTATTTGGAAGTGTTTATATTTGTTCAATTTTATGAAAGAGTCTTGCCAAGATTGGCAGTAGTTCCTCTTGGAAATTTTGATAGAATTCATTAGTGAATCCATCTGGACCTGGGCTTTTGTTTTTCGGCAGACATTTGATTACTGTTTTAATTTCATCAATGGTGATGGGGGTGTTTAGATATGCTACATCCTCTTCCTTCAACCGTGGAAGATTATAAGAGTCCAAGAATTTATCCATTTCTTCCAGGTTCTCATTTTTAGTGGCGTAGAGTTTTTCAAAGTAGTTTCTGATTACCCTTTGAATCTCTGTCATATCAGTAGTGATTTCTCCGTTTTCATTCCTGATACGAGTTATCAAGTTTCTCTCTCTCTCTTTCTTTGTTAGGTTTGCCAGTGGTCTATCAATCTTGTTTATTTTTTCAAAGAACCAACTTCTGCTTTTGTTGATCTTTCGGATTGTTTTTTGAGTTTCCACATCGTTGATTTCTGCTCTCAGCTTTGTTATTTCCTTCTGTCTTCCTATTCTTGGGTCCTTTTGTTGAGCATTTTCTAGTTCTATTAGCTGTGTCATTAAGCTACTCAGGTAAGCTCCTTCTTCCTTCCTGATGTGTGCTTGCAAAGCTATAAATTTTCCTCTCAGTACTGCTTTTGCTGTGTCCCATAAGTTCTGATAGATTGTGTCTTTATTGTCATTTGTTTCCAGGAACCTTTTTATTTCCTCCTTGATTTCATCTCGGACCCACTGGTTACTGAGCATGAGGCTGTTTAACTTCCAGGTGTTAAAGTGTTTCTTCTGAGTCCCTTTGGAGGTCACAAATAATTTCAGAGCCTTGTGGTCAGCGAAGGTAGCCTGCAAAATTTCTATCCTCTTGATCTTATGGAGGTATGTTTTATGTGCCAGCATCTAGTCTATCCTGGAGAATGTCCCATGTACATTGGAGAAGAATGTGTATCCAGGTTTCTGGGGATGGAGTGTCCTATATATATCCACTAGGCCTCTTTCTTCCATTTCTCTCCTCAGGTCTAGTATATTCTTGTTGGGTTTCAGTCTGGTTGACCTATCCAGTGTTGACAAAGCCGTGTTAAGGTCCCCCACAATTATTGTGTTGTTGTTGATATTATTTTTCAGATTTGTCAACAGTTGTATTAAATATTTTGCTGGCCCCTCATTCGGTGCATATATGTTTAGGAGAGTGAATTCTTCCTGCTCTACGTACCCCTTGATTAATATAAAATGTCCATCTTTGTCCCTTACAACCTTCCTGAGTATAAAGTTTGCATTATCTGATATTAGTATGGCCACTCCAGCTTTTTTATGGGTGTTGTTTGCTTGGATAAATTTTCTCCAGCCTTTTATTTTGAGTCTATGTTTGTTCTGACTATTCAGGTGCGTTTCTTGTAGGCAGCAGAAGGTTGGATTGAGTTTTTTGATCCATTTAGCCACTCTTTGTCTCTTAACTGATGCATTTAGTCCATTGACGTTGAGAGAAAGAATTGTCCTGGGATTTAACGCCATCTTTATTTCAAAATTTGGTGTGTCTTTTGGGTAGTCTTGTCTTAGATTAGGTCTTTCAGTTTTTCTCTTAAGACTGGTTTTGTGTCTGTGAAGTTTCTGAGCTGTTTTTTGTCTGTGAGGCCATGTATTCTTCCGTCAAACCGGAAAGTGAGTTTTGCTGGGTATAGTATTCTGGGTGAAGCATTCATTTCATTCAGTCTTGTCACAATATCCCACCACTGCTTTCTGGCATTGAGTGTTTCTGGTGACAGGTCTGCTGTAAATCTCAGGGAAGCTTGCTTGAATGTGATTTTACCTTTTGATCTTGCTGTTTTCACAATTCTGTCTCTATCTGTGGGATTTGTCATTGTGACTAGGATGTGTCTTGGGGTGGTTTTTCTGGGGTCTCTTTTGGTTGGTACTCTTCGGGCATGCAGGATTTGATCACATATATTCTTTAGCTCTGGAAGTTTCTCTTTAATGATGTTCTTGACCGTTGATTCTTCCTGGAAATTTTCTTCCTGGGTCTCTGGGACTCCAATGATTCTTAAGTTGTTTCTGTTGATCTTATCATAGACTTCTATTTTCATCTGTTCCCATTCTTTGACTAATTTTTCCATTGTCTGCTCATTTGCTTTAAGTTTTTTGTCCATTCTCTCCTACTGTATGGAATTGTTATGTATCTCATCTTCCACAGCACCAAGTCTATTCTCAGCTTCTGATACCCTGTCCCAGAGCTTATCCATTTTGTCATTCACTTTGTTTACTGACTTTTTCAGTCCTGTTAGTTGACATGTTATTTCAGTTTGGAGTTTTGTGATTTCTGTCTTCATATTTTCTTGGTTCTTATTAGTGTTCTGTTTAACTCGATCCATGGTTTCTTGGAGTCCGTTGAGCATCTTCCATATTGCTAGTCTAAAGTCCTTATCTGAGAGGTTGATTAGTTGGTTGGTCATTGTCTGGTCCTCAGAATTGTCATCTTCATTCTCTATGTCTGATGCTGGCCTACGTTGTTTCCCCATTGTCACACTTGTATTGTGGGTTTTTCTACGTGTTGTGGTGGTATTCATTGTCTATATGATGCAGGCAGCACACTCCTCTGGCTCCTCCCTTTCTGGATGGGCTGACTTGCCTCTAAGGGAGGGGAGTCCTCCGTGGATGAAGCCTCACACTGTGTCAAATCTTAGGCCCGAGCATGCAACAGAGAAGACAGTCGGAGAGAAATGTTTGCTTCTGTGATATAGCGCCGTTCTTAGTGTGATTTTTCCTTCTTGTTGCAATGGAGTTCTTTCTTTAGAAAGAGTGCATGGCCGTGTAGTGAAGCGGAGCCGGTGTACTTTCGCAGATTTTCTCCGCCTGGTGTCACACACAGGGAGCCGGCTTTTGCAAAGCTTTGCCGGTTTTCATGCTCTGTAGTCCCTCCCTGAAAATGGTGTCTGGGCGAGCGAGGTTTCTGGAGCCTCTTTTTTGCCCCACTCGCAAGAGTTTCACGCAAGAGGACAGTAGACAGACATAGACAGGTCACACTCACAGTTTTTCACAGTTGGGCCCCACTGGGCAGGTGTACTTTCGCGGATTTTCCCCGCCTGGTGTCACACACAGGGAGCCGGCTTTTGCAAAGCTTTGCCGGTTTTCATTCTCTGTAGTCCCTCCCTGAAAATGGCGTCTGGGCGAGCGAGGTTTTTGGAGCCTCTTTTTGCCCCACTCGCAAGAGTTTCATGCAAGAGGACAGTAGACAGACAAAGACAGGTCACACTCACAGTTTTTTAGTTAGGCCCCACTGGGCCAGTGTACTTTCGCGGATTTTCCCCGCCTGATTGTCATGCGCTCTTTCTAAGAAAAGAACACCATCGCAACATGAAGGAAAAAACCACACTAAGAACAGTGCTGGATCACTGAATCAAGCATTTCTCTCTGGACTGTCTTCTCTGCTGCATGCTCAGGCTTAAGATTTGATCCTGTGTGAGGCTTTATCCACGAGGTCTCCCCTCCCTTGGAGGCAAGTTGGCCCATCCAGAAAGGGTGGAGCCAAAGGAGTGTGCTGCCTGCATCATTTAGCCAATGAATACCACCACAACATGTAGAAAAACCCACAATACAAGTGTGACAATGGGGAAACAGTGCAGGCCAACATCAGACATAGAGAATGAAGATGACAATTCTGATGATCAGATAATGACCAACCAACTAATCAACCTCTCAGATAAGGACTTTAGACTAGTAATATGGAAGATGCTCAACGGACTCAAAGAAACCATGGATCAAGTTGAACAGAACACTAATAAAAAAATAGAAAAAGAGGTTTACCACCAACGGATTTGCTATCTTTGACTCTTATCACGCTAAATTACTTAAACTTACCCCAAGGGGAAAGTTACACTGCAGCAGAAAGACATTTTACAGAAGATATTCGGAGACAAAAAACAACCCATAAACCTATTTGGATCAAAGAGGATGAAAAATGGATAGCTGGATATCTTCTCCTAAGAGGAAGGGGTTATGCCTATGTTTCTACAAATGATAACCCTCCCAAGAAATTTTGCGTTCCATTACGCCTTGTTAGAAAGCAGATAGCACAAATGATCAGGTTCAGACTATAATCTCCCCTTCAGAGCAAAAACAGAATCCTCCAGACACTAACAGCAGTAATATTGCTGAGGTCTCTGGGGCAGGGAACAAGGATTTAGCTGTCACACACCATACATTGAGTGAGACTGATGGTAGTGATAAACCCTTACACTCCGAGATGCAAAAGGAAAGACAGGAACTTGTCTTAACTGGGCTCCAAAATATAGGAAACTCTTGCTACATGAACTCAATATTGCAATGCTTGTATAATATTTCAGACTTGACTCAGTATTTTCATTAAGATAATTATAAAAAGGATATTAACAAGAAAAATCCAATGGGGCATGAAGGTAAATTAGCCGAAGAATTTGGTCTGCTCATCAAAACCATGGGAAATGGGTTTTATAGATATATTAACCCTGAAAGCTTCAAAGTAACAATTGGTTTACTTAATGACCAGTTTGCTGGACACAATCAGCAGGATCCACAGGAACTACTGATGTTTGTAATAGAGGACTACATCAGGACTTGCTTAGTGTAAATCTAATGACAGACAAAACTACACATCTTACGGAAAATGAAACTTATGAAAAATTTAGTACAGAACACCAAAAGGCTCACAAATCTATTATTTATGATCTCTTTCAAGGACAATTCAAATCTATACTACAGTGTCTCACATGCCACCAAAAGTCTGAGGTTTATGAGACATTTGTTCATTTGTCTTTGGCTGTTACATCTACAGATAAATGTACATTACAGGAATGCCTCTCTGAATTTTTTTAAAGAAGAAGAGTTAAGGGATGACAACAAAGTTCAGTGCAACAGCTACAAAACTAGAAGAGATTTTTCAAAGAAAATGTATTTATGGAAACTGCCATCAGTACTTATAATACACTTGAAACATTTTGCTTTTGATGGCAAACAAATTAAAAACATTGCACTTATGTGGATTTTCCTTTAGAAGACCTCAATTTAGTAGAACTCACTTCAGAGAATAAAAGCAAGATTAAGAAATACATCTTATCATCAGTGTCAAACCATTATGGTAAAGTTCACTATGGACACTGTACTTCATACTGTATAATTGTTACAAAACAACACTGGATCAATTTTGATATCAAGAAGATCAAAAAGTCCCTAATACATTGGTGAAATCCACAGCAGCATACATCCTGTTTTATACTTCTTAAAGATCTAAAATAAACACCAGATAATCATTTCACTTCCTTATCGGTTGCTATTAATGCTCTATGATTCTTTCCACAAGAATGATCAATGAATAGGATTAAAAATCATGGACCCCCAATGTGTTTCCTTAGATGATGGATTTATGTCTTAATTTCATTATTGCTCTAGGTCTCAGTTACTCATGAAATCTTACAATTTAATTTAGTCAAGCTTCACCTGAAAGAAAAATATCTCATCATATTAATGTTGCTTTTCTTTCTATATATACTCATTTAACGACTTTCACTCTGTTTCAAGTCAGCCCCTAAAGAGTTTGACTGATGGAGGGATGGAGGATGAGGTCTTTACCCTCCAGCTCAGAGCACACATCTGCCACCTTGTTCAGCCATCAGTTCTGAGATGAAGTGGCGGGTAAACAGCTCGCAGACAGTAGGCTTGTGGAAATATTAGCTTTACTTGGTGGATAAGATTGAAGTCCAAAGCCTCAGCATCAGTTCCAGCCAAGAGCCCCTCGCCTTCCACATACCCTTGTATTTATTCCCCAGAATCAGGTACCACCCAATGGTGGGATCAGATACCACACAATGGTGGAAGCAGAATCAGGTTCCACCCTAGGGTGGGGGCAGAATACCAGGTCACACCCTAAGGTAGGGCACAATCACCGATCAGGGTAGGGTCAGTAACATAATAATCCCATAAAATGTTTACATACACAATACACTCTTTTAACATCATTGCTTTATTTCCCTCAATTTAGGTTTTAAGACGCTGACATAATGATAATTTTTAGGTGGACTTTCTTCACAGTGCTTCTTGCCTATGATTGACTATCATAGAGTTACTGTTATACAATAACTTTGTATATATACTGTTAAACACTTATAGTAGAGTTTTCCATGCTTGTATTATGCATAAAATTCTCTTTCAAATCTGCTCTGCTCTGCCATAAAATTTTTTTTTGAATTTGAAATGATTCATCTAAACAGTTGCTGGCTATTACATTTTAAAGCACTTTTAGTTGATTCAGCTGAATTTTTTCTTTTGCTCTATTTTGGATCCTTTCCAACAAATATTTTTTGGCATGAGTGAGTGTTGTGGCCATATTTTTTGTGAAGTCTGTATGTGTATGTCTTGTTCAGTGTCTGTCTCTTTTGCATATTTTGTATATAGTTCCCTTTTTCCTAAGTTTATCTTCCCCAATTTAGTCTTCCTTATCCTTCCTTCCTAGTCCTTAACATTTAATTTTCAGGATTCCCTTCACATGTGCAACTCATCTCCTTCACCCACAACTACAAGCCTCCTGATCTCAGCTTGAGGAAGAAATCCGTGACTGTTGGAGTTTTGTACCACGTTTGCTGCAATCTTGTTGAAAATGAAGCCACCTGAAATTTGTGTCACAATGTAACCCCAGAGAAAAGATCCATGGATAAGACCCACAATCTCTGGATCTCAGTTAAACTTTGCTATCTGAATCTCTGGTTTTCCATCCACATACACAGTGCTATTGTTGACCATTTCTACAATGGCTACCCCAAGATTGCACCAATCCCAAAGAAAATGCAGAAGCCCAACCATCTCATGATGGCTTCAACCCGCTTTTCCAGACCCATCAAGTGTCTTTTGCCAGTCTTTTCGGAGTTCCTGACCCCTCATATTTACAGATTGGTATTGGACTCTGTAGAAATTTCACCTTTTGTATTTTTCTTATAATTGTAATTCTTTGAATTTATATTTGGTACTACACTTCTTTTGACTATTGTAATTAATGTTTTTCTATTTTAGTTTTTAATCTTAGGAGTTGATGTTGTATTACATTAGGGTTTATCTTTCTTGACTTTAGGTTAGTGGGTTAGATATTGTTGTCTATAATTTCCTAAATGATATTTTTGTTTGTTCTCAGGGTTTTTTGCATGGGCGCATCATAGGGAAAATACTAGGTTTATAGGAGATTTCATCCATTTTGGATGGGCCCTCAAGTCGTGTGTTTACACAGGGAGGATCTCTGCCTTAAACATTTTGTTTTGGTTTGTGACTTAAGCTCCCATCTATAAATAATCGACCATATTGGTACATCAATTTCGGAAATCATATGGACTTCAGCGTGGATTAAGAACTTGGATTAAGTTCAGAAGCCTATTGATCATCATTGCAGTGGCCCCCCACTGTGCAGGGGGTATATGCTTCTTCCTCCAAAATAAGGGCCTAATTCAATGCCCTCAAAGATGGGCTTTCTGGTCTACCTGGACTTGAATGAAAATGGGTCCAGTGAGATAGCATGAAGATAAGCTGTTTGCCTTTCATGCAGAATGTCATTGGTTCGAATCCCCGTATCTGCCAGGAGCGATTTCTGAGCGTGGAGCCAGGAGTAACTCCTGAGCGCTGCCAGGTGTGACCCAAAAACCTAATACCAAAAGCCAGCAACAACAACAACAACAAATAAAGAAAAGTGCTTCTTCTCGCCTGCTACACAACCTTTCTGGCGTCTCTTCAAAGGATCTATGTATGTCTTAGATTTATCTTCTCAGGAGCTTGCAGTTGATTCCTTGACACATGTTTCTGGTTTTAGACACCCTGTGTTTTGGTTAGAAGTTTTTCTTTACATTTTCCTGTGATGCGCTTATGCAAACAGCTACTCTTTTATTATTGACTAGCTTTTCCTTTAATAATTGTAGACGATATTGTTTGTTTACTAAAAACACACGGGGGAATTGTTGTGTATGTAAACTTTTTATGGGATTATTATGTTACTGACCTTACCCTGATCGGTGATTGTGCCCTACCCTAGGGTGTGACCTGGCATTCTGCCCCCACCCTAGGGTGGTACTTGATTCTGCTCCCACCATTGGGTGGTACCTAATCCCAACATTGGGTGGTACCTGATTCTGGGGGATAAATACAAGGGTCTGTGGAAGGTGAGGGGCTTTTTGGCTGGAACTGATGCTGAGGCTTTGGACTTCAGTCTTGTCCACCGATGTTTGCGAGCTGCTTACCCGCCACTTCACCTCAGAACCGCCTGCTGAACAGGGTGGCAGACGCGTGCTCTGAGCTGGAGGGGAAAGACCTCATCCTCCATTCCTCCATCAGTCAACCTCTTCAGGGGCTGACTTGCAACAGGTGTAGTTAGGGCAGATTGGACTATTATGACAAGGATAGGAATGATCACTCTGAACAAGAATTGGGTGCTGACAGGAGATAAAGATATAGGCATGATACACTTCAATAACAATATTGCAAATTCTAAAAGGAGAAGGAGGATAGAAAGGAAAAGAGATCCTGTGAGAGAGATTGATAGTGAGAGGAAGGAAAGCAAGAGAGAAGAAAGCTGTCCCATAGGCAGGCAGTGAGATGGGTAGGAAAAAAGCTGGGACCTTGTTTGCAGGAAATGTGCACTGATGTGGCTTTTTATATATTGCATGACTGAAACTCGATCTTTTTAATATATTGCATGACTGAAACTCAATAACTTTGTTCTAGGCGGGGGCAAATGTATTAAGAACAACCTTGTATCCATGGTGTTTCAATAAAATAATTAATAAAATTATTACAAAAATAGTTGAGTTTCCAAATTCATCTCTGACTTGAGGTCACAGTAAAAAAAAAATAAAGTATTTTAATATTTATTCACAATGTTATATTTTTATCATACCTCCTGATTATCCTTTTGTCAGAACAAATACACCGACATTTTAATTGATATTTTAATATAAATACAAAAGTTTGACTAACTTCCAGCCAAGAAATCATGGATTTGCATTTTGTCTGAGGGCATTGATTGTTCTTGGCTTTCACCATGATTCTTGATTAAAGAGATAATAAAACCCCATCAGCAACCGTGCTATAAACCAAAGTGTCAAAGTTATAAAAAATAGTGCTTCTCAATGAGGCAGATGAGTGGCTGGGAGGGAAGCAGGAGTAATGAGTGGATGGAATGGATACTGGTAAAGGGTTTAGTGTCAAAACACTGTATTCCTGAAACCCAAGCATGAATAACTTTGTAATTCAGACAATAAAAATAGCCAAGTTTCAAAGGGCTCATTTATCTCCCTACTTTAAGTACACTTTCAAGTGCACTGGGTTTATTACTTTTAATAGGAAAAAACCAACTTTAGCACAGAGGAAAGTTTCTTGAACCTGTACATGAAGTAAAAGCTAAGAGATCCTGGGTTTTACACAGAAACTAAAAAACATATAAATATTCAGGCATAGGGAACAGAGGAGTAAGCAATTTTTCTCAGATACTCTGGTTTATTTCGAAAAGCTATTATTATAAATACAAGCCAACCAGTTATGACAATGCTCTCAGAGGTCAGAAATAAGTACTTTTAAATTGAGATCAAGTAGTTCCCTCAGGAAATACAATTTTTATGATCATTTCCTGATTTAGGTGCTGCAATTTTAGTCTTTTTTCGTTCACTCTTTTGGACAGACATTTATTTCATTTATTCATAGAAGCATTTATTGAGTGCCTACTGTTTCCTTATACTACTTCCAATTATCTTTTAAAAAGTATTCCATTTGGAAGGCTCCTAAAATACTGGGTAGTTGATGGATATATTAAACATTCATTTCTAAGAGAAGAATCTGAAGAAATTTGAAAAGATTTTGGAAATAACTCATCATTCCTATTAGTTTCTCTGCTGATATTTAACAGTAGGTCTTGAATAATAAGGTCATATGTGAGGCTCTTTCATTTTTCAGTATTCGCAATGTATGTGTGAGATAGGAAATTACCCTGTTTATGCTTAATTATATACATGGAATCTCTACCTGCCCTTGGCTTCAGATTTTATGCCACACAAAGTTTTGTCAGTCAACATCACAGCTTCCCATGTGACCAAATGTGGAAAGTTTTTTATTTTTTGTGAAAGTCTACATAGAATACAGTTCATTTTTTTTCTAGGACGAAATGTTTTATTTGAAGGAATGCAGAGAGGGGACAGATGATAGAATAGCATGCCTCAAGAGAGGTAATTACATTAACATACTATGGAGCAAAATGTCATTATAAATTATACTTAAAATTATTATGGGGGCCGGGCGGTGGCGCTAAAGGTAAGGTGCCTGCCTTGCCTGCGCTAGCCTTGGACGAACTGCAGTTCGATCCCCCGGTGTCCCATATGGTCCCCCAAGCCAGGAGCAACTTCTGAGCACACAGCCAGGAGTAACCCCTGAGCGTTACCGGGTGTGGCCCCCAAAAAAAAACAAAAAAACAAAAAAACAACAAAATTATTATGATCTAGGACATATATTTGAAAATAATGTCAACATTTGTGGTTTTGATGTAAACAGTGATCACCTCTCAACACCACCAATTGCTCGGGACACCACACCAATTTACTTATGCTACTTCTAGCATAGCGTTTTATCATGCCCCATCTTTGTTTCCCTCTTACTTGCTATTTTCAGTTGTGTCCTTTGGCCCCAAGCAGTAATTAGGAAGTTCAAGGTATCTTTTCATGATTCTCAGGCTACTGAGCCAGTAGTTCAGTGAAAGGGCCTGAGAATACAAAGCTGCCTGAGCCCAAAGTGCTGGGGATACACAGCCACCCTGGTGGTGCTAGAGGTTCTTACTCTTTGCAGTACTTGTGAATCTCAAAGGCTTTACCCAAAGACTTATGAGATATTATGTTGTGGTAGGAATGGAACCCATGTCAGGAGCATACCAGCCATGCAATAACTGTGATCCTATTTTCCAGACATTGTAGCCTCATTTTTGTAAATCAAAACCAAGGATTTTTTTACATGTAAGTTTGTCCATTTCCTTGTTTTGTTTTTCTATATAATACACATGAAAAACATTATTTATCTTCTCAGTAAATTATTTTGCTTAATATTATGCACTCCAGTTCCATGTCAGTTGAGACAAATTACAAGTTATAAACTTTTCTTAACACTCTTTTATTCTGTATACATGCATACACAGAAAATCTTCACACTTAACATAACAGATAAAGGTTTAATATTCAAGATATGTAAAAATACACAAAGTTCTACAACTACAAAGTACCAAGACACTATGAAAAAATAGAACAGACAATTCTCTGTAGAAGACAGAGAACAAATCTGTAAATGAAATGATGCTCATCACCACTTATTATCAGAAAAATCTAAGTCAAAACAATACAACAATGCAACATTTGAGACAGGTATTCTACTCCTCTGACCCATTAAGATTGTCATGATTAGTTATTAGTGTAGTTATTTCCCTAACTGCACCACTACTCTTTGTAGTGAAGGGGAGTGTTCTGTTCATGACTAAAACCCAACTACAGTCATGCTTGTAATCATGGTGCTTAAATAAAGATTTTATATATAAAAATAAACAATATATAATTTCACACCAGTGAGAATGACATATATAAAAATGGAAACAATTTGTGTTTGTTGTGGTGAAAAGGGAGTTCTCATCCAATGCCTATAACCCCTATAGTTAAAAGTATGTGGTTCTCAGAAAGAACACAGCTGCCAGATGACACATCAGTTCCATGCCTTGGTATCTATAGCCAGAACACATAACCATTCATTCAAAAATATATCTTTATCCTATTATTTATCACAGCTCTTAGCACAATAACTAGGCTATGGCATCATATATATTATATTATATATTATATATTATATTATATAATATATATTATATATATGTATATATATATTATATATACACATCACAGAATACTATGCAGCTGCAAGGATGAAACCATGCAATTCACTGCAACTTGGATGAAACTGGAGGATATCATGTTAAGTTTAGTTAAGTTAGAAGAAAAAATACACCAAATGTTTTCAAGTTTTAGCAGTATAGAACATAACAGGATAAAGGGATGCAAAGTATCAAAGGAGATGCCTAGATTTCTCCTGATCCTAAATTCTAGAAATGATAATGACACAGAAGGAATGAAATAGAGTAGAAAAGTTAAAAGAGGTGCATGGGATTGCAATCAGAGAAGGGGATTAGGGATTAAGGCACATTGATGTTGTAGAGGTATGATAATCTATACAGCAATGTCACTATAAATAACAAATCCAAACTACAGCAATAAAGAAAAATTGTACCTGGGAATTAGAGTGAAGTCCACACTGGTGGTGAGATTGATGTCAGAAAACTGTAAGCTTAAAACAGCAGTGAAGGGGCTGGCGAGGTGGCGCTAGAGGTAAGGTGTCTGCCTTGCAAGTGCTAGCCAAGGAAGGACCGCGGTTCAATCTCCCAGCATCCCATATGGTCCCCACAAGCCAGGGGCAATTTCTGAGCGCTTAGCCAGGAGTAACCCCTGAGCATCAAACGGGTGTGGCCCGAAAAAAAAAGAAAAGCAGTGAAATACTTTGACAATCACAGTGCCTTAACAAAAATAATTAAAAAATAAATAAGCTGATATAGATAACAAGATATTGAAAACACTTGTCTAAAATCAAACATATTGAAAAAACATGGAATTTCTAAAATAGCATCTTAAAGATGAGCTCCAACAGGACATGACAAATGACTCGGGACAATAGAATAATTGAACAATAAATGCAATGTATTAAAGGTGAAATATCTAGATTATCTTTGAAGAGTATTGGGAGAACAGAGAAGGGAAGTAATGGAGGGGTAAAGAAGAAGAGATGTATTGGAAGCAATGTTGGGACAGGGCTCAAGGGTCTTGGGTATATCAGTGGTGTAGAGGAGTAACATAACTATCTATCCAAACTATATATAAGTCAAAAATCCTAATATCATGAGATCTAGACATCAATAATCAAACTAAAAAATAAAGTACTTTGAAAATACAATGGTTTCAATAAAATAAAATAAAACTTTGAAAAATGTACCTGTTAAGGTGGCAGACTAGGACACTAGTAGATTAAAGTTACACTAGTAGTGAAATTGGTGCTTGATCATTGAATGCCTAAAACTAAACTATGAATAACATTGTAAATCACACAGTGCCTTAATAAAATAAAAATTATAAAATAAAACATGGTGGGTGAAGGAGATATTACAGAGTTTAAGGTACTTGCCTTACACACTATTGATCTGGGTCTGATCCCTGGTAACATATATGGTTATTTGAGCACTGTCAGGAGTGGTTCCTAATCATGGAGCCAGCAGTAAGCAATGGACACTGCTGTGTGAACTAAATTTTACAAAAAGTTGACTATTTTGATCACAGAAAAGAATATAAGAACAAGTATATATTTATGTAATTATTTTCCTCCTTCACTTCCCTTTGATTCTCTAGTTTTGTAGTGACCAGGCATTGCACCTATTAGATTTTGGTATTCATATCTGGTAATGGTGCTTGTAGACTTGGCCCTGTTGTTGCCGACTGGAAGTCACATGTAATGCTTATTATACATTGCAATGCTTTTAAACATTCTATTATGGTTACTATATTCTTTGAGTGGAGTTGTGTTCCACACATTTGCTTATCAAATATCACGTTACTGGCTGCAATGCTTCTTTCTAGTTGTGCTGCTTACCTGAGATTGCAGACTTCTAGTTGTGGTGCTCACAAAATATCTGGCTCTGCATTAGAGATCATCCATCTTTTCCGTGGCAGCAAGGGTTCCAGAGAGCAGAACTGTTGGAATATCATTAAATGTATGTGGGAATCACTTAACACAGTTTAGACTCATGGTCTCCCACTTACATGGCAAGCAGTATCAATGATTCATCCTCAGGCTCAGGTGTCTCATTTCAGAAAAATATGTTTGCTACTAGCATAATCCCTAACAAAATATTAGAACTTTAACTCACTGAAAGGTTACTTCTTATTGACATGACTATTTGCTTAAGATTAAGTACTGCTTTCCATAATGACCCAGGATATCAACTATATTTTCAGTGTATGATTCTGCTTTTCTGAAGGCAAAGGATAGAGACAGCGAAAGGAAGAGACATAAGCAAATGGAAAGAGAGAGACAGAGACACAGAAAGATACAGAGTAATGGATCAGAGAGGAATAGATGGGAGAAACACATATTATAAAACATTTTAGAGGCAGTAGTTGGAATTTATATATACAATTTCTACTCATATTTATTTGGCATAATCATTCATATTGTCCACCTTAACTGGAGACTGGGAAATACAGACTTAATGTATTCCAAGGAAGATAAAATAAGACTATTATAAATCTATTTCATGGCACAATATATTTAGTGATATATAAATATTAATATGAGTATTTGGGGGCTGAAGAGATAATATAGTGAATGGGGCAATTACTTTGCATGCCACAGACATGGGTTTGATTGCTGGCATTCTATGTTTTTCCTGAGCATCATCAAGAGTAATTCCTGAGTGCTGAGCCAGGAGTAACACCTGAACATTCCCTGAAGTGGCCACCAAACCACAAAAAAGAATTAGAAAGAATTATTTTCTGGTCTAAATCAACAAGTTTAAAGTTTGTCTTTCCGAGTAACTACTTTAAAAGTAGATGAAATGATACATTTTTTAGTTTGGGGGCGACATTTGGCTGTGATTAGAGCTTACAGCTGTCTCTGTATTAAGTGATTAGTTCCAGGATGTTTGGGGACCATATGAGGTTCAAGGGATCGAACTTTATTCAAATTCTTAAAAGTCAAGTGTATTGTACTATCTATTGTATCAACCTATTGTACTATCACTCTGGCCTTGACATATATATATATAATTAAAGCTTAGTTATATATAAATATATATAATATTTGAATATAGGTGATGGTGGTAGATTTGAGGTTGGAAGAAGAGTATTATGCAGTCATTTTTTATTTACCACACTATGTAGTCATTAATATATTTTCCATATTTGATAATTAAGAAAATCATGATGTAAAATTATTGTAGAAGACTACAAATATTCAAGAAGGATTTGGAATTGAAACTATATAAACAAAAGAATATATAATTCAATTTAAACAGTAAAGATAAATAATACAGGAAAATAGAAAACACAAAGGAAGTACTCTAAATGCAAGAGAAAGTAACAAATATACAAAATTCGGCAGATAACTTGTAAAGTATACAGTGTGTTTATTTAAACAAATATATTTACATGAAACACATACAACAACAGTAATGCACTCAAAACAAGATTGAGAACAACTACTTTCTATCTTTATGTATCTAACTACTTGAATATTAATGAGCTATGTAATAAACACATATATCACTTGGCAATAAAGGTAATCATTTATGAAGTAGGAGAAACAAATTGCCTAAATTTATACAATTTATTTATTTAAATAAAATGTATCACATAGTTGACATAACTGATCATAATACATTTGTTTCAGGATGACAGAGCAAAGTTACTAAAAATAGAAAGAAAATAGAGAATTTTAAAAACAATTATATAAAGAATTGAAGATAGTTTATTAGCAGCTATATTCATGAAAATGATCATATAGCCAATGATGTCGTTTATACAATAGCTGAAGGTTTAGTACACTCCTTTTTTAGAGATGGGAGATTCACTAAAAACAAACAAAAGAAGGAAAACAAATAAAACAAAAAAATGTGTGTGGCAGTTTTTGTTTGCATAGGCACAGCAAAATATGGAAGAAATTGGGAAGAAAAACATTTGGCCTAAAAACAGGGAGATCTTACACCTAACAAATATTTGCATAAGACCAACTCAAGGCTCCAGGCATACTAGGCTGTGCAATCTCATAGTCATTCTCTGTATCCCAGTTGCAGCTCTTCACCGTCACAATTGCTGTTGTCAGGTTTCTGTAGTCATAGATCCTGGTTTCTGTGCAGGTCCTATGTCAAAGTCCGGATGGTATGTAGTGTCTTCTGGTTTTGACTCACCATTAAATAGCATTGAAGAAGTAATAAACTAGACACAGAAGGAACCACGCATTCTAGCAGCCCCTAGGGGGAGAGTGGAGGATATAGGAGGTAGGATGGGAGCGGACGTGGGAAGACAATTTGGTGGTGGGAATTCCCCTGATTCAATGTAAATATGTACCTGGAATATTACTGTGAACGATATGTAAGCCACTATAATTAAAATAAAAATATATTAAAAATAAATTAAAAAAATAAAAAATAGCATTGAAGAGAATCCTTTCCTAGAAGTACAGTGATGCTATTGCCAGGTTGTCAGAGTGTCATAAGAACGGTATTTGGAGTAAGTTAGTGCCATGGCAGTAGTGAACAAATTGGCTAACTTTTATTATTGTCAACATTACTGATTTCAAGTGGAATTCAGAAAGATTCTAGCATACTGTTGTAGAATTGTGGTAGAGTTGGCAATTCAGTAGTTCTAAAGCATTAAGAGTTAGAAAGAGTATCCAGAAAGAGATGTCCAAGGTGAAAATTCCAGAGAACTGAAAATATCCATCTCAGTATTTGGGAGAGATTAGGAGATCAGGGAATGCTTAATACATAAATTCCCCGAGGCTGGCAGAAAGACCTATCTAAATTATAAAGAGAAAATCATCTCTAGAGTTCAGACTGGGCTTGGAATAGTTTCTATTCCATTAAACAGGAAAATTTCACAATTAATTAGGCATTGTGCAGAATATACAGAATGGATTCCTCTCATTCAGGGAAATTAGCCCTAGAATAAATACTGTTCTAGTCTGGCCTGAAAGCATATAATCAAGATTCTAAAGACTAAATTATTTACAAGTAAATTATCCATACCATAGAATAATGATTTAAAATATTCACAGTAATACAAAAGCATTCATAATCTCTCCAAATATATAAAGTATATGTATAAATAATTCACCAGCAGTGAGAATGTAAAATGATACAATTCTCTAAAACAGACCATTAATCTCTTAAAAACACTGAGAATCACTTACTATGGGAACAAATGATTTTACTGCTAGATATTTAACTGAAAGAAATGAAAACTTATGGTTGAAGGTTCAATATCAATGTTTTTACTCCATTTTTATTTGACTTAATTATTTTTTGCATGACATTGGAATAGATCTGAGCTCTTTTTTTGCTTCTAGCTGACCAATTTTCCCAGACTACTTGTTGAAGAGGTTTTCTTCCTCCACTTTATAGTTCTTCCTTCTTTATGAAAGATTAATTGATCATATACCCAAGGTTATGTATCAGGATATTCAAGTCTATTCCACTGATCTGAGGCATCTGTCTTTATTTCAATACCATGGATTCTTTTTGGTTTATTTATTTATTTTGGCTACACTTGGTGGCATTCAGGGGTTACTTCTAACTCTGGGATCATACATTACTCCTGGCATGCTTGGGGAACCATATGAGATTCCAGATATCAAACTTGTGTGCCTATGTGCAAGGCAAATGCCCTACCAATTGTGCTATATCTCTAGAACTACCATGTTGTTTGAATGACTACTACTTTGTAGTACAGTTTAAAATTGAAGAAAGTGATGCCTCACATCTTTTCCCCAAGGATTTGTTTGGTTATTCATGGAGGTTTATTGTTCCATATGAATTTCAGAAGTGTTTGATCTATTGCTTTGAAAATGTTATGAGTATCCTAAAAGGGACTGCATTGAATCTGTGCAACGCTTTGGGGATTATTGCCATTTAAATAATGTTAATCTTCCCAATCAATTATCAGGTTATGTATTTCATTTCCTTGTTCCTCTTTTATTTCTTGAATTGTTGTTTTGTAGTTTTCTTAAGATAGATATTATATCTCTTTATTTAAGTTAATTCTAAGACACTTGATATTATGAGACACGGTTGTGAATCAGATTGTCTTTAATACATGATTATCATTAGGGAAAAATCAAAACAACAATGAGATATCAACTCACAACACACAGACTGGCACACATAAAAAAAAACAAAAACAACTAGTGCTAGTGCATATACTGAGAGAAAGGGATACATGTTCAGTGCTGGTAGGAATATTGATTGGTCCAAGTACAGTGTTTTTGAAAAACAATATGGAAATCCCTCCAAAACTAGAAATTATACTCACATATAAATATAAAGCAGAAATGATGCTGGATCATATGGATAGACCCAAGGGGGTACAAAACACTTAAAAAAAGGGCATGAACACTCAAATGTTCATTGCAGCACTATTAAAAATAGCCAGAATCTGGAATCAACCCAAGATCCAGAACAGATAACGAAAACATCTACATAATGGAATATTACCAGGGATGTCTTCACCCTGAACATGTGTCATGTGGATCCAAATTAGACTCCATATGATAAGGCAGCGACCATCCAATCCTAAGACATAGATCCCAGACATAGAACAGATATAGTTCCCTGTAACGGCACCAGGAACCAAACTTCCCCCTGGGAAATTCTTAATATTGCTCTAGCACCAGCTTGCACCAGTTTTGATATGACATTCTGAAAACAGGAAACGCCAACAACTTGATCTGAGAGGGTTCCCTATCTCATCACCTAAAGATTAGATGAAATCGGAAGATATGTCGTCCTTTGCTCTGTGCAAAAACCAAGATCACCAACTACAGAAAACCGACTTTGACAAGCATGACTATTGTGGGAACATTCATAAGTAAGATCCTAGATGAAGCTGTGGTGTAGGATTTGTACAAAAACCAAGATATCCAATTCCAGAAGTCTGACTTTGACAACTGCAACTGAGCAAAACTTCTGGAACCATAATGAAAGATTCAATCCTCAGCTTAGTCCTAGGATCAGAGCAAAAATCAAGACCACTAATTACAGAAGACTGATTACAACAACAGTGATGGATCAGAACTTCTAGAACCGCAATGAAAGACACTATCCTAGGATTCATCCTATGACCTGCACAAATACCAAGATTTCCAGATACAGAGTCAGGTTGTCATCACCCAAATCTGAGCTGAAAGTTTCCTGGCACCATAAAAAGACGTTGGGGTGTGTAGATGACTGAATATGGAACCTGTAGTTGTCCCCATAGCAGTATGCTTCAAGGGTAGAGAAACCCTGTATCTCTTAGGCCAAGGGAATTCCAGTTCTTATTTTCCAAATACTTAATGTGCGTATGCTAAAAAAAGCACAAAACCTTGCCATACCAACTCTACTTCCTTTTTTTTCTTCTTTTTTTTTTTGTTCTCATGGTGTTTATTGTTTGGTTTTTGTCTTTGTTGCTGTGGTGTTTTTTTGTTTTGTTGTTGTTGTTGTTGTTTTGTAGTCGATGGTTTTTTTTGGGGGGGGGTTTGGGCCACACCCTGCTGTGAGCCAAATTTTGTTTGCAGTCTTCAGCACCTGCAAACAGGTCCTTCGTGGAGTTCGGGAAAAATTCCACGGGGAGAAGGTGGGCACGCGGAATGGCGAATGACGGAAATATATTGTAGAAATGAATGAAACCACGCAGATTGCATGGGGACTTACGTTTCAAAGAACGAAGACAATTTTATTTTTTAAGCTGGCAGCTTTTAAAAGGTAGAGGCAGGGAAAAGCAGGGTGCAAATTCTAGACATCAAAGACACTGGGGAAAGAAAGAAGGACTCTGGCTTAAATTAGCATATTAAAGAGCCGATACTGAAGGTGAAAAGGCAGTTTGTTTTGGGTTCCTTTAGTTTTGGGTAAAACAGAAGAAACCAGGCAATTATCAGGGAAGCAGGAAGAGTGAGGAATGTTTCAGAGTTTCGGGGGAAAACTGAAAATTACTTTGTTTTGAGCTAAGTATATGGAAAAATCTGATCTTGGCGCCAAGGTAGCAAAAATTACAGGGAGCTGTTAAGTGGGAGACTTTTGGCTGGATTGTGCTGTTCTTTGTAGGAAAGAGTTTACTAAGGCCTAATTTTTAATATTGGTTAAAAATAAAGAGAGAAATAGTTACAGCCACTATTTGAATTATGTCCAAACAATCCACGCAAAGGGTCAAGTGATTTTGACTGCTCTAAGCGGGCCTTTTTGGCAAATAATTCCTTTTTCAGGAGAACACTATACTTACTGGTGTGTGTCCTTCCTGAGTGAGATGTAGCAACACCCGGCATTGCTCAGGGGTTACTCCTGGCTGTCTGCTCAGAAATAGCTCCTGGCAGGCATGGGGGACCATATGGGACACCGGGATTTGAACCAACCACCTTTGGTCCTGGATCGGCTGCTTGCAGGGCAAACACCTCTGTGCTATCTCTTCGGGCCCAGTCGATTTTTTTTTACTTTTTTGTTTGTTTTTTTTTGAGGGGGTTATGTTTCTTTGTTTTTTCCCTTTCTTTTTTAAATTGATATTTATGACCTATAGACATAATCTCAGTTTTTTCCTTTTTCTTTTCTTTTTTAAACAAAACCACATAATTTGAAAAATCTTGTTCTGCCTCATAAATTGAGGGAAAAAAGGATAGTACCAGGACCAAACAATTGTATGAACATTGAGTAGAAATAAAAAATGATCATACTTATTTGTGTGCTGCTAAGAAACATTATGAATTACAATCTGGGACTTGAGGGACAAAGTAATTGTACATGGGTTCTGTTTTATTTTTCTGAATGTTCTTTGGCTGAAAGTTCAAAGTTAAGATATCAGCAATGGGACTACTGAGAATTCTGTTTATGGGTGATTGTCCTTCCACTGTAACTTTACCTTGTCCTCTTTCTTTGTATCTTTGTTCTCATAATTAAAAATAAAAAATTAAAAAAAAAGAAAAAAATGTTCATACTTAAACAACAAACCCAAAGTCAATGACAACAGAATTGATACTCAATCTACAACAAGCTATATACAGAGGGGACCACTTATACTCACAGCCTGGGGGCACAGGAGGGGGATATGGGATGCATTCTGGGAACAGGGGTGGAGGGAGGACAACAGTTTTGGTTGGAATGGCCCTGATTCATTGTCATTATGTACCTTAAATATTACTGTGAAAGATTTTAAATTCACTTTGGTCACAATAAAATTATTTTAAAAAGAATGCAGTATTACAAGTCTTCAGAAAAGGAAGATATGAAATTCACTTATACATGGATAGATATGACGAGCATTATGCTGAGTAAAATTTGTGAGAAGCAGATGAATAGATACAGAATTATTTTACTTATTTGTGGTATATAAGAAAATAAATAATATGGTAATAATATCTAAAGACAAGAGACAGGGTCAGGAGGACTAGGTTTTGTTAAGAAGTTTGTAACAAAGAGTGGAGAGTGCAATTAATGCAGAGAAGATATCATTGTGATTATATTATGATAGTTTAAAATGATCACTCTAGAAAGGTACTGGAAGCCAAAATAAAGTAAAGTAAAGTATATATATATATATGCATGATACTCCAGCAGTAACGATATTACAAACCACAGTACTTAAAAAGGAAAATTGTGTGTGTGTGTATGAGAAAGAGAGAGAGAGAGAGCCAGAGAAAGAAAAAAATTTTCTCCTACTGAGATAGATGGGGAAATAATGGGAGAGACTAAGAACATTGGTGGTGAGAAATGTACACTAATGAAGGTAGGGATGGGATGGGACGAAACATTTATGACTGAAAGTACATGATAAACTACTATGTAACTGTGTATCTCATGGTGATTCAATTAAAATTAATTAACAAACAAACACATATCTATATGAAGATGTATATACTATTACTCATAAAAGTTTTATATGAAATTGGCAAAACAATAGACATGTTCATCAAGTGAATAGATATATGCAAGGTTTTACATTTTCTTCAGTGGATTTTGACAATAGTGTATAAAAATGACAGTAATGAAAAATGCATTAAAATGAGCTAATACTGCATGCAACAATATGAATAAATTAAACTAATTATTCTGAATGCAAGATGTCATACTAAAATGAGCACATGTACTAGGAGTATATTTTTCTACAAATCTTATCTTAATTAGTCTGTAGTGAAATAAAACAATTGCTAGTATACTATGAGGAAGCTTAGAAAGGAATAAAGATGAGTAAAAGTTTATTTGCAAGTGATGGAATTGGCATTATTGTTTTTTAGATAAAATCTTTAATTGAATCACCATGATATACAGTTACAAAGTTGCTCATGATTTTGTTTCAGTCATACAATGTCCAACACAATCACCAGTGCATGTTTCCCATCATCAATGTCCTCAGTTTCTCTCCTATTCTTCTTTTTTCTCCTATTCTTCACTTTTTTCTCGTCTTACTCTGTGACATTTTTCTTGTCTTGATTTCTCTCTACTTCTACTTTTTTTTCTTTGTGACCATTGTTGCTTTCTTAAAAGGTTACTTAAAAGTTGGGGCCTGAGCGGTGGTGCAAGTGGAAAGTCGTCTGCCTTGCCTGCGATAGCCTAGGATGGACCTGGGTTCAATCCCTGGCGTCCCAGATGGTCTCCAAGCCAGGAGCTATTTCTGAGTGCATACCCAGGAGTAACCCCTGAGTGTCACTGAGTGTAACCCCAAAACCAAAAAAGAGAGAGAGAGAGAGTTAAAAAAACTTACTTCAGGGGCCGGGTGGTGGCGCTAAAGGTAAGGTGCCTGCCTTGCCTGCGCTAGCCTTGGACGGACCGCTGTTCGATCCCCCGGTGTCCCATATGGTCCCCCAAGCCAGGAGCAACTTCTGAGCGCATAGCCAGGAGTAACCCCTGAGCGTTACCGGGTGTGGCCCAAAAACCAAAAACCAAAAAAAAAAAAAAAAACAAAAACAAAACCTTACTTCAAAGTGTTACTTAAAAGGAATCATGCACATAACTTTACCTCCTTTCAGCATCTGGTTCTTTTCCAGAGTGATAATTTTCAACTCTCACTTACATAGTTGTGCTCTCTCTACCATAACTGTACTCTCTGCTATTTGTGCTTTATTTTTATGTCATAATGACAGCTTCACATTTCAATTTTCATCAAATCTCATTCTTCATTTTTAGTTTGCTGCTTACAACTGTAATAAAATATAGATAATAAAAATAGCAATACTTGATATTAGAATACTTAGTAGTCAAGTGTAAACTACAAAGGAAGATCAATGAAGTTTAAAAATATTTTTACTGAAGTACTATTATTTTTACAAGTTTGTACTGGTTTATATGTTGTAGGGTTACAATATTACCATATCTTGCTCACCACCAAAGTGCCATTGACCCTTCCCCACTGTCTGGGAGATCCTTTTTATCTTTTCATTTCTCTGACACACACCTGTTATCCTCTGTCCTGGTAACTTCATTTTTTTGACATCTATCAAGGCTTGTTTTCATTGGGCATTGTCTGTTATTTGCTTCTTTCAATTACCACAAATAAATAAGATAATCCAGTATTTTCTCTAGTTGCCACAATATTTACATCTCATAACTTTGAATTAAAGAGAAGAGCTATTAAAATGGAATGTACTTTATTATTGTGACCATTTGTGTATTAAAAGGCCATCAGAACTAAGGAATAAGATAGAAATGCTGTAAATTTTGGTAATCCATGGTTCTCTAAGCTTATGGTAGATCACACAAAAAAAGTTAGGAATGCAGAGGATCTATCTAAATTCAATGTTTAAAAGGAATAGTCAAAATAAATATTGAGGGTCTTGTACATAAAGCAGTGTTTACAATGAATGTAATTGATTTAGTGCCACATATTACCCCAAGTATCATGTTGAGTGTAATAAGTCAGAGGAAAATGGACAGATATAAAATGATTGGACCCATTTGCTGGATATAAAAATAGTATGATAATAATCCCCAAAGACCCTACAAATTGTAGGGGGTGAAGTCCAATTAGGACAGTGTAGGGGCAACTAGGACAATAATAGTTGGAAATGGTCCCCCTTCATAATAACTGGATGCAAAAAAGTAGTGTAGGGTATGTAAAATACCCATTTAGTAATAACATTGCAAACCTTTTTAGGTTGACGAATAAAAGGGAAAAATAAGAGAGAGTAAGAAATGGGGTATCTATTGTAGAGGTCGGGTAGTGAGTAGTGAGAGGAAAACTAGGGAAATTGGTGGTGGCAATGAATACTGGTGAAGTGATGAGTATTGCATCACTGTAAGACTGAACTCCACTATCAAAAATTTTAAACTCTTTATATCATGTTTATTTAACTAAAATTTTCAAATAAAGTAATAGAAATATATAATATTCTTAAAGTAGAGAATAACACACCTTCATCAGTGCATCATTCTCACCACAAATGCCCCCACTTCCTCCTCCTCCACCCCTGCCTGTATTCGAGACAGGCTTTCTACTTGCCTCAATCATTCACATTGTTATAGTTTTCAGTGTAGTTATTTTTCTAACTGCACTTACCACTCTTTGTTGTGAGCTTCATATTGTGAGCTGGTCCTTCCAGCCCTTATCTCTATTGTCTCTGGGCACTATTACAATAATATCTTTAATTTTTCTTAAAACCTGTAGATGTGTGAGACTATTCTGTGTCTATCTTTCTCCCTCTGACTTATTTCACTCAGCATAATAGGTTCCATGAATATTTATGTATAGGAAAAATTCATAGCTTCATCTCTCCTGATGGCTGCATAATATTTCATTTTGTATATGTACCGCAATCTATTTACAATAGCCAGATTCTGGAAACAATCAAGATGCCCTTCAACAGATGAATGGATAAAGCACTATAATTTTCAAAGTGCTGCGTAATTTAGTTTTTTTTTATTTTAAGAATTTATTCAAGAGACAAAATTGATTAACATAATGAGGTAAGCTAACATAACACAAGATAGTGACATAACACAACATATAATTGATATGATAATAATACATGTAAGTCAAAGAAAGTTTCTGATTAAAAACATATTTTTCCATAATGGCTTGCATATCTTTCACAGTAGTGTTTTAGGTACATATTAACATTGAATCAGGGGAATACCCAACTATGTCCTCCCCCCATTCCCGTTCCCTTTCTACAACCCATATACCCCACCATCACCCCCCGGGCTGCTAGAGTAGATGGACCCCTCTTTGTCTGGCTTACTACTAGTGATCTCATATCTGTTTGGTCCTGGAACCCTTGTTTCCCCTTCTATTTAAGGGGCAGAGCTAGAAAAATCAAGGTATGTGGTTTTGTTTGAAGGCAAGAAAAGCAATAGAATGGGGTACAAAATAAGAGGGAAAAAAAAGAAGTCAAAAGTCAAATATGCTGAAAATGGGCTGAGTCTCTCTAGAGGCTTCCAACCTCAGTTTGAGAGAGGATGTGAAAAAGGTAATTGAAATACCACAGCAATACAGAAAAAATGATCGAATTAAATAACCGGTGAGCCCTACAGCAATAAAGATAGGCACCACACAATAGTCTCGGTTCTGAAATCAACTCATGCTCGAACACAAAAAGAAAGAGAAAGACAAGACAAAATAAAATAAAATAATATTGGAGACATCAACCGTAATCTCCACACCAAAATAAAGACGTCAAAATAATTGATCGATAGATAAATAAACATGTGGAAAAATGATTGTTTTGTGCTTTTTTTTTCTCCTTTTCTTTATCCCCCTGCATAGGCACAGTAACTATTGGGGTTATTGTAGAGGGAATTCCCTTGACCTAGGAGACACAGGGTTTCTCCACCCCTGAAGTATACTGTCATGGGATTAACTCTAGACTCCTTGCATGATCATTTACTTTTCCCTTGCTGCTTCGTGGTGTGCGGAAGACTTCTGCTTTGTCTTGGATGGTAAAATCAGACCTCTGTTTCTAGAGATCTTTGTGGCTGTGCAGCTCAGGGAATGGAGTTTATGAAGTCTTTCTTTGTGGATCTAGCAGTTATGTTTCTTCAGTGTCGTTTTAATCCATCTTCTGTAGTTGGTATTCTTGGTCGTTATGTTGCTCCTAGACTGGAGCCTGGGATAAAGTCTTTCGTTATGTTTCCGAAAGACCCGTTCAGTTGCGGTTGTCTCAGTCAACCTTCTGGAATTGGAGCTCTTGTTTGTTGAACAGATCGTATTCCAAAAGCTAGGCTAGAGTTTTTTGTTGCTGTTGTTGTTGTTGTTGGTCCCTGGATGTGTACTGTCCATAATTTAGTTTTAATCATGCAATCCCATCACCAGCGTCAACTTTCTTCCACCAGTGTTCCTATGTTCTCTTTTCCCTCTAATTCCAGACTGCCATCTAGACAGACACCTCTTGAAATTATTTTATGTTTGGGTATTAATCCTTGTTTCATAATGAGAATTCCGACTTTTATTGGGAAGTGCTGCTTCCCTGGCAATAGCAGTGCTCCGGTCTTTGGAACTGTGTACCCAGCACCGGATTGTCTTCTCTTCTAAAAATAAGTGGCATTCGGGGTGGCGAGGTGGTGCTAGAGGTAAGGTGTCTGCCTTGCAAGTGCTAGCCAAGGAAGGACCACGGTTCGATCCCCCAGCGTCCCATATGGTCCCCCCTAGCCAGGGGTGATTTCTGAGCACTTAGCAAGGAGTAACTCCTGAGCATCAAATGGGTGTGGCCCTAAAAATATAAGTGGCATTCAATCACAAGTAGATGCTACATTCTAATATTTTATTAAAATATAATTTCATGTAAATTAAGGTATAGAGTATGTTTAGTATATTTTATATGCCAACAGTATATTATACTTTGGTTAATACTACAGTTAACCTCTGTCAAGTCAAATAATTATCCTTTCGTTTTTGGGGGGCTATGCCCAGTGATTCTTAGGTACTATTCCTAGCTCTGTTCTCAGAGTTCACTCCTGGAGTGAACATACTTCAGTATGCTGAGTATGAGAGTATGCTCAGAGAATATGCTCTACTGAGATGTGTGCAAAGCAAGCACCAGATCTGCTGTTCTCCTCCTTTTCCTATATTTCATGTTATGTACAATAGTTTCTTCATCCATTAATTGTATATGGATAGTTAAGTTTGTTTTTATGTTTTGCCTTTGAGAATAGTGCTGTAAAAAACCAGAGATACATCTAGTGTTTTGAGAACCTGATTTGAGGTGTGTTGGATACACATCCAGAAACAATATTTTGGATCCTACACTAGTTGGCTTTTTATATTTGAAAGGAACCTCCACATCACTTGACAAAACAACATCACTCTACATCCCTGACAGTATTTGCTATTTTAATTTTCAATAGAAGTTATATGAGTTGATAAATCAATGTGGCTTTGATTTTTAATTTCTATAATGATTATTGTTATTGAAGCATTTCCATGTACCTGTTGGTTATTTGTATATATTTTTTTAATTTTTATTGTGGTCAAAGTGAATTACAAATCTTTCACAGTAATGTTTAAGGCACATAGTGACAATAAATGAGGGGCATTCCCACCACCAGTGTTGTCCTCCCTCCCCCTCTGTTCCCAGCATGCATCCCACATCTCTGTCCTTTACCCCCCGTAATGCTAGTGCAACTGTTCCCCCCCTTGTGCAGCTTGTTGTAGTTTGGGTATCGATATTGTTGTTGACTTTGGATTTAGTATTCAAGTCTGATCATTTTTATTTCCACCAAATGAACATACGGTTGTCTGGTATTGGTATTATCCATTTTCCCCTTCAATTATGAGGCTGATCAAGGTTATTTTGGTAAGTTGGCTCGATTGGAGATACAAAAAAAGATATGGGAGAAGAAAAGAAACAAAGGCAAACAAAAAAGAGAACTAGGAGGAGTCCATTTAGGTGTTATAAATATCCATTTAGAAGAAGAAAGGGAAAAGGAAGAAAAAGGTAACAAAACTAAACAAGACAAGACAAAAAAGAAAAAAAACAATAAGGGAGTAACAACAAAAGTACAAAAAGAAAAAATAAACCAAAACCCCAAATCATCAGCTATGGAGAAACAAGCAAGCAAACAAACAGAAAAAAAAAACAGACCAGCAACTTATTTTTTGAAAGACAAGAAGACACAAGGTATCAGGGGTCAATCAAATTGGGGTGGTGCAAATGCAAGTGTCATAATCTTTCTACTCTTTCTTTCTCTTTTGCTTGAGTCTCTTACAATTCAACAGGATATATCTAAGAATTCCTCTGTTCATAGTGCACTGTTCTCAAGAGTCAAAAAGTGTATCAACTTTAATGCTGATTGGTAGATGAATGGATAAAAAAGTTGTCATATTCTATGTCAATGACAGTTTGAAATGAAAACTCTAGACAAGAACTGGGTGCTGAAAAGAGAAAAGTGATATAGATGATACCGCTTACGTAACAATATTTCAAACTCAGTGTGTAAAAGGAAAAAAGGAAGAGAGAAGAAAAATGTCTGCTACAAAGGCTGGGAGGAGAGGGAGCATGAGAAAGGGAGGGAAACTGGGGACATTGTATGTGGAAAATGTCAGTGGTGAAGGGTGTTGTACATTGTACAACTTAAATCATTAACAACATTCTAACTATGTATCTCACAGTGATGCAATTAAAATTTTTTATAATAAGGGAATATCTATATCCTAAATACTAAAAAAGCTGTGTTTATACTCAGTGGAATATTGCTCAGTTATTCAAAGATATATTGCATTTTGATATAGCATAGAAGAAACCTGAGTTATATATTCTAAATATAAGATACAAGGAAGTGAGACCAGATCGTTATGTTCAATACAGAATGGAAATAATCAAAGTAAACAAATAGGAAAGATGATAAAAATAATTCTTAGTTTCTGTGGAAAATATGGTGGTTCTGAGATGACAAGAGTAAAGGGGTGAGGAATAATTGGGATCCACTTGACAGTGTGAAGAAGGCACAAGAACTTTAGTGGTAGGTGCCATATATACATTTTCATCATGTGCTCATATATTCACATGTTATAAACGATGAGAAATCAATAAAGTTTAGTTGAAAATCAAATAAGGGCCAGAGAGATAGCACAGCGGTAGGCATTTGCCTTGCACGCAGCTGATCCAGGACTGGTGGTGGTTGAATCCCGGTATCACATATGGTCCACCCTGCCTGCCAGGAGCGATTTCTGAGCACACAGCCACGAGTGACCCTTCAGCGCTGACAAGTGTGACCCAAAAATCAAACAAAAAAGTCAAGTAAAACATTTTGCCTATTGATGCATTCTTTTACTTTACTGAATTATCTAACAGGTTTGATATTGTTTTGTATATATCATGTCAACTGCACATAAAGACAGTTTTAGATGTTTCTTTTCAATCTGGAGTCATTATCATGCCTAATTGCCATATGATTTCCAATACTATGTTAATAAAACTTATGCGATTCAGTATTCTTGTCTTGTTTTTGAATTTAGAAAAAGACTCATGCCTTTCAACCAATGAATAGGATGTTAATTATTAGTTTGTCAGATATGGTCTTTATTATGTTCAATACATTCCCTCTGTATTCATATTGTTAAGAATTGTTTGCCCTAAATTGATATATTTTAAAGTGCTTTTATACACATATTAAGATTACCATGTAATTTTTAAATCCATTTTGTTGTTTTGCTGCTTATTCTTTGATTTGAAACACCTTGGAATCCCTGGAACATGTCCTGTTTTAGCACAGTGTTTGATCTTTTTAATACATAATTAGCTTTGCTAACGATAAATTGAAGAAAATTGCTAATGTATTCATCAAGAATATTGGTCTTATTTGCTTTTCTCATGACATCTGTCTTTACTCTTGTGCTTTAAAAATAACTCACATAGTGGATAATTTAAGGTTAAAAATTTTATGCCTTTAGATCCTATCTTTCATTATGTCTTCTGTAAAGTTTATTTATCACTATAATTGTTATTTCTTTGTAGATAATAGATTTTTTCTCTTTCACTGTTTTTAAGGTAGCATCCTTAAAGTTCATGGATATTTTACTAACTAACTGAGCCATTTAGGCCATTGTAGGGCAAGACATGCGAAGAACCTACCTATGGAAACTGGGAGAATATTGGGGGAGTGATAGTAAGGTTGGTATAATTACAATGTATAATTAAAATGACAATAGAGATAATTTTTAAATCATAATGCCTCTTAAATAGGAAAAAATCAAATTTCATCTTGTATTATATGAACTAAAATGAGTTTAGGACTTAAAATATTTAGATGGAGGGTTTCCCATGGATAGATATGAGTAAGTTTTATATTGTAGAACTGGTAACTTTATTATTCAGTAGATTTAAAAATTTATAGTCCTCATTGCTTTGTATAATGAATTCATTCCTTCACTTTGTCTATTCTCTACATTTTGGGGAAAATTCTAATAGATACATTAAACATTATGCTTAAATATCTCATAAAGTCTCTAAAATATTTTTCTCTAACTTCTACTTGCCAATAAATATTTTGGATATCTGAGTTTAAAATAATGTATTTGGTATCTAGAGTAATACTTAATTTACTTTGAGTTTATGAGGACTAGATTGCCCTTAGAAACCTGTACTATATTACTTGGAACAGAAAGCAGAGAACCTGGGTCAGGGACTAACACTGTGACCAGTCAAGTGGCAAAATAAAGCCCTATGAATCTTGCAGAAAGGTAGGTTTCCACCGAGCTAGTTACACTCAGCAAGCAAGCGGGCTGAGCTATAATTTCAGAGTCAATATGCTCTGATTAGAGTAGGTGGTGCAAACTCCCTACACTATATTACACTACACTGCTATAGGTGTGTCTCTCCTCTGTGTAGGCAGGGAAGTAGGAAAAAAGCTGTGACTAAGCAACATTTAAAAAGGTTGCCCAGGAAACTCACTGGACTTCTTCAGGACTAGAGCATACTAATCAAGTCTGGGGTAATTTAGCAGAGCAAGCCCTTGACATTATCAGGATGGGTGGGGTCCAATAATCGTTCACTTCCTTCTGAAGGCTTTTAGACCTGAGATAAGCCTGTGAGTGGCAGTGATTCAGTGACCATTTCCTCTATGCTTGCTGAACCTACATCTCAAGGAGGACTCGAGGTTGAGTTCCTATTACCCAGTCAGGGAACATCATTCATTGGCATCATTCAAAGGAAGATGAGGTCATTTAAATAGCATACTTTCATATCTGGATGAATAGAAAAACTCTGTTTCAGGAAGGGAAATAATTGCATTTCCCCCCAAAGCTTCTAGGAATCATTTCTACTTTAATGATGAAAACACAATTTTTTTTTTGCGTCTATGGATATTTGACATTGCAGGCCGTAATGAGTGAGAAAATGTCTTTCTTTTAATAGTTAATCCTTTTATGCTTCCTTCGTGCCTGGCAAAGTAAGCTGATTTTGCAAATTATCATCGTCCAAAAAGATTAATCCAGGAACAGTATCTTTGCAGTTTCTACTGCTTCACTGAATTCTAGTAACAAAAACATTGGTGCCTGTTGCAACAAAGAATTTCTTGACAGTGGTGGTCCCCAGACAAAGCTGCACACAGAGGCAAGATTCTATCATTGTATCCTTTACCTCTTATTATAGGCTTGTAATTTAATACTTTTTTTAAAAAAAAATAAATAAATTCTTTGTTTGAATCATTGTGATATTCAACCACAAAGTTGTTCATGATTGAGTTTCAGTTATATAATGTACAACACACTTCACCAGTGCACATTTCCTGCCACCAACTTCCCCAGTTTCCCTCCAATACTACCCTTTGTCTTCCCTGTTTTAACTGAATGCATTGTTGTCATCTCTGCTTGCAGCACATTGTCCACCTCTCCCCTTCTATCTATCTTAACCATTCGCCTCAACTCCCAGCAATTTCTAGGGTAATGTCATTTAACTTTGTCCTATAGTGAGAGAGTTATCTAAACTTTTTCATGAGCACAGGTTATCTAAGGCCCCGTGGAGAAAACCAATGAAGAGAATATGAGTATGGATGATCAGTGAGTGATGCCAGAAGTAAATGGACACACAGATGCTATCCTCAGATGCTATCCTCAGAATAGATATCCCTGATATCTATTCTCAACAATTTGATTCTTTCCTACCCTGGCTACCTGTTCCCACTCCTTTATTATGGATGCGGTGCCCAAACTATATACATACATAATTCTAACAATATTGAGGTGTTCAATAATGGAATGCTTGCCTTATTCTTTTCTCTGAGAATAGAAGCTGTCTTTTAGCTTTTCTTCATTTCACGTTACATACATGTTAGAATTAATTTTCATAGTTAATTTATTTGAGAAATCTTATTTCATGATTGTTTCTTAACATTACTGCATTTCATATACATATCACTTTATTAAGCATGTACTGCACATATTTTATAAGCTTTTAATTGGATCTCACCATCTCTTACCCAGTAAAGTGTTCTTTGAAATGAGTTGAAAATATATGTATTTGGTAATTGATATAAATTGTTTCTCAAAAGGCATGTTGGAGTATACAGTTTCCAGTTTCTTAGAAAGTTATGAATGAAAGTAATTCTAGGCTCCATTTTACTTTTTACTGCTAAACAATCCATAAAACAATTTTAAATGGTTCTTGTTATGAACCTTTTATTTTATTTTTATAAAAAGTTGTGATTTTTTTACTTGTGATTTTCTACATGTCACAAATAACATATGGATTAAATTATCTACTGGAGATAAATAATTAGTTTCATATAAAATAAAATTTGAGATAAGGGGAAGATAATGCATATATAAGATGCTGGCACTGCACAGAACTGACACAGTTTTGATTCCTGGCATATAAAAGAGTCTCATGAGCACTGGTAGGAGTGATCTCTGAGAACAGGAAATAAATTTGGAGCACTTCCAGGTGTGGCCCCAAACAAAATATATTTGGACATTAATATAAGAAAAATTCTTTTTTAAATTTTTTTATAGAGATGAATGTGAATTACAAGTCTTTCATGTTATATTTCAGGCACAAAGTGACAGAGTATTAGGGCCATTCCCACCGCCAGTGTTCACCTCCCTCCATCATAGTTCCCAGCATGCATTTCATACCTCAACTCTTAGGCCCCTGATTTGCTAGTGTTACAGGTTCAGAAAAAATTATTCGTTATGAAAATTTCCTGGAAAATATGATTTTTGATGGTAGCAAAATAAGCCTCCTTGGATGGCTCTAACACTAATCAGAAATCAAGGTAAAATCAAATTTGGTTTCTCCTTTTTCTGGAATGTACTTACCACAAAGAGTAATGACTTTAGTTAGAGAAATAACTACATTGCGAACTATCCTAACAATGAGAATGTATGAGGGAAATAGAAAGCCTGTCTAGGTAGGGGCTGTGAGGGGAGGAGGGATTTTTGGGACATTGGTGGTTGGAATGTTGCACTGGTGAGGGGGGAGTGTCATCTTATATGACTGAAACTCAACCACATTTATGTTTGTAACCAACGTGTTTAAATAAAAAATATTAAAAAGCTAATTTTATAAATGTAGTGAGCTCTGCATTAATATTTTACCCACACATATTAAGCCTCCCTTCTTAAACTGGATGATATCATGCTAAGTGAAATATGTCAGAGGAAGAATAACAAAAATGGATTATCATTCTTTTGTGTTATAGAGAATAATCCAACAAGAGAATAGATAATATTAAATGATAACAAAAACTTGACGCTGGATTACAAAATTAAGGTTACCAAGAGGCAATATAGTGGATAGAAATATTACAACATTACTGCAGAATGTAGGGCACTTTGGTGGTGATGGGCTACGCTAACTACAAGACTAAACATTACCATTATTTAAACATTTTTAAACATATTTAAACATTATTTTAACTTCAACAATTCAAAAGAAACCTCAGTTCCTTAAAAGCGGAAACAATGTCTTGTTATTTCTATGATCTATCACAATACTTGTCCAAATGGTTTTACAAAAGACAATGTTCAAAATACATTGATAGTGAAAATGAATAGAAACATGGGAAGTAGTGGTATTGTCTATCTGATAAAGAGTCATCTGTGATATGAACAAAGTGTTATCAAATACTAATTTAAAAATCTAGTAATATGTACAACCAGTTGCATAGGATCTAACCACAAAAGAGGATTTAACTGCTAGGAATAAAAGGCTTACAATCTGGTGGAGCGATAGCACAGTGGTAGAGCATTTCCCTTGTACATGGACAAACCAGGAGAGACCCAGGTTTGATTCCTGGCATGCCATATGGTCTCCTGAGTCTGTCAGGGAACTATTTCTAAGTACAAAGCCAGGAATAAACCCTGAGAGCCGCCAGGTTTGCACTCCCTCCAAAAAGGAGCTTATAAATAAGTGTTCTTCATTGTTTCTTATTCTTTTTTAAACATCTTTTTTGGGGGCTGGTGAGGCGGCACTAGAGGTAAGGTGTCTGCCTTGCAAGCGCTAGACAAGGAAGGACTGCGGTTCGATCCCCCAGCGTCCTATATGGTCCCCCCAAGCCAGGGGCAATTTCTGAGCGCTTAGCCAGGAGTAACCCCTGAGCATCAAACGGGTGTGGCCCAAAAAAACAAAAAAAAATCTTTATTTATACAATTTGATTACAAACATGGTTGTAGTTGGGTTTCAGACATATAAAGAACATCGTACCTTCCCCAGTGCATCATTCCCATCACCAATGCCCCAAATCTCCTACCGCCCTACTACCCCCTCCCCGTATTTGAAACAGGTTTTTAATTTCCCTCATTCATTCACATTGTTATGTTAGTTGTCAGTGTAGTTATTTCTCTAATTGCACACACCACTCTTTGTGAGCTCACTTTGTCGTGAGCTGGACCTTCCAGCCCTCCTCTCTTTGTCTCTGAGGATTATTGCAAAAATGTCTTTTAATTTTCTTAAAACTCATAGATGAGTTATACTAAATTTCATGACTTTATCTCTCCTGACGGCTGCATAATTTTCCAGTATTCTTTAAATTAAATTCTTTAGATTACTTTTATCTAAGTTCTCTATTTGTTCCTGACTGTAGTAGACTCAAAGATATATTTTTGCCACTCACTCAAATAGTTAAAATATAGTTTATTCATCTAATAACTGAACATAGTTAAGTCCACTCAGTGGTCTAGGTAGGAATCACTGGTATAATCAGTCCTTGGATAAATTTGCTTTATGGTGTTTTATGATATATGTCCTGTATTTGGTTCTGTGCATCTTTATATTAATCTAGAAACTATATGAAGTCAAGACATTTCTTCATGCTTATGAGCAAGGTAAAGACTTGCTCAGTGAGTGTTTCTATGCTTTCTTACTAAGGAAATTATGATAAATTATTTTTATAGCAATTATTTATTGCAAACCTATGAGTCAATACTTGAAAACATGTTTTTTATAATTATGTGTATGATTAAATCAATAGTATAAATAAAAGTCATCTCATTGATGATGAGATCAGTTTCTATTTAATAGCAAATCTTACTCTGATAGTAGGAAGAAAAAATATTGATAATTTTATACTTTCAAGAACACACCTATGTTCATTGCAGTACTATTTACAATAGCCAGAATCTGAAAACAACCAAGATAGCCATCAACAGATGAATGGCTAAAGGAACTGTGGTACATATACACAATGGATTATGCAGCCATTAGGAGAAGTGAAGTCATGCAATTTTCCTGTACATGGATGTACATGGAATCTATTATGCTGAATGAAATAAGTCAGAGGGAGAGAGATAGACACAGAATAGTCTCACTCATCTATGGGTTTTAAGAAAAATAAAAGACATTATTGTAATAATTTTGAGATAACAGAAATGAGGGCTGGAAGGACTGGCTCATGATATGAAGCTCACCACAAAGAGTGGTGTTTGCAGTTAGAGAAATCACACTAACAATTATCATGACAATGCTAATGAGTGAAAGAAGTAGAATGCTTGTCCTGAATACAGGCAGGGGGTGGGGGAAGAGGAAGTTGGGAAGCATTGGTGGTGGGAAGGTTGCACTGGTGAAGGGGGTGTGTTCTTTTCATGAATGAAACCCAATTACAATCATGTTTGTAATCATGGTAGGTGATTAAATAAAGATATTATTTAAAAGTAAAAAAGTAGTCACTGAATACATTGGAAAATAAGTTTTTATTATTTGCTTTGTTTTGGGGCAACACCCAGTGACGTTCAGGGGTTATTCCTGTCTATGCGCTCAGAAATTGCTCCTGGATTGAGGGACCATTGAGATGATGGGGATCAAGAGGTCCGCCCTGGGTCAGCTGTGTGCAAGGCAAACGTCCTACCAGTGCGTTATTGCTCCAGCCCCGAAATTGGAAAATAATTGACTGTATTAACAGTGCAATAACGTCTAATTTGTAAAAAGAAAGAATAAAGCTAAAGTTATATATGTAAACTACAAATAAAAGAATTTCTGACATATGAGCAGGAGAATATCTTGTTTATCTCTTTCTGCATATGTTTTCTGAGTGAGTATTTTTCTTTAATAATAGTCAGGTACAAACTCTGTACTACAGATGTAAACAGTCTATTCTTTCTGGGTTTTTATTATTCCTCTCTTTTTGTTCTAATGAAATAAGTAGATTCTGATTTAGCTTTTTTTCTTGCTTTGATAAATGTCACAACTCATTCTTTTCATCATCTTTATTTCTACAAAGCTTTAATTCTTATACTATGAATATTACTCATTTGTAAGTAATTATTTTCTGTACTAAATATTAACTAAAATTTATTTTACTGGTATTTCTTATAATGAGGGACTATTTATTTTAATGACAACTATAACAATTCATTTTGCTTCTTAATTTATATTATTAAAATAAACACTATCTTTTGTGATATTCCCATATTTTAGCTTTATCCTGAATGTATTATGTTAATAGTATTAGTTGGCTATATTACCTAATTTCTGCCAGAGATGATCATGTCCATGTGTTGTTTACAGTTCTAGTCTTCATAATTTTTGTCACTTTAGTTAGCGTAAGTATTTACTAACTGAGAGGAAACAAAAATTTCTTTTACTGTCTGATGACTTTTCTGTCAATGTTTAGTGGAGCATTTACATAATAAGCACTATTATAATTGATCTTGAAATAGGCAAATCTGTCATTTACAACATTATTGCATATATAATCTATTCTATTATATAGTTGAAGGAACCGGAATGATCAAAGGCAACACAGCATGTATCTATGTAAGTTATCTTTAAGAATGACTAAATATAACTCTTTGCTCATCTACTTTTAGCTCTGTTGGCTCAGAAAATCAGAACAGAACCTCCACAAAGCCCATTTAATTTACTTTGGTCTATGACCACAAACCTTCCTTTCATTTTAGATTATTCAATCATTTAAAATTTATATTGAAATATTAATACTCTATTATGCTGTACAAATTATTTTATAGCTACAGTTTAATAAAAGTCTAATGAAGATTTTAATTCCATACTATTTAAAAATTGTTCATAATAATTGTCTCATATCCTTGTTACATGATTAATGTTATAATTGTACCAAGGTCTCATTTTTAAATGCAGAATATAGACTATTAAATTATTTTAAAGGGAATATTCAACATACCCTTGAATTATAGAAGTTATTAAGAATACATCAGCAATAAATGTCAGTTTTGACAAAATAAAGCATGAGAGTTTTAGGCAAATATTCTACTATCTGAATGGCTTAGAATTATTATATTGTGATAATCGTATTCTTTATCAATTTATGTAATTTCTACTTTAAGAAATTGTATGATTATTTTATTTTATATTGATTTTTAATTTGCATTTAAAACAAATACGTAAAGGAATTATATATGACATTGTACATAAGTACTGAGAATGTCATTCATATTTTGTTTCTTTTTCTTTGTGATACATAACTACTTAAAAGGAATAAAGTGACCTCTACTTTGGTTTGACTTTTTTTAAAAATTGTGTATTAATAACTGGCTATCATTTTGAATAATTTGTATTGATAAACTCTATTAGAAAAAGAGACGAATAAAATCAATTGACATATCGGTGATTTTGTTTTATTGCAGGAAACTAATAAAGATGTCAATAGATGTGGATCATCCTTTCTAATTGCTTTTATCATAACGACTATAGGTTGCCCATCCTAAAACCTAAACTATTATTTTAGTAGTGTTTAGCACCATTTAATTCCCTTATGTTTAACATATATAATTTAACTATATATACTTAGTTAAATTTTAGGACATTAGAAGGAGATAAAGCTACATACAAAATGAGACATTTACCACGAAGTTACAGACCTTGTTTTTGTTTGGAAATGAAAAGGGGCTTATATTGTATATATATATATATATATATATATGCACATATATTGCTTTTAACCCCCACAAAAGTTGTTATACATTCTTCTACAATGCATGTGGAACATTTTTTAAGATAAATCACTTTTTGGGCCACAAATGTACAAATGGCCATTGGCTTATAAAAAATGCTCTGGAAATGCATATAAACAAAAATGAAATATCATCTCACACCACAGAGGCTGAAACCCAACAAAATATAGCAAGAGCAACCAGTGTTGGTGTGGATTCAGGGGGAAAAGGAGCTATCATTTCCTGTTGATGTAAATGTCAACTGGTTCAGCATTTTGGGAAACAATATGGCGATTGAGCCTTTATTCTATCCAGCAATTCCACTCATTATAATAGACTCTATGGGCCCAAAACAATGTATAAAATACCTCTGCATTCCTGTTTATTCACAATAGCACAAATCTGCAAACAAAAAACCATGTTCCCAAGAACAGATTTCTGGATTAAGCAGCTAAATACACAATGGAAGACTACTTGACCATCAGAAAAGACAAAGTCATGCAATTTGCTGATATATGAATGAAACTAGAGAGTATTGTGCTGAGTGAAATAAGCTAGAGAGAGAGACATGTGGAGAATGATCTCATTTATATGAGGAATATAAAAACTTAGAAGAGAAATAATAAATACCAAAGATAATAGAAACAAAAAAGCAGGATAATTGGCTTAGTTAGAAGCTTGCCACAGTTTATGTAGTGGAGGGGAATGGGTCATGAAAAAGACTGCTAGACAATCTTAGAGGAATGTGGTCACTTTGCCTAAGGGCTGGATGCTAAAAGGAAGTAAAGTGATATAGATGACCCCCTACCATAACATTACTGTAAACCAAAGTTCTCAAAAGGGTTAACAAAAACGAAATAAGATCCTGCCATAATGTCAGGATGAGCAAGGGAGGGAAATATTGTTGGAAAAAGTGGACACTGGTGAAAGAATAGATGTTGGATCATTGAACATTAAAATTGAATTATGTGTAACTCTGTAACTAATGGTGATTCAATCTTTTAAAATTAAAAATTATAAACTCTGGACTTGGATTATAAAATTCAGATAACCTACCCTAGGGGATATTTAAAGGGGGTCATAAAGAAGTGGACATAAGAAAATTGAAGGAGGGTGTTGAACCCAGGTGGTGACAGTATGCAGTAACTTTACACATCAGTGCCACAAATGTTACCACTATTGTAATCATGTAACCTACCCATAAATTAAATACATTTTTCAAATGAACTGGAAGTTTTATATTTGCTTTCCAAGACTATTTTAGCTGTGGTGGGTAATAAGTAACTTAAAATTAATAAATATTTCATGCTAAGTTATGTTCTGTAGCTGTGATTTTCAGATTGTGCTACATTTAAAATTTGTTTTTATTTGGTTTTATGTCCACAACTAAGGATTTATTCTTGGCTCTGAACTCAGAGACCACTCTTGATAGGTTCTGGGGACTATATGTGAGAACTGTAAATAAATCCAGGTCTTAAGCAAGATGCTTACCTTCTATTCTATCTCTCTAGTTTCTCAAATCAATACTATTTCAAAAAGAAGCTTTCGATCTAAAATTGTGCAGGAATTATAGACTCATACTTCACTATTCCTCCAAACATACATTTTTTTTATTGTTAACATATTTTATTTTAACACTATGATCTACCAAGTTCTTTACAATTTGAACATTTCAGGCATTAAATACTCAAACACCAATCCTACTGCCACTGTGACCTTACCTTGACCAGTGTCCTCAATTTCCCACCCACCACCCTAACCTTTCCCTTTGCAGACACACATAAATTTACCTTATATTTCTTGTTACAACACGAAGACAAATGAAATGATCAAAACTTCGATCAACAAAGGCCAGATCCCTCCACGATATTACCAAGGTCACTATCTAAGGATAGTGGTTAGTGCTTTATTGAGCCTTCCATGTTTCTATTTGGGTTCACTGACCTTGGTAGATTTCTATGTAGTTTTCTTATCAGATTTCCTGTGAAACTATTAGTATGGCACTACTATGAAATTTTGGGGTGTTGAGTGGTTGCTTGTAGCCACGTACTTCAGAATCTATAGATGTGAAATAAATTTGGTAGTGTGGCAGTTTGATAAGGTTAATTTGTGGAGCTTGGCTGTTTCTATCAGAAGATGTCGAATATGTGGTGGGCTGCCTTGGCTTTAGGAAGAAGGGGTTATCTGCCCTCACTCATTCTGAGAATGCCCCAGTGGTATCATCCTAGATGTAAGTACCTGGGAAGAGTTGGTAATAGTCATTATTTCTTTGATAGAGGAGCTGGGTTATTTTTTTTATGCCAGAAAGAGGGAGTAATACTGACTTTGATCACTTAAGTTTCGAGATTTCTCCATATTATTTAGTGATTAGATAAGCAATTTTTATTGCTGAATAATATACTATTGTGTTATTGTATTTTTAAGGGGTGATAACATCATCTTTAAAACACCCTCTCCCTTAACTGTCACCTAACTGGGAATGGATTGACTGGGGTCCCAGCAGGAGATCTTACGAGAGAGCCAGCCTAGCAGCTTGGCTGACCTCTTCTCTCTGTCTCTGTCTCTCTTTCTGGCAAACATTTAAAAACTACATTCTTTCTCCTATTTTGTTTCATTATTGTACATTTGTAAAAGTTTGTTGATTTATTCCACCATCCACCCACCAACTCCACTGTGTCAATCAGTTCTCCCATTGGGTTGCCTGTGGCTTGCTTGCTCTGTATACCTTCCTGTGCATATTTATGTCCCACAGATGAGTGAGATCATTCTGTATTTAGCCTTTTTCTTCTGAACGAATTCACTCACCATGATATTCTCTAGTTTCAACCTTGTTGCATCAAGTTGCATGACTTTGTTCTTAGAGTTGCATACTATTCCACTTTGTATATATACATTATTATTATTATTATTATTATTATTGGTTTTGGGGTCACACCCGGCAGTGCTCAGGGGATACTCCTGGCTCCAGGCTCAGAAATCTCTCCTGGCAGGCTCGGGGGACCGTATGGGTTGCTGGGGTTCGAACCACCGACCTTGTGCATGCAAGCAAATGCCTTACCTCCATGTTGTCTCTTTGGCACCTAAGTTTTGTTCCATTCATCCATAACTGGGCATTTGGGTTGCAAAACACTGTTAAATTTTTTCACTGTTAAATATTTTAGGAATCTTCATATTTATGTTTCCTTCTGTTTCTTTCTCAGATATTTTACCATTAATCAATACTAATTTTTTTAAAACTTTATTTATTGATTGGTTTTGGGGTCACACCCAGCGGCGCTCAGTGGTTACTCCTGGCTCTGCACTCAGAAATTGCCCTGGCAGGCTCGAGAACCATATGGGATGTCAGAAATCAAACCGGGTCCCTCCCAGGTCTGCTGCATGCAAGGCAAATGCCCTACTGCTGTGCTATCTTTCTGGCCCCAATCAATACTAAATTTTATCTAAAGTATTCCTTTGGGTTTCAATTTTTTTAGTCTTTGGCATTCTGTAGACTTAATATAATATCCCTAGATGAGACATTTTGGTATTTACAGTACTTGATGCTCTGTGAGCTTCCAAAGAAATCTAATTTTATATTTTAGCACTAATTTAGGGAAAATGGCTTATTTTCATTACTTCAAATAATTTTTATTTTTGTTTCTTTATTGTTTTTCTCTTCTTCCATGTAAAACATATGCTATATGATTACTCCCAGTTTGTGATATTTTGCCATATAGTTTTCACTATTTTCTGTCTTAAACTTCAGTTTTGGATATTTCAGTTTTCTTTTCTTCAGTCTCATGGATTCTTTCTCCAGCTATTTCTAGAATATTGATCTCCATCAAAAACAGTTATTTATAACACAGCACTTTAAAGTGTTATAACTTTTCCTTTTAATTATTTCTTAGATATTTTATGTGTTTTATAATACATTTGTATTTAATTTCAGCAGCCTTAGCATATTAATCTTATTTGTTCAAATTGCTCCTGAGATAATTCCAACATCTCTGCTCTACAAGATTCTGGTTTTGATGTTTGCTCTGTTTTTCAAACTTGTATTTCTTTTTCTCAAAAACTGGTCATGAGGAAATTGTAGAGGAAATAGTCCTTTAATGTGAGATTTTTTGTTTATCTGCTTAAAGGCTAAGATATATTAACTCTGCAGGAACTGTAGATATCTGAGACTAAAATTTACTTGAGTGTCCTTGCTTCTGTGCCTCCTGTTGTTCTGGAGTTTCCATGGAGACTTCTCACATAAGATACGAGATGTTTATCATTATATTATCTTGATAATACGTTGGAATCTTGTTGATGTGATACAAGGATATGGATTGAGGAAATAATTTTCATAATTTAATGATTATATCTCAGAAAATTACTAACATGCCACCCTAAGCTATGACCTTCAAAATGTATTTTTCTATATTTTTCCTTCTCTTAGATACGATTGTTAGGTGGACTAGAATTGGATATTTTTCCTTCCCTGTTTGGTTTGCTCAGTTTAAACTTCACTTGGTGGAACATTTAGAGAGAGCTGAAGACTAGGGATGACAAAATGATGATGATGGAGAGGCTTGGGCATGTTGGTAATGGGGAAGGTGCAGTAATATTTTTTATCAAAATGATGAAACAGTACTATAATCCTATTATGCAAAATGAGAAATAAATAAACATACATGATTATGTTTTAGGCAATATCACATGCTATTGTTTTGCTTTGTTATGATGTCCAGAATTTTCTGAGGATATTTTTATTAAATTAATGATTAATTTCCTCCCTCAAAAGTGCGCTGGGACAGCTTACAGTTTGGATCTTACAGCGTGGTTGTTATGTGCTCCAATAGTTGTGGATTCAGTAGGTCAAACTAAGTAGTACTTCCCTGTCTTCAGAGCTAAGCTTGATGGTCCATAGACCATGTGATGCAATTATTTCACTCAGTGTCTCATAATATCAGGTATGTGTTCTCTGACTTTTAGACCTAACCTATACATTTATTAATTTTATCTTCACAATTATTTATCATACATTTAAAATATGCAAATACTATAGAAAAAGTTACACTTAAGATGGTCAATGATTCACCAAACTGTAAGATTAAAATGCCATGCAACATGATACAGCCACTAACAGTAATGAATATTTGATAATAAATATTTGGCACACTGAAAACATGTATGAATCTATAGAATTGTGTTGACTAAAAATGTAACTCTCAATTTATGACAAAAATAATCAAATCTTGTATTTTCTTTCCTTAATCTAATTCCCAAATGCTAAGGTCTGTGTTAGTGAAAATACAATTGGAGCAAGTTTTTGAGAGTAAAAGTAATTCGGCCCCAGAGTATAGTGAAGAGAGGAAAGAAATTGAGTGGAGGAGAAAGACAAATGTGAAATAATGGGGTACAGGACAAAGGGGACTCAGGTGCATTGTAGGGGTTAAGAAAGGACAGAAGTAAATATTCAACCCACAGAGTCAATAACAATAAGATCATGAGAACCAAAACATTTACAACCAAATTTAAAAAGGCCTGTTATGCTGGCAGGCTGGGGCAGGGAGTGGTGGTGATATGAAGGGGACTCTAGGAACATTGGTGGAGAGAGTTTGACACTGGCGGTGGAATTGCTGTTGAAATATTGTATGTCTAAAACTCAACTATGAATAAGTGTATATCACAATGCTTAAATTTTTTAAAAGTACAACACAGAAGTCCCTGATAAATGAAAATATTTCTTCTATTACATACATCATTGCTAAAGTACTGCTAATTACACTGTACTCACTTTTTACAGATATACACAAGTCTTATGACATATTTTATTTAGCTTTCAAAAGTAAGTTGATTTAATTTTTTCTCTATTTTAATTAAAGTCTTTAATTGATTTACGGTGAGTTTTAGCCATAAAATGTCCAAAGCCAATCTCTTACCCATTGTTCATTTCCCACCACAATATCTCCAGTTGCCCTCCACGACTTCCTACTGTCCTTTCTCCTGCCTGACTCTGTGGCAGACATTTAATTTACTCTCAATCTCTCACACACTCTCTCTTCCTTTCCCCCCTTTTAGATACCGAGAATAAAAAACTCCCCATGAAATGAGAGCCAAAAATTATAATAATAATTGAATATTTCCTCAAAAAGATATATAGATGGGCAAAAAACACTTGAAAACTTTGTTCATACCATTAATCATCAGGGAGATGCAAATCAAAACATCAAGGAAATATCACACAAAGGGATTGGCACGTATCACAAAGAATAAGAACAATTGTCTCTGGCAAATATATGAGAATAGAGGAACTCTCATTTACTGTTGGTGGGAACGTAGATTGTTCCAGACTTTTTGGAAAACAATATGAATATTCCTCACAAAACTAGAAATTAAATTTCCATGTGACTCCTAGGAATATATCATATATATCATATATCATATGAGCCCAAATGCAGAAATGTTCTCTGCATTGCAATGTCAATTGAACACTAGTTACAATAGTCAGAATCTGGAAACAACCCAAGTACCCTAGAACAGATTCGTGGATAAAGAAACCATGGTACATCTACGTGCTGACATATTATGCAGCTGTTGTGGTGAGTAAAAGGAGTCAGAGAAAGAGGGATTAACATAGAATTCACTCATTTGTGGAATACATAAAAGGAGAGTGTGGTTATAATATCCAGAGACAATAGAGAATGAGGGCTAGGAGGACCAGTTCCTAATAGGAAGCTTGCCACAAATAATGATACAGTGCAGTTAGGGTAGATAAGGGACCACTACAACAATAATAGTTGGAAATTATTACTTTGGACAAAAACTGGCTTTGAAAGAAGATAGTTATGTACGAGATATCTCTTCAGTAACAGTATTGCAAACCTTTATTTTTTAATTTTGTTATTTTTATTGAAGGAACACTATATTCATGGGAACAAATCTGTATGCTTATGGAGCACAGTAATACACTACAGTAATTATCTTCCAAGTCCTAATATTCTCCCATTATAACCTAATTAAATCCTTTCTGCTCACTCTTCTTCTTGATAACCTTCATTGTGAAGTCAGGACCCCAAAGGGATTGGTTTTATTGGACATTTACTAGTCCTCCTTTGTTTTGTATTTCAAGATACATATATAATTAAAAGTGCAGTGATTTCCTTTCTTCATTTGTTTTAGAATAGTCAAGATATCATCTATAATTACAACTGTGTACTATACTTCTATATGTTTGTGTGAATGTGACACATATTTTCATCTGCTCATCTGTTTTGAACCACATGAACCTTTTAAAAAATTTTTGCTCCAGAGAATATTGCTGAAAAATGCATATATGTGTGTATAGGTAGATTGGAAATAGTGTTTTATGTTTATAGAAAAGATTACTGGATGTAAAATAGTTGGAAATTCAATTTTGAATTTTGAGGAAAACTTCATACTGTTTCTATAGTGAAGGAAACACTTTAATTTTCTTTTTTTTTCGGGCCACACCCATTTGATGCTCAGGGGTTACTCCTGGCTAAGCGCTCAGACATTGCCCCTGGCTTGGGGGGACCATATGGGACGCCGGGGGATCGAACCTCGGTCCTTCCTTGGCTAGCGCTTGCAAGGCAGACACCTTACCTCTAGCGCCACCTTCCCAGCCCCACTTTAATTTTCTATCAGTATTGAGATTGGATATTCTCACCAGCATGGTGATAATCTACCATTTTGTTTGCATTTTTTTAATGGGAAGCAATAATGAGCATTTTTTTCATGCACTTGTATGTTGGTCAACAATAATGGAATATGAATCTTATCTACCCCCTTTTTCTGGTTGGATTTTTATTTGTTTTTATTACATATATTTTGTGATCTATATTCTGTGATACTCAGCATTTCATGGAGTATCAGGGGATAAACCAAGTGCCATGTGCATTCTAGCCTTATTTGGATATTAATATTTGGATATTAACCTTTTGTCAGGTTTTTATTGCCTCTGGTTCAGAAGTGTATTTTTGCTTTAGTGATAGTTGCTTTCACAATATCAACATTTTTGAATCATGGTGGGAAATGTTCTAAGAAATTAAAGATTGATCCATATTTCACAGCTTTCACAAAAGTCAATTCAAAGTGGATAAAAGACCTTAATATTAGACCTGAATCCATAACGTTTATTGAGAATAACATAGGCAGCACACTCTAAGACTTAGACCTCAAAGGAGTCTTCAATGATAGGATGCCATTGACAAGGGCTATAGAATCAGATCTGAATAAATGGGACTACATCAAACTAGAAAGTTTCTGTATGTCAAAAGAAACAAGGGATAAAACTAAAAGACTCAAAGATAAGACAAAGCATTAATATCTATTCTAGAACATACAAATATGCGTTATACATTTGTAAGTATACCTAGAATACTTACAAATATTAACTTCAGAAAACCTAAAAAAACATTAACAATGGAAAGAGGACATGAAAACAGACACATTTTGAGGGAGCTAAGAGATGACCAACAGGCACATGAAAATCTGCTTATCATCACTAATTATTAGGGAAAGCCAAATAAAGACAACAATGATATATCATCTTACACCAGTGAGGAGGGATCATATAAAAATATGGGGAACAATTTTTGTTGTCCAGGATGTGGTGAAAGAGGAACTCTTATGAAGTACTGATGTTAATGCTACCTGGTTCAACCCCCTATGGAAAATGGCATGGAGAGTCCTCAATAAACTCAGAATCTAGCTGCCATGTGATCTAGTAAACCCTCTTTTGGGTATCAATTCCCAGGGCGAAAAACATTGATCCAAAGGGATGTATGCACACCACTATTCATAATAGCACTCAGTACAATACCTAAAAGTTGGAAGCAACCTAGATGTTCAACAACAGATGAGTGGATCATGAAGATGAAATGAATATATACAAAGGAGTACTATATAGCTGTAAAGAATGATTCAATCATGCAATTTGCTGCAACATGGATGGAACTGGAAGATATTATATTAAATGAAGTAAGCCATAAAAAGAATGATAAATACAAAATCAAATCATTTATATGCAGGTTTTAGAATGAATAAAGGCGATAGTTTAAATGGGAGTCATCTCAAGCACTCTTTATTCCAGCATATAGAGAGAAGGAAAGAAATTGAGTGGAGGATAAGAAATACAAATATGAAAAGATGAAGGACAGGGCCCAAGAGGTTTTGGGTGCATTAGTGGTGCTAAGAAAGAACTAAATATCCAAGACAGAGTCAACAATAATGAAATCATGAGACCCAAATTTTAATAACCAAAACTGAAAAATATAGCCTGTTCTGCTGGCAGGCAGGGACAAGGGGTGGTGATATGGAATACACTTTGGAACATTGGTAGAGAGAGGTTTACACTGGTGGTTTGGCTCCTAAAACATTGTATAATCTAAAACCCAAATGTGAATAACATTGTAAATCACAATGGTTTAAATAAAAAATAAAAAATTAAAATATACACTGGTGATGGGAATGTTGCACTGGTGATGGGTGGTGTTCTTTACATGACTGAAACCCAAACATAATCATGTATGTAATCAAGGTGTTTAAATAAAATATAAAAAAATAAAGTAAAGAATTTCAAAAATATAAACATTTACTAGAATTTTACATTTTTGTTAGAGGCACTATGATTTGTCATAGTAGCATTTCATGCATACAACAAGACAAAATCATACCTTCCATCAGACTATCTGTTTACATTGAACATTATCTCAGTGCCTACCTCTCCTGTTCTAGGTCCCCCTGCCTTGATAAGGTCAATTTTGTGGCCAATTCTCATTTTATATTACCTTTGGTTATTTGCCCTTCACTTACTATATGGCTTTATATCTCACATATGATAGGCACTCTGTATTTTCCCCCTTTATGTCAAACTTTATTCTGGTAATCCCCAAATACATAAATTATTATCAAATTGCATTACTTCATATTTTCTTATAGTCAACTGTATTGCATTGGTTACATATCCCATAATTTCTTTATTCAGTCATCTGTTCTTGGACATTTGGATTGTTTCTAGATTTTGTCTATTGTGAATAGTGCTGCAATAAATACAGCAGCACAAGTATCTATTAGGACTAGGGTTTGGGGACCATTGTGGCAGATGTTAAGTAGTGGATTTGTTGGGTACTTGGATACTCAATTCTTGCTTTTTTGAGAAATGTCCATATTGATTTTCAAAAATAAGCTGACATTTCCACCAGACGTGAACAAGTGTTCCTTTTCCCCCAGGTCTGTACCACTGGTTATGTAGTTCTTTTTAAAATTATTTTATTATTATTTTTTATTTTTATTGAGACTAATATGAATTTCAAGTCTTTCACAGTTGTATTTTAGGTACATAGTGACAGTGAATTAGGGTCATTCCCATCACCAGTGTTTTAGTGTGGTAAGCTCATAGATATTGTAACAATTTATATGGAGCATATTGGAATTCTGTATATGTTTTATTCTTTGATGAAGTGTTATTATTGGTGAAGATAACCTCTTCTCCATATTATGGTGGGCTGTTTATTTATTTTGTTCATTTTGACAAATGTATTATATATTTTATATTAACTACTTTTAATATGAATAGTAGTCAAATATTACTTCACAATCTGTGAGGATGTCTTTTTATTCTGGCCTTAACTTCTTTTGTATTGCAGAAGCTTATTCATTTTATGTAGTTCCATATGTTTTCTTTTGCTTCAATGTGCTTGGTCAATGGCATTGACTCATTGAAGATGCCATTAGATTCAATATTATGAAGTGCTCTGCCTAAGTTTTCCTCAAGATGATTTATGGATTTAGATCTGACATTGAGATCTTTAATTCATTTAGAATTGGCTCTTATGAATTATGTGAAATATGGGAAAGTTCATTTTTTTCTAAATTGTCTGACTCGTTTTCCCAGCACAATTTTGGGAAAGAGGTTTTCCTAGCTTTACTTCAAACTCTTTGTTCCTTTGTCAAAGCTGAGATATCTATATGCCTGAATATTTGTCTTTTGGCTCTCAAGTATATTTCATTGATCTGAGAGTCTGTCTCTATTCCAGTACCACATTATCTTGATTACTATTGCTTAATAGTGTAATTTAAAGTTGGAGAAAGATAACCTTTTCACCTTAGTTTTCCTAGGATTACTCTGGCTATTGGGGGGAGGGAGCATAATTAACAAAAATTTCAACAGCACTTGATCTATTTAAAAATGTCATGGGTAATTTCATAGGGATACAAAAGCTTGATTGATATAATCATATTTGTGAATTTTGTTTCCTGGTCAAAGAAATCTCCAAATATGCTACTGGAGCCAACGTCATGGGAGGTTTTCACTATTTTCATCAATGCATTCAATTTTAGCATATAATTAGTTAATTTATTTTGAATTAATTTATGTTCATTTTGTCAGAGTACTCTAGTTTGATTCATTTGCATATGTTTATCCTTTTTTGTTTTGTTTTGTTTTTTTGGGTAGCACCCGGCAGCGCTCAAGGGTTACTCCTGGCTCTACACTCAGAAATCGCTCCTGGTAGGCTTAGGGGACCATATGGGATGCCGGGATTCGAACCACTGACCTTCTGCATGCAAGGCAAATGCCTTACCTCCATGCTATCTCTCCGGCCCCTGTTTTTTTTAAACACTATTTGTATAAAGACTTTACCTTTTAGAAGCTTTTAGCTTCTTTCTCAAAAATTACCTTAATATAAGTGAGGGTTCATTTCTGTGCTCTCCACTCTTATTCAACTATACTGAGTACCTAATTTTAATCCAATACCACACCATAGTGATTGTTATTGTTATATATGATAGTATACATCCAAGAAATGCTATACCTAGAATCCTTTTTTTTCTATTTGAGATCATACCTAGTGGCACTCATGACTTATTACTAGCTCTGAACTCAAAGAGAGGATTTAGCTATGAGATAAACTGGGGCATAGGTGTGGGAAAATATGCATTGTTGAAGAAATGGGTGGTGAAATATTTTATGACTAAATCTCAATCATGAACAACTTTGTATTTGTCTATCCCACTGTGATTCAATTGATAAAAATGTAAAAATTATCGCTACTGATGGTTATCAGGGAATATATGTGGACTGGGGATTGAACTAGGGTCTACTGCATGCAAAACATGCACCTAAGTCCCTCTACTATCTCACTAGACCCAATACCTCCTATATTATTTTTGTCTAATTTTTATGAAGTTATTTATTTTTAGTAATATCTTTTTAAGCACCATGGTTACAAACATGCTCATAGTTGGGTTTCAGTCATAAAATATACACACCCCCTTCAGAGTGAAAAGTTTCCACTACTAATGTTCCCCATTTCCTTCCTTCTCTACTGCCTGCCTGTCTTCAAGTTAGACATTCTATTTCAATTACTCACTATCATTGTCATGAGAGTTGTTAGTGTAGTTATAGTCCTTGTGGTCCTCATTTCTATTGTCTCTGGGTATTATTACCATACAGTATTTTAGTTTTCTTAAATTCCACAGATGAATGTAACTATTATGTCTCTCTCTATCTGACTTGTTTCACTCAGCATAACTCTTGATGTCCTGAATAATATTCCATTGTGTATATGTACCACAGTTTCTTTAGCTACTCATCTGTTGTTGGGCACCTCATTGGGTGTTTATATGCTTAGGATTGTAATTTCTTCCTATTGTACATATCTCTTGATTAAGAAATGTTCAATATTGTCTGTTATAATTTTTAAGCCTAAACTCTGTGTTAATTGACATTAATAAGACCACTCCATCCTTTTTTTTTCTTTTTGTTTCTTTTTTAATCCAGGACTTTTCTTTTTTTACTTTTCTTTATAATTTTTATTTTGACCAAAGTGGCTTACATATCTTTCACAGCAATATTTTAGGTACATATTAACATTAAATCAGGGGCATTCCCATCACCAAAGTTGTCCTCCCTCCACCCCCTGTTCCTATCTTGCATCCCATATCTCTCACCTTCACCCCCGAGGCTACTAGTATAGGTGGTCTCCTCTGTATCTAGCTTGCTACTTAGAGATCATACAACTGTTTGGTCTTGGTATTCTCCATTATTTCCCCCTCTATTTGAGAGGAGGAACTAGATAGTTCAAGTTATGTGGTTTTGTTTGAAGAAAAGAAATCCAATAAAATGGGGTAAAAATCAGAAAGGGAAAAAAAAGTGAAACACCACAGTAATACTAAAGGAAATATAAAAAAGTCCAGTGAGCACTACAGCAGTAAAGCAAGCACCACTTAATAACCACGGTCCTGAAATAAAAACATAACAGAGTGCAAAAAGGAGAAAAAAAATGGAGACAACAACTTTAGTATCCAAATCAAAACAAAGAAATAAAAAATAAATATATAAATAAATAAAAAAGATTATTTTGTGCTTTTTTTCCTGCATAGGCACAGTAAATATTGGGGACATTAGAAAGGGAATTCCCTTGGCCTAAGAGATATAGGGTTTCTCCACCCTTGAATTATACTGTCATGGCCCTACTGTGAGATCAGACACTAGGAGAAACTGAGGGGATCTGATGGCTTTGTGTATTTCTCTTCTCTTCTGTGTCCAGAAGCTCTCATGAGAGGGTCAGGAAGGACCCAGCAAAAACTGTCTCCTATAGGCTCTGCTTCACTTCGTGGCCGCGCGCTCTTTCGAACTAATGAACCCCACCATAACACGCAAGAAAAAAATCACACTACAAGCATGACAATGGGAAAACCTAGCATGAAAACACCATGCATAGAGAATGAAGATGATAGTTGTGATGACCAAAAAATACCAACAATCTGATTAATCACTCAGATAAGGAGCTTAGAATAGATATAGGGAGGATCCTCATGGAAATCAAAGAAAACATAGCTCTAGCTAAACAAAACACAAAGATAGAAATCAGAAAACTCCAAACTGAAATAACATATCTGAAAAACATGGTAGCTGAACTGAAATCCGCAATGGAGAGCCTCTCCAACACGGTCACAGCAGCCAAGGACAGAATCAGCTAACTGGAAGATGTGAAATACCTATACAAAAAAAAACTATAAATCCCTGCTTCAAGAAATAGAGAGGACACGTGGAAATGAAAAAAAAAAACATAAACTACTTAAGGATTGGCAGGATTAACATCATTAAAATGGTAATACTTCCCAAAGCATTGTACAGATTTAATGTGACCCCTCTAAAGATACCCATGATATTCTTCAAGGAAGTGGATCAATCACTTCTGAAATTCATTTAGAACAATAATCACCCTCGAATAGCTAAAGCAATTCTTGAGAAAAGGAATATGGGAGGCATAACATTCCTCAACTTTAAACTGTATTACAAAGCCACAGTTATCAAAACAGCATGGTATTGGAATAAAGACAGACTCTCAGATCAGTGGAATAGGCTTGAGTACTCAGAGAATGTTCTACAGACATACAATCACCTAATTTTGATAAAGAGACAAGAAGTCCTGAATGGAGCAAGGAAAGCCTCTTCAACAAGTGTTGTTGGCACAACTGGTTAGCCACTTGCAAAAAAAGCAAATTTAGACCTCAGTTAACACCATGTATGAAGGTAAAATCCAAGTGGATTAAAGACCTTGATATCGTACCTGAAGCTTTAAGTTATATAGAACAACATGCAGGTAAACACTTCATGACATTGAGAATAAAGGCATCTTCAAGGAGGAAACAGCACTCTCCAAAAAAGTGGAAGCAGAGATAAACAGATAGGAATATATTAAGCTGAGAAGATTCTGCACCTCAAAGGAAATAATGCCCAGGATACAAGAACCACCCACTGAGTGGGATAAACTGTTCACTCAATATCCATCAGATAAGGGGCTAATATCTAGAATATACTAGACACTGACAGAACTTTATAATTAAAAAACATCTAATCTGGGGTGGGCCCCAAAAAACAAAATCTAATCCCATCAAAAGTGGGGAGAAGAAATGAACAATTTGTGAAAGAAGAAATACAGTTGGTCAAAAGGCACATGAAAAAATACTGGACCTCACTAATTATCAGGCAGATGCAAATCAAAACAACTATGAGGTACCATCTCAAGACACAGAGATTGGCGCACATCACAAAGAACAAGTACAAGCATTGCTGGCAGGGATGTGGAGAGAAAGGAACTCTTCTTCACTGCTGATAAAAATGATGTCTAGTTCAATCTTTATGAAAAGCGATATGGAGATTACTCCAAAAGCTGGAAATTGAGCTCCCACATGATCCACCTTTACCGCTCCTCGGGATATACCCTAGGAACACAAAAATACAATATAAAAATTCCTTCCTCACACCTGTATTCATTGTCAAGCTATTTACAATAGCCAGACTCTGGAAACAACTAAGATGTCCTTCAACAGATGAATGGCTAAAGAGACTGTGATACATATACACAATGGAATATTATGCAGCCGTTGGAGAGATGAAGTTACAAAATTTTCCTATACAAGGATGTACATGGAATTTATTACGATGAGTGAAAGAAGACAGAGGGAGAGAGACACACACACAAAATGATCTCACTAACTTATGGGTTTTCAGAAAAATAAAAGACATTTTGCAGTAATTCTCAGAGACAAGAGAGAAGAGGGCTGGATGGTCCAGCACATGACAGGAAGGTCACCACAAAGAGTGATGAGTGCAGTTAGAGAGAGAAATAACTACATTGACAACTATCATACCAATGTGAATGAATGAGGGTAGTAGAAAGCCTGTTTAGAGTACAGGTGGGGGCTTGGTGGGGAGGAGAAAGATTTGGGACATTGGTGATGGGAATGTTGCACTGGTCAAGGGGGTATTCTTTATATGACTGAAACCTAACTACAATCATATTTGTAATCAAGGTGTTTAAATAAAGATATTAATACAAATTAAAAAATTAAAGAAAAAAGAACAGTAAAAGTCATTTTTGCAATAATTATCAGAGACAAAATAGAGAAGGGCTGGGAGGTCCAGCTTTCGCCAGAAAGCTAACCACATAGAATGATGAGTGCTGTTAGAGAAAAAACTACATTGAGAAGTAGCATAACAACATGAATGAATGAGGAAAGGAGAAAACCTGTATAGAGTACAGGCGTGAAACGGGTGGAGAAGAGAGAGATTTGGGACATGGTGATGGGAATGTTGCATTGGTGAATGGTGGTATTCTTTATATGACTGAAACCCAACTATAATCATATTTGTAATCAAGGTTTTTAAATAAATATATTAATAGAAAAAGAAATGTCTTATATTCAAAATGCTAAAAATATGTATTGATGATATGATGTAAAAAAGGAACTCATCTTCTGCTGGTTATTAATGTTGTATCTAGGAAAAATGAGTATTTCTCATAAAAATAAAAATAAAGCTGCCAGACAACCCAGAATTCTACTTTTTTGGTTTTTACCCCCTAGTCACAACAGCATTCATTTAAACAACCAAACAGACACCATTATGTATGGCAACAATTAATACAATAGCTAGTATATGTGATCAATCCATGTATCTAAAGATAAAGGAATGAAGATCGAATTTGAGGTATCTATACAAAATGGAATATTATGCAACTGGAAGGATTGATAAAATAAGGCAATTTTCTATCCCTTAGATAGAACTGGAAGACATTATATTAGATAATGTAAATTAGAAGAAAAAAATAAATGCTAAATGATCTCACTAATATGTTATATATAGAATAAAGGAATAACTAAATGCAAAATATAAAAGTAAGATACCTAGATTACACGTAGTTTATAAAACTGGTAAGGACTGGGAAGAAAATTAATTTATCAGGATAATAAGAAGAGGCAGAGAGAATATAATAGAGGCATAATTTATGGTCCTTTGGGTTGAGGGGTTTTATTTGTAATTTATACATATGTCTAAACTACAGGGACATTAATACTCTAAAATTGAGATCCAAACACAATAACCAAGTTAAAATTGTGTTTGTTGAGGGTGCAGGCTCCAGAAGTGGGAAAGAACCTGGAACATTGGTGGAGGGAAGTTAATATTGGAATATGGAATTGATGTTAGAACATTGTATGCATGAAACAATCATGAACAATGTTTTAAATCACAGTGCATAAATAAAAAAGAAATGTATAAAGCTAATGTGCATAGGAATATTTGTGTTTTATTATTTTCTTTAACTCCTTAAAATTGATTTACCCTTATAGAATGTTAGATGTTTCATTGAACACCTCTATATATTGAAAGGCTTCACCATGACCACTTCCAAATTTCTAGTGCCAAGGTAAAAGCTTTTTGATATTGTTCTGGGAAATCTATTTTAGAATATGACGCCAAAAAGGGAACATTAACACAAAATCACTACTGGTATTAAATATAACTGAAGACTTCAGTAAAAAAGAGAATGAAAATTCTACCTGGGGAACTGGAGAACATATTTGAAAATTATCTATATGGAAAATACACATTTAAGTCATATGATTCAATAGTCAATTGAATAACTTATGAATAGTTAATTGTTAATATATAGTATTTATAAATAAATAATAATGAATAGTTAAATGAATAAATAACAGATTTATGCAATGAATATGGATATACATTTATAAAATGATATTAAAATTTTAATAAAAATGTATCTAAAATTGATGAAAAAGCAAATCAAAACCACTATATTTAAGTAAATGCAAATTGAAAACACAATGATATATAATCTTATATATGTTTGAATGACTATTATTGAATGACCTCATGGAGAGATACATTATTTTTCACAACTTTTCTTGTTTCTGTGCTCTTATTTATTTTTTATAATATCTTTATTTAAACACTCTGATTACAAACATGACTGTATTTGGGTTTCAGTCACAAAAAGAACATCCTTAACCAGTGCAACATTCCCACCAACAGTGCCCTCCATTTTCCTACTCCCACACCTCCTGCCTGTATATAAAACAGGCATTCTACTTCTCTCACTCATTAACATTTTCTTGATAGTTGCTAGTGTATTGCTTCTCTAACTGTACTCACACCTGAGGTGAGCTTCATTTCGTGAGCTGATCCTTCTGGCCCTCATCTCTGGGCATTATTTCAATGATGACTTTTATTTGTCTTAAAACCTATAGATAAGTGAGACTATTCTGTGTCTCTCTCTCCCTCTGACTTATTTCTCTCAGCGTAATGGTCTCCATGTCCATCCATGTATAGGAAAATTTCATGACTTCATTTCTCCTGACAGGTGCATAATATTTCATTTATTTCTTCTTTTTCTTTCTTTTCTTCTTTAGTTTTTAATAGTTTTATTCCCATATATCTGGAAACAAATGTATTATGATCAACGTTGTCATTGATGTGATATATGGTCTTTAAATAGTAGTTTATATAAAAATGAAAAGATTTGGCAATCGTAAGTTAGGATGTGGAGGAAATTGATCCTGTTTGCAATGCTGTTGAGAATGTAAATTGGTAAAGCCAATATGGAAAATAGTGTGAAATTTCCACTAAAATAAAAAGTACAAGCATAATTAATATAAAATCTAGCAATGTCATTTCTTCTTTATATGTGAAAAGGAAATCACTATTTTGAAAAAGTGTTTGCACTGTCCACTGTCCTGTTGATGGTGAGTGTAGTGTAAAAGAAACTCTCATCCACTGCAGGTGGGAATATTGCCTGGTTCAACCCTTGTGGAAAAATTATAGAATCTTCTCAGCAAACTCATAATTAATATGACATAATTAATCCAGCAATTCCACTTTTGAGGACCTATTCCCAGAATACAAAAACATTCGTTTAAAAGTATATATTCACACCATTATTTATTCATTCCAGCACTTATAACAATAGTTAAGACTTGGCATCAAGCTAGATGTCTAATAAAAGATAAATGGCTCATAAGATGTGGTATATATACACAATGGAATACTATGTATCTATAAGAAACTATAAAATCTTATAATTTGTTGCACTCTGAATGAATCTGGGGAATATATTATTAGAGAAATAAACCAGAAGGAGAATAAGAACAAGATGATCTCACTTATCTGTGGTATATAGAGTAACTGATGGGGAAATAATATTGTTTAAAGGTAAATACTTCGATCATCCTTGGCTCCAGAGTATAGGGAGTGGATGGAGAGAAATCCTGGTGTGGAGGAGACAGATGGGAAGCAGCAGGAGTTAGGGATCAAGACAATTCATTTACATCAGTGGTATTAAGGAATGATAGAGCTAAATATCCAAACCAAGGTGTCAACAACACTGAAAACAGGAGATACAACTTCAGCAAATAAACTTAAACAGAGGTCTGTCAACATGCAGGCTAGGGCTGTGGGGTTAGGAAGGGAGCCTGGTAATACTGGTGTGTGTGTGTGGGGGGGGGAGTTAACACTGGTGGTTGGATCAGTAGTGGAAAACTGTTTCTAAAACTCAACAATGAATAACTTCCTAAACCAACGTTTTACTAAAATAAAAATAAAAATAAATAAAGATACACAGCAAAGTATCAACAAAGATACAAAGACAACATAATTGGGAAACTTTTCTACAAAATTGAGTTGGAATGATGAGGAGGGCGATTGGGGTCTTTCAGGTTAAGAGACTTCCAGGTACACTAGTGATGCTGTAATGTTGATTTATGTCTGTGAGAAACCATTAATAATAATATTGTGAACAAAAAAAGAATATAAAACAGCAACCATAAGTTGGAAAATATATGCATAGCAAATGATAATTAATTTTATTTGGAGGATTTTGAGCCATAATTAGAGGTATTCAGATTTTGTTCTTGGTGAGACTTGGTATTTTATATGTGGTTCTGGGGATGAAACCCTGTCGAGTACATTACCTGTTGTTCTTTCTCTCTAGTCCATATAAATTATAATTGATAGAAGTAGAAAAACAAGGAAATGGAAAATATTACCTGTTCAAATATTGGAAGAACTAACCTTGTTAAAATGACATTTTTAATCAAAGAATTATAAAAGCTTATTTCAATCCATATCAAAATCATGCTGAGTGATATTAGTCATAAGGACAGTTACATAACGATCTCTCTCATAAGTGTCATATAAAAGAATAGAGTCAGTAAGGAAATAAAACCCCAAGAAAAGAGAACTAAGAAATAGTCTACAAAACTGAGCTTATGATGAAAGGAGTTTGGGTGAGGAATGAGATAGAAAGTGAGGAGCTATTAGACAAATAAAGTAGTGAAGTGGACACTAGTGGAAAGTATGGTAGTGAAACATTCTACACACAAATCTCTATCATTAGTACAATTGTTTTAACTGAAGTTAAAAAATATTAGTGCAATAAAAATTACAGTGACATTTTTGGAGACATAGAAGAAATACTACTAAATTTTTTATAGAATTGTAGATCTCAGGCCAGAATGATAGCACAACAGTTGGGCATTTGACTTGCACGTGGCCAAACCAGGGACAAACTTGGGTTTGATTCCCGATATCTCATTGGTTCCCTGAGCCTTCCAGGAGCAATTTCTGAGCATAGAGTCAGGAGTAAACACTAAGCACCTCCAGGTGTGGCTCCCAAACAAAACAATAACAGAAAAGAATCATAGATCTCCCCCAAACTGTCATAGCAATCCTGAGAAAACAGTTGAGACATATCATGTCCTAATTTTAAACTATACTATAAGGCCATAGATATTAAAACAGAATGAAACTAGAATAAAATCAGTCTCTCAATTAAACCAAATCTAATTGAGAGTCTTGAAGTAAATTCTCAGATAGAAAGGAGAAAAAGGAGATGAGTATATATATATATATATATATATATATATATATATATATATATATATAAAGTGAAAGTAGAAAATAGTCAACAATTTGTTTTTTGAAATTATTTAGCCACATGCAGGAACAATTAAATTATACCACCAATTCACACTTTATACAAAACTTTATTCATAATGGATTAAAAACCTTGATGTTAGACCACATATAAAGCACACCAAGAAAAAATTGGCAGACCTGTGTAGAATGTTGACCTCAGTGGACTTCTCAACAAATTGATTTTATTGGCAAAAGAAACAAATGTAAAAATTTAAAAATGGACCATTGAAAACTAAAAATATTCAGAGAATCAAACAATGAGTAGATTAAAAATTCATCCCACATAATATGTAGAAAAATTGCACACTATATGCTATATTATTGTAGCTTAATGCTAAGTAATGCTAAATAATGCTAAATAAGTCTGATGATAAATAATTAATGATGTACTCATATTTATAAAGAAAGAAAGATAATAGAAAATGGGCAATTGAAACAAACTTTTGGACTCTGCCAACACAGTTGAGACAGTATTAAAAATAACACAGGGATGGGCATTAAAATTGTATGATTGAAACTCAATTATCAACAACTTTTTAACTCTGTCTCATAGTGATTTAATTAAAAAATTTTTTTGGTTTCTGGACCACACCCAGTGAAGATCAGGGGTTACTCCTAGCTATGTGCTCAGAAATCGCTCCTGGCATGGGGCATCCCAAATACTCATATGGGACGCCGGGATCGAATCCCAGTATGTCTTGGGTCAGCCTTGTGCAAAGCAAATGCCCTACCGCTGTGCTATCTCTCGGGCCACTTAATTTTTTATAATCTCTTTATTTAAACATCTTGAGTACAAACATAATTGTGATTAGGCTTCAGTCATGTAAAGAACACCCCCCTTCACCAGTACAACATTCCCACCACCAATGTCCCAAATCTCCCTCCATCCCACCCTACCCCCACCTGTACTCTAGACAGGCTTTCCAGTTCCCTCATTCATTCACATGGTTATATTGTTCTCAGTTTAGTTATTTCTCTAACTGCACTCACCACTCTTTGTGGTGAGCTTCATTAAGTGAGCTGGAACTTCCAGCCCTCCTCTCTTTGCCTCTGAGATTGTTGCAAAAATGTCTTTTATTTTTCTTAAAACCCATAGCAAGTGAGACTATTCTGCATCTCTCTTTCCCTCTGACTTATTTCACTCAGCATGATAGATTCCATGTACATTCATGTATAGGAAAATTTCATGACTTCATCTCTCCTGACGGCTGCATAATATTCCATTGTGTATATGTACCACAGTTTCTTTAGCCATTCATCTGTTGAAGGACATCTTGTTTCCAGAGCCTGGCTATTGTGAATAGTGCTGCAATAAATATAGGTGTGAGGAAGGGATTTTTGTATTGTATTCTTGTGTTCCTAGGGTATATCCCTAGGAGTGGTATAGCTGGGTCGAATGGGTGCTCAATTTCCAGTTTGGCTCCTTAATTAAACTTTTGTAAAAAAGATTGTGTAAATTAGAAGTTATCTAATAGAATGACATAGCATTTCACACCCATTAGAAGGGCTATTATATGATTGACATTATTAGAATGTTATATTGGCAAAGGTGGTGAATATAGAATTCTCATATATATCAAAGAGAATGTATTCACTACTAAAATAATTTTATAATTGCTAAAATATAACATTATCATTAATATTTTACCAATATATTCTTAAGAAAACTCAAACTATGGGACCAGAATGATAGTAAAGCAGGTGTTTGCCTTGCATGTGGTTGACTTGGATTTCATTTCAGTACAGCATATAGTCCTCAAGAAGTAGTTCCACAAGAAGTAATACCCAAGAGTAGAGTCAGGAGTAAGTCAGGTGTGGCCTACCACAAAAAATGAATAAATACAAAATTAACAAAACTGAAACCATAAATTGCGTATGAACATTCATAGTGGTATTAATGATATATCCGAACTGGAGATGTTCAAATACTCATCAATTAATAAATCAAGTAATTTTATATTTTTACAAAGTAATGTTATGCAGTCACAAAAAGGATCAAAGTTTTGATACATTGTGTATATATATTTACCCACTAATTTGTCATTTCTTATTATAGTTCAGAGGTTGTAAAATATGCTTTACATGTTAACATTACTCATGACTTTATACATGCCACTTTAGATTTAGCTTTGTAAATGCTTTATTTGTAATTGTAATGTCTCAATTTATTCTTTTTTAATAAAAGAATAATAGATTGATGGACTTATGTAAAGATATAAAAACATATACTTGCTCTGGTCACCAAGACATTTATCATACCATTCATTAAATTCCTCTAAAACCATATGAATCATTTCACAAATATGTACCTCAGAAAAGGGAGGATAAAGATATGTAGTTTATTGCAACACATTACATTGTAAATATTACAATTCAGCTATACACCTAGTTTTCATTCTCATATTTTATACCATTAATCAGTAGTAACAATCTGGATTCTCATATATGAAAGTGACTCTGTGATTGAAGTCTTATATTTTTAGTAATGTAAGTTTGAGATACAAAGGTAACATAAATTGATCAGATATATCAAATAATGTAGAAATTTGAGAACAAATATCAACTTGTTTCAGCAACATTAACATTTCTATCTGAATTAGTAAATTACATTGGGTATTTGAAAGAAAGTTCTTTTGCTCTATTTTTTTGTATCACTATATAGAAAGTTTCTGAAAAAAATGCTGGTTTCCCTTTCAAGAAAGACATTAAAAGAATAGGTCAAATTTGAGTTTGATACTACTAAAAATAAAGGAATTGACTGATTGATCAAATTTTCTACTTTATTGAATTGTTTGGTGCCATGACAACCTAGGCTTTGTTTCTTTCTTAAGAAAAAAGCAGATTCCGACATTTTTATTACATGTCTTAAAGAATGACAACCTCCACAAATCCTCCCTTGACATTCAGAAAATGTAATAATATGTCTATTTTCCTGAGGTTGTGACACTTATACCACTGGTGAAGCAGCTGGTAAAATAACTGTGATGATATGAGTCCCATGAAAAGCTTTTCCCTTTAATTGTGTTTAGAATGACCATAAATTGCTAAGCTTTGTCTGATATAGTCAAAATATACTCCACAGAATAAATGTCAGAATCAAAGTAGAATATCAGATATTTACATATTAAAATAAAAATAGTATTTTTATTTAAAAATAAAATAATAATTAAAAGTGAGGTGATGGCTAAATGTAAATATACATATATGCACAAATATACATATATATTCATGCAAAAAATTCTTACTACGTTATAGCTAATCTACTTCACAAATTTCCAGTGTTCACTACACTACTATGATCCTCATGTCAGACATCATAAGATATAATTAAAAATTAATACTATTGTTTCCTACTTTTTCAGACTCCCGAGTAGCTAATATTCTATAGAATTCTATGAGTTTGACATTTTAAACTCTGCAAAGAGGAAAGATCACAGAAGTTTTTACTTATGTGCTTATTTGGGAGGGGTGTCACACCAGCAACGCTCAGGGGTTACTTCCAGTTCTGCGCTCAGAAATTGCTCCTGGCAGGCTCCGGGGAAATTATGGGATACCGGGAATCAAACCCAGGGCCGTCCTGGGTTGGTCACATGCAAGATAAAAGCTCTACTGCTATACTATCACTCTGGCCCTTATGTGCTTATTTAAAAAAAAACTATCAGAATACCTGTCAGTTTTGTTGTGTTGCAAATGGAAAGGTCTCCTTTTCTTTCTTATTTATCATTTCTTTGCAATACCATATAATTTATTTATTTTTTGTTTTTTTTTGGGGGGGGGCACACTCTTTGACACTCAGGGATTACTCCTGGCTATGTGCTCAGAAGTTGCTCCTGGCTTGGGGGACCAAATGGGACGCCGGGGGATCAGACCCTGCTCCGTCCTAGGCTAGCGCACGCAAGGCTGATGCCTTAAGCCCTAGGCCACAGCTCTGGCTCCAATACCGTAGAATTTTATGGATATACTCTATGGCTCACTGTATATTTACAAAGATATGGTGGCATTCCATCACCAAAACACACACACACACACATACCACACAAAACACCTTTTCCCATTACAATCCCATTATGAGAACAAATTTCACTGGTTATAAAAGTTAGTTTTGTAATTTTTCCCAGTTTGCTTGATTTTAATCAAATTCAATATTTGAGTGAAGCCATATTATTTTTTACTCTATTTTTACTTAACTTGGCATAGTCATCTAAAAGTCCATCCATTTTGTTCATTCATTTTAGTACAAATTTTAATATTAGTTTTTGTTTTCAGACCACACCTCATGGCACTCAAAGGTTTCTCCTGGCTATTCTATCAGGAATTACTCCTGGCAATGCTAGTGGAGGGACCATATGGGCTGCCAGGAGTCAACCTGAGTCTACTGCATTCAAGACAAATGCCCTACCCACTGTAGTAGTCTCCAGCTCCAATTTTCCATATTTTTAAATAACAGAATTGTATTAAACTGAGTAAAATTTATATAGCACTCATACTATGTCTAGTTATCTGCTGGTTTCATGTTAGGGCTATTGCTGAAAGTGCTGCTATGAACATAGGTTTTTGAATATCTTCTAATTGATTTTTACTAGCTTTTGAGAAATGCCTATAAATAATATAGTTGTATTATATGATATTTCTATTTTTATTTTAAGCAATATCTATACCATTTTCTATAGACACTGTACAAATTCACATTTATAATTTCCTTTTAGAAAAGACTATAATATTAAACCATTTTTTAAAATATAAATTACTGAATGTAGGGTCAAATTTTGTCACAGTTATCTGTTCTCATATGAGCATTGCCAGTGGTGGCTTACTCCCCCTCAATATATATTTCATCCAAACACACATGATAAATATAAAGCTAACCTTAGTGGGCATATCATTATTCTTGACTGGTGCTAACAAGATGATATTAACTTACTAGACATATTTTATGAGTGGGAGAAGTGATAGAAAACCAGAGATTGTCTGTTTGGTGTAACTCCTAGTTTTAACCCGAAAAACTCTTTATGAAGACCAGAGACCTAGGACTCAGGAGCGTATGCCTACCATTTTCAGAACCCTAGTTCAAGCTATGGCACCAATTGTTTTCTTTGCATATCTTTGTTTAATTCTAAGGCCTGCTTGCACCACCTAGGTGACCTTCACTGTCCCCATGCTAGAGGGTCTGAACAGCACTGCACTACTAGGGCCTACTATTAAACTTCAGGTGATCACCTCACATGGTTACCACTCCATCCCCTATGCACTTTTATGGAAAGTCCTCCAAAATACTAGCTTTATAAAAAGCCATTCTCATCCCCACAGTGTCAGAACAAAGGGTCATCTGTGAGCCCTCCCTTTACTTCTCTTCGTGTCTAAAAGTTATCATAGAATACAGTGTATTTCTTCAAAAAATGTGTCTTGAATAACAGTCTCATCTCTACATATTTCTTTTTCACACTATCATATAGTGCTTCACACTAGCTTTTAGTGATTTACTATTTTACTTGCATTAATTTCAACTCTTAAATTTCCTCTGCAATAAAATCACTCTTAAAAACATATGCGTTCACCTGCTCTAATGAGTGAATCAGTGCACAGCGGGTAGCACTTTTGCCTTGCATGTGGTTGACCTGGGTTTGATCCCTGGCAGCCCATATGGACCCCCAAGCCTGCCAGAAGTAATTTGTGAGCACAGAGCCCAGAGTAATCCCTGAGCACTGCCCAGAGTGGTTCAAGAACACAAACAAAAACTCATGCATCATAATATGCCAATGCTATATTGTTTATATCATAACAATATTATAGCAATGTTATATTGTTTATAACAATGGATTCTTCTTGAACCATAAAACTGCACTGAAGTAAAGCAAAGTATGAAGTTTTCTGTAAAAGAAGAGCAGAAGAAAGAGGGGTTGGAGAGACAGTACAGCAGACAAGTTGTACAAGACAAGATAATAGAGCTTTGCACAAGGTGGAACTAGGTTCCATCACTGACAACAAATATGGTCTCCAGGTCCATGAATTCAGAAATAGAAATCCTGATTACTGCAAGTCAAGGGACCCAAAACCAGAAGATGATTCCTAGGCATCTAGGTAAATCTTCTTCTATGTTGGTAAAATAAATATCCATGATGCTAGATGGTGTCAAAGATTCATTTTCCAGAGTGTTGACCCTGAATATATGAAAACTAATTTGCTCTGAGAAACCCACACTTTCTTACTTGGAAAAGAGAGCAGAGAATTTGAATCCATGATTGACATTGTAATCAGTCAAGTGATGGGAACAAAGCCAAGTGAATCATGCAGAAAGGTAGGTTGCCACCTGGGCTGTTGCACTCAGCAAGCAAGCTGGCTGACTATAATTTCACATTCAATGTCCGCTGATTAGAGTAGGTGGAACACACCCCCTACACTATGTTACACTTCACTGACTTAGGTGTCTCTCTCCTCTGTGTAGGCAGGCAAGTAGGAAAAAAACTGTGACTAAGCAACTTCAAAAAGATTTCACAGGAAGCTCACTGGACCTTTGCAGGACTAGAGCACACTAATCAAGTCAGTGGGAATTTGGCAATGCAAGCTCCTGACATTGTCAGGATGGGCAGGTTCCAATGAATCGTTCACGTCTTTCTGAAGGTTTTTTTCCACTTGCAATAAGCCTATGAGTGACAATGACTCAGTGCTGTTTAATAGCCTCTATGCTTGTTGAATCCACATCTAAAGGAGATTTCAATTTCTAGCCCCCATCACCCAGTCAGAACACCATTCTTTGGCATCATTCAAAGCAAGATGAGGTCATTTAAATAGTGTACTCTCATATGTGGGTGAGTTTAGAAACTCTGTGTTGGGAAGGGAACAATTGCATTTTCCCCAAATTTTCTAGAAATAATTTCTACTTTAATCTTGAAAACACAATTCTTTACATCTATGGATGTTTTACATTGCAGGCTGTAATGAGCTGGAAAGTGTCTTTCTTTTAAAAGCTAATTCTTTGATACTTTGTGTTTGACAAGTTAAGCTGATCAGGCCATTTAACATTGTCAAAGAACCGTTGAGCTAGGAGCAGTATCTTTATATTGTTCATGGCATTTCTTAGTTCTAATAGAAAAAACACTGACACCTGTTTGCAAGAGTATTTCTTGAGCGTGGTGGTCACCAGGCAGCGCTTCCTACAGAGGCATATACCTTTGATTGCAACCATTTCCAGTTGTGCCAAACTCCTTTAACAAATTATTGTCATTTCTGCTAGCAGCACATTCATTTCCTTCTCTCTCATGTTTGTCTTAATATCACTTCCCTCACTTTCCTAGAAAGTCTTGGCGTCCCCAGGTTACTGGCATTTCAGATTGTCCTTAGTGAATGTTAACCAGGTCTTTCTCTGAAGAAAAGAACACTTGATTTCCCATGGGGATTTCCAAATGAGCTTGAGTGGTCAGAAATTGATGCCAGAGATAAATGGTCACATAGAAAACACACTCAAAGTCAGCGTGTTCCTTGGGACTAGTCATCTGCACTTGCATTCTCTTACTTTGGCCACGTAATCTTATTCTTTCCTCTCTGGGTTTGATCATTCACCCAGTATGTTCAGTGTAAATGCCTGTCTTGTTATTTGCTATGTAAGTGAAAATTACCATTAAACTCAGTTTAAACTGTCATTAAACAGAGAATACAAACCATAACTTAGGAGTTACAATTTCGGCATACTTAATTCACTAATGATGCATTGGTATCACTTCACTCAGTCCTTTGGAGATGCTAGTCCCTTTCCACTTAGGTAGCCTACATTCTGTTTTTATACTTTTAAGTTTTATTTCCTTAAACAATGTATATTCCATTTATTTTCCAGATACTAATAAGATTACACAGGCCAGGGACTTGAGCACAGCAGGTGACGCATTTGCTTTGATGTAGCAGACCTGGGTTCTATCTTGGGCATCTCCCAGAGCATGCCAGGAGTGATTTCTGCGCAGAGGCATGAGTAACCCCTGAATGCAGCTGGAATTGGGCTATAAACCCAAAAAATGAGATCACACAGTATTTACCTTTATTCCTCTGACTGATTTTAACTAAGCATGTACCCCCCCATGTTCATTTATGTTGCTCAAAGCAAGATTTGTTCATCTATTTGCTGAGTATGATTTGAATCTCTCTTTATACTATGTTTTCTTTAGCCACTCTTCTGTTTTTGTCCCTGAGTTCTTAGATTATTTCCAAATCTTGAAGATTTTAAGGACTTCTGTGATGCAATTAAGTGTGAATATATTCTTTTCAAATTTTGTGGGTTTTATTGATTGACGCAAAAAAGTATAATTGGTGACTCACATGATAACTTTACTTATAATTATTGGAGAAATGTCCACATATTTTCCTTAAAATGTTGACTAGTTTATATTCCCAATAATTGAAAATGATTGTTTTTTTCTTGATGTTCAACAAGCACTGCTTTTACTGCTGAAGTTAAGGTAATATATCTATAAGAGTTATGAATTGGATCACAATGACTGTAACTTATTCTCTCTAACATATTATTCCAGTTACCTTTAAATCACAGAAGTTACACTATTACTATTTGTAGATGACATAATTTTATACAGAAAAGGCCCTATTTTATCCACTAAAAATTTAGATAATAGTAAGCCAGAACTTCCCCCCTCCAAAGTAAAATACCCAGGAATCAATTTTAAAAGGAGCATGAAATTATTATATGTAGAAAAACACTTCATTGTTGAGAAAAAATTGATGAGGACACCAGGAAATGGAAAAAAAAACATTTCATGTTCTTGAAAACATTAACATTGATTTTATCGTTACTGAATAAAACAGAAAATGAGACCAGGAAATGGGGGAAAAGTTGTATGATCTTGGACTAAAAAATTAAAATTGTCAAAATAAGAATCTGATCCAAAGCTTCATGTAAATTTAATGAAATTCTCATCAGTATCCCTGTGACAGTCTTCAAAGATCTAAACAAATCTACTAAAATGTGTGTGGAATGATAAAACACCCTGAATATCTAGAATTACTGTGAGCAAAAAAGAAAATGGGGAAATTGCATTTCCTGACTTTAAATTGTGCTATAAAGCTATTAAAATAAAAATGGAGCAATACTGGAATAAATATAGACTCAGACCAATGGAACAGAATTGAGAGTACAGAGATAAACCCACAGATCTATGAACATTTCATCATGACAAAGGAACTGAATAAATGAAGTGGAATATTAAAAGGCTTTCAACAAACGGTGTTGGAAAATTGAATAGTCACGTGCCAAAAAATGAAACAGGACTGAAGAGACACATAATTACAGGATGGATGAGAAAACTAATTCCAAGTTTCTGCTATCTACAAGAGACACATTTGAATAATAAGGGAAAACACAAGCTAAAAGCCAAAGGTTGAAACAGTACTTCAAACAACCAATCCCCGTAAAAAGTTTATACCATATTAGATAATATAGACTTCAAGTTAATAAAAAGTCATAAGGGACAGATATGATCAATTCTTAATGATCAAAAGATGTTCACCAGGAAGAACTTAAACCCCTAAGCATATATTAACCTTATAACTTCCATCAAATTATTGAAAACAACTATATAACAGATGTAAAGGAATATATCAACAGTAATCCATTATTAGTGGGACACTTCAACAGTGTCTTATTGTCACTTTATAGATCAATGAAACTATAAATCAACACATAAATACTGGATTTGAAGGAATAAATGGAAGAGAAGGGCTTAGTAACAACTAAGGGTTACTTAGTTATTAATGGGTCTTTTAATCTCCCAGAAGTTGAATACACATTTTTCTCCAACGCACATGGGACATTAAACATCTGAAAATTAAACAGTTCAATAGTGAAAACAGAGTTGGTCAGAGAGTAAGTCAAAAGATTCCTGGAAACAAAGGAGAATGAGGATACAAGTTATCAGAACTTACAGGACACAACAGAAGTGGGGCTATGAGGATATTTTGTATTTATACAAATAAACATCAGGAGAAAAGAAAGGCACAGATAACTAACCTATGTGCACAACTTAAGAAACTAGAAAATGATCTAGTCCCACCTCTCAAATAGACAGGGAGATGGTGGAGGGTACCAGGCCCAAACAGTTGTATGATCACTAAGTAGTAAGCTAGACACAGAGGGGACCACTTGTACTGGTGGCCTGGGGGATGAGGGTGTGGGATATGGGATGCAGGATGGTAATAGGGGTGGAGGGAGGACAACTCTTGGGAGGGGAATTCCTCTGATTCAATGTTAATATCTACCTAAAATATTATTATGAAAGATGTGTAAGCCACATCTTTCTTTTTTTTTTTAATAAACTAGAAAATGACCAGAAAAGGAGCCCAAAGCAAGCAGGAGGAAATAATTAATACAATTTGGATAAAAATAATGAAGTGGAATAAAACTCCAAAACATTATTAAATCAAGAGCTGATTCTTTGGGAAAAAATGGAAGAACAAGAGTACTGGATAAGAAAAGCATGGTAGATGGTGGCAGGATGACTGTGGGCACACACATGAGCACAAGAAGATCCAGCAGTCTAATCAGCTTTCATCAAGGAAGCTACTTGTGCCAGGTCAGAGGCCCTGCGTAATCAGCTAGACATAAGTTAAACTGACGGCAGTGAGAAAAGCTTGGAAGGGTGCAGTAGGATGACTGCAGGTGCAGGCGCAAGGAGATCCAATAACCTTATCAGCTTTCATCAGGAAAGTAAATTGCACCAGGTTAGTGACCACACGAGTCTCTGCTTTGCTCCGTGGCTTTCATTTCTTCTAGTCAATTTGCCCCAGCACATCACATTAAAAAATCACCAAAGTGCAAAGGTCACAATGGGAAAGCATTAAAGAACCCAATCACAGTTAGTGAACGAAGAGGTTAGTTCCGAAGTTTGAACTAATATAAACCAACTACATAGCCTTTCTGATAAGGGCTTTAGAGAGGAAGTTCTGAGATTGTTCAAATAACTAGAAAAATTATGGAACAAACAGCCAATAAGATTCAGGAGGATATAAGAGTAGAAATGAGAAAACCTCAAACAGAAATGATAGAAATTAAAAAAAAAAGTAAGCAAAATGAAAAACTTACTGGAAGATCTCATTAGTATAGTAAAGCTGCTGAGGACAGAATCAATGAGCTGGAAAATGAGCTATATAACAGCTCCATACAACAAAAGAATTTAAAAAGAGCCTTAAGATAAACAAACAAAAGTGTAGAAAATACTTAAAATAAGCAAACAGATAATAATGGAGCACTGGGATAAATTCAACAGAAACAACACAAAAATCATCTAACTCCCAGAGTGCCAGAATGCTATTTGGACATTTTAACATTACTTTATTATCTCTTGATAAATCAAATAGGCCAAAACTCAGTAAGAATATACTGACAACTGTGTCTTCATTGTCACATGTTTCCAGGAATGTTTTGATTTCCTTTTTGATTTCATCTCTGACCCACGGGTTGATCAGTAGTGAACTGTTTAGTTTCCAAGTGTTAAAGTTTTTCTTCTGTGTTTCTTTTAGTTCATCACCTAATACCCATCAGATAAGGGGCTAATATCTAAGATATACAAGTTACTGACAGAACTTAATAAGAAAACAACAGCTGAGAGATTGCATAGAAGTAGAGCATTTGCCTTACATGCCGAAGGATGGTGATTCGAATCTCAGCATCCTATATGGTTTCCCGAGCCTGTGAGGAATGATTTCTGAGTTTAGAGTCAGGATTAACCCCGGAGCGCTGCTGGGTGTGACCCAAAAACCAAAAAGAAAAAAAAAAGGAAAAAACATCTAACCCCATCAAAAAATGGGGAGAAGAAATAAACACAATTTCTCAAAGAAGAAATACAAATGACCAAAAGGCACATGAAAAAATGCTCCACATCACTAGTCATCAGGGAGATGCAAATCAAACAACAACGAGGTATCATCTCACACCACAGAGACTGTCACACATCACAAAGAACAAGAACAATCATTGCTGGTGGGGATGTGGAGAGAAAGGAATTCTCATTCACTGCTGGTGGTAATGTCATCTAGTCCAGCCCTTATGGAAAACAATAGGGAGATTCTTCAATAAACTTGAAATTGAACTCCAGTTTGATCCAGCTATACTACTCCTAGGGATATACCCCAGAATCACAAAAATACAATACAAAAATCCCTTCCTCACACCTATATTCATCACAGCACTTTTTACAATAGCCAGACTCTGGAAACAGCCAAGATGCCCTTCAATAGATGAATGGCCAACGAAACTGTGATACATATACACAATGGAATATTATGCAGCCATCAAGAGAGATGAAGCTGTCTACAGCCATACTACCCTGAACATGCCTGATCTTTTCTGATCTTGGAAGCTAAGCAGGGTCGGGCCTGGTTAGTACTTGGATGGGAGACCGCCTAGGAATACCGGGTGCTGTAGGCTTTTTTTTTTTTAAAAAGAGAGAGAAATGAATTCATAAAATTTTCCTATATATGGATGTACATGGAATTTATTATGCTGAGTGAAATTAGTCAGAGGGCGAGTGACACAGAAAATAGTCTCACTCATCTATGGGTTTTAAGAATAATGAGACATTGAAATAATTCCCAGAGTTGAGGGCCTGAAGGACTGGCTCAAGATATGAAGCTCACCACAAGGAGTGGTGAGTGCAGTTAGAAAAATAACTATGCTGAGAACTATCATAACAGTGTCAGTGATTGAGGGATGTAGAAAGCCTGTCTCAAATATAGGTTGAGGGGTTGGGGGAGGGAAGAGATTGGGGCATTGGTGATGGGAAGGTTGCACGGGTGAAGGGGGTGTTTTTGTTATGACTGAAAGCCAACTACAATTATGCTTGTAATCACGGTGGTTAAATAAAGAAATTATTTAATTAAAAAGAATATACTGACCTTGTAGGAATAAATAGAAAATAGGGGCTTAGAAAATAGGGGCTTTATATATATGGATTTACAGCCCCCAAAAGATGAATTCTTCTTCCCCAAGATAGACCACATTCTGGACCATAAAACATATCTTCATAAAACAAAGAGAATAGAAAACATATCAACTATCTCCTCAGAACAGGATGCATTGAAAATACAAGTGAATTACACACAGAAACAGAGAAATAACATTAACACCTGGAAATTAAACAGCTCACTACTGAACAACCAATGGGTCAGAGATTAAATTAAACAGAAAATCAAAAGATTACTAAAAACAAATAAGAATAAAGACACATATTAGAATTTGTGGAATACAACAAAATCTGTATTAAGAGTAAAATATAAAGCATTGAAAGCATTCATCAGGAAGGAAAAAAGAAAATACTTAAATAACTTAAGACACAGCTTAAAAATTGGAAAACTACTAACAAAATGTTTCAAAACCAAGAGAAGAAAAAATAATAAAAATAGTAAAATGGGGGGCACAGCAGTGATGTAGCAGTAGGGTATTTGCCTTGCATGCAGCTGACCTAGGACGGACCGCGATTTGATCTCCCAGCGTCCCTATGGTCAAGCTAGGAGCTATTTCTGAGCGCATAGCCAGGAGTAACCACTGAGTGTCACCGGGTGTGGTCCCAAAACCATATATATATATATACATATATATATATATATTGAAATAGACACCAAAGAACAACCCAAATGATCAATGAGAGCAAGAGTTGGTTCTTTGAAAAATTAAACAAGATAGATAAAAATTTGTAAGACTCACAAAGAAAGAAAAAGAGAGGACCTTAATAATCTGAATCAGAAATGAAAGGGGAGATACCACATTCACCACAGAAATTGAAATGGTAATCAGAGATAACTTTGAAAATCTGTATACAATGAAACAAAAAATAACTGTAATAATAAACAAATTTTTGGACTCCTAAAACCTACCAAGTTTAAACCAAAATGATGTGAAATACCAGAATAGATCCATCACCATTAAGGAAATTGAAACTATAATTAAAAGTTTCCCCAAAAGAAAATTCCAGATCAGATGGATTCACTAGTGTATTTTTTCAAATCTTTGAAGATGATCTACTGCAAATACTTTTGAGGCTCTTCCAGGTTTATATCATTGATAAACACAGAGGCAAAGATCCTCAGCAAAATACTAGTAAATAAAATCCAACAATTCATCAAGAAGGTTTTATATCATGACCAAGAAAGATTCATTCTAGAGACCTAAGGACAGTTTAACATGAGCAAGTTAATCAATTAAAGAAAAACATATAATCATAGAATTGGATATGGAGAGAGCATTTGACAAGATGCAACACTCATTCATGATAAAACCTCTCAAGAATGGAACTGAAGGAAATTTTCTCAATATAGTTAATGTCATTTACCACAGTCCTTTGGTAAATATAATACTCAATGTGGAAAAAATAAAAGTCTTTCTTCTAAGTTGTGGCAGAAGGCAAAATTTCCCCCTCTTGCCACTTCTATTCAGTACAGCACCTGATGCACTTGCCATGGCAGTGCAAGGCAAGACACATATGTCAAGAGCTTCCAGAAAGGAAAGAAGTCAATCTCTCACTGTTTGCAGATGACATGATATTATATTAAAAAATCCTACAGACCCTACCAAAAAGCTTCTAGAAATTTTAATTTGTATAGCAAAGTTACAAAATTAACAAGTAAATATTCATGAACTATATATAAATATACTTCTATATATAAATAATAAAAATTATGAATGAATATTAAAAATTATTCATAATTGTACCTCAGAAAATCAAATTCCAAAAAGTCAAATTATCTAAAGAGGTGAGAGAACTATGTAAAGAAAATTACAAAACACTGCTCTAGAGATAAAACTTGACATAAAGAAATGGAAACACATACACTGTTCTTGGATTTGTAGAATTGCTACCATTAAAATGACAAAACTTCTGAAACCTTTGTACAGATTTATACAATTTCTATAAGATATCTGACATTTTTAAGAAAGTGGATCAAACATTCCTCAAATTCAGATGAAACAGTAAATGTCCACGAATAGCTAAAGAAATCTTGGGGAAAAGAATATGAGAGGACTCACTTTCCCGACTTTAAACTCTTTTTTTTTTTTTTGAGTCACACCCAGTGACACTCAGGCTTTACTCCCAGCTATGCGCTCTGAAATCGCCCCTGTCTTGTGGGACCATATGGGATGCCAGGGGATTGAAGAGCGCAGTCCGTTCAAGGATAGCGCAGTCAAGGAAGATGCCTTATGCCCTGAACTAGGGTCCCTAAACTCTTCTATATGTATTTCTTTTTTGAGGAAGTGTTCGTTCATTTCTTCTCTCCATTTTTTAAATGGGGTTAGATGCTTTTTTCTTGTTAAGTGCTGTCAGTACCTTGTATATCTTAGATATTAGCCCTTATTTGGTGGATATTGGGTCAATAGTTTCTCCCATTCTCTGGGTGGCTTTTGTATCCTAGGCATTATTTCCATTGAGGTGCAGAAGCTTCTCAGTTTAATATAATCCCATTTGTTTATGTCTGTTTCCATTTGGTTGGAGAGTGCTGCTTCTTGCTTGAAGATGCCTGTAGTCTCAGTGTCATGGAGTCTTTTACCTATGTGTTGTTCTATATACCTTATGGTTTCAGGCCTGATATCAAGGTCTTTAATCCCTTGGATTTGACCTTTGTGCAGGGTGTTAGCTGGGGGTCTGAGTTCACTTTTGCAAGTGGCTAACTAGTTGTGCCAACACCACTTGTTAAAGAGGCTTTCCTTGCTCCATTTTAGATTTCTTGCCCCTTTATCAAAGATTAATTGATTGTATGTCTGGGGAACATTCTTTGAATACTCAAGTCTAATATGAAGCTCACCACAAAAAGTGGTGAGTGAAGTTAGGGAAATAACTACACTGATATCTATATGACAATTTTTAATATATAATTTTTATTTTGACCATATTCGTTTACATAACTTTCACAATAATATTTAGGTACATATTAACATTGAACCAGGGGAATTCCCACCACCAAGCTTGTCCTCCCTCCCCCCCTTCCCATCCTGCCTCCCATATCCCCCACCCTCACCCCCCAGGCCACCAGAACAGATGGTCCCCTCTGTGTCCAGTTTACTACTTGTTGATCATATATCTGTTTGGTACTGGTATCCTCCTTTATTTCCCACTCTATTTGAGAGGTGGAACTAGATAGTTCAAGTTATATGGTTTTGTTTAAAGAAAAGAACAACAAAAAAGTGGGGTAAAAATCAAATAAGCTGAAATGGGTGTAGTCCTTCTAGAGGCTCTCAACCTCGGTTTGAGGACAGGAATTGAAGTACCACAACAATACAAGAAGAAATATCAAATAAAATATCCAGTAAGCACTACAGCACTAAAGGCAATTTTTATGAGTGAGATAGTAGAATTCCTGTCTTGAATACATGCAGGGTTGGGGGAATTGGTGGTGGGAATGTTGCACTGGTGAAGGGGGGTGTTCTGTTTATGAGTGAAATCCAACTAAAATCATTCTTGTAATCATGGTGCTTAAATAAAAATTATTTAAAAACTGTTCTATAAAGCACTAGTCAATATAACAGCATGGTACTGGAATAAGGACAGATCTTCTGATCAATAGAACAGACTTGAATATTCTGAGAATGACACTCAGGTATATGGTTAATTAATTTTTCATAAAGGGCTAAGTAAAACAAAGTAAAGCAAGGAAAATCTCTTCAATAAGTGGTGTTGGGAAAACTGGTCTTCATGCAAAGAAATGAACTCAGACCTCTAACACCATGCACAACGTTCAAATCAAAATGATTGAAGTCCTTGCTATCAGACTTAAAACTATAAGGTATATAGAATAAAATATAGAAAAACATTTCATGCCATTGAAGCTAAAGGCATCTTCAAGAAAGAAAGACCACTGCCAAGAAAATGGAACCAATGATAAACAGACGGTACTACTTTAAACTGAGAAACTTCTACATCTCAAAGAAAATGGACACTAGGATACAATGTTTACCCATGGAATGCGACAAACTATTCACTCAGTTCCCATCTGATAAAAGCTTAATATCGAAGATACACAAGGCACTGATAGACCTTAGTAAGAAAAAAATCTAACCCCGTCCAAAACTGGGAAGAAGAAATGGACAGACTTTTCCTCAAAAGAAGAAATAGAGTGCCCAAGAGGCATATGAAAAAATGCTTCATGTCAAAAATCATCAGGGAAATGCAAATCAAAACAACAATGATATATCATTTTACAAAACAAATGCCGGCATGCTTCACACAGAGCTAGAACAACCCCTGCTAGTGTGGATGTGGGGAGAAAGGGACTCTCATTCACTGCTGGTGGGAATGCCCATTAGCTCAGCACTTTTTGAAAACAATATGGATATCTCTCAAAAAGGTAGAATTTTACCTCCCATCTGTTCCAGCAATACCATAGGGTTATAAACTCGGAACTCAAAAACATAATCCAGAAAAACCCTCTACATTCTTTATTTTAATATAATTTTTATTTTAATCATAGTGGCTTACATATCGTTCACAGTATTATTCCAGGTACATATTAACATTGAATCAGGGGAATTTCCATCACTGAATTGTCCTCCCTCCACCTCCGTTCCCATCCTGCCTCCCATATCCTCCACCCTCACCCCAGGGCCTGCTAGAATGAGTGGTCCCCTCTGTGTCTAGTTTATTACTTAGTGATCTTATAACTGTTTGGTCTTGGTACCTCCATTTCTTCCCCCTCTAATTGGGAGGCAGGACTAGATAGTTCAAGTTATGTGGTTTTGTTTGAGGAAGATAAAAGTAATAAAATGGGGTAAAAATCAACTATGCCGACAATGGGCAGAGTCCATTTAAAGGCTCTCATCCTCAGTTTGAGAGACGAAGGGGAAAAAAGAAGGTGAAACACCACAACAGTTCAAAAAGAAGTATCAAATAAGATATCCATTGAACACTGCAGCAATAAAAATATGCACCACATAATTGCCATGGTCTTGGGATAAAACATGACAGAGCGCAAAAAGGAAGAAGAGAAAAGAAGAAAGAAAAAGTAAATATATAAATAAAAAAGTGGACAACTACTTCAATAACCACCCCAAAACAAAGAAATCGACAAAAACTAGATAAAAGAAAAAAAAGAAGAAAAGATTATTTTGTGCTTTTGGTTTCTTTCTTTTTTTCCCTCCTGCATAGGCACAGTAAATATTGGGGTCATTCGAAAAGGGAATCCCCTTAGGGTTTCTCCACCCTCGGAATATATTGTCATGGGATTATCTATAGACTCTTTTCAAGTTCATTTACTCACCCCTTGGTGCTTTTGTGGTCTATGGAAGACTTCTGTTCTGATCTGGATGATAAAATCAGACCTCTATATCTAGAGATCTCAGTCTCTGCACAGGTCAAGGAGTGGAATTTATGATGAAGTCTTTCTTTGTGATTTTAGAAGTTCTGTTTCCTCAGTGTCATTTTAATCTGTCTTCTGTGATTGGTGGTCTTGGCCCTTGCACTGAACCTCGGATGGAGCCTGGGATATCGTCTTTTGTTATGTTTCCAGAAGACCCATTCAGTTGCAATTGCCTCAGTCAGGTCTCTGGAATTAGAGATCATGGTTGTTGTGCAGGTCTTAGAAAAAACCCTAGACTAGAGCTTTCTTGTTGGTTCCAGAATGCATACTGCCCGATCATGGTTCTATCAGCCAGTCATCTATAGATCATGTTCTTGGGTTTTTCACAGCCCAAAGTGTGACAAGTCTTCTGATTTTGTCTTATCGTTAGTTGGTGAGGTAGGATTAACCTGTTCTTACGTCCATTTGTTCTCAACTTCCTCCTTGCCAGGATATTCATATTAGAGCTGGCACATGTTGGTGTTCGAGCAGTATTCAGGATGTCCCGGATGGGATTTGGTTCCTGTAGCTCTTGTGTCATTTCTATGTCTGCGATTCAGGGTTCAAGGCTGGACTGTTGGTGTCTAATCTCCTGGAGTCTAAGATGGGTCCACCTGACATATTTTCAAGGCGGAAGATTCCCCTATATTGTAAGTAAGTATGACTTCTTATCTCTAGTAGATAAGAGCTTGTTTATATACGTGAGAATTCCCCCATTTTAGTGTGCCTTTGCAGGAAGAAATGGTGCTTCATTATATTGCCGGTGCATTTGGTGGTGGAAAGAGAAGAAAAGAGAAACAAGTCACAAACCCAAAAAAGATAAAAATAGAAATAAAAATATATTTGCTCACATATGTATAAAGAAAAATGATTTTTAAAAAGATGAAATAAAAAATAAATAAAGAGGTAGTGTTATACAAGTTTATACTTATGATGGAAGTATAGGTTTCCCCATTGTCTTTTGAGATTTTCTTGTGGAGTGTGGATTCCCAGGCGCCTTTTCATCGCACACCCTGCCCTTCTTGAGATTGGTAAAAGATTTGAGGCAGGGGGGTCTTGGGTAGAGTTCTTGCATTGGAAGTCCTTTTAGGGCTAAGTCCGGTATCCAGCAACAGTCCACGTTAGGAAGAGTTGGTAGGGAGGGCCACACAGCATGAGTCAGCAGGGGTGTTGGTTGTCTTTTCCTGCCAGGGACGAGGTGTGGGTTTGAGTGGGTGCCCCTTCGCTTGGGTGCTGGGTACTGGTTCGTTGGGGTAGGAGGTCAGTCTTGATACCTAGTAGATTAAGAACTGAGGGTGAAGAGTTTTAATAAGGTGGAAAATCTGGATGGGATTGAGGGGTGAAGGGATAGTTGGATTCCTAGAAGGGGGAAAGGGGAAAGTATATGGAAGGGGCAGAAAAGAAATAAAGAGAAAATAAGATTAAATAGAAAAAGAAAAAAAGAATAAGTAGTGAGAAGAGAGGAGAGAAGAGCGCGGGCATGTTATTTTGCTTGAATATTTTCAATGAGTAGGACCCATAGTATAAGTCTGTAGGTCACAGTTGCTGCTTCAGTGGTCTGGATGGTCACATGCTTCAGGTCCTAAAAGAAGGTATAACCTAGAGATAAAGGGTATGTTAAAGAGTTTTATCAAGACAATTTTGTAACACAAATAGTGGATCAGGGAAGTTATGGTAGAGAAGGGACCACTATGACAATGATAGTTGAAACTTATCACTGTGAACAAAAACTGGGTGCTGAAAGGAGATAAAGTGACATTCATGATACCCCTTAATTAATATTAATGCAAACTACAGTGTATAAAAATAAAAAAGGAAGATAAAAGATAGAAACAAAATGTCTGCTGCAGAGGCAAGCAATAGAGAGGATGGGATGAAATTTCAGACATTGGTGGTGGGAAATGAGCACTGGTGAACTGTGGTGTATATTTTATAATTGAAACTCAGTAATGAACAACTTTGTTATCACTATGTTTAAAGTATTTAAGTAATAAAATAAAAATAGAAAAGAAAAAATGAACAAAATTGGTAGTCTCACAAAAACAGAACATCAATCAACTAAATTCGAAATGAAAAGAGTGTTATCAAAGCAGATCCTCAGAAAGTCAAAGAAAAAATGATGAGTAATTTTATTTGAAAATCTCTGTTCTATGAAACAAGAGAACTTAGTAAAATGTATGAATACTCGGCCTCCTATTGCTATCCCAAGGCTGAAATAAGAATATATGGCACACCTCAACAGGTCTATTGCAATTGAAAAAATAAAAACAGTAATAAAAAACTTTCCCAAAACAAAAACCTAGCCCCATTTGAATTCACTAGTGAGTTATTACAAATCTTTAAGTAATATCTACCAGCAATTCTTTACTGGCTTCTTCTGAAAATCAAAGAAACAGAAACACTCCCAATTATATTAAAGCAAACACTATGCTGGTATTACAAGCAGATAAATAAAGCACCAAAATGAAAATTATAGAACATATTTCTGATTAACATAGACTTAAATATACTCAGCAAAATATTAGCAAATCAAATCTAATATTTCATAAAAAATATCATATACCATGACTAAGTAATATTTCTTTACGGGATGCAAGGCTAGCTTAACATATGCATGTAACTCAATGTAATACACCATATTAGTACAAGAAAAATAAAAATTATATGATCATATAGATGCAGATAAAACTTTAGAAAGAATCCAGCACTCATTTTTTATAAAAAATATCTCAATAAAATGGGAACCAAAGAAACTTTTAAACACATAGTCACAACTATACTTACCACAAGCCACAGCAAATATACTCTATAGAGAGAACACAAAGACTTTTATATAAAATCAGCACAAGACAAGTTTTCCCACTCTCACTACTTCTGTTCAATATAGTATTAAAATAATTGCCATAGCAATTAGGCAAGAAGAAGATATCAAAGGATTCCAGACAGGAAATTAAGTAGTCAAGATTTCACTGTTTGTAGATGAATGACATTGTATTCAAAAATCCTAATGCAAACAATAGATTTATAAAGTAAATTGACAGGTTACATGATTCATACACAAACTTTCATGCTTTTAATATATACAAATAATTATTGAGCATTAAATTTTAAAATTAAATCACATTCACAATTGTTCCTTATAAAATCAAATACTTCAGAATTGGCTTAACTAAAGAAGTGAAAGACCTATACACAGAAAACTACAAAATATTGCTTCAAGAAATAAAAGGATACAAGGAAATGGAAACATCCCCTAGTCATGGATTGGAAATTTTAATGTAATTAAGTGACAATACTTCTCAAAGTATTATACATATTCAATGCAGTTTCTATTATGATACACATGACATTTTTCAAAGAAATAAACACTCTGAAATTCATATAAAATAATCCCCACCAAATAACCAAAGCAAACATTAGGGAAAAGATGATGAGAGGATCACTTTCCTCTAAAAACTATACTACAAAGCAATAGCAATTTAAGCAGTGTAGTACTAGTATAGAACAAGGACAGACACCCAGTTCAAAGGGATAAAATTTAAAAAACCAGAGACAGATCTGCAGATGAATAGTCACTCAATCTTTGACAAAATAGCAAAAACTTTGAAGTAGGGCCAAGAAATTCTCTTCAGTGAGTGGCTTTGAGAAAAGTAGTCTTCCATATGCCAAAAATAAACTCAGACCTCTTTCTAATAAAGTGTACAAGGATAAATAAAAATTAATTAAAAACCTCAATATTAAACTGGAATATATTAGGTGCATAGGGGAAAATACGGACAGAACTCTCTATGTTACTAAACCTAGAGGCATCTTTAGGGATGAAATACAACTGACCACTAATTCAAGAAGCTTTTGAAACTTCCGATAGTACAAAAATGGAGAGAAGAAATAGAGGCATCTTCAAAGAAAAATCCCAATAGCAAAAGGCATGTGAAGAAATGCTGTATATCACTATTCTCCAAAAAAGGCTAATCAAACCAATATATTTGAATCCATTTTGTACTAAAGAGTCTGGCGATCATAACAAAAACAAAAACAGCCAGTATGGCACTGCACTCAGGAATTCTACTAATGGTCCTAGGGAGTATGTGGGATGCTGGGAACTGAACTCAGTTGTGTGCCTGGCAAATACCCTATCTTCTACCTTACTGTTAAAGTCCCTGACTTGTACATTTTTATGTTATACACATCACTCAATGACTGTTGTATTCTAAAAGCACATCTCATAAATAATTGTTCAAATAAAGGTGCAGTTTTTTGGGTTGTATAAACTTTCTCTTCTTTCATAGTATTCTTTCATAGAATTTCATGAGCCAGTGAATTTATGGCTACTCTAGAAAGATTTATATTAAGTTGCCATGCTCTTAGATTTCAAATGTGTATTGTTTTGTTTTGCTTTTGGGCCACACCTGGAGGCAACACTGAGGGTTACTCCTGGCTCTGTGCTCAAAAATAGCTCCTGGCAGGCTCAGGAGACCATAGGAGATACTGGAGATTGAATCCGGGCCCATCCCAGGTTAGCCACATACAAAGCAAACATCCTACCACTGTACTATAATTCCAGCCCTTAGCAATTGTGTATTCTTTGAGTGGATCATAATGCTCTACCTCACATGGGAGAAGGGGGAATGTTTCCTTTGATTATACACATTCAAAACCTCAAACTGTTTTTCTTTTGTAAACCTTTACTTTCTTATTCAGTAAAAAGATGCATGTAAAGCTGAGGTAACTGCATGATACAATACATCCTTCAAATATAGTCACATTTTAAAAGAATTTCTTTATTACTAGAAAAGGAATATTAACATTTATATTCAATAATAGAGAACCTATGTTTGTCATAAGTGCTGTGGTCATAAGCACTGTGATAACCTTAACTCAAAAATGTTTCCAATGAAACTTTTCTTTAGCTTTCTTTCACAAATATTACAAACTAACATTAAGAATTTGTATAGAAAATTATTTAACAAGCATGATGCCATATCAGTATGTATAATTCATGAGTACTTTATATATCCAGGGTATTAACATATGTGTTGAGTGCAAATATTTTCTCCTACTTGGTTATTTATCTTTCAATTTTATTCCTGTTTTATTTGCCATGGAGAAACTATAAAAGTTTATTTTTTCAAATAATAATTAAATAAACATTCTTCTGAAATCTAATATTATACTCTTAATATTTTAGCTCTTTTATGAAAACCTCAATATCAGAGTCTCTCAATATTGGCTGTACTCATAGTAACCTGTGAAAACTTTTGAGAAAGATATGTTTTTTAAATTTTTTTGAAAGATATGTTTTATGTATTTTATAAACTACTATATGAAATTCTAGAAGATAGAAAAGGAAAATTAGGGATCAGAGTGATAGCACAGCTGTAGAGCAATTGCCTTGCATGCAGCTGCCCAGAGTGAACCTGAGCTTGAACCCCGGCTTCCTATATGGTCCCCCAAGCCAGGAGTGATTTCTGAGTGCAGAGACAAGAGTAATCCCTGAGCATCACCGGATGTGTAGCCCAAAAACCAAAAAAAGGTAAATTAATATAGAATTATAGAAAGTAAATCAGTGAATACTGATGCCAACAAAGGGATATACCTACTTGGATAGAGCAGGAAGTAACTTTCTTGGAGTGATAGAATTATTTATTTTCTGATTGTTGGAATGATGCATTTCTTCCAGTCACTAAATTATACACTTCATTATGTATTTTTAAGGGAATACTACATGCATTTTTCATGGGACCTGAGGGCTACTCCTGGCAATACTCTGCCAACTGACATATTTTTCAGTGATAGAGCCTGAGGATGTTATGTGGAGGAGGTACCAGGAACTACAATGGACACTACAGGGATGCTTGGGATTCTTAAAAGCCATAATTGGCTATACTTGGCGATGCTCTGGAGCCCCATGTGGTTATGCTCAGAGGGTGATGTCATGCTAGAATTTGAATTTAAGTCTGGGTACATGCAAAGCAAATGTCACTGATCACAGATCTATCGCTTTAATCCAAAATTCGGTATATTTTATAGCAAGATTATCTCAGTAAATTCACTATCATCCAAAGAGAATGTGATGACTCACTTTCAAATATTTGACTAATTTGATCTCATATGGAGTTCTGACAACACCAAAGAGAATTCTAATAAGCAACTATAATGGAAAATTTCTCTTCGAGATAAAGTTCTCTTCTGGTTAAAGGTGTACAATTTACTGATTTTCTGTGAAGTTTCAAAAACAAGTATTTTATTTTCTCAATTGAGAAAAGTATCAAAAATTACTTTACAGGTAATTTTAACCTCTGTAGTTGTGTTGTTATAAAGCACTTAAGTTTTTAGAGGCCATACTCATTGGTGCTCAGTGCTTACTTCTAGCTCTGCAGACAGGTATCATTTCTAGCAGGGCTCCAGGGACCATATAGGATTCTAGACATCAAGCCATAGTTGGCTGCGTGCAAGGCAAGTGTACTACCCACTGTATTTTGGCCCCTCAAGTATTTTTATGATTCTTGTGAAAGGCAAAATATTTGTAACAATTTTCCTCTTAGCTTTTTTGTTTGTTTTATGCCACAGCCTCTGGTCATCAGGGGTTACTTTTGGCTTTGCACACAAGGAATATGACTGGTGAACTCAGGAGACTATATGGGAAACTGTAGATCGAACTCGGATTGGTTTCATGCAAAGCAAATGCCCTACTTGCTGTACTATCACTCCAGGGCCCACCACTTAGGTTTCTGCACCGCTCATAAAAATGTAGACATTTCCATGTTTTGGACTATTGGTCCATCTAAATGTTTTGCATATACATGCTTTCTATTATACATAATGCATTCATGTGAACGTAGATTGATGCACTCTTCTTAAGCAAATGTACATCTTTGTAAAGTATAAGATGAAGTAGATGTAGGTAAGTATTTTAAAATCAATGTATTTAAATAACTCAAAGAATATAGACAATTTTAATTCCATAGCATACTACATTTTTACATTATTTGAGTCAGAATGGTGCAATTCTACACAATATAAATTTCATATATAAGATTTGAGGACTGAGAATTTGAAGCAGTAATTAAATTTTTGACAATAACTGAACCCTATGAAAAAAGGTTTGATTAAGTTTTACCAAAACTTCAAAGATGACCTAGTATCTGTACTAAAGTTCTTCAAAATATTGAAGAATTTGGACTCTTTTTTTACAGCTACTATGAAGTAACCATTACAAATAAACAGACAGGCAGAGACATTATTCAAAAAGAAAAATGTATGCCAGAGACCATTGGAATGATGGCCTCTAAGGGGGACTGCATCCTCAATGGTCTTGAAGTTAGAATTCCAGTTTCAGCCCTGCTTTGAATGAGAAAAAAACAATATGGCAGGTGGAAGCCACTGGTGTTGACTCACAACACAAGCTTAGATTCACTCAAGCCAACTTTTTTGGCATGTGGAATCATCCTGTCTCTATTGTCATTTGATTATTTATTGAATGAAATTCAGAGGCATACAAATAATAGCCAGTAACATTTGAAATTGCAAAAAAAAATATTTTTTGGTTTTGTGGCCCCAAATGGCTGTGTTCAGAGTTTACTCCTGGTGGTGCTTGGGGGACCATATGGGATGGAGGGGATAGAAATCAGGTCATCCATATGTGAGGCAAATGCCCTACCCACTGTACTATTTTTCTGGCCCCCAAAATCATCTTTATGAGAATTATTTTATTATTTTGAAGTATGGTTCTATAAGAAAGTATGCATAGTCTTCTGGACATACATATACATAATATGATTATTCTACAGTTGTTTGGAATCCTGGAACTTTGATATGTTCTGAACAACACTGTGTATTCTTTTGGAATGTTATGTGTCATATGGTTGAACTAGGTAGTGCGAAATTGTGATTTTTGTATTCTTTACCCTTGAAAAGTATTTGCTCTAATGCACTGTTTCCTGAAGCAGGTGAATGGAGCAATGCCCTCTAGGGGTACAATAAAATTATCTAGGAGGGCAGTAATAACTTGCCTTCCACTGTAGTGACAGTGCGCTGAAAGTACCAGCATTAATATATTAAAGAATGCGGATACAATGATGAGGGCTGTAGGCCAGATAAGTCTAGGAATCATTGTCCAAGTGCTTAGTAATTAGAAGTAGTCACAGGGAATGACTTTTTCTTTGAAGGGGGGGTGGGTTCACTACATACTTAGGGTTTCTCAGGGCATATTTTTGGATCTGTGCTCAGGGGTCATTTTTAGTGGTACTCAAGGACCATATGTGGTGCCAGAGATTCAAAATGGAATTTGCCACCTGTAAGGCAAATTACATATGTACTTGACTATCTCTCTGGCCCACATGAATATACTTTGAAAAAATATTACAGAGTGCAGATATTCATGGTACTGAGGATCTATTTTAGAGCTTATAAAGGACTGGAGACTTAAAATTGAAGGAGATGGACTTTGAGGATAAATACGCCTTTAATTTTCTTTTATAAAGTTGTATGTTTTATTTTTATTATATTTAAGGTAGAATTCTTTTAAAATAGTGTTAATTTTCATGGTTTTGATGTATAAGATATGCATCAGCATTTTTTATGTATAAAGTTATCTACTAACTTTTTTATGTGTATGGAGATGCAATATTACTATGCATGCCCACAAAGCACCAATTCGTCTTCATCACAGTCAATTGGGTCCTTTTAGTCAAACATGCTTTTGTAAACATCGTTCCTGCCTTATAGCCTAAAATTAAGATTTCACTGGCTAGTCTATATTCATATTCATATATATATAAACTACAAAGTGAATGAACTCATTGGATATTTGCCTTCCTCCCCCTGAAATATTTTGCTTAGCATGACACCCTCTATTTACATATATTGTTGAAAAAGGCAAGATTTCATCTCTGTTTACCACAGAGTAATGTATATATATTTTCTAAGACACTCATCTATTCTGGGACAGTAGGTTATTTCCAAATCTTGGTTATTGTAAATAGTATTGCGATGAATATGACTATGCATAGTTGTTTTTGAATTTGTATATTTGTTATTTGAGTATATAGCAAACAGTGAGATTTCAAAATAATTGGTTGTTCTATTTTAATTTTTTTCATATTTTTTTATTTTTGGGTCACACCCGGCAGTGCTCAGGGGTTACTCCTGGCTCCACGCTCAGAAATCGCTCCTGACAGGCATGGGGGACCATATGGGATGCTGGGATTTGAACAGATGACCTTCTGCATGAAAGGCAAATGCCTTACCTCCATGCTTTCTCTCCGGCCCCATTTTTTTCATATTTTTAAAATTTTAAGAAATCTACATGTAGCTCTCCATGGTGGCATGACCAGTTTACATTCCTGCAAACAGTGAATGTGGATGAATTTTCTTCCACATTCTCAAAAGAACTTGAGATTTTCACATTAAAATAATATATAGGCAATTTTCACAAGTGACAGTTGAAATCTAGATATTATTTTGATTTGCCTTATTTTGGTTTTGGGCCACATCTGGTGGTGCTCAGAGGTTACTCCTTGATATGTGCTTGAAATCACTCCTTACATACTAGGGTGACCATGTAGGATACCAGGGATATTACCCATGTCCGTTCCGGGTGGGCAGCATGCAAGGCAAGTGGCCTACCTCTGTGCTATCACTCCAGCCCCCATATTTGATTTTAACTCATAAGGGATAGTGAACATATTTTTATTTTAATAAAATGAATTATTTAATTGAATAACAGTGAGAATTTCAGTCATATGATATCCAACACCCATACCTTCACCAGTGTAATTTCCAGCCACCAATGCACACATTTTATACCCTCCCCCCAGCCACTTGCCTGCCTATCTCAGTAGCAGATATTTTTGTCTTTCTCTCTTCCTTTTTCCTTTTTAGACACTATGTATGCAATATTGTTACTGAAAGGAGAGCATATCTGTCAGTTTATCTCCTTTCAGCACCCACTTTTTCTCCAGAATGAGCATTTCCAATTACTATTTTCACAGTGGTCCTTGTCTGCCCAAACTACACTCCCTGCTGTTTTTAATAATCTTCCTACCATAGACCTCATCCTCATGGCCATCATCTCTAGTATCTCTGGATATTATTACTATACTATTATTTTATATCCCACAATGAATATAACTATTCCGTGTCTATCCCTATCCCTCTAACTCATTTCACTCAGCATAAAACTCTTCGTAACTTCCCAAGTATGAGCAAATTCTATGACTTTGTTTTCCATAACAGTTGCATAGTACCCCATTGTGTAGATATACCACAGTTTCTTTATTCAACCATCTTTATTCAGGAACTTGGATTATTTCCTGTTACTTGGTATTATAGTGTTACAATGAACATAGAAAAACAGGACGTTTTTTGACTCCTGGGATATATTCTTAGGAGTGTATTTCAACTTTGAGGAAATATTTTTTATCCCTTACCTTTGATGATGGGGTTATACTTTTTCTTGTGAAGCTCTATCAGTGCCTTTTATGTCTGATATATTAACACTATATCAAATGGGTATTGGATAAATAGTTTTGTGGGTAGTCATTTTATCCCAGGCACTCTCTCTTCAAGTGCAGAAGCATCTTCATTTAATGTAGTCCCATTTTTATCTTTATTTACACTTGATTGTAAGTAGTGTTTCTTCTTTGAAGATGCCTTTGGCTTCAATGTCATGGAGTATTCTACCTACATTTTGTACTATGTACTTTTGCCTTCAAATGTGATATGAGGGAATTCAGACCTTTTATAACAGGCAAAAAAGTCTAATAAAAATGCATTGCAGACCTTGAAACTGCTGACAGAATGGAATATATTATTCGCCCAATGCCCATCTATTAAGGGGTTAATATATAAGATATATAAAGCATTGTTTGAGCTTTACAAGAAGGCATCCAAATAGTATAAATGGGGAGAATAAAATCTTCCTCAAAGAAGAAATACAGATGGCCATAAGGCACATGAAAATATTATGCACATAATTGTCAGGAAGTTGCAAATTCAAAAACTTGCTATTTCATATCAGAGAAACTGATACATACAAAAGAAGAATAATTCGTGATGGTATAGATTTGGGGGTAAAGGCAATCTCATTCACTGTGGGAATGTTGATTGGCCCAGTCTTTTTGAATAACATTATGGATATTCCTTAGAAAACTCAAAAATATGGATTGAGCTATTCAATCCCGCAATTTTTCTTCTGAGAATAAGCTCCCCAAACAAATGAAGTAAAGGCATCTTGACTCCTTTGTTCTTTATTGCACTATTCACAAATAGAGAGAATCTGGATATACTCAAAGATCCTAAGAATAGATTAGTGGAGAAAATAATTTGGTACACTTATGAAATGGAATACTATGCAGCTCTTAAGAAAAATGAAGTTGACATAATTAGCAGAAAACTGGAGGAAACATAGCAGCAACAGTAACAGCTAGTAAAGAAGAAGTAGAGGCGGACCTGGAAATATGAAGACATCTCATCTCCTCGAACCCACTGAGAATGATACTCCTGAACTTCCTAAGTACTGTGGGGTGCCCAAATTCTGAATAGGAAATTCTAGCCATCATTAGCGGACCAAAAAATCATGCACCTAGGGAGACTGCTGAAGAAAGCGGTGAATAGTGAGTGACACCTAAACATTGTCCCAACTTTTTTTTCAGGATATATATATAAATATATATATTTATATATATATATATTTATATATATATATTTATATATATATATTTAAATGTTTACTGTGGTTACAAGGTTTTTCATAACACACTTTTTCACAGTTAAAGTTGTTAATTATTGATTTACAGTCTTATAATGTGCAACAACCTTCACCAGTGTGTATTTCCCACTACCAATGTTAACAGTTTCCCTCTCTCCTTGCTTGATGCCCTCTTTCCTCCCACCCATACTGCTTCTGGAGCAGACATTTTTATTCACTCTCTCTTCTTTTTTGACACTGTGGTTTGCAGTACTATTAATGAAGGGGTGCCATGCATATCACTTTATCCCCTTTTAGCACCTAGTTCTTATCCAGATTGATCAGTTCCAATTGTCACTTTCCTAATAGGCCCTTCTCTACTCTAACTGTACTCTTTTGCTCTTTGTAGCAAGTTTCCTCACTTGACATTGTCCCACCTTTGTTGGAAAGCCATACAGGTTCATCAGCAGGCCAAATATATAGACCTGGACTTTAGGATATGCAACTGAGTCACAAAAAGAGTGAAGCTGGAGCTTTGGAGAGCAGAATGGATCCAAGTAAAGCTAAAGAGCTCAGGCATTAGAGTGCAGCTGAGACATTAAAGGAGTTCAGCTAAACCAGGTGGATCCCTGTTATCTAGAAGAAGCAGCATGGCTGTAAGATGGCTGAAGCCAGCCAGCCTTAGTAGTGAGGTTTAGGAGTCATTCTACTTGCGGGCATTCTTTCTCTCAGCAAAGTTACGCTTCCCTAATAATTCAGGTAGGGCCTTGGGTCAGTCTAAATTTTTAACTAGTATTCTGGCAGGAGCAGAGATCAGCAGCTGTGGTGACAGTGGGCAGCTTTTGGAATCAAAAGAGTAATTTAGAACACAGGTTAGTTACTTAGAGAAGAACACAGATGCTACCTCACTCTGTGGCTTCACATTTCTTATAGCCAAGGAGCCCCACCACAACACATTAAAAAACACCCACTGCAAAACGTCACAATTGAACCACACCTAGTTAACGATAATGGAAACTCTGAGGACTTGACAAATATCAGCCACCTTTTTGATGTCTTTGATGAGGACTTTAGAAAGGAAAAGTGGAGAATGTTCAAAGAAGTCTAAAAAACTATGGAATAGGCAATAATATTTAAGAGGATATGAGAGTAGCAAAGAGAAAACTTCAAACAGAGATGACAGAAATTAATGCTTGGTGAGGGGAAAGGTCTGACCAGTAAGTAGATTAACAGCTGCTGAAGACAGGATTAGTGAGCTGGAAGATGAGTTGCATAACAACTTCATACGACAGAAGAGAGTGGTAATAGCCTTAAAGAAATGAATGAAGATGTAAAAAGTATCCTTTAAAATAAATGAATAGACAACAATAGATCTTTGGGATATATTCAACAAGAACAGGACAAGAAGCATAGTGGTCCCAGAGAGATAGGAGAGAAACAGTTATAAAGGAGAAACAGTCAAATAAATCATTGTTGAGAAATTCCCAGAGCTAAAGAATGTATGCATCCGCATCCTGGATGCCCAAAAATGTAGCAGCTAAGAGGCCCAAATAAAAGCATTCCAGGGCACATCCTAGTTGCAATGACAAAAACTAAGATAGAGATAGAATACTGAGAGCAGCAAGATTGAAATAGCAAATTACATAAAAAGAAGCATACTTAAGATTTATAGCATATTTATTATCAGCCACCCTACAGCCCGGAAAGCAGTAGTAGAATATAGTGAAAACACACAATGAAAGGACTATCTAGCCATGAACTCTTTACCCAGCCAGAATATTATTCAGGTTTGAGGGAAGAGTGTACAGCTACATGAATAAAAAAAAAAAAAACTCGGGAATTTTCCAGACTGAAAGCTAACCTAAAAAGAATGAAATGGTCTACTTTAAGGCAAGAAAGATCCAAGAAACATAGCAGAATTATACAAAAATAGCACAAAATACCATAACAATCACCTCTCTGAAAGTCAACAGATTCAATATCCAATTAAAAGACACAGAGGGAAAAAGTGGATCAGAAAAATGAATACAACATTTTGCTGTCTGCAAGAGACACTTTAGAACAATCAGAACAAATAGAATCAAAGTTAAAGGTTCGAGGCAACCCTTCAAGCAAACAATTACCTTAAAGGGGCTGGTATATGAGCCTTGAATCCCATCCTTGGAAAAGACAGTTTTCTGCACCATTATCAAGACTCAAACTTCCACCAGGGGAGGGCCTAATGCCAGCTGGCACTGACTTTCTCCAGAGTAGGCTCATACTACATCCTGATAAATAGGAAACAACAGCAACAACTTGCTTTCAGGGAAGGGTTTCCTGCATTGCCACCTAAGGTAAGATGAAATCTGAACACTCTGTGAAACACTAAATTTAACATAGGATCTGTGCAAAAACCAAGCTCTTTAGTTCCAGAGCCTGTCATGAGTGATTTCTGAGTGCTAATCCATTAGTAACCCCTGAACACCGCTGGGTGTGGTCCCAAAACCAAAAATAAAATAAAATACAAAGGATAGAAATTGTATCAACTATCTTCTCTAACCATGTTGCACTCAAAATAATGTGAATTAAAAATAATTTTAACACCTGAAAATTAAACAGCTGACTACTGAACAACCAGTGGGTTAGATATAAAATCAAAGAGGAAATCAAAGGATTCCTGGAAAAATATGAGAATGAAGAAACTAATTATCAGAATTTGTGGGGCACAGCAAAAGTGCCATTAAAAAGAAAATATCTAGCTTTGCAAGCATTCATCAGGAAAGAAGTAAGGACCAACATAAATAACTTAATCGCACAGCTTAAGAAATTGGGAAAGAGCACCAAAATGAGCCAAAGTAGGCAGGTGGAAGGAAATAATAAAACTAATTGAACTGAATACACCAAAAATCCAAAATATCAATGAAAGTAATAGTTGGTTCTTTGAAAAAAAAATAACAACCTCAAGAACAATTAAAAGACTCACAAAGATAGAGACAAAGACATAATTAATAAATAGGATCAGAAATGTAAAGGGTATTGACAATACAAATACTACAAAAAAACAAAGGGTAATAATCTGAGATTACTTTGAGAATCTTTATGCCATAAAACAAGAGAACCTGGAGATCATGTATACATTTTTGGACTGCTTTAACCACCCAAGCTTGAACTAAATTGATCTAGAATACCTGAACAGACATAGTACAATTAATAAATTTAAATTGTTAACAAAAGCCTTAACATTGGTTTGGGTATTTAGGATTGACCATATTTTATTTTCACTCAATGCTTCTGACACCATTTGGTCCCTGAGTCCCATCCACATTTTTTTCTATTCTCAGTTTGTAGGAATACATATAAACATGAAGCAGAATAAAATAATTCATGTTCTATGGTTATGTAAATAAATGGTGGGGCCCCTCTTTAGAAGCTATAAATATAAATAAAATATACAAAAAAAAGTAAAAGGGAGGAAAGGGGGTGCAGATGTGGCAAGTTTTATTGTTCTATTTTCTGAATAGAAACAGTAAACATTGTGGCAAGTTTTATTCTTTGTGTTTTTTGTTTTGTTTTGTTTTCTGAATAGGTACAGTAAACATTGGGGAAATTATAAAGGAAATTCTTTTGGCCTAAGAGGTGTCAAACCCCATGTCCTTCTTTATGGTCCCAGGAAAAGTTCTACTCAGTCACGATTGTCCAAATCAGTCTTCTGGAGTTAGAGATCTTGGATTTTGCACAGGTCCTAGGCAAACCCTAGGATAAATTCTTTCTTTATTTTTCCAGAAAAACTTCTATTTAGTTGTGGTTGTTGTAATGAGTCTTCTATAATTAGTGAACTTGGATTTTGCTCAGATCCTAGGATGGAGGGTCTTCTGATTGCATTTCACCATTAGGTATGAGGTAGGGCAAACTGTCCTTAGATCAAGTTGTTGCGCCTTCCTCGTCATCAGTGTGTCATATCAATCTATTTTGGCAAAAGTTGGTGCCAGAGTAGAATAAGGCCTTCCCTGGGGGGAGTTTGATTCCTGGTGCTGGTGCAGGGAACTGTGCCAGTTCTAAGCTTGGGATCTGGAGTTCAGGGTTGGATGATCAATATTTAATCACATGACATCTAAGTCGAGTCATCATTACAAATGTTCAGGGTGGAATAAGCCCCTCTATTATAAAATCTGTGGTTTCTGTGATGAACATAGAAGTGTAGAGGGAATTATTGTATTGTGTTTCTGTGGTCCTAGCATATATTCCTAGGAGTGGTATTGCTGGATCCTATGGAATCATAATTTCTAGTTTTTTTAAGGAATATTCATATTGTTTTCCAAAGATGCAGGACTAGATGGTATATCCACCAACAGTGAATGAGAGTTTTTTTCTCTCCACACCCATGCCATCAGTTGTCCTTGTTCTTTGTAATTTTTTAATAAACCATGAAAGAATTAAAAAGAAAACAATATTAACAATAATCCCATTCACAATTGTGTCTCAGAAAATCAAGTATCTGGAAGTCACTTTAACTAAAAGGGTGAAAGTTCTTATAGAACCTTGAAAACACTGCTTCAAGAAACAAGAGAACACAAGGAAATGGAAGCATATACCCTGCTCATTGATCGGGAGTATTAACATAATTAAAATGGCAACACTTCCCAAAACACTGTACAGATTTATTGCAATCCCAATTTAATGAGAATATCCATGACATTGTTCAAAGAAGTGGGTACAATGCTCCTAAAATTATTATGGAGCAATAAATGTCCACGAATAGCTAAAGTAAATGGGACAAATCACTTTGATCAAATTTAAACTGCACTATAAAGCAGTAGTAATTAAAACAGCATGGTATGGGGGAAAAGAAAGGCCCAAAGAAAAGACCTAAATGTCAGAGATTAACCTACATGTTTATGATCAATTAGTCTTTGATAAAAAGCAAGAAATACAAAGTGGAACAAGGAAAGCCTTCCACTCTAACTTTAGTCATGGGGACTTGACTTAGGCCTCAATAATTCAGACATTGACCGTCCACTCCAACCTTTGGATCACAACATTAGAACTGGCACAGTTTCCTGCACCAGCATCAGGAATCAAACTCCCCCAGGGGATGCCCTAATTCCACTCTGGCACCAAATTGCTCCAGGGTAGGTTCATATGACACCCTGATAATGAGGAAACAACAACTTTATCTAAGGGCAGGTTGCCCTACCTTACCACCTAATGGTGAGATAAAATCAGAAGAAGCTACATCCTAAGAACTGTGCAAAACCAAGATCTCTAATTAGAGAAAACTGACTATGACAACCACAACTAAGCAGAACTTTTCCTAGGACCACAAAGAATGATTTTATCCTAGGCTCTGTCCTAGGATCTGTGCAAAAACCAAGATCTCTAATTACAGATGACTTTATTTGACAACCACAGCTGAACAGAACTTCTCCTAGAACCATAAAGAAAGACCTTGGGGTTAGACAACCAACATGTCTGGAGTCCATAGTTGGTCTTATGACAGTATGCTTCATGGCTGGATACACTCTGTACCTCTTAGGCCAAGGAAATTTCCTTTCTAATTTCCCCAACATTTACCCCCCAAAATCTTGTCACAATTGCCCCCTTTTTAACTTTATATTTGTTAGATAGGGGCTCCCTCCATTTTCATAGAACCTTAGAACTTGAATCATTTTGTTCAGCCTCATATAACTATCTCTTTCTAAAAATTGAGTAAAGACAAAAAAAGTGGATGGGACCCAGGGGCCAAGTGCTCTCAGGAGTATTGAATAAAACAAAAGTCAGATCTAAATACTCAAGCCATCATCAACAGCAATAGAATCAAGAGACCCAAATTATAACAAGCTAAGCATAAAATGGACCTGTTACACTAGTAGTCCAAGGGTTAAGTGTGGAGGTATTGAATGAATGCTGAGAAGTATGGTGGGAGGAGATCAACACTGGTGTTAGGAAAGGCCCTAACTCACTGTAACTATATGCCTGAAATACAACTCTGAAAGATTATAGTGGAACAGTGCAGTTCGGTTAGTGAAGGGAACAAGTGGCAATGATATTTGGAAGTGATCTCTCTGGACAAAAGTGTTTTGCTAAAAAGAGTTAAAGTGATATACATGATACATGTTCCTTCATTAACTATAATTATTACAAACCATAGTGTCAAAAAGAGAAAAGGAGAAGAGAGAAAAAAGAGATGAATATGATTGAAGTCAACTGTTGAATAAAGTCAGTAAGTGTGGATATAGCAACAGGGATATCACTGTGAACTTACCACGTGTTATTTTAGTGGAGTTATGTAGGGCTAAAGACAGATTGGAGTGGGTTCAGGAGAAGACTTGAGAAATAAATGAATAAATGTAGGTAATTCAGTAAATTTCTGTTTATTTGGTAGAAATGCTATTCTTTAGTAAATGAGAGCTTAGAGGATCTATGCAATTTTACTTGTCTAAACATTTTAAAGAAAATATTTAGATCCATAACAATACAGTTTTTTTTAACAAATGGTGTTGGAACAATTGGATGTGTAAAAAACTAAAGATCGATCCATATCTTACACAAAAGTAAATTCAAAGAAGTAGGTTAAAGACCTTGAGAACAGATCCAAATCTATAAAATTTATTGAGAAAAACATAGGCAGAACACTCCAGGATTTAGACTTCAAAGGAGTTTTTGATGATACAATGCCAATGACAAAAGGTATATAATCAAACTTAAATACATGAAACTACATCAAGCTAAAAAGTTTCTGTATAGCAAACAAAACATGGGTTAAAATTACAAGAGTGAAACTGAATGGGAGAAAATCTTTGCACTCAACAGATAAGATAAATATTTGGTATTTAGGGTATGTTGTGTATGTAAACATTTTATGTTACTGACCCTACCCTGATTGTGCACTACCCTAGGGTGTGACCTGGCATTCTGCCCCCACCCTAGGGTGGTACTTGATTCTGCTTCCACCATTGGGTGATATTTGATCCCACCATTGGGTGGTACCTGATTCTGGGGGATAAAAACAAGGGTTTGTGGAAGGCGAGGGGGCTTTTTTGGCTGGAACTGAGGCTGAGACGTTGGACTTCAGTCTTGTCCACTGAATAAAGCTAATATTTCCACAAGCCTTACTGTCAGCGAGCTGTTTACCCGCCATTTCACCTCAGCACCGCCGGCAGACGCGTGCTCCGAGCTGGAGGGGAAAGACCTCATCCTCCATCCCTCCATCAGTCAACCTCTTCAGGGGATGACTTGCAACAGGGTATACAAAGTACTCTCTAAGGTCTACTCCATAAAACCTAAAAATCCTATAAAATGAGGGAGAAAATGAATAGACACTTCTCTGAGGAAGACCAATGGATGGACAACAGACAAGAAAAGTGCTCATCATCACTTACCATTAGGGAAATCCAAGTCAAGACTACAATGAGATATCATTTTATAGCAGTGAGGATGGCACATTGTCAAAAATAATGGGAACAATCTTTGTTGGTGAGGATGAGGTGAGAAAGAAATTTTCACCCACTGCTGGTGGGAATGCTGTCTGGTCCAACTCCTATGGAAAACAGTATGGAGAGTTCTCAGTAAACTCAAAAATAAGCTACCATATAACCCACCAATCCCTCTTTTATTTATCTATCCCCCGGACAGAGAAACATTCATCCAAAAGTATGTATGCACACCATTATTCATTGCAATACTCAGTACAATAGCCAAGACTTCGAGTCAACCTGGATGCCCAACAACAGATCATAAGATATGGTACATATATACAATGCAATACTGCATAGCTGTAAGAATAATGCAATCATGCAGTTTCCAGCAACATGGGTGGATCTGGAAGATATTATATTAAATGAAATAAGCCTAAAGAAGGATAAATACAGAATTATATCATTTATATGTGGTATTTTGAATAACTGCAGAAAGAAATGCAGTGGTCTAAATGAGAGTTGTTTCAAACACCCTTGGCCCCATAGTATAGTGAGGAGAAGGACAGAAACTGAGTGGAAGAGGAGTAACACAAATATGAAAAGACTGGGTCGAGGAGTCAAGTGATCTCATATGAATTGATAGTGTTAAAAAGGGACAGAACTAAATATACAAGTCACAATCAAGAGATCAAAACTTTCTATCTAAACTTAAAATGGTCCTTTTATATTGGCAGGTTGGTGGACAGGGAGGGTGGTATGGGATGCACTTGGGGAACATTGAAGTAGAGAGGTGAACACTGGTGGTACAATTGACCCTAGTGGTAAAATTGACCCCGATTCATTTTATGTCCAATATCCTACTCTGAAGGACTTGTAAATCATGATGGTTTAAATAGAATAAAAATTAAAAAAAAGAATCAGTAAGTATGGACTGAGTAAATTATAAGAAAGCAAGAAGTTAACATGGAAAGAAAAAGTCATAATATATGCTCATATGCTAGAGGGGCCGGAGAGATAGCATGGAGGTAGGGTGTTTGCCTTGCATGCAGAAGGACAGTAGTTCGAATCCCAGCATCCCATATGGTCCCTGGAGCCTGCCAGGAGTGATTTCTGAGCGTAGGGCCAGGAGTAATCTCTGAGCACTGCTGGGTGTGGCCCAAAATTAAAAATCCAAAAAAAAAAAACAAAGAATAAAGAAAAGAAAAGAAAAAGGGCTAGAGATGGAAAAAGCAGGTGAAAAAATTGTTCTCTAATAGCAAATACAGTTCCATAGAACTATTAAGAAACAAGAGAATAGTTGTTATGGTTCTTAAGTCCGTAGGTTTCAAAGTTGAATAGATGGTATGGATGTATGCTGGGATTTGTAGGTGGGAGAATAATATTTGGGAAATTTGAGAAAATAATTTTTAATCAAGTTGTCATAATAACACATTTTATCTAGAGCTTTCTCATAACCTAGAGATTTCTTGTGACAGTGTAACTCAGAAGTTAAAACAATGTACTTAGCACAAGGGCTTTTGCCTTGTATGTGGATGACCCAGGTCCCCCGAGCCTGCCAGAAGTGATTTCTGAGTGCAGAGCCAGGAGTAACCTCTGAGTGCCACCGGTTGTGGCCAAAAAAAGAAAATATGCTCAAATGTAATAGTTTTTATAATCCTTGGTATCACTAACTGTATAAATTTAAATAAATTATTTAACAATTTTGTTCTCAGTTTCCTCATCTGTTAAAAAGTAGCTTATATTATCTATCTCAAAAATGTACTCAAAAGAGTTAGAATATATAAGAATGACTCTTAAGAGTGAATATTAAGTATTCTTAGTGTATTTTATGTTTTTAGTTCTCTCAGAACATCATCTGAATACAGTAAGTTTTCTTATAGGATTAGTTTGGAGATACCACAGCTACCAGGAAGGTGAATTTTTTCTTCAAAAATTTTCTAATTAGGATGAACATACAACTTGTACATATATTTAATAATTGTATTTATATATACAGACAAATTACACAGGTGTTTGGCTTATATGCATATAAAATGTGTTACATACAATGCATAAATACACAAACTATATCAATGTGTTTTTATATGTACAATATATATAAACTCCCAAGAAATTAGTGGAGTCCAATGTATCCCAATAGGGAGGAGCTTAGAGAATAAAATTGAGATTTCTACCAAATAATTTAGAGGATTGTGGCCTGACCCCTAGAGTGACCCTTCTCTAAATTCAACAGAGTCAACACAATCAAATGAGGTTTTCAGTTCTATTCAAAGCCTCTTCTCTCTTATGTTAGGAGAACGAAATGTTCACATTTGTAGCTGGAAAAATAAAACCACTGAATTTTTTAAATGCAGGTCTAGTGAAAGAGTTCTTCCTGGAGTCTCTTTTGAAATAGTCAGAGAACATTTAAGTTCCATAGAAGAGAATCATCAACCTAAATAAACAAATATTTACTCTGGACATGCACTGCAAAAGTATTGTACCATGTTAATTATTTGAATATAAAGACTAAAATATATAATGTACTTATATGTTTAGTCTCGAAAGTCAGTACCATCATGAAGAATGTTTATGAGAATAGTTAAGTAAGTGAAGTGAGCAGATATGTTTGAAAAAGGATACATCATAAATGTGGACTGGCAATCCTTAATAACACAATATTTGCTTATAAAAATTCAAGCTTAATATATTTACTAATAAGTCATTATTGTTTTCAATATATTATGACTCTCTTAAATACAAAATGTTGTCTAGTAGAGGTCCTACATGGTCTTATCCAACCTGATTTATTATTATCACACTTATTTATTAATTCATATGCAAAAGTTTGCTGCTTAATACTTGTAGAAAATTGTGCTTTTAAATAAATGAAATATTCCTCCTGAAATTTTTGTTTTACTAATTATTAGTGCTACCAGTCTCTCTTTTCAGAGCACAAAATTAAACAACAAACCAGCAAAAGTACATGAATTTAGATAGATGCATATAGAAAGTGGTGTGAAGGCACGCAAGCCCTGGGAATAAGTATCAAATGTGCAAAATGATTCTCAGAATAGTATAGATAAGGTGAAAATTGGAATAAACAAGGACAAAACTTCACATTTGCTCTCATTTGGACTCACATATTGGTAAAAACACTTTGGTTTCAAGATTTAATATCTACTCCATTACTTAGTAGCTTTGTCACTTAGAGCAAGCTCTTAGGTGCTTCAAACGGGATATTTTTTACATTTATGAATATATAAGTAGCACAGCTTCAGTATAGCATAGTGGTTAAGCCAGAAGGGTCTTTTGCCAGACTGAGTTCAAAATCCTGAGTCCATGCATAATTTTGATTAAATTACCTATATGTTCTTAATTCTTGATTTATTTCACAATCTGAAAATGAAGCATATTATTCTATAATTATTTTTTGCTTTGCTTAACTAATAGGGTTGTCTTAAATATTTAATAAGCTAGTACAATAGTCCACAAAAAGCACTAAGTAGGGACCATAGATATAATAAAATGTGTAAGGCATTTGCCTAGCTAGTGTAGTCCCAAATTTAAAAAGTAAAATAATAGCACTAAACAAATGGCCTACAGCATAGCAGGATCCTTTAATACACACTAAATATTTGAGGTAGCCTCTAAATTCTCCACTTTAGTTTGTATTTCATAAATTTTAGTAGAAGTGATCTTAAGGACTCTAAGAATTAATTCTGTGTTATTTAATCAGTAAACATTCCTATATTACATTGTAACAGCTATACAAAGACTTCATTCTCTAATAGTAAAACTTGAAAGATTTCAAGTAGCTGTGATGAAGGACTAACTGCTTAAAGAACAGCATTTTATTAGCCTAGTATAAAATATAAGGGTTAAAGCTCTTGCCTTGCATGCAGAAATTGTGATATAATATCTAGCATCATGCATACTCACATAAACACCACTAGGAGTAATCCCTGAGCACAAAAAAATGTAGTCCCTGAACACAGCGAGGAGTAATTCCTTAGAACTGCTTTGCATGTATCAAGAAAAAGTAAAAGAATTGTATTTTAAATCATGCTCTGAAAAATATTTTAGCATTTATTATTGGAATACTCAAACACGATCAACTCAATTTCTAGATGTATATTGTATAATAGCCTTCCCAAATATAGGATTTAGGTTAGACGTTCTTTGAAGGTTTCTTTTCACCTTTGGAGTCCATGAGTTTTCAAATATTAATGATAATGGCTACCATTTGTGCATTAAAAGCTAATAATCAGAATATGGGCATTTTATATGTCCCTGTGATTTTTCTCAACACTTTAAAAATGATCTATTTTTTATTTATAAAATAAATAAGTAAATAAAATAAAATAAATAAAAATATTTTATTTAAAAATGAAATATTGGGGTTGGATCAATAGTACAGTGGGTATGGCCTTTGCCTTGCATGTATTCAATCCGTGTTTGGTTCTTGGCATACCATATACATTCCCCCAGTCTGCCTGGAGTTGATCCTTGAGTACAGAGCTAGGAAGAACTGAGCATGGCCAGGTGTGACCAGGAATAAACAAAAGTTGATTAAATAGGTTTAGAAAAACTCAGATAAGACCATGAGTGTTAAATATGGAATATTTATTTCTTTCATTTAGTCTCTTATTCGTTTGTAAATCCATTTACTGTACTAGTGCAGATAACAGATAAAATGTATGCTTTTGTAGAGTTTGTATTTTTGTGAGCCACGAATACAGACCAGGACTATCTAAATTCATGACCCAATTCACATCTTTTACAATATGTCCTGACTATCTCTTTTGTAATGTTTCAGTTTTACAGTGAAGTTGATCTTTTTACCTTCCTAGGCACAGCAGAATCAGGAACCACAAAAACAAAGTCATCTCTGAATGCTTTTTTGTGGGATTTAGAATGGAGTCGGAAAAACAATAACTCATATTTGTGCTCCCTTTGAGCATGTATCTTGTAACCATGTTAGAAAATTTACTTATTATCATGGCAACTGTCTTTTGTTTGTTTGTGTGTTTGTTATTGGGCCACACCCGGCCCCACTTAGGGGTTACTCCTGGCTCTGCAATCAGAAATCGCTCGTCCTGACCTGGTCCATATGGGATGACAGGAAATGCCAGGAATTGAATCCGGTCCGGTGTCGGCCATGTGCAAGGCAAATGCCCTACCACTGTGCTATGTCTCTGGCCCCTATCTATTGTTAGTGGTAATTTCTTCATAGTCCCATGTACTTCTTTATTTTCCCGATATCTGCTTCATATTCACTACAATCCCCCCTCCCCAATACAGCAGACATCCAAAGCCAGAGCTAAACCATATTATTTTCAGGATATCTTATGCAAATGTCTTTTGTTGTTGCTGGTGGGCATAGATAATTTCTTCTTGGTAGCCACGGCACATGTATGATATATTGCCACATATGTCACTCATTACACTCTTCTGTATTACTGAGTCTCAAGCAATATGCCCTGTTAGTAGTGATTCTTTGAATCATTCTAACATAATATCCACATTGCATATGAGATCGTGTAGTCTCCTTATGAGTTTGTGATCAGCAAAATATCCCACACTGCTTTTGTAACTTGAAATCCATTTTAAGACACATGCTCAGACACAAAAGTCAATAATTTGACAGTTCCAGACATTGGAGAGATGTTATATTTATTCCCTTCACTTTCATTCTTATCTCTTGTGCTCTTATTGATTAGAGTACTTGGGGTTCCTTCAGTCAAGGAGAAGAGAAAAACATTCTCTATTTGTGGCTTCCATCTCTCAATTTTGCCCTTTTCTATGGATTTATCTTTGGGATCTACTTTCTCCCCTCTTCTATCTACTCAGTAGGAAATTATAAGGCAGTATGTACATAATTGAAACTACCATGATGAATCCTTTCATTTTATAGTGGTCTCAAACTTTTTAAACAGGGGACCAGGTCACTGTCCCTCAGACCGTTGGAGGGCTGAACTATAGTAAAAACAAAAACTATGAACAAATTTCTATGCAGACTGAATATATCTTATTTTGAAGTGAAGAAACAAAAAGAGGACAAATACAATATGTGGCCAGCAGGCCCTAGTTTGAGGACCACTGATTTGGACTAAAGACTTAAAAGGCACCTTAAAAAGACTACTCACCAGGAAATTATTTTTCTGAAAATGATGAACCATTAAATAAAAGACTCCTGTGTCAAGAATTTAGATTTGGATAAGAATAGAGCATCTCATTCCCATTATTAACTTAGAAGTTTCTTTTTATAATTTTTGTCCCACAACCCAGACCCAAATACTCTAGATCAGATAATCTGTCCATTAAAAATATAATAAAAATAATTCCTTCTTTTTCACAGTGCTTCACTAATTATACACACATTTTGCCCTAAATAAGCTCACCATTGTTTACTATGGTGAACTAGCTGTTCTCTAACTTAGTCTTGAATCTTCTCTCACACTATATCAAACTCTGTATGTCAGTTCATAGATGCCAAGGAAAGAGGCATGGAGAAATTATTTTAATTTATTTTTTCTGGTTAGTCACCATAAAATTACAAAGTCATTCATGATTGGGTTTCAGGTTTCAACACTGACCACATCACCAGTGTCTACTTCCCTCTACCAATACTCTCCTAAACCTATTTGCTTTTCACCCACCAGTCTGCTTCTTCTGTGAGAGGAATTTTTTAATTATAAGTTTACATACTGTGGTTTACAGTACTGTTGCTGATAGTCTCTTTAACACCTTTCAGTATCCTCTCCCTCTGCAGGATGAACACTCCCCTCTAGCATAGACATTGCTCTCTTCCTGTTCTATCCCCCACTTCCCTCAAGGGGCAAGTTTCCTACTGAATACCAGTTCTCATGTTTTTACTTCCTTTGCCTGTGGGTATGCATTATTCCAGCATTATGTTCCTTTATATGCCATGTATGAGAGAGACCATTCTGAATTGATCTCTCTCCCTCTTCCTAATTTCATTCAGCATGATAATATTCGGGTCCCTCATGGAAACAGCAAATTTTATGACTTCATCTTTTCTTATGGTTGAATAATATTACATTGTGTATATGTGCTATAGTTTCTTTATCCAGTCATCTATTCTTCAACACTTAGGTTGTTCCCAGATTTGGGCTACTTTTGGATAGTGCTGCAAGGAACATAGGGATGCAATTGTCTTTTCTGCAGTATGGTGAAAATTAATGTTAGTTTAAAATGCTTTATAGATATTATGTTCAAGTTTATATATTCCAAACTGTTATGTTGATTCTCACAATAAATCTTTTTTGAAAAAGATTGCATCATTTTAGCATAATGGAAATAAAACTATTATATGTTAGTAGAAGGAAAAACTAAGACAAAAATTATGTCTCTGGCCTAGTCGCAGGCATACAGATGCCTGACTAAAGCTGGAGTTATTTAACATTTAAAATACTATACCATCTGGAATCATCTATATTTCCAAAAATATGAGCCATCGTTCACTACCTTCATCCTTGGAACATTATAAATTCCAACTAAACCAAATATTTTTTCTTTACTTTTTCAGTCTATAGGTTACATGGCTCTTGGCTTTGTATATGATATATTCTTTCTTTGGAATTTCTATTTCTCTTGAGATGACTGATAATGTTTAAAGGCCCCACCTTAAGTATTACATTCTCTTTGAATTCTTTATTTTCCACCCTTCTAGGTAAAATTACTCCCTTGCTTTTCTAGGGTACATCATTATGTTGTTCTGTCATTGGATCACGTAACAGAATAAGCTGTAACTATTATAATAGCTGGTGGTATTATTAAAGATGATCTAAGCACTTTGTAGAGGTTGGGGACTATATTTTAATAATAATTGTATCACAATATAATTTATAGCTGCAGCCTAATTTAACTATCTCAAAAATGTACATAGGAAGCCAAATTTTAATTTAAAACTGTCAAACTTCAAAACAGGAAATTTAGTTTCAGTTTGTCTTCTAATGACTCTAGTAATACTTGATAAATTTATTAATATCTACGAGAATTAATATTTCACTAATACAGTTCATGAAGCTCTTAAATGACCACTAACATGCTAAGACTTACCAGTCAATATTGGGCATGTCATAGGTTAAGTCGTTTTGCAAAAGACTTTGAAAGTACTATACTGCATAGTTACTAGAAGTAAAAAAAAAATACAGAGAAATATAAAGAAAAACAGATACACATATTTGAATATGGATGCTTGAAGTACTTAAGAATTTTAGGGAAATGGAGTATGGAAGTTAATTGTGATACCCACGCTTTTTTTTAAGTCCGTGTCTCTGTAATATACTAGCATTTTATCATGGAGGAAACCTCAGGTTTCTTCATGCTCCTGATACAGACAAAATATATCCCATTGATTTGTGTACAATTTATGGATTGGATAAAATAGCTCATTGTTTCAGGTATGACACCTTTCAGATCTGAGTTTGTGGTTTCACAGGCACCAAATATTGTACAGTGAGTGTTATTAAAAGTGTGGTTTAAAGATATGTACTTATCACAACACTATTTGCCATTGGTCAATAGAGAAAGTTAAGTGAAATAAATATAAAATATTCTTGAATATTAAGAAATATTGAACAATTTATAGTGCTATTATTTTATGAAAGTGTCAGTTTTACAAATTTAAAAATACTAAAACATATGATTCTTCATAAAAGCAGGACTGTCTGTATAAAAAATAATTTTTAGTCAGTGAACCTAGAATCTCAAATTGAATAATTTCTTCTTTAATTTATAGACATAATTTTAGAGAAGTTAATTTTTCTTTTAATCCAAACCCAAGTCCAAGCTTAAGGCTTACTGCTGGATATGTGCTTAGTAATTACTCCTGGTAGTACTCAGAGGAATTCTGAAATTACGGGGATTGAACCCAGACCGGTTGCATGCAAGGCAAATGCACTACTATTTCTCCAGCCTCAGAGCAGTTAATTTTTTAAATTAATATCTTTATTTAAACACCTTGATTACAAATACGATTGTAGTTGGGTTTCAGTCATTCAAAGAACACCCCGCTTCACCAGTGCAACATTCCCATCACCGATATCCCCAATCTCCCGTCTCCCTGCCCCACCCCCACCTGCACTCAAGACAGGCTCTCTGCTTCCTTCATTCATTCACAATGTTATGATAGTTCTCATTGTAGTTATTTCTCTAGCTGTACTCATCACTCTTTTTGGTGAGCTTCGTGTTGTGAGCTGGACCTTTCAGCCCTCCTCTCTTGTCTCTGGGAACTATTGTAAAAATGTCTTTTACTTTTCTTAAAACCCATAGATGAGGCAGACTATTCTGCGTCTCTCTCTCCCTCTGACTTATTTTACTCGGCACAATAGATTCCATGAACATCCATGTATAGGAAAATTTTATGGCTTCATCTCTCCTGATGGCTGCATAATATTCCATTGTTTATATGTACCACAGTTTCTTTAGCCATTCTTCTGTTAAAGGGCATCTTGATTGTTACCAGAGTCTGGCTATTGTAAATAATGCTGCAATGAATATAGGTGTGAGGAAGGCATTTGTGTATTGTTTTTTAGTTCTTAGGGTATATCCCTAAGAGTGGTATAGTTGGAATATATGGGAGTTCAATTTCCAATTTTTGGAGGAATCTCCATATTGCTTTCCATAAAGGTTGGACTAGTTGGCATTCCCACCAGCAGTAAAAGAGAGTTCCTTTCTCTTCACATCCCTGCCAGCACTGCTTGTTCTCATTCTTCGTGATGTGTGCCAATCTCTATGACATTAGATAAAACCTCATAGTTGTTTTGATTTGCATCTCTCTAATGATTAGTGATGTGGAGCATTTTCCATGTGACTTTGACCATTTGTATTTCTTCTTTGGCAAAGTGTCTGTTCATTTCTTCTCATTTTTTGATGGGATTAGATTCTTTTTCTTGCAAAGCTCTGTCAGTGTGTTGTATATTTTGGATATTAGCACCTTATTTGATAGGTATTGGGTAAATAGTTTCTCTCACTCAGTGGGTGGCTCTTGTATTCTGGGCAATATTTCCTTGGAGGTACAGAAGCTTCTCAGCTTAATATATTCCCATCTGTTTATCTCTGCTTCCACTTGTTTGGAAAGTACTGTTTTCTTCTTAAAGATGCCTTTAGTCTCAATGTCATGGAGTGTTTTACCTATGTGTTGTTCTATATGCCTTATGGTTTCAGATCTGATATCAAGATCTTTAATCCAGTTGTATTTGACATTTTTGCATGGTGTTAGCTTGGGGTCTAAGTTCGATTTTTTTGCAAGTGGCTAACCAGTTGTGCCAATATCACTTGTTGAAGAGACTTTCCTCCAGAGCAGTTAATTTTTAAGTGTCAATTAAATCAGGATTTTGGAGAGAGTTCAAAAGGATTGGGCACATACCTTGCATGCATGAGGCCCGTGGATTCATTTTCTAGATGTAGCTCCAATGATCTGCAAGCAGTGCTATGTCAAATATGGACTGGAATGTCCTCAAAGTATCAACAAGCACAGCTAGAGACCCAAAGAAAAAATGATTAAAGCATAGGGTCACAATGCAATGTGTGTACACCCTTAATATTTTGAACAATTCTGAACACCCTGAATATTATGAACTATTCATTGTAAATATATCTTATTAACAGACTGGAAATGTAATATAAGGGTTAAGCTTCTTGCTCTGTAAGCAGTTACCCCTGCATTGATCTTTGACACTGCCAAGAGTCAACTCTGAGTATAGGTGGGATAATTTCTAAGATGAGGACCTAAAATACTTTTAAAATTTATGAATTAACATTTATATATATTTCTAATGTTTGGATAGGATTATGTGTCGATATTGGATTTATAAAATGCAATGTCATATGCCAAAGTATGTGGAGTATTAGCATTTCTGTCTATATATTCCATATGAAGAAATTATTCATTTGTAAATAAAGCCATTAGTGGCTTCTGAGGTATAATTGTAGGGGCATTCAAATATCTTAAAAATGACATACTCATAGCATCATGTAATAAGAAATGAAAGTGAACGTACATATTGATTATTAAATATATATGTTTATCTGGTCCTGATGCCTTCCAACTTCCAGATTAAAATCATTCCAATTATATAAGATTACAGTAGTCTCTGATAGACTATCCTAATATAGAGTACCAACAGACAAGGAAAAATCATTAATTAATTATTCCTATGAGTGAGTTACTTTCACATTTAAGTCACCAAATACTGGGTTGCCAAATGGAAATTATGTAGAGATGTTTTTGAGTATCTTCAACCAAGATAGAATCATAAATTCTTAGCTTTGAGCTCCAGATCTTACAATTATTACCTGTATAATCTTAACGGAGTCATATTATTTTATTTAGTACTTACATTTATTCATGTAAAATATGACTAAGGATGCCTACCTCAAATCTGAAACAATTGGGGATTAGTAATTTGTTCCCCCAAATATATTAAAATAATAATACACAATTTTATTGCATCAGGTGGGAATAAATTAAGGTTGGATCATCATGTTGGGGCTCCATTTCCAGCACCATTTGCTAAAATCAACTAACATGATGTCCCTCATCTTTCTTATTCGGTTGTTTTGTTATTAAGAGTGTTTTGTGGTTCAAAGAAAATTTTGGATGATGTTAAGATGAGACTGTGGGGTCTCAGCTTTCAGTTTCACACAAGAAGTCAGACAGTCATGGGAAACAGTGAATTTTGGCCAGCGGTTGTTGAACAACCTCTTGGATGTTACTGATCTAGTCAAACTTCCAGCCCTCTGCTGTTTTACTGCCAGTTTTATCAATTAGAGTTTACCATGAATCAGCTGAGAGACAGGGTTGACATGGTTAAGGGTAGTTGTGCTAATTAACTCAGAAACGGTGAAAGGATATTGTAAAGTGATTTTACATGTGTATGACAACATAAGACTTTAAATTTTCAACATTAGAATTTGAAGTTGAATCTGATAGAATAGAAAACTACTTGGCTTCTGAGAGAATATTCTTAACATGGAGAAAAAAAATAAACCATTAGACAAGCAAGGACATCATGTTAGTTGACTTTATTCTATAAAGCTTGAGGTTGGAAAGATAATACAGCATACCACAGCTGGGTGTGGTAAAAATGATCAACATTAAGTAAATACATTTCCTATAAATGTACAATAATACAGAGTATAATATATTAAGAGTAGATAAAACACAATGGAAGAAATTTTATATTCTGAAAACATATATGTAGATATATAATAACTAATGACAAAGGAATCAAATGAAAAAGGAAAGTTTTTTAACAAATGGTACTGGGGGACCAGAGTGATAGCATAAAAATCGAGCATTTGCCTTGTATATGGCTGGCCCAGGACAGGCCTCAGATCCATTACCGGCATCCCATATCATCCTCCGAGCTTGCCAGGAGCGATTTCTGAGCCCAGAGCCAGTAGTAACCGGCCGGGTTCTGAGTGCTGCCGGGTGTGGCCCCAAAACAAAAAAAATGGTGCTGGAAAACTGTACTTACACATACCAAACAATGAAATTAAACCACTCATCTCACATCATGATAAAGTTAACTCATAATAAACTCAAGAGTTAAATTTTAAACTTAGAATCATAAGTTTCATGAAAGAAAACACAGGAAAAGCACATCACAAAATTGACTTCCATTATGTACTCATAGATTCAATAAAAACTAAATAGCATGAAAATAATACCAAAACAGGAGTCTATAACAGCTAAATGCTCTCCACAACAAAAGTTACACTGAATGAGAAAATATTTAGACATCATAATTTTCCAATGGAATAACAACTAAGATGTCTAAAGAATTTACATTAGAACCCCAACTTACAAAGATGATAAGATACAAATACAATGGTGACATGCAAACAAAACAACAGGTTTTGTTGTTTTGAAAAAGAGATGTTCAAAAAGAACATAAGGGAGACAGATAGATAGATAGATAGATAGATAGATAGATAGATAGATAGATAGATAGATAGATAGATAGATAGATAGGCAGTAGGGTTATCTTTGTGACTCATAAAAGCCATTTTCACACTCAGGGTAAGTGTGCACTGAGTAAAAGAAAAGCACTAGCGCAAGGAGAGGAATCTTCCAGCCAAACCAGTTGGGCTATGCCAGACACACATTGCCAAGACACTAAGGCAGACAGAAGCTCCTCTTTGCACTACAGTGATGTATTTATTCTAGACAACAGTCCACACTCTAACACATAAAATCACCACTACACCGCAAAAGTCACAATGGGAAAACAATATAGAATTTAGACGGTAGTGCTGAAGACTCAATTAGTATCAGCCACCTATACAGACTCTCTGATAAAGACTTTAGGGAGGAAATGTTGAGGTTGTCCAAAGGAATCAAAGAAATATAGAATGGGCAGTCAAGACTAACCAGGATATTAAAGAACTTTAAAAACTTGGTAGGTGAAATGAAAAACTCACTGAAGGACTCATCAGCAGAGTAACCGCAGCTGAGGACAGAATTGGTGAACTGGAAGAGAAACTGAACAACACCTCCATACAAGAGAGTCTTAAAAATAAATGAACAGAATATGGAGAATTTCTAAAAAAATAAGCATATTACAATAGAACTTTGGTATAATTTCAACAGAAACAACATAAGAATCATTAGTAACCTAGAAAACCAGTACAAAAATCTCTATGAAGAAACAACAGTCAAAAACAATGCTAAGAAGTTTCTAGAGCTGAAGAACACATGTACCCACATCAGTGACATCCCATAGCAGTATTTGTCAGAAAAAAACTGGGGGTATTTGAGGTAGTAAAAGTGCACAGGTGAAGGGTGTTTTATATTATCTGATGGAAACTCAATCATGAACAACTTTGTAGCTGTGAAAATAGTGTATTATAGGGTATCTTGTAAACCACTGTGTTTAAAAATTGTTTAAAAGAGAGAGGGGACCACATATTCTAGCCGCCCTGGGGGTGAGGGAAGAAGAAATGGGAGGGAAGACAAAAACGGACGGGTAGGGAGAACAATTCGGTGACGGATGGGAATCCCTCCTTATTTTATGTAAATATGTACCTAAAATATTATTGTCAACAATATGTAAGCCACTATGATCAAAATAAAATTATATTATAATAAAAAAAGAGAGAGAAATAAGGGCCCAGAGAGATAGCACAGCGGTGTTTGCCTTACAAGCAGTCGATCTAGGACCTAAGGTGGCTGGTTTGAATCCTGGTGTCCCATGTGGTCCCCCGTGCCTGCCAGGAGCTATTTCTGAGCAGACAGCCAGGAGTAACCCCTGACCACTGCCGGGCATGGCCCAAAAACGAGAGAGAGAGAGAGAGAGAGAGAGAGAGAGAGAGAGAGAGAGAGAGAGAGAGAGAGAGAGAGAGAGAGAGAGAGAGAGAGACAGACAGAGAGAGAGAGAGAGAGAGACAGACAGACAGAGAGAGAGACAGACAGAGAGAGAGACAGAGACAGAGACAGAGACAGAGACAGAGAGAGAAATAAATTCTTTGAAGAAAATAGATAAGGTCTGAGTTCATTTTTACATGCAACTGATTTATTTTCCCAGAACCAAAGTTGAAGAGGCTTTCTTTAGTCCAATCTCCTTTTCCAAAAATTACCCAAGAGTATTTATCTCTCAAGATAGTCAATTCTATTGTATTGGTCTGAGAGTCTGTCTTTATTCCAATAGCATGCTATTTTAATTACTATTACTTTAAAGTGCTGTTTGAATTTTGGGAAAGTGATGCCTCCATCTTGGTTTTTTCCTAAGGATTTATTTACTTATTGGGAGGCATAATTTCTTATGAATTTCAGGACTGTTTGAACTATTTATTTGAAAATATGTCATGGGTATCCTTTTAGGGACTGTATTGCATCTCTACAATATTTGTGAGGAGTATTGTTCTTATAATGTTTATTCCCCCAAGTCATTAACATAGGAAATTTTTCCAGTGTTTTCATGTCCTCTTCTATTTCCTGAAGTAGTGTTTTGTACTTCAAGTTGAATCTGAATACTTAATTTTCCGAGAAACTATTGTAATTTTTAAATCCCTTTTCTTCCATTATTTGTTTATAGGAAGGTCATGGACTTTTGCATATTTTTTTAGTTTGCCACTTTAATATCAAATACTATTGTGCAGAAGCTTTTAGTAGAGTCTTTAGGATTTTCAAAATTCAGTATGTCATCCACATGATAAGAGAGCTTGAATTATTCCTTTCCTATCTGATACCTTATATATATATATATATATATATATATATATATATATATATATATATATATATATATATATATAACTTTGTCTTATGCCTGATCTTACAGGGAAAAATTATTTTCCCTAATATGGCCACTCCCAGCATTTTTTATTTTTATTTTTATCATAGTGGCTTACATATCTTTCACAGTAGTATTTTAGGTACATATTAACATTGAATCAGGGGCATATCCACCACCAAATTTGTCCTCCCCGCTTCCCTGTTCCCTTTCTGCAACCGTTATCCCCCACCATCACCCCCTGGGCTGCTAGAGTAGGTGGCCCCCTCTTTGTCTAGCTTACTATCAGTGATCATATATCTGCTTGGTCCTGGTGCCCTCCCTTGTTTCTCCCTCTATTTGAGAGGCTGAGCTAGATAAATTGAGTTATGTGGTTTTGTTTGAGGGAAAGAAAAGCAATAGAATGGGGTAAAGAATTAGAAGAAAAAATTTAAAAAAATTAAAATATGCTGAAAATGGGCTGAGTCCTTCTAGCTGCTATCAACCTCAGTTTGAGAGAGGACATGAAAAAGGTTATTGAAACACCATTACAATACAAAAAGAAATGTGAAATTAAATATCCAGTGAGCACTACAGCAATAAAAACAAACACCACACAACAGTCTCGGTCTGAAATCAAATCATGCTGGAGTGCAAAAAGAAAGAGAAAGATAAGATAAAATAAATAAAAAGGAGACATCAACTTCAATATCTACACCAAAATAAAGATGTCAAAAAACAATCGATCAATCAATAAATATATATGTGGAAAAATGATTATTTTGTGCTTTTTTCTTTTTTTTTCCTGCATAGGCATAGTTACTATTGGGGATATTATAGAGGGAATTACCTTGGCCAAGGAGATACAGGGTTTCTCCAGCCCTGAAGTATACTGTCATGAATTAACTATAGACTCTTTGCATGATCATTTACTCTCCACTTGGTGCTTTTGTGGTGTATGGAAGACTTCTGCTTCATTATGGATGTTAAAATCAGACCTCTGTCTAGAGATCTTGGTGACTGTGCAGCTCAAGGAATGGAGCTTATGATGAAGGCTTTCTTTGTGGTTCTAGCAGTTCTGCTTCTTCAGTGTCCTTTTAATTCATCTTCTGTAGTTGGTGTTCTTGGTCATTATGTTGCTCCTAGGATGGAACCTGGGATAGAGTCTTTCGTTATGTTTCTGGAAGACCCGTTCACTTGCGGGTTCATTTATATGTATATATATAACTTTGTCTTATGCCTAATCTTACAGGGAAAACTTATTTTTCCCTAATATGGCCATCCCCAGCATTTTTGAGGGTGTTGTTTGCCTGAATATTTTTTCAACTTTTGACTTTCAGTAGTGTTTCCTGAGTATTCAAATGTGTTTCATGCAGGAAGCAGAAAGTTGAGTTTATTTTTCTAATTTTCCCTGGAACTCTGTATATCTAAATTGGTGTGTTTGATACATTGACATTGAAAGAGATTGTTGTAATAGAGTTTTTTGCCTTCTTTCTACAGAAGTTTGCTGTATTTGCTGAATTCATGTTGTGTTTGTTGAATTCATATTGTCTAAAGTAGCCCCCATAATTTTTCTAGTAATGGTGGATTTGATTTGATCTCAGTACACACTGATTCTGTCTTCAGATTTTGATTCTCTCCTCAGTAGCTATTATATTAATGGCTAATCCTTCCAGTTAATTTTTCACTTCACCTACCAAATTTTTTATTTCTGCCATTTTTGTTTGTATTTTTCTCAACTCTCCTGTTGTATCCTTTTGTATTTTATTGTTAGTATGCTCCATTTTTCTTTGAATTCATTGAGCATCTTAAATATTTCCACTTTGAAATAAGTTTCAGGGGGGATTAGTAATGATTGGGTTTTAGTATTACAATATTAATCCACTACTCGAGGGGATTCTGCACTGCTTTACCATGGTTACTTTGTCTGGAGCTGCATCTTAACTATGCCACTGTCATATTCTTTCCCACTGCCTGGACGGTCTCTGGGAGAATTTTGTGATAATTTCTAACAATAATTGTCATAGTGAACCCTTCTCTTAACTGCACTTCCCCTCTATTTGCGACAAGAATTATATCATTAATTGGTAGTTCTTCTGGCCCTTGTCTCTTATCATATTTGTATATTATTACCATATTATCTTTTTTATATTTCACAAATGAGTGCTATCATTCTGTCTCTCTACTTCTGACTTGTTTTGCTCAGCATAATACTCTCAATAGTCATCCATATATTTAAGTAAATTTTATCACTTCATTTTCCTAACATCTGACTAGTATTCCAATATGTAGATGTAACACGGCTTTTTTTTTTTTTTTGGTTTTTCAGGACACACCCGTTTGATGCTCAAGGGTTACTCCTGGCTAAGCGCTCAGAAATTGCCCCTGGCTTGGGGGGACCATATGGGACGCCAGGGGAATCGAACCACAGCCCTTCCTTGGCTAGCGCTTGCAAGGCAGACACCCTACCTCTAGCGCCACCTTGCCGGCCCCGTAACACGGTTTTTTAAATCCACTCATCTCTTCTTGGGCATTTGGGTTGTTTCTAGAATCTGTATATTGTGAATAGTGCTGGCCTCAATAAACATAGGAATGCAGAGAGCTTTTCTGCATAGTGTTTTGGGCTCCTAAGTTATATTTTTAGGAATGGTATTACTGGATCATATGAAAGCTCAATTTCTGGTGTTTTTTTTTAAAGGAATATCCATATTATTTACCAAGAAAGCTTGATGAGTCAACTTTCCCAGTAGCATTGAATGAGAGTACTTTTGAATGCCCATAACTTCAAGTAAGACTTGTTTAGCATTTCAAAAACTATGTCCCATAGTATCTCATAAACATTTCTAGTTCTCTTGTTCAATAATTTATTGCAAACTATTTAACTATTTCTATAACCTCAACATAGAAATTACAATAATTATTTTCTTTGTCGCTTCACTTATTTTGAGGCTCTTTATTTCTAGTGACCATAGAATAAGCCTTGGGTAAGTATGTCTTTTACTAGAAAAATGTCTGAGTATATAATCAAAAGAATGTAAAATCATATTCAGGCTAATATTGCCTGAATCAACATTGCCTGAACCATTAAAATGTTGGTTCTTCATGTTCAAATGCAACTACTATTGCATTTGTCATTTTTAGGAGTCTTGAAGTTTTTTGGAGGAAGTAAGTTTTGGGGTACTTGGTATTCTACATTGTAATGTTTGATTTTATAGGGGCATATTTGAAAATAGAGTACATTGACACTGACCTTTTCTCTAAGTGGTTGCCTTTGTAAACGTCATAGAAAATGCATTTAGAAATTGCTCGTTCATGGGCTCTATTCAGAAGCTGTGGAAGAGAAATGTCCTGGGAATTGACAATAGTAGAAAAACAGAACAGAAAAGAACAGGAACATAGAGACATGATGAATAAAGCCATCTCTTCTTTGAAAAGATGAATTCTTCCTCATTTGGATAATGGATCCATATAACTTTAACTCTTGTTTGAATATGCTTGCTTTTTTTTTTTCACTTCTTTTGACACAGATGAAGATAAACATACCCTGCTTTAATTCTGCATCTATTGTCAAGTACCCTAGTGTTCTTTGGAAAATTCTCTTTCTGGTCTGGGAATTAACTTCAGCCTCTGTAAATGCAGCATTAGATTGAGTTATTTCTACATTCCCTTCCCAGTTCGACATTTGACAAGTCTCTGATTTACAATTGCGTGCATTTCTCCGTGTTGTGGTGGAAGCATAGATGGTATATGTCTAGAAGTATAGTATAAATAGTACTGTTTATTTTCAACTACATGGTGTATTTGTGCATATGCTTTAATTTACATTCAGTGAAGTTTTCCTGTTTCCAGTTTAAAGAGAATTTATGATAGTAAAATTATGTTCGCCCTAATGGTTCACTTATGTTGAGTGTGCAGTAAGGACACTATTACAGAAAAGTTTGTTAGGTAAGAGATATCATCTGGAGGTGGTGGTAGAAAGATGCTATTGATTGAGAAGCAAAGGCAAGGGGAGTAAAGAATAAAATAGCTTGACACAATTAAATCAATGTAAATTTACAAAAACACAGAAAAAGTGAACTCAATAATAACTAATCTCTACTAGTATTCTCATTGACAAATTCTTTCAGGTGTACATTCATCCTATCCACTGATTCATTGTTTTGTTAATATGTAAATGAAAAGTACATTTAAATAAAAAAAACTGTACAGGATTAAGGAAAATGAAATGGATTGAATGAAATAGTCCATACATACCTCCTTCCAATTCTCCCCACAAATAGCCTCAATATTAAAACCAAATAAAAATAAAATCATGTAAATAAAAAAGGATTTGACAAAGGAACAGATTAGCTATGGTATTATCGTTCCACCCAATCCCACTTGTCATATTTTCTTTTTCTTCTTTCTTTCTTTCTTTCTCTCTTTCTTTCTCTTTCTTTCTTTCTCTCTCTCTCTCTTTCTTTCTTTCTTTCTTTCTTTTTCTCTCTTTCTTTATTCCTTTTTCTCTCTCTCTTTCTTTCTTTTTTTCTTTTTCTTTCTTTCTTATCTTTCTTTCTTTCTTACTCTTTCTTTCTTTCTTACTCTTTCTTTCTTTATTTTTCTTTCTTTCTTTCTTTCTTTCTCTCTCTTTCTCTTTCTTTCTCTCTCTTTCTCTTTCTTTCTCTCTCTTTCTTTCTTTCTTTCTCTTTCTTTTTCTTTCTTTCTTTCTTTCTTTCTTTCTTTCTTTCTTTCTTTCTTTCTTTCTTTCTTTCTTTCTTTCTTTCTTTCTTTCTTTCTTTCTTTCTTTCTTTCTTTCTTTCTTTCTTTCTTTCTTTCTTTCTCTTTCTTCTTTCTTTCTTTCTTTGCTTTCTTTTATTGCTTTGCTTGCTTTCTCTTCTTTATTTGCTTGCTTTTTCTTCTTTTCCTTCCTTCCCTTCTTCCTTCCCTACTTTCCTCCTTCCATCCCTCCTTCCTTCCTTTCTTTTTCTTTCCTTTCCTTTCTTCTTTTCTTTTATGTCTTTATTACTCTCCTATTCTCCCGAATGTCTGAATGAAATCAATCCTATAGACAATCTTTCAGGATCTTTTTCTTTTGGTATTTTTAATTTCCTCAATGTTTACACCTGCATATAAGAGATTATTTTGAATTTGTCCCTTTCTATCTGAATAACTTCAAACAGCAAGATACATTCAAGCTTCATCTATATAGTCACACGTTTCATGAGCTCATCTTTTTTACTGCTTAGTTGTATTCAATTATGTGTATGTATACAAGTTATGTATTCATCTACCACTGAACACTGTGATTGTTTTCAGTTGTTGACTATTGTGACTAGTGCTGCAATAAACAAAAGAACACAAACATCTTTTCAAAATGTGTACCATTTATTACAAGAGTCTTAAAAGCAGGGAGGTATACTCTTTTACATAATTCTTAAAAGTTGACATTCTGTGGCTTTCAACCCATTAGTGATGGATTCTTAGTAACATAATTTCAACAACACACCACCACCAGTGTACCCATCTTCCTCTTTCAAGGACCTCATCACAGTATATTTTCTGTCATTCTCATATCACTCCTTATTATCAACTTTATCAAAGTTTCTGTTGCCAGATACACAGGGTTAGAATGGAACATTGTGGAGGGGGGTATTAGTGGTGGGAATGTTGCACTGGTGAAGGGGGTTTTTCTGTTTGTGGCTGAAACCCAACTACAAACATGCTTCTAATCATGGTGCTTAAACAAAGATTTATAAATTACAGTAAAAAAAAAAGAATGGAACATTGAATGCTTTATTGAAGATAAGTTAAAAGGAAAAAACTTTGTGCATCAAACTTAAAATCCTAGACTCCTATCATTTCAGAGACTCATAGCAGATGGTATCACAATTTCCTATTCAGCATGCTATATTGGTTACATGAGTCACATTTTGCCATCGTTCAACTGCTTTACTTCTCTATAACATTAGATTATTATGTCAGTAAAAAGAAATGAAGGAAAATGAAATTTAAAACGTAAACACCAGGTAATCATATAACTCAGAATCAGTTATATGGAATGTAAATTGTTAATTACGGACAGGGCATATTTGCTAATAGCAACTCTGTATTTCAAATGAGTGAATTGGTGTTTTTCAAACAACTGAACAAGGCAAATAATAGAATTCAAAATAGAGTCATTAAGTAGTCAGAATTAGTTGTTTTTTTTATAATCATAAAATGATCTTTTGGAAAACATGTTTGTGGAATAGTCCTGGCACCCATAATTGCTTTGCAATCAGGTCATTGTGACTCTTCTAGTCAATGCTTCAATTTCAGTGACAATATTGATTTTCAACTATAGTATGGAATTATTGGTCTATTTTACACAATATTTATTGTCATTCATGGCGATCTTAAGGAGCACACTGCCCTTGAAGGTTGTTGGCAGGCGATTATGGTGCTAGCACACTTCTAATTGGTCTGGGAAAGGATGTAATTGCCACCTGAAGTGCATAGTGTACTTTTTCCTTAATGAGTTTTAGGGTTGGTAGAGAAAGGGGGACATTGCTGATTTGAAATTGCTTGGTATACAGAAAGTTCAAATTGAATTTTGAAATTCAGAATAAGACCCATAGTAACTACAATATTAATGTTTCCTAAACCTCCATAGAATTCTCTCAGAATTCATGTGATTCATAGGTCTTTTGGGAAAATGGTTAAGCACGGAGAGTGAAAAGCCTTCTGTTGGAGACATGAGCTCTCTGTCCTACATATGGCTTGAAATCTTATTTTTAGCATTACTTTAACAGATTACTCCCCAAATATGGATATTGAGTTATCTATTATATACAATGAAATTCCTTTCCTACTTATGTAACTTGTACAAGTCAAATGACTATATTTTTGAGTTTGTTCAATCATTCCAATTTTTATGTTTATATTTATTAACAGTTGCTATTGGTTTTTGTTTTTGAGCCATACCTGGTTGTGCTCAGGCTTTACTCTGACTCTGTGCCTAAGATTTCTTCCTGGCTACATGGCAAACAATATCTGCACTGGTCCTTTCTCTTTAAATGTACAGTAGTATCAATGTTTACTGCCCCATTCCTCCCTGTTTCTGCCTCCCCCAACCTCATTTCTATTGTCAGAGTCAGTGGAGACATTCTCTCTATTCTCCATTCTACACCATTGTTTTTTTTACATATCACATATGACTGAAATAATCCAGTATTTGTCCTTCTCCCTCTGACTTACTTTATTTAATACAATACCATCTAGTTTTATCCAATATGTAGCAAATGGCAACTTTCATACTTTCTTTAATCTGTACTTTTGTGGGTTGGACCACACCTAGCAGTGCTCAGGTATGACTCTTGATTTTGAACTCTGGAAACACTCCTGATGTTGTTTGGGGAACCATATGGGATGCTGGAAATGGAACCAGGGTCAGCCACATGAAGTTTAAATGATTATCCTCTATACTATCTCTCCAGGCCCTCTTATATTTCTACCTTTGTGAAAAGCTATTAACACATTTATTTTTTGAATTATAACTTGCATAATAAGATTACAATAGTGTTTAAGTTTTGAGTATTGATGTGCAACATTACTGTGTACCACTGTTGCAAAGTACCCATGATCAATCACTCCTATTCCTATGTTAATTTTGGTCCTACATTCCTTCCACCTTATTGCACTAATATTTGTCGGTTGACGGTTGTTTAGGTTTGGTGCACTTTTTTCTCCATTAGCAACCAATCATATATTCCAGATCCTTCATTTTTGTTACTACTGGTCAGTATCATCATCCAATATTCAACTTGTTACTCTTTGGTAGGAAATTGACTGTCCAAGATTTATTATCAATTGATATTCTCTATAATCCTTATTATTTTACTGTGTACCACAGATAAGAGGGAAATTTTTATCTAAATTTTTTTATCTGTCCTTTGACTTATTTTGCTCAGCATCTTTTTTTCAGTTCCATCCTAGATGCTGTGAGCTGCATGGTTTTATTTTTCTTGTGCCTGCATAGTATTTCACTGTGTATATAGAACTTGAGTTCTTATTGTCTTGATCTACACCTGTTGGCCCTCAAGATTTATTCCTGTTTTGATGCTCAGAGATTATCTTTGTGTTTGTTAGGGTTCCATTTATGGTTCCAAGGCTCAAACCTAGGTTGGCAATATTCATGGAAATCATCTTATCTGTTCTACTATCTTCCTGGATCTTACCACAACTTCTTGATTCATATGTTGTTGAACATTTGGGTTGTTTCCATACCCTACCTATTGTAATTGAGCTGCTATAAATGTAGTTGGTCATAAATCTCTTCAAATTATATATTTTGTTTCAGAGTAGATGCTTAGAAGTTGAAAAACTGAGACAATTGTCTCCTTACTTTTTTGAGAAATGTCCATATTTTGTTGAATCTTACCTAGTTACCATTGATAAATCCTCAGGTAAATAAGCATTTCATCCATAAGAAGTTGGATACATTAAATGATGCAAGGGAACACTAAAAAATCAAAATAGAAAAATTGGATAACTAATTTTAAGAAAATAAAACTATAGCCATATATCATGGCATGCACTAAAAGTACTTAGAAGTAGATCAAAGACTTGGTGACTAGACTAAAATCCATAAAACACTGTCATGATTACTGCCAAACTGTTTCTACAGTTTTGATTTGTGGGGCTTGTCACAGAGAATATGACAAGCAAACGCACAAAGACTGTCCAACCTTTACTGTCACCTGGGAAACCATGATTTCTGTGGTTGGTCCTAAAGAATCTGACAAGCAAACACACAAGGACTGTCTATACTTTAGGGTCACTTGGACAACTCACTGTTCATTTATTCAATACAGTATTACTTTCCAACCATGGCTTAAAATATGTAAGCCATTGTTTAAGTTGACAGAGATATTAAAGACAGTAAGAACATCACATCAACATTTAATAGGTATAATAAGAGCAGAGGCTGGGATATATTAAGTAGTCAATCAGTAGTCACTCTGATGGACTATTAAAGTCATGAAATGTGCTACTCTATTCTTGCCTGTTCTATTCTCTCCTGAGCACATGTTTGATGCCCTACTGTATTCTAATTTTTGTTGTGTTCACATTTTCTGCCCTGTGAACAGATGCAGAATGATCTCTGAAATAAGCTGGATGTAAAAGAACACAGAAAATAAAAGACAAATGTCCAAAACTAGAATAAACAAACAAAAAAAACATGAGAATGAGTCTTCAATATAAGGCATTCCACTGGGGGATAGAGTCAGGACCAGAGGAAGTGACTATGCCAATGAAGGAGGAACAAAGGCACTTTGAAGAAGAGGGTGTTGGGCAGTGGTGAAGTGTTATGCATGACACTATATCAATAACTGATGTAAATTATAGTTCTTGAAACAAAAATTTTCCTGTCATGGGGCAGGCTGGATATGAGAGGAAAATCTGAAAGGTTGGTGGAGGAAAGTTATCACTGGTGAAATATTGGTATTGTATATCTGAAAATAAATGGTGAATAGCTTTGTAATTCACTGTAATTCAATAAATAATAAAATAAAAAGACTTAAACTGTCTTACTCAGTTACCTATCCCAACATAGTGTTTTTTGTTAGGGAGGGGAAATTTCCCAGAAAACAAATGCACTAAGAAAAATACTAGTAGAAATCTCCAGGATCTTGACTTCAAAGTTACTTTCTAAAAATTGTTCTACTGACAATATTAGAAAAACAAAAGTAATGCAATGGGACTGTATGAAGTGAAAAAGTTTTTGTAAGGTTGGCGCTGAGATGTACAACTGATAATACACCTGCCTTGCATGCAGCTGACCTTAATTATAATCCTTGGCATTCCCTATAAGCATTCCTCTTAAACATTAAGCAATGCTTAAATGATCCCTGAGTTCAGAGCCAGAAGTGATTCCTGAGCACTGCTGGGTATGACCCCCCAAAGAAAGACATAAAATGTTTTTACATGGCAAAAGAAAGTCAGGCTAAGTTAAAAAGACATGCGATAGACTGAGAGAAGATATTCTCAATAACCATAGGTAAAGTAATCCCACTTAACATTACAAAGCATTCACAAAACTCAGCAACAACAAAATTCCAAAAACCACCATAAAATGTGGAGAATCTATGACTTGTTAAAAAAAATCTATGCTATGTTTATATATACCAGGAATATCTATTTGGTTATAATTAAAGAGAAACTAATAAATTTTATGACACATGGATGGAAATGAAGATAATCACTCTAAGTGGTTAGAACAACAAAGGAGAGGGAAGGTGAGAATGATCTTTCTCATAAGTGGAATGGTAAAGTGTCACTCTGGTGAAGGGTGTGATATTGAAATGTTGTACACATGAAATTCTGTTCTACTATTCCTGTAACTCTTTTACTATTTTACTATTCCTGTAAAATTTTGATAGAAGATATGAATAGGAAATCCAATTAAGAGGACATACAGATAACCAAAACATATAACAATGTGTTAGTCACCACTTAGTATGTGGAAACACTAATCAAAACAACACTAATGGGGCCAGGCAGTGGCGCTAAAGGTAAGGTGCACCTGGTTCACGGTTCGATCCCCCGGTGTCCCATATGGTCCCCCAAGCCAGGAGCAACTTCTGAGCGCATAGCCAGGAGTAACCCCTGAGCATTACCGGGTGTGGCCCAAAAAACCAAAAAAAAAAAAAAAAACCAAAACAAAACAAAACAAAAAAAAAACAACACTAATGTTTTCACTTCATTATAATGTAAATGGCACATATAAAAAAAACCTGGCAACAAGTGTTTATTGGGGGTGTATGTAAAAAGAGAAATACATTCTCTATTGGTGAATGTTCTATAAGAGTATCCTATAATGTATCTTCTCTGGCAAATTTTCTCTTTTTTTACAGTTGAATAGTGTTCTATTGTGTATCTGTACCAAAATATCTTTATCCTCTCAACTGTTCTTAGGTAATGGGATTTTTTTAATATTTTAGCTAGTAGAAATAGTGCTGCAATGAATATAGCTACACATATTTTAAGTAGTTTCAAAACTGTTTTTCATACAAATTTATCTGGACAACAGCGCTACTAATAGTAAATGAGTTTTCCTTTTTAACTACATTATAGCAGTTCTGTTTTTCTGAACTAGTTTATATTGGCCTTTCTCACTTGGTCTGGTGATGTCTTATCATTTTAATGTGAATTTTCTACCAATATATCTGTAACTCATTATCCATATATCTGATAATTTACTGTGGGTTTTCAAATATATTTTATTGGTCAGAGAATTTGTTTCAATGCCAATATCATACTGGTTTGAATTCTAGTTTCTGAGATTAGTTTAAAATCAAAGACTCAAATGCTCACATATGCATTTTTTTTTCAGAAATGCTTTGTCTGGGCCCAGAGTGATAGCACAATGGTAAGGTGTTTGCCTTGCACGTGGCTGACCCTGGACAAACCAGGGTTAGATTTCAGTGTCCCATATGGTCCCCTGAGCCAGGAGCGATTTCTGAGCACATAGCCTGGACTAACCCCTGAGTGTCACCAGTTGTGGCTCAAAAAAATCCCCCCCCCAAAATACAAAAAAACATGCTTTGTCTATACAAGGCATTCATAAAAGTTTTAGTTCTATATGTTTTACTATTGCAATTGATATTTTGATAGAGACTAAACTAATTTATACATTATTTTGGGTAGGATGGTCATTTAACCATGCTAATTCTTTTTTAATATAATTTTTATTTTGATCATAGTGGCTTACATATTGTTGACAATAATATTTTAGGTACATGTTAACTTAATAACAGGGGGATTCCCATCACCGAATTGTTCTCCCTACACCTCCGTTCCCATCCTACCTCCCATATATTCCTCCCTCACCCCTGGGCCTGCAAGAATACATGGTCTCCTCTGTGCCTAACTTGCTACTTAGTGGTCTTACACCTGTTTGATCTTGGTAGCTCCCTTACTTTCTCCTGTAACTGGTAGGCGGGACTAGATAGATAAAGTTACATGGTTTTGTTTGAAGAAGAGAAAAGTAATAAACTGGGGTAAAAATCAAATACACCAAAAATGGACAGAGTCCTTCTAGAGGCTCTCATCATCAGTTTGAGAGATGAAGGGGAAAAAGGTGAATCACCCCAACAGTACAAAAAGAAGTGTCAAATAAAATATCCAGTGAGCACTCCGACAATAAAGGTAAGCACCACATAAAAGCCATGATCTTGAAATAAAAACATGGCAGAGCACATAAAGAAAGAAAACAAAGGAATAAAATAAATATATAAATATAAATGGAGACAACAACTTCAATAACCACATCAAAACAATGAAAACGACAAAAAACTAGATAGATAAATAAAAAAAGGAGAAAAATTGTTTTGTGCCTTTTTTCCCCTCCTGCACAGGCACAGTAAATATTGGGGTCATTAGAAAAGGAATTCCCTTGGCCTAAGATCTACAGGGTTTCTCCACCCTTGGAGTATATTGTCATGGGATTAACTATAGACTCCATACAGGTTCATTTACTCTCCCCTTGGTGCTTTTGTGCTGTTTGGAAGACCTCTGCACCGTCCTGGGTGATAAAGTCAGACCTCTGTATCTAAAGGTCTCGGTATCTACACAAGTCAAGGGGTGGAACTTATGATGAAGTCTTTCTTTGTGGTTCTAGAAGTTCTACTCTCTCATTGTCATTTTAATCCGTCTTCTGTGGTTGGTGATATTGGTCTTTGCGTTGATCCTAGGATGTTTCCAGAAGACCCATACCGTTGCAATTTTCTCAGACAGACCTTTGGAATTGGAGATTGTAGTTGTTACGCAGGCCATAGCTCACACTCTAGGTTAGGGTTTTTTTTTTATTGGTCCCAGGATACATACAGTCTGGTCATGGTTCTATCAGCCAGTCATCTGTAGAATGCAATCTTGGCTTTTGGACAGACCAAAGGGTGACAAATCTTCTGATTTTGTCTTATCATTAGCTGGTGGGGTAGGATAACCTGCTCTTAGGTCAAGTTGTTCGCATTTTCCTCGTTGTCAGGTTATCATTTTAGAACCATGCTAATTCTTTCAGACCACGGTTGAGCTATTTTTCTTTTTCCTTGCATTGTCTTATTTTGATAATGCATTATAGTTTTAATTTACAAGTATTTTTCATATTCTCTATTAATTTATTCCTAGGTACTTGGTGTTTTTGTTACAACTCTGTTTTCTTCCTTGTCTAGCTATTTGCACGTGCAAGAGGTTTTTGTATTGAGTTTATAACCTGCTATCTCATTGAGTTGGTATATGTTTCATAATTTTGGTGTAGTTTATATTGTTTTATATATATGTTGTTATTTATAGGCAAATAACAATAATTTATTTTTTCTAATTTGGGTCATCTTAATAATTTTTATTACTCAATGAAGGAGTCAAGGATTTATAATAACATGATAAATAACAGTGAATAAGTGACATTCTTATTTGTGATTGGCTTTGGAGAAAAGAATTTCAATTTTTTGCTATTGAATATGATGCTACCTTTGTATCTGTTGTAATGGTCTTTAATATATATAATTTTCACATTTACATTGCATTTATTACAGAGCATGGTTAACATTGTTCTATTTATTTCGGTAAAACATTTAATATTTATTAGTTAAGAAATATTTAAATAAATAAATATTTACTTATTTATTTGCTTTTTAGGCCAAACCCGGGCATGCTCAGGGACTACTCCTGGCTATGTGCTCAGAAATTACTCCTTGTTGGGGGACCATATGGGATTCCAGGGATCAAATTGCAGTCCGTACTAGGTTAGCGCATGCAAGGCAAATGCCCTACTGCTTAAGGCACTTCTTTGGCCCCTATATTTAAATAAATACTTATAAACATTTAACATGTACCCCTATGTTTATTGCAGCAGGTGCCCAACAGCAGATAAATGGTTAAAAAACCAGTGATATATCTACACAGTAGAATACTATACATCCATTAGGAAAATGAAGTCATAAAATTTTCCTATACATTGATGAACATGGAGATAACTATGCTGAGTGAAATGAGTCAGAATGAGAGGGAGAGTCACAGAATAGTCTCATTCATCTGTGCACTATAAGAAAAATAAAAGACAATATGTCAATAACATCCAGAGACAATAGAGATGAGGACCAGGAGGACTAGTCCATGGTATGAAGCATGCCAAAGAGTAGAGAGTGCATTTAGAGTACCATGACGTTGATAGTTGAAACTGATCACTCTGGAAAAGAACTGGCTGCTGAAAATGTGATAAAGTGATAAGTATGGCACACTTTCATCGACAACAGTGCAAACCACAATGTTGAAAAAAAAAAGAGAATGAGAGAGAAGCAGAATGTCTTTCCAGGGACAGGCAGGAGATGGGAGGAAGGAAATGAGAGAAATGTTGCCATTTAATTCAGTCTTTATGAAAAATAATGTTGAGATTCCTCAAAAACCTGGAAATTGAGCTGCCATATGATCCAGCTATACCACTCCTAGGGATATTCCTTAGAAACACAAATACAAAGATGACTTCTGCAACTTATATTTATTGCAGTGCTATTTACAATAGGCAGAATCTGGAAACAAACCAGGTGCCCTACAACAAGTAAGTGGCTAAAAAACCTGTGGTACATATATACAATGGAATACTATGCAGTTGTTGGGAAAAATATACTCATGAAAGGCTCCTATACATGGATGACATGGAGAAACCTGTGGTGCATATATACAATGGAATACTATGCAGTTGTTAGGAAAAAATATAGTCATGAAATGTTACTATACGTGGATGAAATGGAAACTATTATGCTGAATGAGATAAGTCGGGGGGAGAGAGATAGACATAATATATTCTCACTCATCTATGGGATTTAGGAAAAATAAAAGACATTGAGATACTCCACATGCCAGGACTTCTGGGTGTCTTCCACTGGTCAGTTGGGGACTCTGGGCAGGACAGGTAAATCCCACAGATAGAGACAGAATTCTGAAAACAGCAAGATCAAAAGGGGAAATTACATTCAAGCAAGCATCCTTGAGATTTACAGCAGACCTGTCACCAGAAACACTCAATGCCAGAAAGCAGTGGTGGGATATTGTGACAAGACTGAATGAAATGAATGCTTCACCCAGAATACTATACCCAGCAAAACTCACTTTCCGGTTTGACGGAAGAATACATGGTTTCACTGACAAAAAGCAGCTCAGAAACTTTACAGACACAAAACCAGTCTTAAGAGAAAAACTGAAAGACCTAATTTAAGACAAGACTAACCAAAAGACACCAAATTTCGATATAAAGATGGCATTAAATCCCAGGACAATTCTTTCTCTCAACGTCAATGGTCTAAATGCACCAGTCAAGAGACACAGAGTGGCTAAATGGATCAAAAAACTCAATCCAACCTTCTGCTGCCTACAAGAAACACACCTGAATAGTCAGAACAAACATAGACTCAAAATAAAAGGCTGGAGAAAAATTATCCAAGCAAACAACACCCATAAAAAAGCTGGAGTGGCCATACTAATATCAGATAATGCAAACTTTATACTCAGGAAGGTTGTAAGGGACAAAGATGGACATTTTATATTAATCAAGGGGTATATAGAGCAGGAAGAATTCACTCTCCTAAACATATATGCACCAAATGAGGGGCCAGCAAAATATTTAATACAACTGTTGACAAATCTGAAAAATAATATCAATAACAACACAATAATTGTGGGGGACCTTAACACGGCTTTGTCAACACTGGATAGGTCAACCAGACTGAAACCCAACAAGAATATACTAGACCTGAGGAGAGAAATGGAAGAAAGAGGCCTAGAGGATATATATAGGACACTCCACCCCCAGAAACCTGGATACACATTCTTCTCCAATGTACATGGGACATTCTCCAGGATAGACTACATGCTGGCACATAAAACATATCTCCATAATATCAAGAGGATAGAAATTTTGCAGACTACCTTTGCTGACCACAAGGCTCTGAAATTATTTGTGAATTCCAAAGGGACTCAGAAGAAAAACATTAACACCTGGAAGTTAAACAGCCTCATACTCAATAACCAGTGGGTCCGAGATGAAATCAAGGAGGAAATCAAAAGGTTCCTGAAAACAAATGACAATAAAGACACAAACTATCAGAACTTATGGGACACAGCAAAAGCAGTACTGAGAGGAAAATTTATAGCTTTGCAAGCACACATCAGGAAGGAAGAAGGAGCTTACCTGAGTAGCTTAATGACACAGCTAATAGAACTAGAAAGTGCTCAACAAAAGGACCCAAAAATAGGAAGACAGAAGGAAATAACAAAGCTGAGAGCAGAAATCAATGAAGTGGAAACCCAAAAAACAATCCGAAAGATCAACGAAAGCAGAAGTTGGTTCTTTGAAAAAATAAACAAGATTGATAGACCACTGGCAAACCTAACAAAGAAAGAGAGAGAGAGAAACTTGATAACTCGTATTAGGAATGAAAAAGGAGAGATCACTACTGATATGACAGAGATTCAAAGGGTAATCAGAAACTACTTTGAGAAACTCTACGCCATTAAAAATGAGAACCTGGAAGAAATGGATAAATTCTTGGACTCTTATAATCTTCCACGGTTGAAGGAAGAGGATGTAGCATATCTAAACACCCCCATCACCATTGATGAAATCAAAACGGTAATCAAAGGTCTGCCGAAAAACAAAAGCCCAGGTCCAGATGGATTCACTAATGAATTCTTTCAAACTTTCCAAGAGGAACTACTACCAATCCTGGCAAGACTCTTTCATGAAATTGAACAAACGGAAACACTTCCAAATAGCTTTTATGAAGCCAACATCACCTTGATACCTAAACCAGACAGAGATGCTACAAAAAAAGAAAATTACAGACCAATATCGCTGATGAATGCCGATGCAAAGATCTTCAACAAAATCCTGGCAAATAGGATTCAATGCCTCATTAAGAAGATCATCCACTACGATCAAGTAGGTTTCATCCCAGGAATGCAAGGCTGGTTTAACATCCGTAAATCCATCAACATCATACACAACATCAATAACAAGAAAAATAAAAACCACATGATCATATCAATAGATGCAGAGAAAGCATTTGATAAGGTCCAACACCCATTCTTGATCAAAACTCTCAGCAAGATGGGAATGGAAGGAACCTTTCTCAATCTAGTTGAAGCCATCTACCACAAGCCAATGGCAAATATTATCCTCAACGGAGAAAAACTAAAAGCCTTCCCTCTAAATTCTGGTACAAGACAAGGCTGTCCTCTCTCACCACTCCTATTCAACATAGCACTGGAAGTACTTGCTATAGCGATTAGGCAAGAAAAAGATATCAAGGGAATTCAGATAGGAAAGGAAGAAGTCAAGCTCTCACTGTTTGCAGATGACATGATACTCTACTTAGAAAACCCTAAAGACTCCACCAAAAAGCTTCTAGAAACAATAGACTCATATAGCAAGGTGGCAGGCTACAAAATTAACACACAAAAATCAATGGCCTTTCTATACACCAATAGCAATAAGGAAGAAATGGACATTAAGAAAACAATCCCATTCACAATAGTGCCACACAAACTCAAATATCTTGGAATCAACTTGACTAAAAATGTGAAGGACCTATACAAAGAAAACTATAAAACTCTGCTCCAAGAAATAAGAGAGGACACGCGGAAATGGAAACGCATACCCTGCTCGTGGATTGGCAGGATTAACATCATCAAAATGGCAATACTCCCCAAGGCATTATACAGATTTAATGCTATCCCTCTAAAGATACCCATGGCATTCTTCAAAGAAGTGGATCAGGCACTTTTGAAATTCATTTGGAACAATAAACACCCTCGAATAGCTAAAGCAATCATTGGGAAAAAGAATATGGGAGGAATTACTTTCCCCAACTTTAAACTGTATTACAAAGCAATAGTTATCAAAACAGCATGGTATTGGAATAAGGACAGGCCCTCAGACCAGTGGAATAGACTTGAATACTCAGAAAATGTTCCCCAGACATACAACCACCTAATTTTCGATAAAGGAGCAGGAAACCCTAAATGGAGCAGAGAAAGCCTCTTCAACAAGTGGTGTTGGCACAATTGGATAGCCGCTTGCAAAAAATTGAACGTAGACCCCCAGCTATCATCATGCACGAAGGTAAAATCCAAATGGATTAAAGACCTCGATATCAGCCCCAAAACCATAAGATATATAGAACAGCACATAGGCAAGACACTCCAGGACATTACAGGCATCTTCAAGGAGGAAACTGCACTCTCCAAGCAAGTGAAAGCAGAGATTAACAGATGGGAATATATTAAGCTGAGAAGTTTCTGCACCTCAAAGGAAATAGTGCCCAGGATACAAGAGCCACCCACTGAGTGGGAGAAACTATTCACCCAATACCCATAAGATAAGGGGCTAATCTCCAAAATATACAAGGCACTGACAGAACTTTACAAGAAAAAAACATCTAACCCCATCAAAAAATGGGGAGAAGAAATGAACAGACACTTTGACAAAGAAGAAATACAAATGGCCAAGAGACACATGAAAAAATGCTCCACATCACTAATCATCAGGGAGATGCAAATCAAAACAACGATGAGATACCACCTCACACCACAGAGAATGGCACACATCACAAAGAATGAGAACAAACAGTGTTGGCGGGGATGTGGAGAGAAAGGAACTCTTATCCACTGCTGGTGGGAATGCCGTCTAGTTCAACCTTTCCAGTTCAAAAACTGGAAATCGAGCTCCCATATGATCCAGCTATACCACACCTAGGAATATACCCTAGGAACACAAAAATACAGTACAAAAACCCCTTCCTTACACCTATATTCATTGCAGCACTATTTACCATAGCAAGACTCTGGAAACAACCAAGATGCCCTTCAACAGATGAATGGCTAAAGAAACTGTGGTACATATACACAATGGAATATTATGCAGCTGTCAGGAGAGATGAAGTCATGAAATTTTCCTATACATGGATGTATACGGAATCTATTATGCTGAGTGAAATAAGTCAGAGAGAGAGAGAAAAACGCAGAATGGTCTCACTCATCTATGGGTTTTAAGAGAAATGAAAGACATTCTTGCAATAATAATTTCCAGACACAAAAGTGAAAAGAGCTGGATGTTCCAGCTCACCATAGGAAGCTCACCACAAAGAGTGATGAGTTTAGTTAGAGAAATAACTACATTTTGAATTTTCCTTATAATGAGAATGTATGAGGGAAATGGAGAGCCTGTTTAGAGTACAGGCGGGGGTTGGGTGGGTAGGAGGGAGACTTGGACATTGGTGATGGGAATGTTGCACTGGTGATGGGTGGTGTTCTTTACATGACTGAAACCCAAAAACAATCATGTATGTAATCAAGGTGTTTAAATAAAAAAATAAAAATTAAAAAAAAAAAAGAAGAATTGACAACAACAACGACCTGCTTACAGGACAGGCAGAGCTCTCTGCATTGCCCTTTAATTGTGAGATGCAACTAGAGGACACTCGCACCATCCTGACTGCAACGTAGGATATGCAGATTCCAGGATCTTTAATACAGAAACATGATACCAACAACAGCGATTGGGTGAAAAATAAAAATGTATTGGCACTACAGACAACGACTTAGATTGGACAAACTAGTTTTCCTGGAGCCTAGAGTTGGTTTTATGCAAGGAAACTCAGGGGTAGGGTCTCCTTGTATTTAGGCCAAGGCTTTTCCTTTCCATGTCCCTCATATTTTGGTGGGCCTATGCAAACAATAATTGCCACTCTAACACCGTTTTTACTGTGCTCCTTTGACTCTAATCCTTAAGAATAACCACCCACTTAAACTTTTGAGGTTAACTTAAACAAATATACATGTGCATGGAAATGTAAAAAAGTACTTTGCCTTCAATGTTTAAGGAGTTACATAAGTTTTATGTCTTTAGATTCCTTTGTGTGCTGCTAAGAAATATTATGTATTACAATCTGGGGACTTGTGGGACAAATTAATTGTACATGGGTTCTGATTTATTTTTCTTAATGTTCTTTGGCTGAAAGTTCAAAGTTCAGATATCAGCAAGGGATTTCTGAGAATTCTGTTTATGGGTGATTGTCCTTCCACTGTAACTTTACCTTGTCCTCTGTCTTTGCATCTTTGTTCTCATAATTAAAAATAAAATAATTTTAAAAAATACATTGAATAACTCACAGAAAATATAGAGATGTAGCCTGGAAGGACTGGTCCACGGTATGAACTTACCACAAAGAGTGTTGAGGTCAGTTGGTGAAATAACTATACACAACTATCACACAATGGTAATGAGTGAGAGATATATAATGCCTATCTAGAATAGAAGCAGGGGGTGGGAGAGGAGAAAGATGGGAGCATTGGTGGTGGGAATGTTGTACTGTTCAAGAGGGGGGTGTTCTTTCTAACTGAAAGCCAACTACAAACTGTAATCAGGGTGCTTAAATAAATATATTAATTAAAATGTTATGTACATAAAATATTTTAAATGCTATAATATTTTCAAACATGAAAAGGACAATAAATACATTATATACTAAAAAGACTAGAATAAGAGATTATTATGACTCTAACACTATATTTTAAAGATGGTACATTTAAATATTGCAGTATTTGCTTCTATTAATATTTGATTACCTGATAGCATTTCTTAATGTACTTCTAAACTTCAACAATGGCTCTAATGTCTGGACCAACTGAGCCAAGGTGAGCGAGGATATTTTTTTCAATAAATAATGAGTCTACCCTTTTTTTCAAGAATGTGGAGACTAGCTTATAATCTTGGAAAGCCACAGAGCTTGTTTGCTTCATTATTTGTGAATTATTCTGCTGAAAAGAGGTCAAAGATGATTGGCTTTACTGTGGTAAATCAGCACTTGCTCATTTTCTAGAGTAAGGGCTGGCAAGCAACAAATATATACTCATTACTGCTCCCATATTCTTGTAAATAAAGTGTTATAATAACATAAGACTATTATTAAATGACCATGAGATACAGAGTTCAAATGCTGTTGAAAGGAGATAAAGGGATGCACATGGTATCCCTTCATTTATAATAGCACAAACCCTAGTGTCTTAAAGGGAAAAAAGGGAAAAAAGGAGAAAGAGAGACACATAAGTATGACTGTAATTCAATCATGAACAACTTTAACCACTGTTTTTACTTTTTCTAATATAATATTTATTTCAATCATAGAGGCTTACATATCATTGTCGATAATATTTTAGGTACATATTAACATAAAAACAGGGGAGTTCCCATCACCAAATTGATCTCCCTCCACCTCCGTTCCTGTCCTACCTCCCATATCCTCCTCCCTCACCCCCGGGGCTGCTAGAATAAGTGGTCCTCTCTGTGCCTAGCTTACTACTTAGAGGTCCTACACCTGTTTGGTCTTGGTACCTCCCTTATTTCTCGCTCTAATTGGGAGGCAGGACTAGATAGTTTAAGTTATGTGGTTTTGTTTGAAGAAGAGAAAGGTACTAAACTTGGGGGGAAATCAAATACGCCGAAAATGGGTGGAGTCCTTCTGGAGGCTCTCATTCTAGATTTGAGAGATTAAGGGGAAAAGGAAGGTGAAACACCACAACAGTACAAAGTGTCAAGTAAAATATCCAGTGAGCACTCCAACAAGATAAGCACCACATAAAAGCCATGGTCTTGAGATAAAAAACATGGCAGAGCACATAAAGAAAGAAAAGAAAAGAAGAAATAAATAAATATAAATGGAGACAACAACTTCAATAACCACACCAAAAAAAAAAGGGAATCGACAAAAACTAGATAAATATCTAAAAAATTGTTTTGTGCTTTTTTGACTTTTTTTTTTCTTTTTTCTTCCCTCTTGCACAGGCACAGTAAATATTGGGTTCATTCGAAAAGGAATTCCCTCGGCCTAAGAGATACAGTGTTTCTCCACCCTTGAAATATATTGTCATGGGATTAACTGTAGACTCCTGTCAGGTTCATTTACTCTCCTCTTGGTGCTTTTGTGGTGTATGGAAGACTTTTGCTCCATCCTGGGTGATAAAATCAGACTTCTGTACCTAGAGATCTTGGTGTCTGCACAGGTCAGGGATTGGAACTTATGATGAAGTCTTTCTTTGTGGTTCTAGAAGTTCTGTTCCCTCAGTGTCATTTTAATCCTTCTTCTGTGGTTGGTGGTCTTGGTCTTTGTGTTGATCCTAGGGTGGGGCCTGGGATAGCATCTTTTTTATGTTTCCAGAAGACCCATTCCATTGCATATGGTCCCCCCTGGTCCCGAGCCAGGGGCAATTTCTGAGTGCTTAGCCAGGAGTAACCCCTGAGCATCAAACGGGTGTGGCCTGAAAAACCAAAAAAATAAATAAAATAAAAATAAAGAGGTCTTTGGAGTGGTCTTTCAAACTTTTAGTTAAGTTGATTTGTATGTACTTAATTTTTTAAGGAAAGATTGTGAATGTTTGTGGTTGTTTTCATTTATTTTTTTAACTCTTGGGAAGTTTATTTTTTAAATAAGAATGTGTCACATATTTGACATAGTTGATCATAATATATTTGTTTCTACGTTAGTGAAGTAAAAGTTTTTGAAAAAATTAAAGGGAAGAAAGAAATAGTTACCAAAATGAAAGAAAAAATTAAAAGTACAGTAGCAAGCACATTTTAAAATTATTGTATCTCCATTAAAATCAATACAATGTCAGAACGTTTAGTAAGCTCTTTTGTTGCTATCCATTCTGTTGAATTGGTGTGTTCCTATAGGGATAACAGTATTAAACAAATAAATTTGTCCAGATATTCATAGAACTTTTACTGATATTACTAAATTTAGGTGTGTATATCTAGCTGCAATGGCTCTTTGGAAGAAGGATTCTATATAGGAGGGTGCCTGCACTTGCTCCAAAAAGCTATGGTGATATCAGCCCCCAAAAAGAAACAAACTTCAGAATAACTGAAGTTTGGACAGCTTGGTGTCTCCAAAGGGAAACATTATCCAGGGTTAATTATGAGGCATGACAATCAGGAAAAGAGCAATTTTGGGTGATGAAGGCAGCAGTCATGGTTTTGGCAGGAGAGTTGCTAGCATAGATATGATAGATTATGTTGATTGACTGTGTATGGCAAACTATCCTTGCATCCCTGGGATAAATCCTACTTCATAATGGTGTTTGATCTTTGTGATGGATAGTTGCATTCTATTTTATTTTCTACTTTTTTTAAACAATCTTTTATCTATATACATCAGGATATTGGCCTGTAATTTTCTCTCTCTTTTGTGTCATCTCTGTCTGCTTTTAGTATAAGGGCGATATTAGCTTCATAATAACTATTTGTGAGATTTTGTGTTTCTTCAGATTCCTGGAATTCTCTGAAAAGGACTGGCAGTAGGATAAATTTAAAGGTTTAAAAGAGATCATTAATTAATGCATTAGGGCCTGGGCTTTGGTTTTTGAAGACTTGATTTCCATTTCAATTCCTTGGGTAGTGATAGGTCTGTTAAAGTATTACTAATCATCTTGCTTAAGACTTGGGAAGTTATAGGTATCCAAAAAATTATCCATCGCTTCTAGATTTTCTCGTTTCATGGCTTAGAGGTTTTCAAATACCTGATAATCTTAGAATTTTTGTGGTATCTATTGTAACATCTCCCTTTTTATTCTGCTTCAGTTTATTGGAATTCTCTTTCTTTGTGAGTCTTGCTAGTGGCTTATCTATGCTGTTTATTTTTTTCAAAGAACAAACATTTGATTTCATTGATCTATTGGATTATTTATTTTGGGGACACAGTTCATTAATTTCTGCTCTAAGCTTTATTTCCTTTATTATTTTTTGTGGTCATTTCTTTGGCTAATTTTAAATTTCTTACATCATGCAGTCATGCTATTTTATGTGGGCCCTTTATTTTTGATGACAAATCTATGAACTTTCCTTTTTATCTGGCTTTACTTGTGTTTCACAAGATCTTATAGTTCTTCTCCTCATTCTTTTTGTTTCCAGAAATGTTTTCATTTCCTCTCTGACCCACTTGTTATTCAACAGTGACCTGTTTACTTTCCAGGTGTTTGCATTATTTTTCCATCTCTGTTTGTGGTTAACTTCTATTTTCAGTGCATCCTGGTATGAGAAGGCATTTGGTATGCTTTTTTCCTCTTTGTAAAAATAAGTTTTCTGTTCCAGCATGTGGTCTTTTTAGGAGAATGAACAACATGCACTTGTTTGTTATTTGTACATATCATTTATATGTCTACTAACCCCCTCTCTTATTTCTTCCTTCAAAGCAAGTATTTTCTTGGTTTAGTTCATTTATGAAGGTGGCAGAGCTGTGCCTACTACTACTATGTTGGTCTCAATGTCTTCATTCAAATCTATTAGCAATTGTTTTAAGTATTTTGGTGGTCCCACATTATTTGCATCTGTGTTTAGTATTGTAAGCTCTTTGTGCTGTACATATTCCTTGATCATTAAGAAATTAACTTTGATGTCTCTCATAACCTTTCTGAAACTGAATATGTCTTATAACATTTTCGAGCCTAAAGTAGATGTTGTTTAATACAAATTTGGACTTTTCTTACTTTATATTAAACAGTGTTTGTTTTTGCCATTCCATATTTCAACACCAATCCCACCACCAGTGTAAAACTCCCTTCACCACTGTCTCCATAGTTCCCAACCACACCCAAGCTTGGCCCCTTGAAAGGCATGAAATACTGTATATTATTTGTTTAGAGCTAAATGGCAATGAAATCATTTAAAAAAACTACAGCAAGCAAAAATATTGTGAAAAATTAATATATAGCAATGGGTTCATTAAATCATTGTCTGAAGAGTTAGTAAGCTATTTGTTGCTAGTTGACAATTCTATTATTGGTTTTGCTTGTTAACCTTACATATCTGTGATGCCATTTTGGTATCTAATTTGGTGTGTTTCTTCTAGTGTGACATTACCGAAAGATTGGGAAATGTTGCTTGCCTGCACTTGTGGCCTCACAGTCTAGGATTTCCAAGTTCTGTGGTGTGGTTATGATTTTCAGGACTTCTAGAAGTACAGAAAGGTGGACAAAGGGTGTCTTCACTCACTCTAACGAAGTCCTGGCAAGGTCAACACAATACCTAGAGTTTGGGTCAGTTAGGCATCTCTGCAGGGTGAGTGGTAGTGTTGAACCTGGGGGGCCAGAGCGGCATCGCAAGCAGTAGGGCGTTTGCTTTGCACGCCTCAACCTAGGACAGATAGCGGTTTGATCCCCCAGCGTCCCATTTGGTCCCCCAAGCCAGGAGCGATTTCTGAGCTCATAACCATGAGTAACCCCTGAGAGTCACCGGGTGTGGCCCAAAAAGATAAAAAGAGAAAGAAACTGGGCCAGAGGCAAAGCAGTGATTGTGGTGGTTTTGAGTGCTATTGTCCGAGATTCAGCAGGATAGGTACTTGGTCCCTCCTCAGTTATCAGCTGTTAGGCCAGTTTACCCATACAGTTTTTCACTTTTTTTAAAATTTTAATCAAAGTGGATTACAAATCTTTCACAGTAATATTTTAGGTACATAGTGATAGTGAATCAGGGGCGTTTCCATCACCAATATTGTCCTCCCTCCACCCCTGTTCCCAGCATGCATCCCATATCCCCCTCTTTTAACCCCCAGGCTGCTAGTATAGGCAGTCCTCTCTATGTCTAGTATGTTGTGAATTGGGTATCGATTCTGTTGTCCTTGGTTTTGGACTTGGTGCTTAAGTTTGAACCTTTTTTTTTTATTTCTACGTAATGTTCATATGACTGTTTGGTCTTGGTACCCGCCATTATTTCCCCCTCCATTTGTGAGGTGGAGCAAGATGGTTCCAGTTGTGTGGTTCTATTTGAAGGAAAAAGAAAAAAAAATAGTAATAAAATAAAATGGGAAAAATCTAACAAGCTAAATATGAGAGGTGTCCCTCTAGAGGCTATATCTATCTATACATTTTTATGGCATAGTTTACCTCTTTTCAAATGAGTCTATGAAGGTGTTGTCTGAGTGAACATCACCATCTCCCTGGCCTTTTGACGGAGTTGTTTGCTTGAATAATACTCTTTCAACCTTTAACTTTGGGGCTGTTTTTTTTTCTGACTGTTCAAATGTACTTTTTTTTTTTTTTTTTTTTTTTTTTTGGTTTTTGGGCCACACCCTGTGACGCTCAGGGGTTACTCCTGGCTATGCGCTCAGAAGTTGCTCCTGGCTTCTTAGGGGACCATATGGGACACCGGGGGGATCGAACCGCGGTCCATCCTAGGCTAGCGCAGGCAAGGCAGGCACCTTACCTCCAGCGCCACCGCCCGGCCCCTCAAATGTACTTCTTAAAGGCAGCAGAAAGTTGGGTTCAATTTTCTAATTTATCATGAGACTCTGTGTATCTTAATTACTGTGTTTTGCCAACTTACAATGAGAAAGATTATTGCCATGGAATTTTATGTCATCCTTTTCTAGAAGTTTGATGTGTTTGTTGGATATTTTTCTTAAAGTAGCCCCTTTAGTTCTCATAAAGGTGGTTCTGAGTTTATGAAGTTCCTGAGTAGTTGTTTATATGTGAAGCTTTCTATCATTCATTCAAATGTGAATGAGAGTCTGTCTGGATAGAGTATTGTTGAGGCATGTTGAGGCATTCATTTTACTTATTTTTACCTCTATATCCTATAATTCTCTTTGTACCAAGACGGTTTCCTTTTGTAAATTGGCTATAAATTCTAAGATGCTCCTTTATATGAAATTTCCTTTTTTGATCTTTCTTCTTTCCATATTCAATCTCTATGATTATAAACATTGTTGATTATGATATGCCTCGGATGCTTTAATTTGGTCTTTTTGATCTGGTACCCTGAGTCCTCAAAGATGTGCCACAAGTATTTTCCAGCTCTGAGACACTCTCAGCAATGATGGCTTTGACTGTTACTTCTTCATTAGGTTTTCTTCTTGGTTCTCTGGAACCCTGGTGACTCATTTTTTCTCTGATTGCCTTTTATTATTGAAATATTTTTATTTAAACACTGTGATTACAATGTTTTTCTTAATAGTTTATTTTTCCACAAATAAATTTGTTCATAATTGAACTAAAGTCATACAATGTACAAAAAACCTGCACCAGTGCATATTTTTCTCCACCAATGTCCCCAGTTTCCTCTAAACCTTTCTGATGCCATTTTCCCTCCCATCTATTCTCCTCAACCTACCTCTACCCCAGTGATTCTTACTTTGTTTCTTTTAAATTCATTCCTGTTGATGTATGTATCTCAATTTTTGAGACTTTTTTTTTTCAATTTTCTACTGTTGTCTGCATTACATCTTTGAGCCCACTGACTTACTCCTCAGCAGTTGTTCCTCTGCTGGTTAAGCCTTCCAATGAATTTTCATTTTGACTACCAAGTGTCTCAGTTCTGACATTTCTGTTTGTATTTTTCTCGTTTATACTCACAATTTGTTGTGTTTTGTTGGCAGTCTGTTTACTTGCTTCTGTGATCTCACTGAATATCCGATACATTTCCACTCTGAAGTTCCTTTCAGAAAAATTATATAGGGCGTTACTACTGATTGGGTTTGCTGTACTGCAATCTTCACCAACAAGACAAGATTAATGTTTGCTCTGCTTCATGATTCCTTTGAGACTACACTCAAGGTACGTCTTTCTTTCATCATCTTCAGAGACTCTCTAGTCACTGCCACGGAGGTATTAGGAGCTTTGTGTTACTGGGATATTATCTTGTGTCCATATAAGAGGCAGCCCACTTGGGAGGCCCAGCCACTGGTCATGGCCTCTGATCTGTATGTGTGGTCTAATAGTCTGTTTGGTTATAATTATATCATGTAATTCTGTCTACAGTTATTGTGCTCTTACCTTGATCATCATTTAGAGGGCCTGTGTCCTTGGGCATGACCTCTGACCATTTTCTCTCTATATTTGGTGAAAGTTTTTATTGATGAATACATGTTAAATCTTGCCAAATACTTTTGCATCTATTGATATTACCATACTATTTTATATGTGCAGTTGTAGATGTAGTGTATCAAAATTGATTTGAGTACAATGAACCATTCTTTCACTTTTATAAATAATATAACTCATAAATTGATTATGAGTTATAATACTTTTGATGTACTGCTACATTCAGTTTGTGTTGATTTTGTTGAAGAGATATTCAATTATGTTCATTATAGATATTGTTCTATAGATTTATATTTTGGAAGTACCTATGTCTTTGATATAAGTGTACTGTTGCCCACAAAGAGCTTGTTAGGGATAATTCCTTTAACTCTGATTTTATTTTAATTATAACTTTATCTAAACACTGTAGTCTACAAACTTGCTTATAATATAGTCATTTCTGGCATTAAATGTTGAAACACTAATTCTACCACTACTGAAACATTCCCTTCACTAATGCCCTCCATGTCCTACTCTTGCCAAGCTACCCTTGTCAGGTCAAAAATAATTTACTTTATATTGATTGTTATGACAAATGGTAATTGAATTATTAAATTTTCAATAAGAGGCTGGAGAGAGTGCAGCGGTAGGGCGTTTGCCTTGCAAAAGGCTGACCCAGGACTGACTCAGGTTCGATCCCCAGTGTCCCATATAGTCCCCAGAGCCGGGAGCAATTTCTGAGCATATAGCCAGGAGTAAGCCCTGAGCATCGCTGGATGTGGCTCAAAAACAAACAAAAATGAAAATAAATAAAATTTTAATAAAAGAAAAATTTTGAAAATAGATATATTTCGAAATGTGGTCTGAACTTTTACAAGATGATGTTAGTAGTTGAAAATTTTGTGTTGTTTTTTGTGTTTGTGGAGCTTATGTGGCATTTATGTTACTTCACATCTAATTTGTTGTATTACTACTGGAATGTCAGTATTAAAAACTTAGAAAATGTTGCATTGCCACTTATGCATCCAAGTCCTCCAAGGAATTTCAGAATCTGTCGAAATAGAATTTTGAGTTGATATGTCAGTGGCTGTAGGATATGGCTGTGGTAGGCAACTCTCAAGGAGTACGAAGTATTAGGAGGGAGGCAGCCTATCATCACTCAAAGAAGAATCCAGAGTTTTCAGTTCCCAAAGAATTTACCAGGAGTTTTTGTCTGTAAGTTGTCCATGATCATGTCATTTGTAAACAATGATGCTGGGCCATTGGCATGGTTGTGGGGTATGAGTGCAGCTTCCAAGACTTTGTTGGGTAGGTAATTAGTATCACTCCTGTCCCAAATGTGCCCCCACAGTTTTCAGTTGTGAGATCATTGCACCCATGAATTTTTGCAGTTTGGCTTGCCTCTCTTTCTAGAATAAAATTATCTGGCTAATGAGTTGATATGGCAGCTACTGTGAGATATAGCTATTTTTTGACTTTGTGTGTGTGTGTGTTATAAAAATGTAGGCAATAGGTTCTTCTTGAGATTTTGCTAGAAGTTACTAGTAAATCTGCATAGACATGGGCTTTTATTTGGGGGGAACTATTACTATCAGTTCCTTACTAATAATATTTTTAAGCTTTACATTTTGCCCTGATCCATCCTTGGCTAATTGCTTGATTCTTAAAATCCATGTAATGTCAGAGACATAGTACAGCAGATAATGCACTTTGCTTGCATACAACCAACCTGAATTTAACTCCGGGCACCCCAAAACACTGCCAGAAACGACCCCGGAGTTAGATACCTTTTTTCCTCAAGCACTGCTAGATGTGATTTTTCAGCACAGAGTCAGAAACAAACCTTAAGACTATCTGGATGGCACCAAAACCAATCAATAAACAAACCAAAATAATAAAAGTTTTTGTATGTCTCCTAACTTCTCCAAATTACTAAGTAACTGTATTTCTGAGCCATTTTTGGTAATATCTTCACTTTCATTTCTGATCCAAATTATTAAAAGTTTTTTCTTTTTTCAGGGGCCGGGCGGTGGCGCTAAAGGTAAGGTTCCTGCCTTGCGGGCGCAAGCCTTGGACCGACCGCAGTTCGATCCCCCGGTCTCCCATATGGTCCCCCAAGCCAGGAGCAACTTCTGAGCACATAGCCAGGAGTAACCCCTGAGCGTTACCGGGTGTGGCCCAAAAACCAAAAAAAAAAAAAAGTTTTTTCTTTTTGTCTTTGTAAATGTAATATCTATCACTCTTGTTTACTCTTTTCGTTGTTGTTTTGTTTATTGCTTTTAGGTCACATCAGACAGTTCTGAGGTTTTACTCCTGGCTCTATGCTCAGGAATCACAACCAGCAGGCTCAAAGTACATTATGGAATGTGGAGGATTAAACCGTTGGTCAACCACGTGCAAGACAAATACCCTAGCTCCTGTGCTATCACTCCAGTCCCCTCTTAAAAGCCTCCAGATATTTCTTCATTGATCCTTTGTATTGTTTTCTTGATTTATTTATAATTTATATAATTATAATTCAATTTTTATTCTTTAATTTCTTCTATTTTGCTTTCATGTGCTGTTTGGGTCCTAGAGTCTTGCGATCTGATTTAGGTTATTAATTTGAACATTTTATTGTTTCCTTATTTAATCCTCTATTGTTCTGGACTTTCCTTTCAGTGCTGCTTTTTTCTAGTACATGCATTCTGATAGCTTGTGTCTTCATTGTCCATTTATACAGGAATATTTTTATTTCTTCTGTGATTTCCTACTGACTTACTATGTATTCAATAATAAGTTGCATCCTTTCTATATTTTTATTATTTTTCTAACTTTAAATGACTTTATGGGGAAAATTCCCTAATTGCTTGTAGAGTTTTATTTTAGAAATCCAATGTGAGTCTTATGGGTCTTCTGTTTTATGAATCTTTGCTTATCTCTTGCTTTTCCCAGTAATTTCTCTCCTCCCTCTCTCTTTCATTGTTCTTCTTGCTATTTTTAATAACAATGTGAATTGGTTTTCTTATGCTTAGGTTTATTTTGTTTGTAAATCTTTGAGATTCCTTGGATATACTCCCTCCTCAGATCAGTGAAATTCTAGGTTATTACTTCTTTTACCATAACTTAATTTTCTTTTCTCTCTTTTGGTAATTTCTGTCATTCAGATGTCATACTTTTTACTGCTGCATCATATGAATCATATATATTTTTTAAATATTTTAATTATTTTTTATTTTTCCTCTTCTTTATTAATGATGACTAGTATCTTGTTCACAGCATTACTGATTTGAGATTTGACTTTTTCCATTTTCTTTTCTTAACTTCTTTAGTAATTTTTTTTTGTTTTGGAGCCACACCCAATGGTGCTCAAGGGAACCATATGGGATGCCGGGATCAAACCCAGGTCCGATCAGAGTCAGCTGCATGCAAGGCAAAAGCCCTACCACTGTGCTATCACTATGGCCCCAGACTTCTTCCATTCTTCTTCAAAGTCTTACTAGTGTGCCTTTTAGCTCAGCTATTGTACATTTTAACTCATTTATTTTTTTCATACGTTCTCCCAAACCTTTTCTAAGAATATTGATGATCTCTTTACAGGTTTCTTCATGTAATCATGTATCAGTATAATTATTATAAATCTTTCCCAGGCTGTATAGAAAGTTCTGGTATGTTTGAGAAATTTTCTGGATTTTCTCCTCCCTCACAATTAGTGAGGATAAATTCTGCTATTTCATTTTTGTTGTTGTTGTTTGTTTTTGTTTTCGGACCACACCCAGTGATGCTCGGGGTTACTCCTGGCTATGCGCTCAGAAATCGCTTCTGGCTTGGGGGAACCAGATGGGACGCCGGAGGATTGAACCATAGTCCATCCTAAGTCCTCTGCATGCAAGGCAAACGCTCTACAGCTGCACCACCACTTCGGCCCCAAATTCTGCTATTTCTTCAGTATGCTTATATATATATGGTACTATCTAATGAATATGGATAAATAATGAGTATGACTTGAATTAGGCAATTATCATGGATTTTCAGTATTCAAATATAGTCATTGCCTATGGCTTTGAAGTGGCATGGGACTGGGCGAGTGATGAGCATTTGTGTTTACATGTGACATGTTGCAGCTACAATGCTACTAGAAATTTATGCTTACAAGAACACTGAATGGGCTGTATCCCTAATATCAACCAGGGTAGTTTTACAGCACTTATAACTCTAAATATGCTTAGTCTCAATTAAAGTGCTTACAATTTACTGGAATCTGGAAGCTATCTCAATTTAGCCTAGAGAATGCCCAGTGGTTCCACCACAGATTACAATTAAGCAGGCACTAGTATATCATTTCCCTTAGTGTATGCAAAATAGCTCCCTTCAGTTTACTGCCTTCCATCAGTCAAATGAAATTTGGAAGAAGAGTACTGTAGTTCAATTGTATTTATTTTTAATACATATTTTTATTTAAGAAACATGATTACAAACATATTTGTAGTTGGTTTTAAATTTTTATGGGCAACTTTGGTAGTGGGAAAGGTGCCTTGGTGAAGGGTGGTGTACACTCTGACTGAAACAAAGCTATGAACAAGTCAGTAACTCCAGTGCTTAAATAAAGCAATAAAAATCAAAATAAATAAATTTTAGTTTACAATTACACATCAACAATCATTTTACAGGAAATAAGGTGAGAGAATTCTAAATTTTTGTAGGCAAAACCCTATTTTCACAAGTAAGCTTTCAGTAATTAAATATTATTGAAATCCATTTGCATCTCTATTTTTGCAGTCACAAGGAGTTGTTGAGGCTCGAGTGATAGCACATACATAGAGCACTTGCCTTGCATATGGCCAACCTGGTTTTGATTCCTCAAATCCTATATGGTTCCAAGCCTACCAGAAGCTATTTCCTCACCAGATTGAGGAGTACCCCCTAAGAGCTACCCACTACAGTGACCTCAAAGCCAAAAATAATTATAAAAAGAAATAGTTGTTTATTTGCAAGGTTTTAGGTATTATTTTATTTATTTTGGGGTATTTTGTGCTGTTCACATGGGTTACTTCTGGCTCTATACTGAGAAATTAGGCCTGGAGGCTCTCAGAGGAACATATGTGATGCCTGGGATAGAAAATGTGTTGGCCACTTTCAAGGCATCTTTCCAACCAGGCTTTATTTTTTAAAAGAACCTGGTTAGGGCAAATATTACTGGAACATTGATCCTCTGTTCTTTGATTAGCATGGTAGAATTTTCCATAAGGTAGCTTTTACAGGGCTCATAGTGAGCTTTCAGGGAGTTGCTGAGGGTTGTGAGTACTTTGCCAACAACTCAGGTTTTGTTCAAATAAAAATTTCAGTGTCTTTGTTTATTGTCCTCAGTGTAAAGTTTTGAGCTTCCAGTAGCTACTTTTCCCCTCCCACATTTGTGAAAATGGACTCCTTAAGTCTGACATAAGCCACAACTTTGCATTCTACACCAGCAGATCTGGAGATGGTGGTTAGGTATTACAGTAGATTTTCTGGTGGGGCATCATGCAAGACTCTGTATTTAATTCAGTTATTATTCAGTCTTTATGTTGATGCCATGGGACTCTCATTGGACTCTTTTTGGGCAAATTGGCCAATTGACCCTTTCTCATATTAGTTTTTTTTAGTACAGAAATCATTATCTTTACCATATGGTGGTAGGATAGAAAGGGGAATCATGGGAACAGGACACATGGAAATGGCACAGTGCTTCAGTGAGTTCTCTAGGTAGATTAACTGAAATATAATTGTAGACTATGCGGTCAGATGTATCATATACAGTGTCTTTTTTATCTATTTTACTATTGGTCGGACTGGACTGTGCCTACCTCCAATATTTTAATAACTTTATTTAAGCACTGTGGTTACAAAATTGTTCATGATTGAGTTTCAGTTAAACAATGTTCACCTCCCTTCAGCAGTGCACATATCCTGTCACCAATATCCCCAATTTCCCTCTTCGTTCTCGCCTGCCTGCTTCTGGGCAGACATTTCAATTCTCTCTCTTTCTTGTTTTCCCTTTTTGACACTGTGGTTTTCACTATTGTTAACAAAAGGGTACCATATATGTCACTTTATTTTTTTAGCACCCCATGTTTATTCAAAGTGATCAGTTCCAACTATCATTATCACTGTGAACCCTTCTCTGCTTAAACTGTAACCCTGGCTCCTTGTTGAAATTTTTCTGTAATGGACTTGTCTTTCTGGCCCTCATCTCTATTGTCTAAGGATATTATTACCAGACTGCCTTTTATTTTTCTTATCTATCACAAATGAGTGAGATTATTCTACAATGTCTATTCCTTTTCATCTAACTCATTTCAGTCAGCATAATATATTCTCCATATCCATCCATGGATAAGCAAATTTCATGACTTAATTTTTCCTAACAGCTGTGTAGTATTCCATTGTGTAATGTACCACAGTTTCTTTAGCTACTCCTTGATTCTTGGGCACTTGTATGCTGAGGGCCATATTACCCAATGTGACGGTATTTGGAGAGTGTCCTTTAGGAAAAATAGTCTTAGTTGAGGCCATGAGGATGGTGCAATAATGACAAAAGAGGACTCATAGTAAGAGAGCTAGATGGGGCTGGTGAGGTGGTGCTAGAGGTAAGGTGTCTGCCTTGCAAGCACTAGCCAAGGAAGGACTGTGGTTCGATTCCCCCAGCGTCCCATATGGTCCCCCGCAGGCCAGGGGCAATTTCTGAGTGCTTAGCCAGGAGTAACCCCTGAGCATCAAATGGGTGTGGCCGAAAAAGAAAACAAAAAAAAAGAGAGCTAGAAGTTTTATTCTGATTCATGAAAGGAAATTGTGATTATCTGCAAGACAGAGGTAGAATTATCATCATAAATCAATCACATTGTTACCTTGATCTTTAACTCTGAACTTCTAGAAATGAGAGATATTACATTTCTATTATTGGATCTACATAATACAATTTTTATAGTCTGCTGATTAGTCTAAGACAACTAGTTTCTTCTGAACAGACCCTGTCATGTGACTTGCAAAGAAAATAAATATAGGGGCTAAAACTCACTCAGGTGCATTGGTGGTGTTAAGAAAGGACAGAATTAAATATCCAAGTCATAGGCAACAACAGTGAAATTATGAGACCAAATCTTTAATAACCAAAATTAAAAAAGGGCCTGCCATGCTGGTAGGCTGGGGTGGGTGTTGGTGGGTGTTTGGGAACATTGTTGGAAGGAGGTTGACACTGGATTGGTCCTGAAACATTTTATATCTAAAACCCAAAACTTTGAATTAACTATGAATAACTCTGACTAAACTATGAATAACTATGAAGAAAATTATTGACAACTTTGTAAATCACAATGATTTAAATACAAATTTAAAAAATGAAATCTAGGAGTTAGATTTTTATCAGGTTCCCTGACCACCACCAGAAGTAAATCCTGATTTCAGAATTAGGAATAAACTTTGAGGACCACCGGATGTCGCCCAAAAGCAAAAAAAGAAAAATAAGGAGGCCAAATAACACTTGTATTAATTTATATTCTTGAGAATTTACTAGGTCTGTGATTTCCAAAATAGGTATTTCATTCTTTGGCGGCCAGAGGAACAATCTAAAGGGGTGGTAGTAGCCTTGGGTGTATTTGGGGGAAATTTTTGTTTCTCCAAATCAAGAAGGAATATTTTTAAGAGACTGCTAGTGATTTTCCTTCTGAAAAGGGACCAACATATCGAATCAGTTTGGAAACTGTGTACTAGATGCTGCTTCTTTATGGGTCACTTTATGCGACAAAAACAAGTTATTGGTTTCATTTTCATAGTGAGGAACTAATCTTGATAATCCGTTTCCACATCAAAGCATCCCCTTTGCATATGTTTAACCCATTCTTCATCACTTCTGTCTTATTTCTCACTAGTGTGTTTTTCCACGATGTTACTTTATGCATCTGCAACATACTCTGTTACTGTTCTGAACAACTATGAACTGTTTTCTACTAATACATTTATAAATTATCTAGTCAATATTTATTGAATACATATGTTATACAAGGCTCTCGTAGATGCTGAGATGCAGGTGAAAATCATAAAGATAAATTAACTTTTTGCCTCGAGGTTGTTTACATTCAATTAAAATAGAGAGTAGACATATAGAGAAATAAATTTTAAAGCAATTGAACTAGTTATAACTGCTATGAATATAATAGAGAGTTACAGGTTCAATGACTTCTTTATATAAGTTGATTAGAAAATATTTCTGAGGAAGTGACAATTGTGCTGAGAGCTACATTATAAGTGATGATAAAGAAGTGGTGAACTGCAGGAAAATACTAGGGTAAATGTCATAACTTTGACATATTCGTAGAACTTCAAGATAATCAATGTGACTTGAAGTAGTAAGAGACAATGGCAAAAGATATTTAGTGGCCATAATGTGGGGTATAGTTTAGGATGCTATGGTAAAAATTTTTATTTTACTTCTGAATACAATAGAAAGACATTGATGTATTTAATAAGGAAAATCAAATTATAAACTATAAGTAAATTCTGGAGAGAGATGTGTGAAACTATTGCTTCACACATGCTTCAACCCCGAGCAAAATATATGGTTGCCCAGGAGCAATCTCTGAGCAGAGTCAAGAATAATCCCTGGAAATCATTATATATGTCCCCAAATTAAAAAAAAATATTAGGTAAAGCAATTGCACATGATCTACCCTTAATAAAATGAGCCATCATTAGCTGCTATGGGACAATAAGTTAAAATCAAAACAACTCAGTATCCATGCCACCTCATATTCAAGTCTGTAAATATTACAACCTTACTCTTTATTTCAAATTTTTGGTTTTTGGGTCACACACGCTGGTGCTCAGGGGTTACTCCTGGCTCTGTGCTCAGAAATTTCCCCTGGCAGGCTCAGGAGAGCATATGGGATGCAGTGATTCTAACCATCAATTGTCCTGGAAAGGCTGCGTGCAAGGCAAACACCCTACCACTGCGCTATCGCTTAGGTCCCTACTAACACTCTTTTAAGTAGACTATACAGTTGTCAGTAATGGTTACAGGTAAAATGATAATAATGATTATAGTGGTGGTGTCTTTATTCAATATATTTCTTGCCTAAGCGATAATCTGATGAGCAAAATGAATACTTGAACTCTGAATCTATAAAACTAAACTTTGAGACTAAAAAGTCAAATCAAAACAATTGACAATTGAAGAAGCAAGAAAAATAATATCAATATCTTTCTCCTCATATCTACTCGTTTCCCACCTGCTATAATTTTAACTATTTGATTACCACTACTCATCCAGTGAGAAACTTAAGAGTGCTCACAACAATCAGGTGAAGTTTTAATTATGATATTCTGTTTTATAGCAGCAAAAATGAGGCTGAGAAAGGCAAGTTGTTTGTTAGTGTTAATCAAATATTTTAATGTATATTAATTTTCCTAAAATGCCAGTGTTCTTTCACATTTGTAAAACAAATGTCCCATGATTTGTTATTGTTATGTTCATAGATTCCTGAAATTATAGATATTTCTGAATGCATGTATATATAATGTTGTCCTCCACATAGTACTTACTTATGATAAACTGTAATACATCATCTAGGCATAGTAATAATTTAACAGCGATTAAAATAAAATGAAGTGATTATAATAATATACTCTAATAATAGTTATGTGGATAACTTATGTCTCTCTCAATCATAAACTCTCTTTTCTAGGTAATCATTTAGACCATTGCTGTAGGCAACTACAGACCTAAGCAGTGAAATTGAAGATAGTAGGGGACTACTATACTTTGTGTATAGTAGGCAGCCTCTGAACCATTTCTCTGACCTTAAAGTTACTGAATCGTAGAAGTGATGAAGCAGTCCAGTACAAGACTTCTTTTTATTCAGATCAGGAAACTGAGGGTGCAAAGTGTGGACTTTTTAACTGAAGTTCAGACAGCAGGTTAGTGACTATGAAGAAGCCAGGACCCATCACTTCAGAAATTTTCCCTTTATTCTCTATAAATATGGGCCTGAAGATAGAGCTAACTTCTCAAATGTGCAAGACTGTACATTACTGGCCTACTAATCTCACAGGGGTGTAAGGACAATAAAAACATATGAATATATTGTGGCTGGATGAACAATGTAGTCTGATTTTTAAGGCATGGCGAGGGAAGGAGAGTCTGTTGACAGTAACTTCAATTAACCTCAAATGCTCTCGGAAATGAAAATTCTGCCTCAAATGATGAATTTTGCTTGTGTTGAGTACCACACAATTGGACCTGGAGTGGCTATTTATGTGAACAGAAATCCAAGACTTTCAATTCCTTAGTTTTCAAGAAGAAATTACTGGGATACATGTGTAAGATGCTGAAGGTGTCCTTGATAAAAAATAATAGCAAGACATTGTAGGTGAGTATAGTGGCCTGTGCCTTTTAAAACTTATTAAATACACTTTTATTAGTATAGGCTTCATATATTTTGCTAAACATATAAACAAAAGCAATTAAATGATTTAAGATGGAAGAACAAGCTGAAGGAATTTAATCATCTCAGAATGGCTAATTTTAAAGTCATGGTTCTCATATTTAAAAAGGCAATGCAAAGCTTGAGCCCCAATAAATCTCTTCTACATTTTGTTGAAATGCTTCCACCTGGAGTGTAGGTAAGCAGTGTAGTGGATGTTTTTTACTGGGAGTTACTGATTTTGGATGCTAAGTAAAAATGTTAGATAACAGAGCCATGTTTTTCTTTGAGTGACTCTAAATTGCTTTTCACATTTGTATTTTAAAATTGTAATCACATGTATCACATGTCTGCTGATGGAACACACAATAAATTTTGGTAATACTGTATCAGGCAGAAATCAGACCTGATAAACTCCAAGCTTACATAAACTATGATTCTGAATTCCAGATGCTTTTCTTTTTTTTTCCCCTATCAGTGTACTTAGTAAAACACACAGTTGTTTGGAGCCCACCAAAATCTTGTCCCATTACTCAGGGATTTGAGAGACTTTATGCACATTGTTTTTGTCGAAAAAGTAAAGGATTTAGTGGATATAGAGGTGGCTAGGGAGAAATTGAAGAACAGTATATCAAATAGATTACAAGCTCATAGGAGATGTAAATTGGAAGAGGCAGAGAAATTTTTTGTAGTAATCACAAGTAACTACTACTCTTATCTTATGGGCGACACTTTATGAACCCAAAATTTACACTCATGATCCCAGGAGTTTAATCCCAGAGGAGAATATGAGTGAATATCTGTGCTTTTTCTTACACTCATATTTATATGATGTTGATTTTATTAAAAATGACTATTTAAAAAATCAGGACAAAGCTATAGTACAGCAGGTAGGGTGTTAAACTTGCATTTGGCCAACTTGAGTTCAATCCCAGGCATCCCATATGGTCCTCCTATCACCACCAGGAGTGTAATTCCTGAGTGCAGAGCCAGGAGTAATAACCTGAGCATAACCCAGGTGTGGACACATACCAAAATATATGGGACTTAAGCAACTTGGTTGAATCAAATACTGTAGCTATACAGCATTCTGCCAATCTTAGCTCATTAGGGTATTTTCATGGTTTTATGTGGCTTACATATATTTAATGGGTAGATTTATTTTCACTGGTTTTAAGATTCTAGAGCCATACAGCCCGTTATATTCAATAGTGCAGTTAGATATTAAGAAAAATGGAATCTTCTGTGGAATTCTTTTTAAGCACTCTCATCTTGAAACAAACTATACTCATCATTCAAGTTTCATGTACTTCTCGTTATATTTCTCCACCCAAGCCCATTCATGGTGAAATCAGTTCTTCTTCATTGCTTTTCTATTGCACCTTTATTTCTATAGTAAAGCATATTCTACATATTCTTTCTATTATAGAATACTTGAAAATCATACACTTAATTCAATCATGTAAGCATATAACATGGTGATTTACAGGTGCATGTACACTGCAAGGTACATATATACATTTTGGGTGGCACATCCAGTGGAACTCATGTCTTATTACTGACTGCTCGGGGTTCATTCCTGGCATAGCTCTGGAGAACATATGGAGTAGCTCCATCTAAGGCAAGCACCCTTGCCCAAACAAAGTACCATATCTCTGGTCCAATGGTAGAGGTATATTTAAAATCTATGTATTAAGTTTACAAAAGTTTATGCATAAGTTAGTTTTTCTTAAGGCACCATGGTTTACACAGTTGCTCTTAATAGGGTTTCAAATGTAGAATATGTTAGCAGTAATCCAAACTGCCAGTATGAACTTCTTTCTATCAATGGTCCAATGACCCCAGCATGCCTTCTTGAAATGCACATTTTAACTTTGGTTGCCGTAACTTAGATCTCATGATTACAGTGTTTTTGTCTCCATGTATAAAGTATTTCAATTTGATTGACATTATATAATTATAAGTGTATTTATGAAAACAGAATTACTTGAAATTAGACTAAGTAAAGTTGCATAATGTCACAATATGTTCCACAATCTGCAACCTATAGTTTACTGGTTGACTTGTCTTATAGTATTATTTACTATATACTTACCTAACAAGCTGGAGGAAATTATTTTACTTTGTATAATATTGAGGTATGTATCTGCTAAGGTCTTTCTGTTTATATATACTGTCTATTCTCTTTGACAACTTATCAAGGGAATATCATAAATTTATTCCAAACACTTGATTGTTACTTATCTTGATTCAAAAGTTCTGATCAATTGCATGCATTTTTGTCATTTGGTTGTTTCTTTTTTACCTTCTTTTAATTACAATACTGTTTTTATGAAAACAGTGAAAATATTTTAGACATGTATTTTTTATACAATTCTGAGATTACTGATGCCTCCATATTTTTCAATGGCCAACAATAGTTAATTAAATAACTTTTTCTAGTTTCATAATTAAGATTTGTATGTGATAACTGTAATTTATGTAACTATGTGATATGAGGTTTGTACATATACAAATTCACTTCTCTTTGCACATTACAGTTTTATCAACAACTTTTCTTATTGCTTCCTTATGTGTGTAAAAGAGAAGGAGATAGAGAGAAAAGAGAGAGGAGGTGGGAGGGAGAGAGGGAGAAAGAAAGAGACCAACTAAAGAAATTTTGTGAGTTTGGCTTTCTCTAAAACAGTTCTGTTAATCAGTCTTTCATTTTCCTAAATAAATGTATCTTAAATTAGGCACTGCAATTTACAAATGTGTCAATAATAGAGCTTCAGGCATGCAGTGTACCAATACTAATCCTACATTAGCATCGACTTCTCTCCACCAATGTACCCAAATTTCCTTTCCACCACACAGTCTTTCTATTTAACAAGCACACTGGAAAAAAAAGTATTTCTTGGTTTGCAATACTTTCACTAATGACTTTTAATGGACATAATTATAACACCACATTGTACCTATCTCCCTCTTACAAATGCAGCCAAATACTCTCAACCCCACATCCCCAACTCAACTATTTGGATATGTTCTGCCTTTATGTTTCCTATGGACCTTTGTTGCTACCTTGTTCAACAGAAACATTATCAAGCTTAATACTTGTTATTAGGTTTCATATATATATATATATATATATATGATATATATGACATATATATCAAACTTCTATCTTTGTCTTTAACTAAATGCCAAATGGTCTGATTTATATGTATGACTTTGAAATAAGATTTAAAAATACTTTTTAAGATTTAAAAATACTTTTCAATAACAATATTGCCAAATACAGTAGTACCTAAACAGATAAAAGAGAAAGAGAGAGATGGAAGAAAATATCTTTCAAAGGGACAGGCTTGGATGGGGGGAAAGGGGAAACTGGTGACATCGGTGCCAGAAATGTATACTAGTGAAGTGATAGGTGTTGGTATATTGAATGACTGAAACTAAAAAGCAACAGTTTGTAACTGCATATCATGGTGAGTCAATAAAAATTAAGTTAATGTGAGAATTTTGAGGATGATTTCCAGAGTTCTCGGGACTCTCAACCTGCTAGGTCAAGTCGGCAAGACTCTGACAAGTTGTTTAAATCAATTTTAATGAACAGGGAAGGTAGAGGGGCCAGGAAAGGTAGAGATGCTTTATAACAAATTCTTAGGCCCCGAGAGGGAGAAAGATGGAGAGAGAGGTGGATTTGGGACCAAGGTAAGGTCAGATTGATGGCCAGGTAAAAGGAACAGGTAAACAAGCCAAAGGTTACACCTTCCAGGAAAATACAGCTGGGCAGAGCAGTGGTGCAAGCAGTAGGGTTCGATCCCCCGTCCCAAGCTGGGAGCGATTTATGAACGCATAGCCAGGAGTTACTCCTGAGCGTCACTGGGTGTGGCCCCCCAAAACAAACAAACAAAAAATAAAAATAAATAAAAATAAATACAGCTGAGTCCCGTAAAGTTCACAAAGCAAGCCCAGAATAGAAACTGTTTTGCCAACTGCCACCTCCCACTCCTACTTCACAACTCCCACTCCAAACCTCACTCTGGGTCGGGTGAAGGGGCGGGTTTATACCCCTGGACAAACTGCCAGCCAAAAACAATAGGTTAAAGTATTTCTAAAAAGGGCAGACCCCTTTTATGGCTGCAACTGGGGTGTTACAGTGTAATGTAGGACAAGAGATGATGGAGATATAGTAGAGCGGTTAAGATGCATGGAAAGCCTGTCTGGAGTACAGGTGGGGGTGGGTTGGGATGGAGGGAGATTTGGGACATTGGTGGTGGGAATGTAGCATTGGTGATGGGGGTGTTCTTTACATGACCGAAACCTAATCACAATCTTATATGTAATCAAGATGTTTAAAGAAAACAAACAAACAAACAAACAAACAAAACAAAACAAAACCTTAAAAAAGATGCATGGTTGGCCTGGTTTCACTTCTCAATACCCTGTGTATTTCCTCAATTTCTGCCAGGAGAGACTCCTGACCAGATAAGCCCTCAGCACAGCCAGTTGAGGTTCTAAAAGGAACATTTTAAATAGGAAAGGTTAGAAACCATTGTTACTGGAATTAACATAGTGTAGTGATTTTGTCTTTTTACACTTTTCCAGTGAATTTTATTGTAAATTTGTTGTTTGTAAAAACATCCAATAGATCTGTCATAGATTTTGTAATAAATCAATACTAATTTGGAGTCTCACCTAGACTCTGACTTTGCTAGTTGGGGGCAAAGTTTCTCTTTCCATATACTCATGAATTTCTGTATTTTTCAAATTGTGACATTATAGTTTCCTATAATAAATTTTGCCATTGTTACATTTTTCAAAATACTTTTAAATTGATTATCTCATTAACTGTTTATCACGACTCTCTACTGTAGATAAGTAGGATGATGTAGATGCAGTCAAGGCTGACCAATTGACAATGGATTTTTCCCCCTAGTAGTTATACTAATTGTATTGGTAGGAGGCTAAAAGCTTTGTTGAAATATAATTTACATTCCAAATAACTCATAATGTCAATATATATAAATTTTATATTTCAATTTTAATATAAATTGTGAAACCTTACCACAATAAACTTTGGAACATTCATTTCATTTCTTTTGCCAGGGATCAATCCTAATGTCTCACACACGCAAGGCAAACTGCTTGACTGCTGAGCTCCATTTTCAGTCCTTGGACATTTTTATCATCACAAAGAAATGTAAGTAAAATCAGAGAACTTGAAAGTAGAGAAATATCAAATTATGGTAGACATTTAACAAATGCAATGGTAAGGTCCTTGGCAGCATAAATATTAAACGTTTGTACATATTAAAACTTTAGTCAAGGGCCGGGCGGTGGCGCTAAAGGTAAGGTGCCTGCCTTGCCTGTGCTAGCTTTGGACGGACCGCGGTTCGATCCCCCGGTGTCCCATATGGTCCCCCAAGCCAGGAGCAACTTCTGAGCACATAGCCAGGAGTAACCCCTGAGCGTTACCGGGTGTGGCCCAAAAACCAAAAAAAAAAAAAAAAAAAAAACTGTAGTCAAACACATTTAAATTTAGGTCATTTAAATAAAGAAATTGATTATTAAATGAAAAAAATGAGAAACAGCATAGTTACCATATCTTCAACACTGAAGAGTCTCACAACTACTAAATTCTGTCAATAATATTTGTTTATGCTAGATGCTGCATATTTAATATATATTAAATAGCATTTTAATTTCTATCTACAATATTTGTTCATGATATGCAATATATTTATGTATATAAAATGACAAAGTTTTTAAATGTTTACAAAATATTTATATAGTGCATAAATACATTAAATTATTTATTATTTATTTTGCTTATCATTTAAGTCTTTTGTTACTTAGATATTTTCTCCTCCTAGATAAGGGACATAACAATAGAAAGGCGAATTACTTTGCCTAAGATCATAAAATTGGGATGTGACATAAACTGAATTTTTTGATGTAAGGTATTAAGAAAGTCAAGAAAATCCATTCACGGTCTGTCTTAGTGGTTTTCATTTTCTTGGGAAGATATTGACCACTAATGTGATATCGTATTCTATAACAGATGCATAAAAAGAAAAGAGTGGCATGGTTTGTATAGCATATAATAGTGGAACTACAGAAATGTGCTCTTTCAACTTTGCCTCATAAATTATTGAGAAGGAACAATGATTTGCTTACAATTTGACTTACAGAGCCATGGGAAATTAGTTCTCTGAGCTGGAAAGAGCCTCAGAGACCACCGAGTCTAGCCACTTCATTTTATCGATGAAGAAACTAGGTGGACATAGAAAGAGCAAACTATTTGCCCAAGATCATAAGTCTCAAATATAGTGACAGATAATGACCTTTCAGCTGCAATTGGAAGAATGAATTACTGAAGGTAACAACTTCATCTAGAATAACTGCAAACAACAAAGTAGGGTAAAGCTAGATAGTGATGTAGAAAAATTAATTCAGTCAGAATTCTAATATCGTTTCTGGAGGGCTAAAGCTGGAAGTTTGGTAGCTTGTTTTGCATGAGGTTGACCCAGGCTCATCTCTGGCATCCTATATGGTCCCCGTGCCCTGCCAGGAGTTATTCTTGTGTGCAGAGTCAGGAATATACCCTGAGCATAGTCTGGTGTCACCCCCAAACCAAAATAAAGTAAACTAAAATCAATCTGCCACAAATTCACTTGAGACCTTACAGATATCACTTAATCTCTTTAGACATCAATTTATTCATCTGGAAATGGGTATAAATTTATATTTTCATACATATATACATGTTCTTATATTAGAGATATGATATGGTGTTTAGATGTTTACCTTGCACACAGACAAGTTAAGTTTGATCTGCAGCACCCCAAATGGTCCAGAGAGAAAGGCTAGAGGATAAAGTCAGGAGTAAGCCAAGTATAAAACCACTCCTCAAAGATCTTTTGAAAACTGTGCTTATTAAAAATAAAGAGATTGTATTAAATAAATAAATAGTGGAACATTTTAAAAATTCTAAGACAAGGATAAGGCACTACATTCATATGTTGATATGTATAGCTGAGTACTGAAACATAATAATGTTATAAAATGTTACTTTTATAAAATTAAATAAATGCCTTGAAATCTTTGGAAGGTTACTAATGAATTGAATAAGTGAAAACAGTAATAATCAAAAGAAAATTTTAAGAGCTCTATTGTAAATTTGCATATATATATATATATATATAGGAATAAAGGCACAAATCTCTTTTAAAAGCACCATAGCTAGTTCTTTCATAAAATATAAATTGTCTATTTTTAGTAAGTTAATATTCAAAATACATTATATGAGTTAATAACACATCCATTCTGTATGCTATATTGACACTAGTTAATACAATAGCATGGGGCTATTTCCAATCATTTCCATAATAAAGTCTTATTTTGCATGCTTTTTTCCTTTGGGATGCAAAATCAATTCAATCATTTTATGAGGAAAATATCATCATTTTCTAAATACTAGCAGTCACTCTTTCAACTATTATTTATTTAATTCTTCAAGTGTATGCAGATTCAATGAAGAGAGTTATCTCCTAAAATGGGAAAGTTTAAAAATATTACATACGTGAAACTAGTATTGAAAACCTGACTTTTTATGATTCAAGCTACGTGACCAGCCAAGAGCTATTTGTTAAACTTTCACAAGAAGAATGTTTCACAGCGGAGAAGCAGAGCAGATGATGTGTGTGTAGGGGGGTGAGTGGGAGGGCAAATAGCGCAGCTCTGTAAGCAGGAGATAGAGCAGGCAGAAGAAAAGTGATCATATTGACGCATTCTTCCTTCCTCTTACACCTTCCTTGATGGAATAATAGTAGGGATCTGTTCCATGTGTATCATATCACCCTTCAGAGTTTACAGAGTGCTTTCACATTTATTATCTTATTTGATCCTCATGCCAAATATAAAAATGGGATATAGAAGGCATTGTTCTTTCCATTTTGAGATAAGAAAGCAGGACCCTGAAGAGGTGAAGTGTCCTTTCCATTAGTGCCAGGACTAGAACTCACATCTTAGGTCTCTAAAAGCAGTTTCATTCCATTATCTTCATCTAGCTGAGTTTTTTGTATCCTCCAATATCCTTATTTGATGGTATATATCATAAAATGTACCTTTGAGCTGACTGTGCCAAGCAGCAGTAGCAGGTAGAAAAGGAGTAAGAAAAAGAAAAGAAATTAACCCTAAAGGTTTGGTAGGACAATATGGAGTAAATTGTTTCCACTGGTAAAAGATCTTTTTTAAAAAATTCCATTCTGGTCAAACCTTATGTTAAATGTTATGCTGAAAGTGTGTGTGTGTGACTCTGTGTGTGTGTGTGTGTGTGTGTGTGAAACAGAGGGGAAGAGAGAAATGCTAGCATTAGTATATGATAGTTAGAGAATGCAGCATGGATATTACAGTTCTTCCCATCTCTATGTTTCACTTCTAATGGTTTAAAATGATAAAGTTATACAGCCACACAATTTGATTTCCTTTTTGTGAAACAGGGGGCATTAAGTTTGTAAATATGTAAGTGGTATTTATCATGAAAGATAAAGTAAAATTTAATCAGTATAAATATAGAACAACTTCTTTACTTAAAATATTTCATGTAAACTTCATTCTGGTTCCAAAATAGTAATTCTACCAGTATTCTTCATTTACAGACATGAGTTCAGTTCCAGATGGTTATTTAGGGACATTTTAAAGTATTCAAAAATCATACAGTGAAGATATGGTTAAGGTCCTGGAAAATACGTGACTGACCAAGTAGTATAGTGACTATGATAAATTCTGTTTCAAAAATCATGTAACAAATACTGAGGGCTATCTACGGAGATAAAATAATTGCCACATTTACCATATTTTTGTTTCCTCTCAAAATAAATCCAGAGGCTTCATTTGGTAAAGGGAGGGAGAAGAGGACAGAATACAACACAAGTTTCCTAAGAATATGTAATTCTGTAATCAGTAAATAATATGTCTTAAAACATCTATTTTCTTTTACTCTGTGCCTCAACAGATAATGAATAGAATATACCTTGTAGAATTTACTATTTTGCTTATACTCTTCTTTTTACTTCTTGAAATTTCCTTAGCTCTTTTTTGTTGTACCCTCTCTCCTCCTCCAATCTTGAATGCCTCAATGTTAATCTTGGGAAATGACTATACTACCTGGGGTGTGGTTTAAAGTGAGAGTGTGGATGAAGGTAAGAATTGTAATGTGCTGTTTATCTACATTTTGCTAAAGAGTCTATTTTAAGCATACAATCCATTTTATATTATTTCTTTTTCTCCTCATCTTCAAGTGCTATTAATCAAGAATCATACCTACTTCATATCAAAAGAGAATTCATCTATTGACACTGACTTCATCCTTCTTGGCATGACAGATGACCCTCAGTTTGGGGTCAGCTATTTGGAGTTTTCCTTTTCATTTATATTGTCACTCTACTGGGGAATATAGGCTTGGTGGTCCTGATCAGAGTGAGTCCTCGCCTTCATACCCCCATGTACTTTTTCCTCTCTAATCTGTCCTGTCTTGACTTCTGTTTTTCTTCTATCACAATCCCAAAAACTTTAGAAAACTTATTATCTAAGTTACAGGCTGTTTCTTTCCTTGGATGTGTGACTCAAATGGTCTTGTTCATAATCTTTGCCTCTACTGAATGCAACCTTTTGGCTACAATGGCCTATGACTGCTACACTGCCATCTGTTATGCACTTCTTTATCATGTCACCATGTCTAAATTCCTTTGTCTCCTCTTGGTAGCAGGATGCTATCTTGGTGGCCTAATTAACATGGTTTCTGTGACAAGTTCTATTGCACAACTATCATTCTGTGAGCCATGTGTCATTCCCCACTTCTGTGACATTCCTCCACTATTGGCATTGGCTTGCTCTGATCCTTGGGTCACCCAGTTATTGGTTATTGGTTGTGGAGGATTCACCCTGGTCACATCCATCATAGTGATACTTGTCTCCAACATCTCAGTCCTCATGACAATCCTAGAATTCCCTCAACTTCTGGCAAACAGAAAACTTTTTCCACTTGTGCTTCCCACTTAACTGCTGTGGGCCTGTACTACGGAACCACTATGTATACTTATCTGCAGCCTTCTCGACATGAATTCCAGGCAGGAAATAAGATGGTCTCAGTGTTTTATACTATGGTGATTCACATGCTAAATCCTCTCATCTACAGTTTGAGAAACCAAGAAGTGAAAGTTTCTCTATGGAAAATATTGAAACTAATTCCCTAATCTTCCATTTTGTGTCTCAATAATGCAATATATTTCAAGAAGACTTGCTCACAGTTTATGTGTAGTATTTGTTTTATAAATGATGTCTTATTTAAATATTTTTGATTCACAATGATAGTTTCTACTGGACATAATTCAAAACACATGTCCATTGCCAATCAAACCAGTGTACCCATCTCCCTCCATCAAGGAACCCATACATCCCCTGCTCTCATTTTCCCCAATGCAATTGTGTGGATCAGTTCCACATTTATGTTGCCATGAATGTATAAGGTCTTATTAACTGCAATTGACTCACTGTTCTGAAGAGAAAAGGCAGTAAAATAGGAAGTAATTATATGGAAAGGTAGTATACTTTTTAACATTGACAAGAAATACTTTAAAGAAGGAAATATATGTGGGTATTTATATGTTGATTTGAACTGTGAATAGATATAGTAACGAATTAAAATAATTGTAATATAAAATGTTCTCAAAACAATGTAATTTGACTATAATTGATAGAACATGGATGAAATGTGAGGTGTAATTATTTGCTTTATCTCTGATTTGATATTAGGTATCAGATATTTGTTTTATCTTGGATGAGATTCTCCGATTGAAAATTTTCTTGGTATCCCTTTTGCTGAATAAGTTCTGAAAATAGCTTTCATAAGCATCCAAAGGACTTTTAAATGAGTTGTTTAAAATACTGAGCCTATGTAAGTCTTTAAAGTGTTAGGCTATATATGAACTTCCCACTTAATTATTGATGATTATTAGAGTAGATTATAAAGAGATTGATGTTTGGCTAACAAAGAGACAAGGTACACTAAGCATAGCAGGATTTTCAAGTTCTTTATAAGGAACAATGAATCACTGATTGATGGAGTATCTAGGTCTGAATTTCAGCTATGATATTTTACATGCAAATTATAAATGGGCTTGAGTCAAGCCCATTGGCATTCTTAAATATAATTTCAATAAGCAACAGAAGTGTAAGTAGAACCGAATTAATTTATATAAACCAGAGTCCTCCAGATGGTAAAAATGTGTAGAGAAATTTGTTGGCATTGTTTGTCTTATCTAAAAATATTGAAGAACAGGCTTATCTTTTATTTATTTATTTTTATTTTTATTATCGAAATCTTATGGTTAACAACTACTAAAATGGTGGTTTCCATTGAGTACAATTCCAACATCATATCCATCACCAGTGTACCAGCCACCTATCTCGAGAAACCCTACACCCCTCCTTTTCAACCCCCTCAACACAGTTGTATGGAATAGTGCTCCCATTATGTTAAGAATAGGTCTTTTTCAAAGCAAACATTGCTTATTTGAAAACTATAAACCTTGATATCTTGCCTTTGATCACTTAATATCTAGTAATACAAATTAAATAACTAATTTGGGGAAATAATAAAATTGGCTCATGTTGCAAAGACAAACAGAATGTAGTTTTTTTGTGTGTGGATGTATTTTTTTAATTATATAATTCATTTATACAGAGAAATCATCTGGATTGTCTATTTACAGTATTTTTTTTCATTGTCTTTTCCATTGGTCAGAATGTAGTTTTATTTACATTTAGTTCAGGCATATTTGGTGGGACTTAAGATTAGTTTTGCTCTCCCTGTTATCCCAGAAATTAGATTTTTACTAGGGTCTTCTAAATCCTAATTTGAAGAGGAATTATTTATTTACTAGCCATATGTGAAGCAATTGCCTTGGAGTTTCATATCCTTATATCCAATGATCATCTAGATTATTCATCAAAATTTTCTTCAAATACCCAACAACTGATCATGAAGATGTAATACAAATTAGTTGTCGTTTTTAGTTTTAATTTTGTTTTGTATTGAGGTCACACCCGGTGGCGCTCAGGGGTTACTCCTCGCTCTGCACTCAGAAATCATTCCTGACAGTATCAGGGGACAATATGGGATGCCAGGGATTGAACCAGGGTCATTCTTGCATCTTCTGCATGCAAGGCAAATACCCTACTGCTGTGCTATCACTCCAGTCCCATCTTGTAAGGAATTATGTTTTCATGTAATTCGCTGCAACATGGATGGAACTGGAAGATATTAAGTTAAATAAAGTAAGCCAGAAGAAGAATAAAATACAGGGTATCACGTATATGTGGTTTAAATCGGGATTTAAGTACTCAGAGTATAGTGAGGAGAAAGAAAGAAATTGAGTGGATGAGGAGAAAGACAGATGTGAAATAAGAGGGGACAAAGGCTAAGGGAACTCAGGTGTATTGATGGTTTTAAGGAAGGATAGTGGACCAGAGCCATAGAACAGCAGGTGTGGCATTTGCCTTGCAATGTGGCAGACCCAAGTTTGGTCAGGAGATATTATATGGTCCTCTGAAACTACAAGAGTGATATCAGAGCTCAGAGCAAGAAGTAACCCCTGAGAACCTCTGGGTATGGCCCCAAACACAACACAACAATACAAAAAGTAATCTTTAAACGTTAGTGTAACTCCACCCTGGATTTAGGTGTAGCTACCTGAGACCCACCCATTTCTGGGAGGGGACTTGGGAACCAGATATTATGTGTGACCTTACCTGCAAGACCCCACCCATTCCTGGGAGGGGTCTTGGAAAAGGTAGATAAGCCTTTGAGCCAGGGGATTAGGGGTTCTGCCCTGCTGGGCTCTCTGGCTTTTGGGTCTTTGGCTTTTTGGTCTTTGACCAGCATGGAGGTCAAAGGAAGATGGCTGAAAGGAATTAAGATACAGGGTAGCTAAGAATGGCTGAATGCTTGAAAGGTGATAGGGCATGAATAAAGTTGAATCTTCCTGATGCCTGCCTGTGAGTGAGTTCAATACCCATCGCTTTCCTGAACCCCAGACCTGCCGGTTGATGGGGGATGAAGCCACGTGGCCGGGGCCTAAGGACAAAGGCCTCCATCCTTCACCATCCACCTCTATCCTTCACCATCCACTTCCATCCACCATCATTCTTTAATTATTTGATACAACATGTTAGAAAAGAAAGGACTGAATTAAATATCCAAACCACTGAGTCAACAACAATGAAAACATGAGACTAAACTTTTAACAATCAAACTTCAAAAGGTGATGTCAGTTTGCAGTGGGTGTGGGTATGGGATAGCCTCTGAAAACACTGTGACATTGTGACAGTGGTGGTGGGATTGGATGTGAAACATTGTGTGTATAAAACTTAATTATGAGTACCTTTGTAAATCAAAATTATTTAAATAATAAAACAAAAGAAAGAAAGAGTTCCTTGGGCTCTTCAAACACTGTTCAAAACTGAGAAATTTTAACTTACTTCCTTTATTCTCTTGTTACTTATCTAAATCAATAGTATCACTATGAACCCATTTCCTAAGCTCTGAACCTGTTTGAATCTTTGTAAAAAAATCAACAAAATCCATCAATTCTCCCCAAAGCTTCTTATATTATTTTACTCCACTTCTACTAACAATGTTCTAAATCATAGCACACTGCAATTTTGGTCTATAATAGCAAAATATTATTCTATCTCTTCTATGTCCACGGTGTATCCTATTAAACCTAGTTAACCAGTGTGGTTTAAATATAAACCCAACAAAATATACCCTCTTCTACCTTTCACACCGCTTCAGTCCTTTCTATTTCTCCCATTGCCTATGAGATAATCTCCAAAATACTAAATTTAACATGCAGAGCTTTCCATGTCTTGTCTTGTCCAAGATGTATTAAATCTTTGAAACACAAAATTAAATCCTACTTTATTTTCCAAATAGATTTTCCTGATATTTTGAGTAAAAGTAAAAATTCACACAACATTTTCATTACTTTATAATAAAATTCTTTGTTTTGTGACTTGTTGTTTTGCTAGCCTCTACTGGCAAGTTGGAAGGATGGAGCTCTATTTAGCTAAGTTTTTAAGCCTCTATCTCTGTCTGTCTATGGATCTAGCATCTAAGAAAGGTTCAAAAAAGCTTTAGCAGAGTTGAAACTCACTCAGAACTAACCTTTATTCTAATAACTAGTTCATTTTACTCACCAGGAAATGTTATACCCTACTGCATAATAGAGGAAATGTAGAAGAACTCTATTCTGGAACATAAGCTTTTAAAAGCTGACTCTAAATTTTGCAGATGTTTCTAATGACTCTCATCCAAGATAAGGAACTTGAACCTCATTTATATGGTTCCTATATTTTAGTTCTCTGCTGCCCAAATGTTTGGCTGCTAATGACATGCCTTTCCTATATTCCTGTTATCAGGTAACTGCCCCCCCCCCCAAAAAAAACATGGTGTATTTCTTTATGCACTAAAGACTACTCTGGAAGATTCAAAATTAATGATACTGAATAATCAGAGATAGAAAGAACCATAAAGGTCATTGATAGTAATAGGCTTTTGTGCCTGTGTTTTAGTTGTTTGTTTTGGAGCCAAAAGCTACAGTGATTAAGACTCACTACTGGTTCTTTGCCTAGGAATCACTCGTGATGATGCTCTAGAGACTATTATGGAGCCAGGGATGGAACCTGGTAGGATACATACAAGGCAAATGCCTCTTTACCTGGAATTATAATAAGTTTAAATTGAAAATAATTTCTTTAAAGAAATAAAGACCAACACAGTGCACAATTATAGAGAACAAGCAATGTTAATCAAACCTATTGTATTAACATTTAAAGAGAGTAACACCAAGGGAGAGCAACACTCTAGATATCACTGACACAGTAGTAAGTGACAGACACATTAGAATTCAGTCGCCCTGATTAATGTGCCAGAATTATCTAGGCTCTGTCATAATGTATGATGCTTAACACAGTTGAGGGCAAGCATAAGACAAAATGGGCTTCATCAAACAGACCTGAAGTCACTGATCTAGCATCTCTCTCATTGGTAAGTAGAAGTGCTTCTCTCCTTCTTATGACAGTTAGTTTCAAAGATACTTTTTTTTTTTGGTTTTTGGGCCACACCCGTTTGATGCTCAGGGGTTACTCCTGGCTATGCGCTCAGAAATCGCCCCTGGCTTGGGGGGACCACATGGGACACCGGGAGATCGAACCACGGTCCGTCCTACGCTAGCGCTTGCAAGGCAGACACCTTACCTCTAGCGCCACCTTCCTGGTCCCTCAAAGATATTTTCAATCTCATAAGATGTGATGGATGTCAGTGGACACAAAATTATTTAGATATAGAATTTCTTACCACCAGAATTGACTATGTGACTTGGAGACCCAGAGCAAATGTAAATATGAAGTTCCTTGTTTAAAAACACACAGAAAAAATGCCATTAACGATATTCAAATAGCAAGTTTCCCCTTTCAGTGCAGCTTCACTCAATCTGCCATATTATTTATATTTATGTGATGTACAACCTCTATGATGTAGAAATACTTTCAGAGAGAATGTTGGCATGAAAAGGTGCCTAGTGCCCTATGCTCTTTTATTTGGTATATGTATCCACTCACTCGCTTCCATGTTCTTTCACTTGCCAACCATTGGACAGAGATACAGGGAACTAGTCAGGAGTGAATATGTTGAGCCAGAAATATTCTCTTTCTATAGATTGACAGATCTAACCCAATGTGGTCAGGCAATGACCAATTGTTGGATGCTTGTAAGACAAACACCTTATTCGCTGCACTATCACTAAGGCCCTTAAATAATTTATTTCTTCATAGCTGTTGCTATGAAGTTTAAATAAGGTTTATTATTAGCTAGAAAAATACTCACAGTAAATACTCAGAAAACATTATTTGTGCTTCACAGAATTTATATTTTTTAGATATCCAATACAACATCAAATTTGTTTACTCTAGCTCTGCTGAAGGCCTGTTTCAAATGGCATTTAATCCATATTCATAGCCTATAACCAGATTGACTCTTCAGTGGATCCTAAGCCTTGTGGGGAAACTCCACTAGATCTGAACAAATTGAGTGATTCATCTAGATGTTACTAGAGTTTTTCAAGGTCTTTTTTTTCTTTCACAAGCTCAGAACTCATCTGAGCTCAAGCTAGATTTTTACCACAGCCTCAGGGAGCTCATTTTCAATTCTGTTACACCTCCATGAGCCTCATAATAAGTGGAAAGCCTCATTGTCATAAAAATAATGGTTACTGGTTATTACCAGAAAAATATATCCCAGGTAATCTCTGTACCACTGTCTTAGCTACAATGCTCCAGAATTAGATCTATAGGGTGGACACTGAGGAGGGCCGGAGTTAAGGACAAGTTTTAATACCAGTAGTGCCTAGGCCAGATTTTCTAGTGAGGATATGATCCTCACTATAGGCACGATAGGCAGTTCTCTGTAAATTAAGGTAATAGTTACCTTCCTGCAGACTGTCCAAGAGGATAATAACTGACCACTTTGTCTCTGGATCCCTAAATCAGCATTGCAGCTTGTGCTCATTTGTGCTTTCAGTTAGCTTTCAGCACATTTTTTACCCTTCATGCTCATCCCTTGTGTACAATCCAAATAGACTCAAATCACGTTCATGTGATATGTCCTCTTCTATATCTGTGCAGTGCTTAGACCAGCAATTGCTCTTGGTGTCTCTGATGGAAGAATCCTGATCAGAATGATGGTTCCCTGTCTCACTAAACTTGGTCAGAACAAGTGCCCAAAATGAATCTGTGAGTTTGAGAAAATCATCAGATATTGGTAGAGGGGAGCAGGGTCCATTATAAGATCCCACCACCTCCAAAACTGAGCATCAAAGTCTATCTGACTCTATGATTCTCATCTATTGTCCAAGGTGAGAGGGGCATCATAGGATCTCTTTGCACTCAGGGATGGCAATTCTGTCACATAGGTAACTTGAAGGGATCTATCTGTTCAGGATCATTCCATTCCAGGGATACGAGCAAAACTTTCCTCTAGAATATTGAATGTCCTGTTTCTCAAGTCTCAATACGTGAGAGGACAGACTGAAGCAAATAAAATACACCATACCCAGAAGATTATAAATTCTGGAGAGCTTTAATTTAGCTGAGTTTTATATCACATTACACAAGTGAAGATAGATGGGTAGATTTCTGGGATCAGAGCTTTAAGCATGAGCAGTGGGGACAGATTTCTTGCTTCTGGAGAGGCAGAATTCATATTTTATATTTCTGAGAGCATGACTAGGCTGAGATCAGTGAAAAACTAAAATTAGTTCTTTCATCAAAAAACAGTTTTGTGTCCACACTATATGTACTAATTTGCTTTAGGCAGCATAGTAGTATAGGAAAAAATGAGGAGAGAAGAACCAAATAGAAAGCATAGCACTTCCTTTGGGGGAAGCATAAAATATTGACCCTAGGAAAAAGTGCTGAAGCACTTGAAAAAATTGAATAGAAATTGATTTTACTTTGCTTTTCTTGAAAAGGGATATATAAAATTATATAAAATTCCTTTTCAATCTCAGGAAGTTGCCACCAACTTCCCTTTTAATCTTAGAAATATTTACCTAATCTAAGAAAGTAAACACAATTTAGAGGTTGAGTTGATAGCAACACACATATTGATGTTAATATATCTTCAGTAGATAAATGCTGGTTGGACATAGAGACTAATTAAAGGAATTAAATTACTTTTTCTTTAATCATGAAAAAATGCATGATTTTATTACTGAAAAACCGAGAAAGGTCAAGTAGAGGAATAAATATAAAGAGGACACTTCCATTAACATTTTAGTGCATATCATTTTGTAGCCAGCATTTAAATGTGAATACAAACATGTTTATAAATATATTCAGTTACAGTAGAAGAATATTGCAGTAACTCTTCTGTACTTTGCTTTATCACTTAAAATAGTTTAGAAAATATGAGAGTGTGGGAGGTAGTATGCTTATCTTGCATGCTTCCAATCCTTGTTTGACTCTCTGGCACCACATATGGTTCCACAAATATCACAAGGAGTCACTCAAGGAACACAACAGGGAATAGCCCCTAGGCATTTCCAAATATGGTAAAAATGTATATATGTAAATACATGTATATTAAAATATGAATGCATATAAGCATTTTCTACAAGAATTTAATGTTTGCCTAATACTCCAATGTATAGATGAAGTCTTATGACTAATAATTAATTAGTAGATTTGAGGACACTAAAAGGAAGTATATATAAAAATAAATTATATCAATGTGCTCCAAAAGATGAAACATATAATTTAAAATGTGGACTGTACTTTGTTAAATGCATAAATAGGAAGCTATGGTAAATGTGAGTCCTAGAAAGAATAACTATTTTCTATGCTCATATGTCATGTGAACAGCCTTTGAAGGAGACCTTCATTTTAGTGGGTTTAAAAAGTCTAAGAGATTTTACCAAACATTAACACACAGTATGTAGTTGAACATGCATTTTATATCAGTGTAGATCTCTGACACGTTTGTGGCAGCCTGTGGGTTTCCAAAGGATGGAGGGAAGATGTTCTATAATCTAGTCTCTTGGCATCCAGGTGGGAAACCATAGTTAAAAGGAATTGTACTTTCACTGAAGTTGAGAACCTTTTGGGGATAGATGATCATGCATGCATTAGAGAAGAGAATGCCAATCCTTAGAGGAGGCTAAGAAAGCATTTGATTTTATTAAGGAGGATTATCATAAGAAAGGTAATGAGTAAAGTTTCAGAATAAAAAGTAGAACATAATAACTGTGAAGATGTTGAATCTGATGACTCCAATGGTGCTTTGAAAGCAGGTTTTATAGGAGTGTAGCCATGGTCACAGGGAGTAAATAAATACAAGCAAAAAAGAGATCAAATCTGATTGACTTTTTTTGGGGGGGTCACACCCAGCAGTGTTCAGGGGTTACTTCTGGCTCTACACTTAGAAATTGCTCCTGGAAGACTCTGGGGGACCACATGGGATGCCAGGACTCAAACCACCGTCCTTCTGCAAGGCATGCCCTACCTCCATGCTATCTCTCCAGCCCCGAATCTGATTGACTATTATCATGACCACTATATTCCCTACTATAGTAATAGCATAAAGAAAGAAGAGTAATTCAGAGAGGATTTAAAATAAAGGTAACTTTAAGGAGAAAGTCAACATTAAGCAACAAAACTTTGCCATAACAGTTAAATTATCTCCATATTTCTCATACTAGAAGAAAAATTTCCAATACTCAAACTCTGAGATTTTGCAGATATTTTAGACGAGGGCCCCACTTTTAGCTTTTAATTCCCTGAGTTGTCACAAAATCAAACAGGCAATTTGCAGTTGTCCCAAGGGGTAAAACCAATGCACATAATTTAAAATTCATTCAAAGTCATGTTTAATTAACATAATATTTAATTCTTCTTTAATTACTTTTAGGAACTCACATATTGCTTTGGGTAATGAGTAAATTATACAAAATTAGTGTGTCATGACATGGAAGATGTTAGGAATCATTAGTCCGAATAGATGGTTTTCCTTTCGACTTGATCATTGTCACTACTGAAATATTTAAAATAGATAATATTTTCCTACTTTCCTTTCCTTCCATCTTCAGTGAGTATTATGTTGAGACTTGGAAGATTATGTATTTGCCCACCATATTTGCATATGGAACTTGAGTCTCTGATCAAGCCAAGTGTCATCATCTCGTACATTTCATGTCATAAAGATAATAAGAGTTTTTCTCATATATTACAAGAACATAATAGATTTCTCTCTGTTTTTTAAGAACTGAGTGAGATAATGCACAAAAGTTATTTATGAAAATATTGCCATTTTAGTAAAATTCATACTTAATGTAGCTGTAGCAGAAGTGTTCATTTACACAGCAGGGGAATGAAGAAAGTAATAACAGTAATGGCCACTAATAGAACAACCTTTGGGAAGCTATGCAATTCAGTTCTATGAAAATCTAGTAGCTAGTGAAAGAATAATTTTTCTTTACTGAAATATATGATTTATACCGCTTTACTCAAAATATGCAAATATTACTTGTATTGTGAAACATTACACATTAAGTCTATGGCAGCTGGTCTAAGGGTCCTGAAAAACAGTCAAGATTTTTCCTGATCAAGGAGCACAAATGAAGAAAATATTCCAAGTGCAAAGAAGCAGGACATTGGATGACATTTTGCAACTCCTTTGCACCAGATTGGAGGTGATAATGGCAAGATGGTCACAGATAGTGGTTATAGACTCTATTGTCATTTTATTATTTTTTTTATCAAAATAAGAAAAAAAATCACATAATCTCACTATCTCCAATAATTTAGGTCAGGGCCAGAGAGCAAACTTTCATTTAAGGGAAGTGTATACCATTAAGATTTCTCTCCATCTCACTTTCTTATCTTCTTTTTCCAATATAATATTTTCATCATTTCCATATATTATTTTTCATGCAGAAGTATAGCATAGAAAGAAAAGCAGTGAGACATCTTGGGATTTCTGGCTTTCCCACGCCTGAGAATTAGAACTCCTTAGCATTCTTCCCAGAGGGCCTGCCTTCTTCAGAGGTGAATCAGCCCGTCCACAGATTTTGGACATAGCTGGCTTCTGCTGGGTTGCTGGACCCTGGCAGACATCTTGGGATTTCTGGTTTTCCTGCGCCTGAAATTTTATCTCCTGAGCATTCTTTCCAGAGGGCCTGCCTTCTCCAGAGGTGAGTCCCCAGCCCAAAGACTTTGGACCTAGCTGGCTTTTGCTAGGCTGCAGAAGCATGACAGCTGCAATTCACGGTTCCAATTCACTTCGCGACTGCACATCTTCTAATTTTTTTGTTTGTTTTTGTTTTTCGGGCCACACCCATTTGATGCTCAGGGGTTACTCCTGGCTAAGTGCTCAGAAATTGCAACTGGCTTGGGGGGACCATATGGGATGCTGGGGGATTGAACCATGGTCGTGATGTCTCCTTGGCTTGGCTAGCGCTTGCAAGGCAGACACCTTACCTCCAGTGCCACCTTGTCGGCCCTGCATCTTCTAATTGATTAATACTACCATAACATAGAAAAATCCACAATACAACCTCATAGTCAAACACCATGCACATAGAATGAAGATGATAGACATGATGATCCAAAAAATATGAACCATCAGATTAGTATCTCAGATAAGGAGTTTAAAATAGAAATATGGAGGATACTCATGGAAATCAAAGAAAACATAGCTCTATCTGAACCGAATACAAAGACAGAAATTAGAAAACTTCAAATTGAAATAACAGATCTGAAAAACACAGTAGCTGAACTGAAAACCTCAACGGAAAGACTCTCCAATAGGGTAATAGTAGCCAAAGACAGAATCAGTGAACTGGAAGATGAAATTCAAAACAACTCCATGTAGCAGAAGAGACTGGAAAAAAACTTAAGGCAAACAATCAGACAATAGAAAGTACTCAAAGAATGTAAACAGATGAAAATAGAAGTCTTTGATAAACTCAACAGAAACAACATAAGAATCATTGGAGTTCCAGAGGCTAAGGAAGGAAATCCCCAGGAAGAATCAATAGTCAAAGACATCATCACAGAGAAACTCCCAGAGATAAATACTGCATGCAGTCAAATCCTGCATGCCTGAAGAGTACCAACTAAAAGAGACGCAAAGTAAAATACCCCAAGACACATCCTTGTTACAATGATGAATGCTACAAATAGAGGTAGAATACTGAAAGCAGCAAGATCAAAAAGGGAAATTACATTCAAAGGGGCATCCATAAGATTTACAGCAGACATGTCACAAGAAACTCTCAAGGCCAGAAGACAATGGTGAGTTATTGTGAAAACCTGAATAAAATGGTTGCTTCACCTAGAATACTTCATCCAGCCCGACTCAGAGTTCAGATTTGAAGGAAGAATACATACCTTCATGGATAAGCATCAGCTCAGAAATTTTACAGAGGCAAAACCAACCTTAAAGGAAAAACTGAAAGGTCTACTTTAAGACAAGACAGACCAACAGACACACCAAACTTATAGAGAAAAGTAAAATAAAATCCCATGACAATCGTTTCCCTCAATGTCAATGGACTAAATGCAACAATTAAGAGACACAGAGTGGCTAAATGGATCAAGAAGATGAACCCATTCTTCTGCTGCCTACAAGAAACTCACCTGAATAGTCAGAACAAAAATAGACTACAAATCAAAGACTGGAGGAAAATAATCCAAGAAAACACCCTTAGAAAGCTAGGGTGGCCACATAAATATCAGAGGACACAAACGTTAGACTTAGAAAAGTTGTAAGGGACAAAGATGGACACTTCCTACTAATCAAGGGATATGTGCAAAAGGAATAAATTGCATTACTAAACATATATGCACCCAATGAGAGATCAGCAAAATACCTAATACAATCATGGACAAATTTGAAGGAGGATGTCAATAATAACACAATAATTGTGGGAGATCTCAACACGGCCCTGTCAACACTTGAAAGGTCAACCAGACTGAAATCCAACAAAAATATACTAGCCCTGAAAAGAGTAATGGAAGAAAGAATTCAGGAAGATAGATGTATATAGAACACTACAGCTTCAGAAACCTGGATACATGTTCTCCAATGAACATGAGTTATTCTCCAAAATAGACCACATGCTGCACATAAAACATACCTCCATAAAATCAAGATAGGCATTTTGCAGGCTACTTTCGCTGATCACAAGGCTCTGAAATTAGATATGAACTACAAAAGGACACAGAATAACTTTAACAACTGGAAATTAAATAGCCCATTACTGAACAACCAGTGGGTCCGAGACAAAATTAAAGAGGAAATCAAAATTTTCCTGGAAATAAATGACAATGAAGACGTAAACTATGAGAATCTATGGGAAATAGAAAAATCAGTACTGAGAGGAAAATTTATAGCTTTGCAAGCACACATAAGGAAGGAAGAAGGAGCATACCTCAATAGCCTAATCACATAGCTTATAACATTAAAAAATGAACAACAAAAGGAACCAAATATTGGGAAACAGAAGGAAATAACAAAGCTTATACTAAATCAATGAAGTGGGAACCCAAAAAACAATTCTAAAAGTCAATGAAAGCAGAAGTTGGTTCTTTGAAAAAATAATATTAATAGAACATTGGCAAAACTCACAAAGAGAGAAACTTGATAATCTGTATTAGAAATGAAAAGGGGAGATCACTGCAGATATTGCAGAGATTAAAAGGGTAATCAGAGAATATTTTGAGAAACTCTATGCCACTAAACATAAGAACCTGGAAGAAATGGATAAATTCTTGGTCTCTTATAACCTTCCACAGTTGAATAAGGAGGATATAGCATATGAAAACACCCACAACACTATTAAGGAAATTAAAACAGTAAACAAATGTCTGCCCCCAAACAAAAGCCCAGGCACAGATGGATTCACAAATGAATTCTTTCACACCTTTCAAGAGGAACTACAACCAATGCTGGCCAGGCACTTTCATAAAATTGAAAAAAACGGGTACAATTACAAATAGCTTTTATGAAGCCAACATCATCTTGATACTAAAACCAGACATAGATGCTGCAAAGAAAGAAAATTACAGACCAATATCTGATGAACACAGATGCAAAGAACTTCAACAAAATCCTGGCAAATAGGATCCAATGCCTCATCAAGAAGATCATTAAGATCAAGTAGGTTTCATTCCAGGAATGCAAGGATGGTTTAAGATCTGTAAATCTATCGACAAAATACACAACATCAACAAAAAAAAATAAAAATCACATGATCAAAAATAGATGCAGAGAAAGCATTTGATAATGTCCAACACCCATTCTTCTTTTTGCTATCACTATAGCCCATTATAAGGGCTTTTATTTTATTTTAATTTATTTTTAATTATGAGAAAAAAGATGCAAAGAAAGAGGACAAGGTAAAGTTACAGTAGGACAATCACCCATAAACACAATTTTCAGAAGTCCCCTTGTTAATATCTTAACTTTGAACTTTCAGCCAAAGAACATTAAGAAAAATAAGACAGAACCCATGTAGAATTACTTTGTCCCACAAGTGCCCAGATTGTAATAAATAATATTTCTTAGCAGCACACAAAGCAATCTAAAGCCATAAAACATATGGAACTCCTTAAACATTGAAGGCATAGTACTTTTTTACATTTCCATGCACATGCATATTAGTTTAAGTTAACCTCAAAAGTTTAAGTGGGTTGTTTTTCTTTTATTTTCATTTTGCCATTTTTTCTTCTTTATTTGAACATCTTGATTACATAAATGATTGTGATTAGGTTTCAGTCATGTAAAGAACACCCTCTTCACCAGTGCAACATTCCCACCACCAATGTCCCAAATCTCCCTCCATCCCACCCCACCCCCACCTGTATTCCAGACAGGCTTTCCAGTTCCCTCATTCCTTCACATGATTATGGTAGTTTTCTGTGTAGTTATTTCTATAACTGCATTCACAAATCTTTGTGGTGAGCTTCATGAAGTGAGCTGGAAGTTCCAGCCCTCCTCTAATTGTCTCTGAGGATTGTTGCAAAAATGACTTTTATTTTTCTTAAAATCCATACATGAGTGAGACTAGTCTGCGTCTCTCTCTCTCCCTCTGACTTATTTCACTCAGCATGATAGATTCCATGTACATCCATGTATAGGAAAAGTTCATAACTTCATCTCTACTGATGGCTGCATAATATTCCATTGTGTATATGTACCACAGTTTCTTTAGCCATTCGTATGTTGAAGGGCATCTTGGTTGTTTCCAGAGCCTGGCTATTGTGAATAGTGCTGCAATAAATATAGGTGTGAGGAAGGGATTTTTGTACTGTATTCCTCTGTTCTTAGGGTATATCCCTAGGAGTGGAATAGCTGGGTCGAATGGGAGCTCAATTTCCAGATTTTGAAGGAATCTCCATATCGCTTTCCATAGAGGCTGTACTAGATGGCATTCCCACCAGCAGTGGATAAGAGTTCCTTTTTCTCCACATCCCCGCCAGCACTGATTGTTCTCATTCTTTGTAATGTGTGCCAATCTCTGTGGTGTGAGGTGGTATCTCATCATTGTTTTGATTTGCATCTCCCTGATGATTAGTGACAAGGAACATTTTTTCATGTGCCTTTTGCCCATATGTAGTTCTTTTTTATCAAAGCATCTGTTCATTTCTTTTCCCCATTTTTATGGGATTAGATGTATTTTTCTTGTAAAGTTCTGTCAGTGCCCTGTTTATTTTGGATATTAGCCCCTTATCTGAAGTGTGTTGGGTGAATAGTTTCTCCCACTCGGTGGTTGACTCTTGTATCTTGGGCACTATTTCTTTTGAGGTGCAGAAGCTTCTCAGTTTAATGTATTTCCATATGTTGCTCTCTGCTTCCACTTGTTTGGAAAGTGCAGTTTCCCCCTTGAAGATGCCTTTAGTCTCAATGTCATGGAGTGTTTTACCGACGTGTTGTTCTATATACCTTATGGTATCCGGTCTGATATCAAGTTCTTTAATTTATTTGGATTTTACCTTTGTACATGATGTTAACTGGGGGTCTATGTTTGCTTCTTTGCAAGTAGCTAACCAGTTCTGCCAGCACCACTTGTTGAAGATATTTTTCCTGCTCCACTTAGGATTTCTTGCTCCTATGTCAAAAATTAGGTAATTGTATGTCTGGGGGACAATGTCTGAGAACTCAAGCCTATTCCACTGATCTGAGGTTCTGTCTTTATTCCAATACCATGCTGTTTTGATAACTAGTGTTTTGTAGTACAGTTTAAAGTTGGGGAATGTAATACCTCCCCTACTCCTTTTACCTAGGAGTGCTTTAGCTATTCGAGGGTGTTTATTGTTCCAGATGAACTTCATAAGTGTTTGATTCACTCCTTTGAAGAATGTCATGGGTATTTTTAAGAGGATTGCATTAAATCTGTATAATGTTTTGGGGAGTATTGCCATTTTAATGATGTTAATCCTGCCAATCAATGAGCAAGGTATGTGTTTCCATTTCCGTGTGTCTTCTCTTATTTCTTGGAGCAGGGCTTTACAGTTTTCTTTGTATATGTCCTTCACGGCTTTGGTCAAGTTGACTCCAAGATATTTGAGTTTGTGTGGCTCTATTGTGAATGGGATTGCCTTCCTGAGTTCCATCTCTTCCCTATCATTATCGGTGTATATAAAGGCCATTGATTTCTCTATGTTGATTTTGTAGCCTGCCACCTTGCTATATGAATCTATTATTTCTAGAAGCTTTTTGGTAGAGTCTTTAGGGTTTTCTAAATAGAGTATCATGTCGTCTGCAAACAATGAGAGCTTGACTTCTTCCTTTCTTATTTGGATTCCCTTGATATCTTTTTCTTGCCTGATCGCTAGAGCAAGAACTTCCAGTACTCTGTTGAAGAGGAGTGGTGAGAGCAGACAGCCTTGACTTGTACCAGAATTTAGAGGAAAGGCTTTTAGTTTTTCTCCTTTGAGGATAATATTTGCCATTGGCTTGTGGTAGATGGCTTCAACTAGATTGAGAAAGGTTCCTTCCATTCACATCTTGCTGAGAGTTTTGATCAAGAATGGGTGTTGGAACTTATCAAATGCTTTCTCTGCATCTATTGATATAATCATGTGGTTTTTACTTTTCTTGTTGTTGATGTTGTGTATGATGTTGATAGATTTATGGGTGTTAAACCATCCGTGCATTCCTGGGATAAAACCTACTTGGTCATAGAGTATTATCTTCTTGATGATGCATTTGATCCTATTTGCCAGGATTTTGTTGAAGATCTTTGGTTCAGCAAAGGGATATTGGTCTCTAATTTTCTTTTTTGGCAGTGTCTCTGTCTGGTTTTGGTATCAAGGTGATGTTGGCTTCATAAAAGCTGTTTGGGAGTGTTCCCGTTTTTTTTAGTTTTATGGAAGAGCTTGGCTAGGATTGGTAGTAGCTCCTCATGAAAAATTTGAAAATATTCATTAGGAAAACCATCTGGGCCTGGGCTTTTCTTTTTGGGCAGATGTTCAATTACAGTTTCAATTTCTTCAGTAGTGATGGGGGTGTTTAGATATGCTACATCCTCCTTACTTAAATGTGGAAGGTTATAAGTGCCCAAGAATTTTTCCATTTCTTCTAGGTTCTCATGTTTATTAGCATAAAGATTCTCAAAAGGCCTCTGATTACCCTTTGGATCTCTGAAATTTCTGTCGTGATCTCCCTCTTTTCATTTCTAATATGGGTTATCAGATTTCTCTCCCTCTTTCTTTGTAAGTTTTGCCAATGTGGTGGGGTTCATTGGTTACAAAGAGTGCAGGGCCATGAAGTGAATTGAAGTGGCTGCGCTCTTCTGCTGCCTCTAGTTGACAGTCCTCAGAGTGAACAAAGGCACTGCAGGGCGGAGCCTCCACAGGCCAGGCACCTCAGCTTATTAGACAGCGACCCCCGCAGCCAGAATGTACTTACTCAGCAGCTTCAAAATGCAGTTTTTTTTTGGGGGGGTGCGCTCCCTAGGCCTCTGAGGAAACCTTCAGGGATTCAGAAGCACAGGCAGACAGGCGTAGAAGAAGTTTCCCCTGAAGTCCTCAGAGTCAGGTTGTTTTTCTTAAGGATTAGAGTCAATGGAGCACAGTAAAAGCAGTGTTAGAGTGGCAATTATTGTTTGCATAGACCCACAAAATATGAGGGACATGAAAAGAAAAAGCCTTGGCCTAAATACAAGAAGACCCTACTCCTGAAGTTTCCTGGCATAAGACCAACTCTAGGCTTCAGGCAAACTAGTTTGTCCAATCCAAGTCATTGTCTGTAGTGCCAATACACTTTTATTTTTCACCCAGTCTCTGTTGTTGGTATCGTGTTTCTTTATTAAATATCCTGTAATCTTCATATTCTACATTGCAGGCAGGATGATGCGGAGTGTCCTCTAGTTGCCCCTCACAATTAAAGGACAATGCTGAGAGCCCTGCCTGTCCTGTAAGCAGTCGTTGTTGTTGTCAAGTCTTCTTTCTTAGTGTTAAGGGAAATCTCTTTTGAGCAGGTCGATGTCACAGCAGCAGTAGAGTCTTCCTTGGTAGATGATTTCTTCCAGGTGTTGTTATAAAAAACCTTGGATGTTTTGTAGATGGCTTCCCCAATTCAGGGGCCAAAACCCATTCTTGATAAAAATTCTCAGGAAGATGGGAAGGAAAGGAAACTTTCTCAATATAGTTAAGGCCATCTACCACAAGCCAATGGCAAATATTATCCTCAATGGAGAAAAATTAAAAACCTTTCCTCTAAGTTCTGGTACAAGGCAAGGCTATTCCCTTTCCCCACTCCTTTTCAAGATAGTACTAGAAGTATTTGCTGCTTTAGCAAATAGGCACAAAAAAGATATCCAGGCAATCCATATAGGAAAGGAAGAAGTCAAGCTCTAACTGTTTGCAGATGACATGATAAACTAATTAGAAAACCCTACAGACTCTACAAAAATCTTCTAGAAACAATAGATTCATATAGCAATGTGTCAGGCTACAAAATTAATACATAAAAACCAATGGCCTTTTTATACACCAATATTGATAAGGTAGAAATGAACATTAAGAGCACAACCCCTTTCACATTAGTGTCACACAAATTCAAATATTTTTGTGTCAAATTGACCAAAGATGTGAAGGACCTATACAAAGAAAACTATAAATCTATGCTCCAAGAAATAAGAAATAACACATCGAAATGGGAACACATATCCTGCACATGGATTGGCAGGATTAAAGTAATTAATATGGCAATACTCCCCGAAGCATTGTAGAGATTTAATATGATCCCTCTAAAGATACCCATGATATTCTTCAAAAAATTGTATCAAACACTTCTGAAATTCATTTGGAAAAATAAATACCCTCGAATAGCTAAAGCACTCCTTGAGAAAAGGAATATTGGAGGCATTACTTTCCCCAATTTTAAACTGTATTACAAAGCAACAGTTATGAAAACAGCATGGTACTGGAATAAAGACAAACACTCAGGTTAGTGGAATAGGCTTGAGTACTCAGAGAATGTTCCCCAGACATACAATCACCTAATTTTTGATAAAGGAGCAAAAAGTCCTGAATGGAGCAAGGAAAGCCTCTTAAACAAGTGGTGTTGGCACAACTAGTTAGCCACTTGCAAAAAAAGCAAACATAGACCCCCAGCTAACACCACGTATGAAAGTAAAATTCAAATGTATTAAAGACTTTGATATCAAACCTGAAGCAATAAGGTATATAGAACAACATGGAGGTAAATCACTCCATGACATTGAGACTAAAGGCATCATTAAGGAGGAAACAGCACTCTTCAAAAAAGTGGAAGCACAGATAAAGAGATGGGAATATATTTAGCTGAGAAGCTTCTGCACCTCAAAGGATATAGTGCCCAGAATACAAGAGCCACTCACTGAGTGGGAAAAACTATTCATGCAATATCCATTAGATAAGGGGCTAATATCCAAAATATACAGGGCACTGACATATCTTTACAAGAAATAAACATCTAATCACATCAAAAACTGGGGAGTTAAAATGCACAGCCACACAGTCAATGAAGAAATACAAATGGTCAAATGGCACATGAAAAAATGCCCCACATCACTAACCATCAGGGAGATGCAAATCAAAACAACTATGAGTTATCATCTCACACCACAGAGATTGGTGCACATCACAAAGAATGAAAACAATCAGTGCTGGTGGGGATGTGGAGAGAAAAGAACTCTTATTCAGTGCTAGTGGGAATGCCATCTAGTCCAACCTTTATGGAAAACAATATGGTGATTCCTCCAAAAACTGGACATTGAGTTCCCATATGATCCAGCTATACCACTTCTAGGGATATATCCTAGGAACACAAAAATAAAATACAAAAATGCCTTCCTCACATTGTTATTTACAATAGCCAGACTCTGAAAACAACCAAGATGCCCTTCAACAGATGAATGGCTAAAGAAACTGTGGTACATATACACAATGGAATATTATGAAACCATAAGAAGAGATGAAGTCATGAAATTTTCATATACATGGATGTACATGGAATCTATTATGCTGACTGAAATAAGTGAGAGGGAGTGAGATGCAGAATAGTCTCACTTATCTATGGATTATAAGAAAAATAGAAGACATTTTTCAATAATTCACAGAGGCAAAAGAGAGGAGACCTGGACTGTCCAGCTCAGAACATGAATCCCACCACAAAGAGTGATGAGTACAGTTAGATAATTAACTACATTGAGAACTATCATAACAAAGTGAATGAATGAGGGAAGTAGAAATCCTGTCTAGAGTACAGGCAGGGCTGGGGTGGGGAGGAGGGAGATTCCGGACATTGGTGATGGGAATTTTGCACTGGTGATGGAGCTTGTTCTTTACATGACTGAAACCCAACTACAATCATGTTTTTATCAATATGTTTAAATAAAGATATTAATTTTTAAAAAAGAAAGAAGTGATTTTTAACCCAGAAAGGGTTAATATAGCTAAATTTCTTAGTGTCTTAGTTTATTTGCTGTCTATAGTCCACATACTGATTTTGTCTGTTTCCTTGTCCCTCCCTGATTTCCCAAACTTCTCTTTCTCAGTGTTTAGCTAGGTCCCTGTTATTTCTTTAATGATTTTTATGACACAATTCAGAAAATGTATCTATTCACAATAGCCAAAATATAGAAACAACCAAAGTGCCTGATAACAGATGTGTGGCTAAAAAAGTACGGCATATCTATACATACAGTTGTTACTATGCAGATACTATGCAGATTTTAGGAAAATATAGTCATGGACTTTCTTATATGCATGTATATGAAGATTTATGCCGAGTGAAATGTGTCAGTATGAAAAGGATTGACATAGCATTTTTGCATGCTGTTTTATTATTGATGTTGTCAGTAAATTTTCTAATATTATACCAACACAGGTGTTATTTTCTATTTCTCACTTCCATTTTAATTCTTTTCCCATTTTTAAATTAGTGTATTGCATTTATTTTTGTTTAGTTTTGGACCTCATTTTGTGGTGCATGGGAGATCTTCTAACTCTGTTCTAAGAAATTACCCCCACTACTGGCTCACCAGTAGCACAATTTGGTGCTGAAAGTTGAATCTAGGTATCCCTCATATGAAGCATTCACTCAGCCCATGGAAATACCTCTCTGACCTAATATTAACTTTTTATAATTTATTTTTTCTGTACAATTTTGTATAAAAGACTATATTTGAATACAATTATGAGTTTTTTGGGTTTCTGGACCACATCCTATGGCACTTAGGGCTTTCTCCTGGCTCTGTGGTCAGAAATTACTCCAGTAAGGCTTAGGGGACCATATGGGATGGCATGGATTGAACCCAGATTGGCTTCATGCAAGGCAATGCCCTATCCACTATGCTAGCCCACCAGCCCTAATTACAATAATTTTATTTTTAAAATGCACATATTTAATTGTATTAATAATTTTCTTTTTTTATTCTACCAAACTTTATTTTTTAAGATAGGCAGATATAAAATTTTTATTAAAGGGAAAATTATTAGCATTCATGATCTCCATATCAAAAAGATATTTTGGCAAAATAAAATTGTTAAACAGATGGCTGTGAGCACTTGAGTAATGGAATAGTGATCACAAACATCCACTATGTATTCACCAAAAACACAATCACATTAAAATAACCTTATTTGTTTTAATACGATTGTTAGATCACTAGGGAAAGCTTTATTTCTTAATAAATATTTTTATTTTGACCAAAGTGGATTATAAATCATTCACAGTTAAATGTTAGGTATATAGTGACATTGAATCAGGGGCATTACAACCATCTATGCTGTCCTCTCTCTCCACCTTCATTCCCAGTGTGCATCCCATATCCTCCTCCTATGCTCCCCGGGCTGGTAGTGTAAGTGGTTCCCTCTGTGTCTAGCTTGTTGTAGATTGGGTATCAATCCTGTTGTTGTTGACTTTGGATTTGGTACATAAGTTTGATTATTTTTATTTCTACTCAATGTTCATATGACTGGGCTTGGTAACCTCCATACGACTGTTTGGTCTTGGACTGTTTGGTCCATTACTTCTCCCTCAGTTTGAGAGGCAGAACAAGATGGTTCAAGTTATGTGGCTCTTAATTTGTGTTTTTTTTGCATAGGCACAGTAAATATTGGGGAGATTTGAAAGGGAATTACCTTGGCCTAAGAGATACAGGGTCTTTCTGCCCTTGAAGTATATTGTCGTGTGCATAACTCCAGGTTTCATACCTCTTTGTTTACTCTCCCCTAGGTTCTTTTGTGATGTCTGGAAACAATCTCCTCAGTCATGGGTGATGACATAAGGGCTCTGTAACTAGAGGTCTTGGTATTTTCAAAGGTCATAGAATAAAGCTTAGAATAGAGTCCTTCTTTAATGTTCTAAAAGTTCTGTTCCATCACTGTTGTTTTTTTTTGTATTTATCTAGGGTTTTTTTTATCTAAGGTTTATATTAACATTTTTTTAATTTATTTAAACACCTAAATTACATACATGATTGTGTTTGGGTTTCAGTCATGTAAAGAACACCACCCATCACCAGTGCAACATTCCCATCACCAATGTCCCAAGTCTCCCTTCGCCCCACCCGACCCCCGCCTGTACTCTAGACAGGCTCTCCATTTTCCTCATACATTCTCATTATTAGGACAGTTCAAAATGTAGTTATTTCCCTAACTAAACTCATCACTCTTTGTGGTGAGCTTCCTGAGGTGAGCTGGATCTTCCAGCTCTTTTCTCTTTTGTGTCTGAAAATTATTATTACAAGGGTGTCTTTCATTTTTCTTAAAACCCATAGATGAGTGAGATCATTCTGCGTTTTTCTCTCTCTCTGACTTATTTCACTCAGCATAATAGATTCCGTGTACATCCATGTATAGGAAAATTTCATGACTTCATCCCTCCTGACAGCTGCATAATATTCCATTGTGTATATGTACCACAGTTTCTTTAGCCATTCGTCTGTTGAAGGGCATCTTGGTTGTTTCCAGAGTCTTGCTATGGTAAATAGTGCTGCAATGAATATAGGTGTAAGGAAGGGGTTTTTGTATTGTATTTTTGTGTTAGATGGTTTTTTCTTGTAAAGTTCTGTCAGTGCCTTGTATATTTTGGAGATTAGCCCCTTATCTGATGGGTATTGGGTGAATAGTTTCTCCCACTCAGTGGGTGGCTCTTGTATCCTGGGCACTATTTCGTTTGAGGTGCAGAAGCTTCTCAGCTTAATATATTTCCATCTGTTAATCTCTGCTTTCACTTGTTTGGAGAGTGCAGTTTCCTCCTTGAAGATGCCTGTAATGTTCTGGAGTGTTTTGCCTATGTGCTGTTCTATATATCTTATGGTTTTGGGGCTGATATAGAGGTCTTTAATCCATTTGGATTTTACCTTCGTACATGATGTTAGCTGGGGGTCTAAGTTCAATTTTTTGCAAGTGGCTATCCAATTGTGCCAACACCACTTGTTGAAGAGGCTTTCCTTGCTCCATTTAGGATTTCCTGCTCCTTTATCAAAAATTAGGTGGTTGTATATCTGGGGAACATTTTCTGAGTATTCAAGCCTATTCCACTGATCTGAGGACCTATTCTTATTCCAATACCATGCTGTTTTGATAACTGTTGCTTTGTAGTACAGTTTAAAGTTGGGGAAAGTAATTCCTCCCATATTCTTTTTCCCAATGATTGCTTTAGCTATTCGAGGGTGTTTATTGTTCCAAATGAATTTCAAAAGTGTCTGATCCACTTCTTTGAAGAATGTCATGGGTATCTTTAGAGGGATGGCATTAAATCTGTATAATGCCTTGGGGAGTATTGCCATTTTGATGATGTTAATCCTGCCAATCCATGAGCAGGGTATGCGTTTCTATTTCCGTGTGTCCTCTCTTATTTCTTGGAGCAGAGTTTTATAGTTTTCTTTGTATAGGTCCTTCACATATTTAGTCAAGTTGATTCCAAGATATTTGAGTTTCTGTGGCACTATTGTGAATGGGGTTGTTTTCTTAATGTCCATTTCATCTTTATTACTATTGGTGTATAGAAAGGCCATTGATTTTTGTGTGTTAATTTTGTAGCCTGCCACCTTGCTATATGAGTCTATTGTTTCTAGAAGCTTTTTGATAGAGTCTTTAGGGTTTTCTAAGTAGAGTATCATGTCGTCTGCAAACAGTGAGAGCTTGACTTCTTCCTTTCCTATCTGGATTCCCTTGATATCCTTTTCTTGCCTAATCGCTATAGCAAGTACTTCCAGTGCTATGTTGAAAAGGAGTGGTGAGAGAGGACAGCCTTGTCTTGTGCCAGAATTTAGAGGGAACGCTTTCAGTTTTTCTCCATTGAGGATAATATTTGCCACTGGCTTGTGGTAGATGGCCTTCACTATATTGAGAAAGGTTCCCTCCTTTCCCATCTTGCTGAGAGTTTTGATCAAGAATGGGTGTTGAACCTTATCAAATGCTTTCTCTGCATCTATTGATATGATCATGTGGTTTTTATTTTTCTTGTTATTGATGTTGTGTATTATGTTGATAGATTTACGGATGTTAAACCAGCCTTGTATTCCTGGGATGAAACCTACTTGATCGTAGTGGATGATCTTTTTAATGAGGCATTGAATCCTATTTGCCAGGATTTTGTTGAGGATCTTTGCATCTGCATTCATCAGTGATATTGGTCTGTAATTTTCTTTTTTGGTAGCGTCTCTGTCTGGTTTAGGTATCAAGGTGATGTTGGCTTCATAAAAACTATTGGAAGTGTTTCCATTTGTTCAATTTCATGAAAGAGTCTTGCCAAGATTGGCAGTAGTTCCTCTTGGAAAGTTTGATAGAATTCATTAGTGAATCCATCTGGACCTGGGCTTTTGTTTTTCGGCAGACATTTGATTACTGTTTTAATTTCATCAATGGTTATGGGGGTGTTTAGATATGCTACATCCTCTTCATTCAAACATGGAAGATTATAAGAGTCCAAGAATTTATCCATTTCTTCCAGGTTCTCATTTTTAGTGGCATAGAGTTTTTCAAAGTAGTTTCTGATTACCCTTTGAATCTCTGTCATATCAGTAGTGATCTCTCCTTTTTCATTCCTAATATGAGTTATCACGTTTCTCTCTCTCTCTTTCTTTGTTAGGTTTGCCAGTGGTCTATAAATCTTGTTTATTTTTTCAAAGAACCAACTTCTGCTTTTGTTGATCTTTCCGATTGTTTTTTGAGTTTCCACTTCGTTGATTTCTGCTCTCATCTTTGTTATTTCCTTCTGTCTTCCTATTCTTGGGTCCTTTTGTTGAGCATTTTCTAGTTCTATTAGCTACGTCATTAAGCTACTCAGGTAAGCTCCTTCTTCCTTCCTGATGTGTGCTTGCAAAGCTATAAATTTTCGTCTCAGTACTGCTTTTGCTGTGTCCCATAAGTTCTGATAGTTTGTGTCTTTATTGTCATTTGTTTCCAGGAACCTTTTGATTTCCTCCTTGATTTCATCTCGGACCCACTGGTTATTGAGTATGAGGCTGTTTAACTTCCAGGTGTTAATGTTTTTCTTCTGAGTCCCTTTGGAGTTCACAAATAATTTCAGAGCCTTGTGGTCAGCGAAGATAGTCTGCAAAATTTCTATCCTCTTGATCTTATGGAGGTATGTTTTATGTGCCAGCATGTAGTCTATCCTGGAGAATGTCTCATGTACATTGGAGAAGAATGTGTATCCAGGTTTCTGGGGATGGAGTGTCCTATATATATCCACTAGGCCTCTTTCTTCCATTTCTCTCCTCAGGTCTAGTATATTCTTGTTGGGTTTCAGTCTGGTTGACCTATCCAGTGTTGACAAAGCCGTGTTAAGGTCCCCCACAATTATTGTGTTGTTGTTGATATTATTTTTCAGATTTGTCAACAGTTGTATTAAATATTTTGCTGGCCCCTCATTCGGTGCATATATGTTTAGGAGAGTGAATTCTTCCTGCTCTACGTACCCCTTGATTAATATAAAATATCCATCTTTGTCCCTTACAACCTTCCTGAGTATAAAGTTTGCATTATCTGATATTAGTATGGCCACTCCAGCTTTTTTATGGGTGTTGTTTGCTTGGATAATTTTTCTCCAGCCTTTTATTTTGAGTCTATGTTTGTTCTGACTATTCAGGTGCGTTTCTTGTAGGCAGCAGAAGGTTGGATTGAGTTTTTGATCCATTTAGCCACTCTGTGTCTCTTAACAGGTGCATTTATTCCATTGACGTTGAGAGAAAGAATTGTCCTGGGTTTAACGCCATCTTTATTTCAAAATTTGGTGTGTCTTTTGGGTAGTCTTGTCTTAAATTAGGTCTTTCAGTTTTTCTCTTAAGACTGGTTTTGAATCTGTGAAGTTTCTGAGCTGTTTTTTGTCTGTGAAGCCATGTATTCTTCCGTCAAACCAGAAAGTGAGTTTTGCTGGGTATAGTATTCTGGGTGAAGCATTCATTTCATTTAGTCTTGTCACAATATCCCACCACTGCTTTCTGGCATTGAGTGTTTCTGGTGATAGGTCTGCTGTAAATCTCAGGGAAGCTTGCTTGAATGTGATTTCCCTTTTTGATCTTGCTGTTTTCAGAATTCTGTCTCTGTCTGTGGGATTTGTCATTGTGACTAGGATGTGTCTTGGGGTGGTTTTTCTGGGGTCTCTTTTGGTTGGTACTCTTCGGGCATGCAGGATTTGATCACATATATTCTTTAGCTCTGGAAGTTTCTCTTTAATGATGTTCTTGACCGTTGATTCTTCCTGGAAATTTTCTTCCTGGGTCTCTGGGACTCCAATGATTCTTAAGTCATTTCTGTTCATCTTATCATAGACTTATATTTTCATCTGTTCCCATTCTTTGACTAATTTTTCCATTGTCTGCTCATTTGCTTTAAGTTTTTTGTCCAATCTCTCCTGCTGTATGGAATTGTTATGTATCTCATCTTCCACAGCACCAAGTCTATTCTCAGCTTCTGATACCCTGTCCCAGAGCTTATCCATTTTGTCATTCACTTCGTTTACTGACTTTTTCAGTCCTGTTAGTTGACATGTTATTTCAGTTTGGAGTTTTGTGATTTCTGTCTTCATATTTTCTTGGTTCTTATTAGTGTTCTGTTCAACTCGATCCATGGTTTCTTGGAGGTCTTGAGTATCTTCCATATTGCTAGTCTAAAGTCCTTATCTGATTGGTTGATTAGTTGGTTGGTCATTATCTGGTCCTCAGAATTGTCATCTTCATTCTCTATGTCTGATGCTGGCCTGCGTTGTTTCCCTATTGTCACACTTGTATTGTGGGTTTTTCTACGTGTTGTGGTGGTATTCATTGTCTATATGATGCAGGCAGCACACTCCTCTGGCTCCTCCCTTTCTGGATTGACTGACTTGCCTCTAAGGGAGGGGAGTCCTCCGTGGATGAAGCCTCACACTGGGTCAAATATTAGGCCCGAGCATGCAACAGAGAAGACAGTCCAGAGAGAAATGTTTGCTTCTGTGATATAGCACCGTTCTTAGTGTAATTTTTCCTTCTTGTTGCAATGGTGTTCTTTCCTTAGAAAGAGTGCAGGGCCGCGTAGCGAAGCGGAGCAGCTGTGCTCTGCTGGAGCCTCTTTTTGCCCCACTTGCAAGAGTTTCAAGCAAGAGGACAGTAGACAGACATAGACAGGTCACACTCACAGTTTTTCACGGTTGGGCCCCACTGGGCCGGTGTACTTTCGCGGATTTTCCCTGCCTGGTGTCACACACAGGGAGCCGGCTTTTGCAAAGCTTAGCCGGTTTTCATGCTCTGTAGTCCCTTCCTGAAAATGGCATCTGGGCGAGCGAGGTTTCTGGAGCCTCTTTTTGCCCCACTCGCAAGAGTTTCACGCAAGAGGACAGTAGACAGACATAGACAGGTCACACTCACAGTTTTTCACAGTTGGGCCCCACTGGGCCGGTGTACTTTTGCGGATTTTCCCCGCCTGGTGTCACACACAGGGAGCCGGCTTTTGCAAAGCTTAGCCGGTTTTTCCCATCACTGTTGTTTTAAACAGTTTCTGTAGTTGGTGATTTTGGTTTTTGCATGAATCCTAGGCAAAAGCCTAGGATAAAGTCTTTCATGTGTTTCCATTAGTCCTACTCGATTGCAGTTGTCACAGTCAGACATTTGGCATTAGAGATCTTGATTATTGTACAGATTGTAGGCCAAAGCCTAGACTAGGGACAATACAAAATGCCTTCTGCACACCTATATTCATTGCAGTGCTATTTACATTATCCAAAATCTGGAAACAACCCAGATGCCCAACAATAGATGAATGGTTAAAGAAACTGTGTACATATACACAATGGAATATTATGCAGCTGTCATAAAATTTTCCTATACATGGATGGGCATGGGATCTATTACGCTGAGTTAAATAAACCAGAGGGATAGAAACAGACACACATATGTGGGCTTTAAGAAAAATGAAAGACATTATTATTATAATATCCCACAACAATAGAGATGAGGGCTGAATAAACCACAAAATTTGGTGAGTTCAGTTAGAGAAATAACTGAACTAATAACTATCATGACAATAGTAGTGAGTGAGAGACATAGAATGACTGTCTTGAATTCAGGGAGGGGCTGGTATAGGAGCGAGATGGGGGGCATTGGTGGTGGCAATGTTGTACTGGTGAAGGGGGTGTTCTTTTTTTTATAACTGAAACCAAACTACAAACATGTTTGTAATTATGGTGCTTAAATAAAGATATATTTTAAAAATAAAAATAAATAACACAATAGAATTTGGAAACCAATCTGAAAAAATAATAACAGCATTTCTCAGAACTATGGGAAGAGCTCAAGAGGAATAAAATTAAAATCATCAGAATCCTTGGAGAAGAGAAAGGCAAAGTTGATGAAGAGGAAATGGTAAAAATTCATTAAAAAATGAATTTCAGAATTGAGGATTATAGACAAAGAAATTACAGAGGCCAGAAGATTTGCAGTATGCCCCTCATTTATTATCACTATGTGCCTTAAATATCACCATGAAAGATTTGTAACTCACTTTGACCACAATAAAAAAAATTGGGAAAAAATACTCTCAACTAGGAAAACTCTAAGACACCTCGTATTCAATGTGACAAAATCAAAAGATAAAGACAAAATATTGCATTTAAGAAAATCAGTAAGAGAACTTATATACTCAAGAAAGCCCATAAGATGTACTCCTCTTTGGTACAATGCATTTCATCATACATTATTCTATATACCTCATAAGTGAAATTCTGTATTTGTATTTCTTTTTTTGGAGTATTCACTCCACAAATCATCCAGTACCAAACAAGTAGCAGCATATTGAACGATTTCATCATTCCTTGAAGCTGCATAGTATCCCACATGTTTATGTGAAATGTATATTTAGACCACTTCTTCATAATCCAATAATTTGTGGTTGAGGGGCTGGAGATATATCATAGAGGTAAGGCGTTTGCCTTGCATTCAGAAAGACAGTGGTTCAAATCCCGGCATCCCATACGGTCCTTCGAGCCTCCCAGGAGCGATTTCTGAGTGTAGAGCCAAGAGTAACCCTGAGGGCTACCGGGTGTAACCCACAAACCAAAATAATAATAATAATTTGTGGTCAGACACCTAGAATGTTCCTACACTTAATTATTGTACTAGGTGCAGCAATAAAAATGTTGTGTATAAGTATTTTTGAATGACTGTTTATATATTCTAGTGTTGATACCAAAAACTGGAATTTCTGGGTAAAATAACAGCTCAATTTAAAGTTACTGATGTCTCTTTATAATATATTCTGAAGAGGTTCAACCAGACAACTGTCTACAGCACATCACACCATGAATTTATAGTTTTAAAAAATAACTTTTGGTTTTTGGGGCCACACCCATTGATGCCCAGGGGTTACTTCTAGCTATGCACTTAAAAATCGCTCCTGGCTTGGGGGGTCTATATGGGATGCCGGGGGATAAAACCACAGTTTGTCCTAGGCTAGTGCTTGCAAGGCAGATGCCTTACCTCTAGCACCACCACTCAGGCCCGAAGAAAGATCTTATTTTACTCCCATCCTGCTAAGGGATTTTATAAATTGTCAATAACAAATTAACTTTTCATTTATGTTAATATTAAATATATAATCGATTCTTTTATACATACACTGATATTTTATTAAATATTTTACTTATTAGAGAGGTTGGTTGAGACGTACACACACTGATTTCTGCTGGTTTCTGCTGGGTGTCAGAAGGATGTAGAAGCCATCTTGGGCCAAGCTGTTTCCATCTGCCTGAGACTGGATTTCATAAGCATTCCTGCCAGTGATACTGCCTGCTTCAGAGGTGGGTCGGGACGTACACACATTGATTCCTGCTGGTTTCTGCTGGGTGTCAGAAGGGCACAGAAGCCATCTTGGGCCAAGCTGTTTTCAGCCGCCTGAGACTCGATTTCATCAGGGTTCCTGCCTTTGATTCTCCCTGCTACAGAGAGTTTTTGACTGGCTTTGCCCTCCTGCTATGCCTTGGATGACACTGAAGACTTGAAGGGAACTCTTTGCTTTGCTTCTCTGTCTTTCCTGAATACTTGAAGCTCTCTTCAGAGGCCTAGGAAGTGCAACCCCCCCCAAATAAACTGTCATCTAGAGGCCGCAGAAGAGCGCGGCCACTTTGATTTGCTTTGTGGCCACGTACTCTTTCTAACCAATGAACCCCACCACAACACGCAGAAAAAATCACATTACAAGCGAGACAATGGGAAAACCTCATAGGCAAATACAATGCACAGAAAATGAAGATGATAGCTCGGATGACCCAAAAAATTCCAACCATCTGATTAACCTCTCAGATAAGGAGTTTAGAATAGAAATATGGAAGATGTTCGTAGTACTCAAAAGAAGTATAGATAGGGGCTGGGACCAGAGCACTCCACATGCCAGGACTTCGTGGGCTTTTGACTGGTATGATGGGGGCTCTGGGCAGGACAGCTAGCCATAGGACCCTGGGCTGACCACTTTGTCCAGGAGAGCATGATTCCCCCCACACCGGGCGGGTCTTCAGGGCCACGCCTGGTTAATCCGGCCCTGGGAGGAGGGGGTGAGAGATTTCTTCCTAGGCATCCAAAAACTACAGAGGCTCAGCTGGGCCCAGAACACTCCGAATGCCAGGATTTCTTGGTGTGTTTGCCTGGTATGTTGGGGGCTCTGGGCAGGACAGCTAGCCATAGGACCCCTGGGCTGGCCACTTAGTCCAGGGGAACAAGATTCCCCCACATCAGGCGGGTCTTCAGGGCCACGCCTGGTTAATCGGGCCCTGGGGGGAGGGGGTGAGAAATTCCTCCCTGGGCAGCCAACAACTGCAGAGGCTCGGCTGGGACCAGAGCACTCCACATGCCAGGACTTCGTGGGCTTTTGACTGGTATGATGGGGGCTCTGGGCAGGACAGCTAGCCATAGGACCCTGGGCTGACCACTTTGTCCAGGAGAGCATGATTCCCCCCACACCGGGCGGGTCTTCAGGGCCACGCCTGGTTAATCCGGCCCTGGGAGGAGGGGGTGAGAGATTTCTTCCTAGGCATCCAAAAACTACAGAGGCTCAGCTGGGCCCAGAACACTCCGAATGCCAGGATTTCTTGGTGTGTTTGCCTGGTATGTTGGGGGCTCGGGGCAGGACAGCTAGCCATAGGACCCCTGGGCTGGCCACTTAGTCCAGGGGAACAAGATTCCCCCACATCAGGCGGGTCTTCAGGGCCACGCCTGGTTAATCGGGCCCTGGGGGGAGGGGGTGAGAAATTCCTCCCTGGGCAGCCAACAACTGCAGAGGCTCGGCTGGGACCAGAGCACTCCACATGCCAGGACTTCGTGGGCTTTTGACTGGTATGATGGGGGCTCTGGGCAGGACAGCTAGCCATAGGACCCTGGGCTGACCACTTTGTCCAGGAGAGCATGATTCCCCCCACACCGGGCGGGTCTTCAGGGCCACGCCTGGTTAATCCGGCCCTGGGAGGAGGGGGTGAGAGATTTCTTCCTAGGCATCCAAAAACTACAGAGGCTCAGCTGGGCCCAGAACACTCCGAATGCCAGGATTTCTTGGTGTGTTTGCCTGGTATGTTGGGGGCTCTGGGCAGGACAGCTAGCCATAGGACCCCTGGGCTGGCCACTTAGTCCAGGGGAACAAGATTCCCCCACATCAGGCGGGTCTTCAGGGCCACGCCTGGTTAATCGGGCCCTGGGGGGAGGGGGTGAGAAATTCCTCCCTGGGCAGCCAACAACTGCAGAGGCTCGGCTGGGACCAGAGCACTCCACATGCCAGGACTTCGTGGGCTTTTGACTGGTATGATGGGGGCTCTGGGCAGGACAGCTAGCCATAGGACCCTGGGCTGACCACTTTGTCCAGGAGAGCATGATTCCCCCCACACCGGGCGGGTCTTCAGGGCCACGCCTGGTTAATCCGGCCCTGGGAGGAGGGGGTGAGAGATTTCTTCCTAGGCATCCAAAAACTACAGAGGCTCAGCTGGGCCCAGAACACTCCGAATGCCAGGATTTCTTGGTGTGTTTGCCTGGTATGTTGGGGGCTCGGGGCAGGACAGCTAGCCATAGGACCCCTGGGCTGGCCACTTAGTCCAGGGGAACAAGATTCCCCCACATCAGGCGGGTCTTCAGGGCCACGCCTGGTTAATCGGGCCCTGGGGGGAGGGGGTGAGAAATTCCTCCCTGGGCAGCCAACAACTGCAGAGGCTCGGCTGGGACCAGAGCACTCCACATGCCAGGACTTCGTGGGCTTTTGACTGGTATGATGGGGGCTCTGGGCAGGACAGCTAGCCATAGGACCCTGGGCTGACCACTTTGTCCAGGAGAGCATGATTCCCCCCACACCGGGCGGGTCTTCAGGGCCACGCCTGGTTAATCCGGCCCTGGGAGGAGGGGGTGAGAGATTTCTTCCTAGGCATCCAAAAACTACAGAGGCTCAGCTGGGCCCAGAACACTCCGAATGCCAGGATTTCTTGGTGTGTTTGCCTGGTATGTTGGGGGCTCTGGGCAGGACAGCTAGCCATAGGACCCCTGGGCTGGCCACTTAGTCCAGGGGAACAAGATTCCCCCACATCAGGCGGGTCTTCAGGGCCACGCCTGGTTAATCGGGCCCTGGGGGGAGGGGGTGAGAAATTCCTCCCTGGGCAGCCAACAACTGCAGAGGCTCGGCTGGGACCAGAGCACTCCACATGCCAGGACTTCGTGGGCTTTTGACTGGTATGATGGGGGCTCTGGGCAGGACAGCTAGCCATAGGACCCTGGGCTGACCACTTTGTCCAGGAGAGCATGATTCCCCCCACACCGGGCGGGTCTTCAGGGCCACGCCTGGTTAATCCGGCCCTGGGAGGAGGGGGTGAGAGATTTCTTCCTAGGCATCCAAAAACTACAGAGGCTCAGCTGGGCCCAGAACACTCCGAATGCCAGGATTTCTTGGAGTGTTTGCCTGGTATGTTGGGGGCTCTGGGCAGGACAGCTAGCCATAGGACCCCTGGGCTGGCCACTTAGTCCAGGGGAACAAGATTCCCCCACATCAGGCGGGTCTTCAGGGCCACGCCTGGTTAATCGGGCCCTGGGGGGAGGGGGTGAGAAATTCCTCCCTGGGCAGCCAACAACTGCAGAGGCTCGGCTGGGACCAGAGCACTCCACATGCCAGGACTTCGTGGGCTTTTGACTGGTATGATGGGGGCTCTGGGCAGGACAGCTAGCCATAGGACCCTGGGCTGACCACTTTGTCCAGGAGAGCATGATTCCCCCCACACCGGGCGGGTCTTCAGGGCCACGCCTGGTTAATCCGGCCCTGGGAGGAGGGGGTGAGAGATTTCTTCCTAGGCATCCAAAAACTACAGAGGCTCAGCTGGGCCCAGAACACTCCGAATGCCAGGATTTCTTGGTGTGTTTGCCTGGTATGTTGGGGGCTCTGGGCAGGACAGCTAGCCATAGGACCCCTGGGCTGGCCACTTAGTCCAGGGGAACAAGATTCCCCCACATCAGGCGGGTCTTCAGGGCCACGCCTGGTTAATCGGGCCCTGGGGGGAGGGGGTGAGAAATTCCTCCCTGGGCAGCCAACAACTGCAGAGGCTCGGCTGGGACCAGAGCACTCCACATGCCAGGACTTCGTGGGCTTTTGACTGGTATGATGGGGGCTCTGGGCAGGACAGCTAGCCATAGGACCCTGGGCTGACCACTTTGTCCAGGAGAGCATGATTCCCCCCACACCGGGCGGGTCTTCAGGGCCACGCCTGGTTAATCCGGCCCTGGGAGGAGGGGGTGAGAGATTTCTTCCTAGGCATCCAAAAACTACAGAGGCTCAGCTGGGCCCAGAACACTCCGAATGCCAGGATTTCTTGGTGTGTTTGCCTGGTATGTTGGGGGCTCTGGGCAGGACAGCTAGCCATAGGACCCCTGGGCTGGCCACTTAGTCCAGGGGAACAAGATTCCCCCACATCAGGCGGGTCTTCAGGGCCACGCCTGGTTAATCGGGCCCTGGGGGGAGGGGGTGAGAAATTCCTCCCTGGGCAGCCAACCACTGCAGAGGCTCGGCTGGGACCACAGCACTCCACATGCCAGGACTTCGTGGGCTTTTGACTGGTATGATGGGGGCTCTGGGCAGGACAGCTAGCCATAGGACCCTGGGCTGACCACTTTGTCCAGGAGAGCATGATTACCCCCACACCGGGCGGGTCTTCAGGGCCACGCCTGGTTAATCCGGCCCTGGGAGGAGGGGGTGAGAGATTTCTTCCTAGGCATCCAAAAACTACAGAGGCTCAGCTGGGCCCAGAACACTCCGAATGCCAGGATTTCTTGGTGTGTTTGCCTGGTATGTTGGGGGCTCTGGGCAGGACAGCTAGCCATAGGACCCCTGGGCTGGCCACTTAGTCCAGGGGAACAAGATTCCCCCACATCAGGCGGGTCTTCAGGGCCACGCCTGGTTAATCGGGCCCTGGGGGGAGGGGGTGAGAAATTCCTCCCTGGGCAGCCAACAACTGCAGAGGCTCGGCTGGGACCAGAGCACTCCACATGCCAGGACTTCGTGGGCTTTTGACTGGTATGATGGGGGCTCTGGGCAGGACAGCTAGCCATAGGACCCTGGGCTGACCACTTTGTCCAGGAGAGCATGATTCCCCCCACACCGGGCGGGTCTTCAGGGCCACGCCTGGTTAATCCGGCCCTGGGAGGAGGGGGTGAGAGATTTCTTCCTAGGCATCCAAAAACTACAGAGGCTCAGCTGGGCCCAGAACACTCCGAATGCCAGGATTTCTTGGTGTGTTTGCCTGGTATGTTGGGGGCTCTGGGCAGGACAGCTAGCCATAGGACCCCTGGGCTGGCCACTTAGTCCAGGGGAACAAGATTCCCCCACATCAGGCGGGTCTTCAGGGCCACGCCTGGTTAATCGGGCCCTGGGGGGAGGGGGTGAGAAATTCCTCCCTGGGCAGCCAACAACTGCAGAGGCTCGGCTGGGACCAGAGCACTCCACATGCCAGGACTTCGTGGGCTTTTGACTGGTATGATGGGGGCTCTGGGCAGGACAGCTAGCCATAGGACCCTGGGCTGACCACTTTGTCCAGGAGAGCATGATTCCCCCCACACCGGGCGGGTCTTCAGGGCCACGCCTGGTTAATCCGGCCCTGGGAGGAGGGGGTGAGAGATTTCTTCCTAGGCATCCAAAAACTACAGAGGCTCAGCTGGGCCCAGAACACTCCGAATGCCAGGATTTCTTGGTGTGTTTGCCTGGTATGTTGGGGGCTCTGGGCAGGACAGCTAGCCATAGGACCCCTGGGCTGGCCACTTAGTCCAGGGGAACAAGATTCCCCCACATCAGGCGGGTCTTCAGGGCCACGCCTGGTTAATCGGGCCCTGGGGGGAGGGGGTGAGAAATTCCTCCCTGGGCAGCCAACAACTGCAGAGGCTCGGCTGGGACCAGAGCACTCCACATGCCAGGACTTCGTGGGCTTTTGACTGGTATGATGGGGGCTCTGGGCAGGACAGCTAGCCATAGGACCCTGGGCTGACCACTTTGTCCAGGAGAGCATGATTCCCCCCACACCGGGCGGGTCTTCAGGGCCACGCCTGGTTAATCCGGCCCTGGGAGGAGGGGGTGAGAGATTTCTTCCTAGGCATCCAAAAACTACAGAGGCTCAGCTGGGCCCAGAACACTCCGAATGCCAGGATTTCTTGGTGTGTTTGCCTGGTATGTTGGGGGCTCGGGGCAGGACAGCTAGCCATAGGACCCCTGGGCTGGCCACTTAGTCCAGGGGAACAAGATTCCCCCACATCAGGCGGGTCTTCAGGGCCACGCCTGGTTAATCGGGCCCTGGGGGGAGGGGGTGAGAAATTCCTCCCTGGGCAGCCAACAACTGCAGAGGCTCGGCTGGGACCAGAGCACTCCACATGCCAGGACTTCGTGGGCTTTTGACTGGTATGATGGGGGCTCTGGGCAGGACAGCTAGCCATAGGACCCTGGGCTGACCACTTTGTCCAGGAGAGCATGATTCCCCCCACACCGGGCGGGTCTTCAGGGCCACGCCTGGTTAATCCGGCCCTGGGAGGAGGGGGTGAGAGATTTCTTCCTAGGCATCCAAAAACTACAGAGGCTCAGCTGGGCCCAGAACACTCCGAATGCCAGGATTTCTTGGTGTGTTTGCCTGGTATGTTGGGGGCTCTGGGCAGGACAGCTAGCCATAGGACCCCTGGGCTGGCCACTTAGTCCAGGGGAACAAGATTCCCCCACATCAGGCGGGTCTTCAGGGCCACGCCTGGTTAATCGGGCCCTGGGGGGAGGGGGTGAGAAATTCCTCCCTGGGCAGCCAACAACTGCAGAGGCTCGGCTGGGACCAGAGCACTCCACATGCCAGGACTTCGTGGGCTTTTGACTGGTATGATGGGGGCTCTGGGCAGGACAGCTAGCCATAGGACCCTGGGCTGACCACTTTGTCCAGGAGAGCATGATTCCCCCCACACCGGGCGGGTCTTCAGGGCCACGCCTGGTTAATCCGGCCCTGGGAGGAGGGGGTGAGAGATTTCTTCCTAGGCATCCAAAAACTACAGAACCGCGCGGGGGCTTACGCCCCCGCGCGTACTTTATGTATTTCATATATTCAGAATATTCCTTATTCTTATGTTATGTTTTCCGTATACAGATTGTTTATTTTTTATTCTCCGCTTTCCCACACCCCTACAAAGCTCTTTTTTACTCCTTAACTCTCTAACCCCTTCTCAAACATCACTAACCTAGTTTACTCTTTTTAACTTCAGTAGTGTAGAATCGTAATCACAGTCCAAAGCTGTGCATTGTGTGTGACAACCCCAAACTGTTTCAAGATACATAAAATGGACACGTATTTCTTTAGAATATTTTGTGTTTTTTCTCTGACAGCTATAATTCTTACTAAATGTTGTCTTATACAGTGATGATTCTAACCACTTTTTATCTTCTCTTTTTGAGCTGTTTAACAAGGAATTTTGGTGGAAGAGTCCCCCAGTTTAATGCTTATGATTGAATCATGTTAATGGAATCATTGTAATTGTTCTTATGGCCCCCATATGCGCCAATAACACCATGTGGCATTGCTTCTTATTTGCATAGGCACATTAAAATGGGAAAATAGTATAAATACAAATAAGATCCTATCTAATAGAGATTGGAACACACAAACCTTGTAGTGCAAAGGGACCTTACACCCTGAACATTGACATAACGACCTGGCACAGACCTCAGAAGAAAGGGCATATTCCATTCTCCCCTGAACCAGGAAAGCCATCCACGAAACATCCAGGCTGGTCTATAACATCACCTGGAAGCAATCCTCTACCACGGAAGACCTACACTGCTCAGACTTCGACCTGCTCAAAAGAGACTTCCCTTAACACTGAGAAGACTTAACAACAACAACGACCTGCTTACAGGACAGGGCTCCCTGTGTTGCCCTTTGATTGTGAGGTGAAAGGAGAGGATGCTCCACGTCCTGACTTCAATGTAAGATATGCAGATTCCAGGATCTTTAATACAGAAACATGATACCAACAACAGAGACTGTGTGAAAAATAAAAGTGTGCTGGCACTACAGACAATGTATTGGATTGGACGATCTAGCTTGCTTGGAGCCTAGACTTGGTCTTGTGCCAGGAAACTTCAGGGGTCTGGTCTCTTTGTACTTAGGCCAAGGTTATTTCTTTCCATGTCCCTCATATTTTGGTGGGCCTATGCAAACAACAATTGCCACTCTAACACCATTCTTACTGTGCTCCTTTGACTCTAAAACTCACTTAAAATTTGAGGTTAACTTAAGCTAATATGCATGTATATGGAAATGTAAGAAAATACTATGCCTGTAATGTTTAAGGAGTTACGTAAGTTTTATGGCTTTAGATTGCCTTGTGTACTGTTAAGAAATATTATAATGTGTTACAATCTGGGGACTTGAGGGACAAAGTAATTGTACATGGATTCTGTCTTATTTATCTTAATGTTCTTTGGCTGAAATTTCAAAGTTAATATATCAGCAAGGGGACTTCTGAGAATTATGTTATGGGTGATTGTCCTTCCACTGTAACTTTACCTTGTCCTCTTACTTTGCACCCTTGTTCTCATAAATAAAAATAAAAATTAAAAAAAAAAAAAAAAAAAAAAAAAAAAAGAAGTATAGATAGATCTGAACAGAACACAAAGACAGAAATCAGAAAACTCCAAACTGAAATAACAGATATGAAAAACTCAGTGGATGGCCTCGCCAGCAGGTTAAAGCAGCTCAGGACAGAATCAATGTGCTGGAAGAGGAGATGCAAAAAACTCAACACAAAAGAAAAAAATGGAAAAAAAACTTAAGACAAATAAATGATCAGGCAATGGAAAAAGTACTCAAGGCATGCAAACAGATGAAAATAGAAATCTTTGATACTCTCAACAGAAACAACATAATAATCATTGGAGTTCCAGAGGCCCAGGTAGGATATCCCTAGGAAGAATCAACTGTCAAAGACATCATCAAAGAGATACTCCCAGAGATAAAGACTACATACAATCAAATCCTGCATGCCTGAAGGGTACCAGCTAAAAGAGACCTGAAAAAAAACACCCCAAGACAAATCCTCATTACAATGACAAATCCCATAGATAGAAATAGAATACTGAAAGCAGCAGGATCAAAAAGGGAAATTACATTCAAAGGAGTATCCTTAAGACTTACAGCAGACATGTCACAAGAAACTCTCAAGGCCAGAAGACAGTGGTGGGGTATTGTGACAAGACTGAATGAAATGTATGCCTCACTGAGAATACTGCACAAAGCCCAACACATGTTCAGGTTTGAAGGAAGGATACATAGCTTCATGGATAAACAACAGCTCAGAAACTTCACAGATAATAAACCAGCCTTAAAGGAAAAACTGAAAGGTCTACTTTAAGACAAGAGAGACCAACAAACATAGCAAACTTATCTACAAAAATGATATTAAATCATATGACAATCATCTCCCTCAATGTCAATGGACTAAATTCACCAATTAAAAAACACAGAGTGGCAAAATGGGTCAAAAAGATGAATCCAACCTTCTGCTGCCTACAAGAAACACACCAGAATAGTCAGAACAAACATAGACTCAAAATCAAAGGCTGGAAGAAAATCATCCAAGCAAACAACACCCTCAAAAAAGCTGAGGTGGCCACATTAATATCTGATGACAACAACTTTATACTCAGAAAAGTTGTAAGGGACAAAGATGGACACTTTTTACTAATCAAAGGATATGTGCAACAGGAAAAAATCAGACTATTAAACATGTTGCACCCAATGAGAAAACAGCAAATTATCTAATACAATTATTGACAAATCTCAAAGAAGACATCAATAATAACACAATAATTGTGGGAGACCTCAACATAGCCCTATCAACACTTGATAGGTCAACCAGACTGAAACCCAAAAAAGCATGCTACCCCTGAAAAGAGAAATGGAAGAAAAAGGACTAGTAGACATATATAGGACATTCCACCCACAAAAATCTGGACCCAATGTACATGGGTCATTCTCCAGGATAGACCACATGCTGACACATAAAACATACCTTCATAAAATTAAGAGGACAGAAGTCTTGCAAGCTACCTTTGCTGACCACAAGGCTCTGAAATTAGATGTGAAATACAAAGCCACACAGAAGAAAAACTTTAACAATTGAAAATTAAACACCCTGCTAATAAACAACCAGTGGGTCCGAGATAAAATCAAAGAGAAAATCAAAATGTTCCTGGAAATAAATTATAATAAAGACACACACTGCCAGAATCTATGGGACACAGCAAAAGCAGTCCTGAGAGGAAAATTTATTGCTTTGCAAGCACACATCAGGAAGGAAGAAGGGATATACTTGAATAACTTAATGATACAGCTCACAAAATTAGAAAATGACCAATAAAAAGAATCAAAAATAAGGAGACAGAAGGAAATAACAAACCTAAAAGCAAAAGTCAATGAAGTGGAAACCCAAGAAATAATCCAAAAGATCAACGAAAGCAGAAGTTGGTTTTGAAAAAATAAACAAGGTTGATAGACCATTGGCAAAATTCACAAAGAAAGAGAGAGAAAACTGATAACCCATATTAGAAATCAAAAGAAATCACGACAGATATTGCAGAGATCCAAAGGGTAATCAGAAACTACTTTGAGAAACTTTATGCTACTAAACATGAGAACCTAGAAGAAATGGATAAATTCCTGGACACTTATAACCGTACATGGTTAAGTAAGGAGGATGTAGCATATCCAAACACCTCCATCACTGTGGAGGAAATTGAAACTGTACTCAAACAGCTGCCTAAAAAGAAAAGCCCAGGCCCAGATGGATTTACTAATGAATTCTTTCAAACCTTTCAAGAGGAGCTACTACAATCCTAGCCAGGCTCTTCCAAGAAATTGAAAAAATGGCAACACTTCAGACAGACTTTATGAAGCTAACATCACCTTGATACCAAAATGAGACAGAGATGCTGCCAAAAAAGAAAATTAAAGACCAATATCCCTGATGAATGCAGATACAAAGATCTTCAACAAAATCCTGGCAAATAGGATCCAATGCATCATCAAGAATATCATACACTATGACCAAGTAGGTTTCATCCCAGGAATGGAAGGATGGTTTAACATCCATAAATCTATGAACATAATACAAAACATCAACAACGAGAAAAATAAAAATCACATGATCATACCAATAGATGCAGAGAAAACATTTGATAATGTCCAACACCCATTCTTGATCAAAACTCTCAGCAATATGGGAATGAAGAAAAAACTTCCTCAATCTAGTGGAAGCCATCTAACACAAGCCAATGAAAATATTATATTCAATGGAGAAAAAATAAAAGCCTTTCCTCTAAATTATGCTACAAGACAAGGCTTTCTGCTCTCACCACTCCTTTTCAACATAGTACTGGAATTACTTGCTATAGTGATCAGTCAAGAAAAATATATCAAGGGCATTCAGATAGAAAAGGAAGAAGTCAAACTCTCACTGTTTGCAGATGACATGAAACTCTACTTAGAAAACCCTAAAGACTCAACCAAAAACTTCTACAAAAAATAGATGCATGTAGCAAGGTGGCAGGCTACAAAATTAACACACGGTAATCAATGGTCTTTTTATACACCAATGATGATAGGGAAGAGATGGACGTCAAGAAGGCAAACCCATTCATATTAGTGCCACACAAACTCAAATATCTTGGAGTCAACTTGACCAAAGACGTGAAGGACTTATACAAAGGAAACTATAAAGCCCTGCTCCAAGAAATAAGAGAGGACACACGGAAATGGAAACACATACCCTGCTCATGGATTGGTAGGACTAACATCATTAAAATGGCAATAGTCCCCAAAGCATTATACAGATTTAATGAGATCCCCTTAAAAATACCTATGACATTCTTCAAAGAAGTGGATCAAACACTTATGAAGTTCATCTGGAACTAAAGCACTTCTAGGTAAAAGGAGTAGGGGAGGCATTACTTTCCCCAACTTTAAACTGTACTACAAAGCAATAGTTATCAAAACAGCATGGTATTGGAATAAAGACAGAATCTCAGATCAGGGAAATAGGCTTGAGTTCTCAGACATTGTTCCCCAGACATACAATTACCTAATTTTTGACAAAGGGGCAAGAAATCTTAAGTGTAGCAGGGAAAACCTCTCAACAAGTGGTGCCGGCAGAAGTGGTTAGCCACTTGCAAAGAAGTGAACATAGACCCCCAGCTAAAACCATGTACAAGGGTAAAATCCAAATTGATTAAAGACTTTGATATCAGACCTGATAACATAAGGTATATAGAACAACACATCAGTAAAACACTCCATGACATTGAGACTAAATACATCTTCAAGGAAGAAACTGCACTTTCAAACAAGTGGAAGCAGAGATAAACAAATGGGAATACATTAAGCTGAGAAGCTTCTGAACCTCAAAAGAAATTGTGCCCAGGATACAAGTGCCACCCACTGAGTGGGCTAAACTATTCACCCAATATCCGTCAGAAAAGGGGCTAATCTCCAAAATATACAAGGCACTGGCAGAACTTTACAAGAAAAAACACCTAATCCCACTAAGACTTGATCCTGTGTGAGACTTCATCCACGAGGACTCCCCTCCCTTGGAGGCAAGTTGAACCATCCAGAACGGGCATGGACAGAGGAGTGTGGCTGCCTGCATCATTTAGCCAACATGTAGAAAAACCCACAATACAAGTGTGACAATGGGGAAACAACACAGGCCAGCATCAGACATAGAGAATGAAGATGACAATTCTGATGACCAGATAATGACCAACCAACTAATCAACCTCTCAAATAAGAACTTTAGACTAGCAATATGGAAGATGCTCAATGAACTAAAAAAAACCATGGATCGAGTTGAACAGAACACTAATAAGAACCAAGAAAATATGAAGACAGAAATCACAAAACTCCAAACTGAAATAACATGTCAAGTAACAGGCCTGAAAAACTCAGTAAACAAAATGAATGACAAAATGGATAAGCTCTGGGACAGAGTATCAGAAGCCGAGAATAAACTTGGTGCTGTGGAAGATGAGAAAAATAACAATTCCATATAGCGGGAGAGATTGGAAAAAAACTTAAAGCAAATGAACAGACAATGGAAAAATTAGTCAAAGAATGGGAACGGATGAAAATAGAAGTCTATGATAAGATCAATAGAAACAACTTAAGAATCATTGGAGTCCCAGAGACCCAGGAAGAAAATTTCCAGGAAGAATCAACGGTCAAGAACATCATTAAAGAGAAACTTCCAGAGCTAAAGAATATATGTGATCAAATCCTGCATGCTCGAAGAGTGCCAACCAAAAGAGACCCCAGAAAAAATACCCCAAGACATATCCAAGTCAAAATGACGAATTTCACAGATAGAGACAGAATTCTGAAAACAGCAAGATCAAAAAGGGAAATTAATTCAAGGGAGCATCTTTGACATTTACAGCAGACCTGTCACCAGAAACACTCAAGGCCAGAAAGCAGTGGTGGGATATTGTGACAAGAGTGAATAAAATGAATGCTTCACCTGGAATACTCTACCCAGCAAAACTCACTTTCCAGTTTCATGGAAGAATACATGGTTTCCCAGACAAAAACAGCTCAAAAACTTTACAGACTCAAAACCAGTCTTAAGAGAAAAACTGAAAAACCTAATTTAAGACAAGACACACAAACTTTCGGTATAAAGATGGCATTAAATCCCAGGACAATTCTTTCTCTCAATGTCAATGGACTAAATGCACCAGTTAAGAGACACAAAGTGCCTAAATGGATCAAAACCTCAATCCAACCTTCTGCTGCCTACAAGAAACGCACCTGAATAGTCAGAACAAACAGACTCAAAATAAAAGGCTGGAGAAAAATTATCCAAACAAATAACACCCATAAAAAAGCTGGAGTGTGGGGCCTGGTGGTGGCGCTGGAGGTAAGGTGCCTGCCTTGCCTGCGCTAGCCTAGGACGGACCTCATTTCGATCCCCCGGCGTCCCATATGGTGCCCCAAGAAGCCAGGAACAACTTCTGAGTGCATAAGGAGTAACCCCTGAGCGTCACAGGGTGTGGCCCAAAAACCAAAAACCAAAAAAAAAAAGAAAAAAAAAGCTGGAGTGGCCATACTAATATAACATAATGCAAACTTTATACTCAGGAAGGTTGTAAGGGACAAAGATGGACATTTTATATTAATCAAGTGGTATGTAGAGCAGGAAGAAATAACTCTCCTAAACATATATGCACCGAATGAGGGGCCAGCAAAATATTTAATACAATTGTTGACAAATCTGAATAATAATATCAATAACAACACAATAATTGTGGGGGACTTCAACACGGCTTTGTCAACACTGGATAGGTCAACCAGACTGAAACCCAACAAGAATATACTAGACCTGAGAAGAGAAATGGAAGAAAGAGGCCTAGTGGATATATATAGGACACTCCATCCCCAGAAACCTGGATACACATTCTTCTTCAATGTACATGGGTCATCCTCCAGGATAGACTACATTATGGCACATAAAACATACCTCCATAATATAAAGAGGATGGAAATTTTGCAGACTACCTTCGCTGACCACATGGCTCTGAAATTATTTTTGAATTCCAAAGGGACACAGAAGAAAAACGTTAACACCTGGAAGTTAAACAGCCTCATACTGAATAATCAGTGGGTTCGAGATGAAATCAAGGAGGAAATAAAAAGGTTCCTGGAAACAAATGACAATAAAGACACAAACTATCAGAATTTATGGGACACAGCAAAAGCAGTACTGAGAGGAATATTTATAGTTTTGCAAGCACACATCAGGAAGGAAGAAGGAGCTTACCTGAGTAGCTTAATGACACAGCTAATAGAACTAGAAAGTGCTCAACAAAAGGACCTAAAAATAGGGAGACAGAGGAAATTACAAAGCTGAGAGCAGAAATCAATGAAGTGGAAACCTAAAAAACAATCCCAAGGATCAACAGAAGCAGAAGTTGGTTCTTTGAAAAAATAAACAAGATTGAGAGACCACTGGCAAACTTAACAAAGAAAGAGAGAGAGAGAAACGTGATAACTCGTATTAGGAATGAAAAAGGAGAGATCACTACTGATATGACAGAGATTCAAAGGGTAATCAGAAACTACTTTGAGAAACTCTATGACACTAAAAATGAGAACCTGTAAGAAATGGATAAAGTTTTTGGACTCTTATAATCTTCCACGGTTGAAGGAAGAGGATGTAGCATATCAAAACACACCCATCACTATTGTTTTCTTTTTTGACATTTTAAAATAATAATTTCTTAATTTAAGCACCATGGTTACAAACATATTCATAATTTGGTTTCAGATATACAATGCACATCCCCTTCAACAGTGCAACTTTCTTGCCACAAATGTCTCGCATTTCCATTCTCCCCAACCCCTGCCTGTCTTTGAGACAGGCATTGTATTTATCTCTCTATCATTGTCTTGGTAGTTGTTAGTGTAGTTATTTTTCTTTTTTTCTTTTTTTTTATTTAAACACCTTGATTACATACATGATTGTGTTTGGGTTTCAGTCATGTAAAGAACGCCACCCATCACCAGTGCAACATTCCCACCACCAATGTCCCAAGTCTCCCTCCTCCCCACCTAACCCCTGCCTGTACTCTAAACAGGCTCTCCATTTCCCTCATACATTCTCATTATTAGGAAAGTTCAGAATGTAGTTATTTCTCTAGTTAAACTCATCACTCTTTGTGGTGAGCTTCCTGTGGTGAGCTGGAACTTCCAGCTCTTTTCTCTTTTGTGTCTAAAAATTATTATTGCAGGAATGTCTTTCATTTTTCTTAAAACCCATAGATGAGTGTGACCATTCTGTGTTTTTCTCTCTCTCTCTGGCTTATTTGACTCAGCATAATAGATTCCGTGTACATCCATGTATAGGAAAATTTCATGACTTCATCTCTCCTGACAGCTGCATAATATTCCATTGTGTATATGTACCACAGTTTCTTTAGCCATTCGTCTGTTGAAGGGCATCTTGGTTGTTTCCAGAGTCTTGCTATGGTAAATAGTGCTGCAATGAATATGGGTGTAAGGAAGGGGTTTTTGTACTGTATTTTTGTGTTCTTAGGGTATATTCCTAGGAGTGGTATAGCTGGATCATATGGGAGCTCGATTTCCAGTTTTTGGAGGAATCTCCATATCGCTTTCCATAAAGGTTGAACTAGACGGCATTCCCACCAGCAGTGGATAAGAGTTCCTTTCTCTCCACATCCCCGGCAGCACTGTTTGTTCTCATTCTTTGTGATGTGTGCCATTCTCTGGGGTGTGAGGTGGTATCTCATTGTTGTTTTGATTTGCATCTCCCTGATGATTAGTGATGTGGAGCACTTTTTCATGTGTCTTTTGGCCATTTGTATTTCATTTTTGTCAAAGTGTCTGTTCATTTCTTCTCCCCATTTTTTGATGGGATTAGATGTTTTTTTCTTGTAAAGTTCTGTCAGTGCCTTGTATATTTTGGAGATTAGCCCCTTATCTGATGGGTATTGGGTGAATAGTTTCTCCCACTCAGTGGGTGGCTCTTGTATCCTGGGCACTACACAGGCCCTCATATCAGTGGAATATGCTTGAATACTCAGAAAATTTTCCCCAGACATACAATCAACTAATTTTTGATAAAGGAGCAAGAAACCCTAAATGGAGCAGGGAAAGCCTCTTCAACAAGTGGTGTTGGCACAATTGGATAGCTGCTTGCAAAAAATTGAACTTAGACCCCCAGCTATCATCATGTACGAAGGTAAAATCCAAATGGATTAAAGACCTCGATATCAGCCCCAAAACCATAAGATATATAGAACAGCACATAGGCAAGACACTCCAGGACATTATAGGCATCTTCAAGGAGGAAACTGCACTCTCCAAGCAAGTGAAAGCAGAGATTAACAGATGGGAATATATTAAGCTGAGAAGCTTCTGCACCTCAAAGGAAACACCCATCACTATTGATGAAATTAAAATGGTAATCATATGTCTGCCCAAAAACAAAAGCCCAGGCTCAGATGGATTCACTAATGAATTCTTTCAAACTTGCCAAGAGGAACTACTACCAAACTTGGCAAGACTCTTTCATGAAATTGAACAAATGGAAACACTTCCAATAGCTTTTATGAAGCCAACATCACCTTGATACCTAAACCAGACAGAGATGCTACGAAAAAAGAAAATTACAGACCAATATCGCTGGTGAATACAGATACAAGGATCCTCAACAAAATCCTGGCATATAGGATTCAATGCCTCATTAAGAAGATCATCCACTATGATCAAGTAGGTTTCACCCCAGGAATTCAAGGATGGTATAACATCTGTAAATCTATCAACATAATACACAACATCAACAACAAGAAAAATAAAAACCACATGATCATATCAATAGATGCAGAGAAAGCATTTGATAAGGTTCAACACACATTCTTGATCAAAACTCTCAGCAATATGGGAATGGAAGGAACCTTTCTCAATATAGTTAAGGCCATCTACCACAAGACACTGGCAAATATTATCCTCAGTGAAGAAAAACCAAAAGCCTTCCCTCTAAATTCTGGCACAAGACGAGGCTGTCCTCTCTCACCACTCCTATTCAAAATAGCACTGGATGTACTCGCTATAGCGATTAGGCAAGAAAAAGGTATCAAGGGAATCCAGATAGGAAAGGAAGAAGTCAAGCTCTCACTCTTTGCAGATGACATGATACTTTACCTAGAAAACCCTAAAGAATCTGCCAAAAAGCTTCTAGAAATAATAGACTCATATAGCAAGGTGGCAGGCTACAAAATTAACACACAAAAATCAATGGCCTTTTTATACACCAATAGTAATAAGAAAGAAACGGACATTAAGAAAACAAGCCCATTCACAATAGTGCCACACAAACTCAAATATCTTGGAATCAACTTGACTAAAAATGTGAAGGACCTATACAAAGAAAACTATAAAAATCTGCTCCAAGAAATAAGAGAGGACACACGGAAATGGAAACACATACCCTGCTTATGGATTGGCAGGTTTAACATCATCAAAATGGTAATACTCCCCAAGGCATTATACAGATTTAATATGATCCCTCTAAAGATGCCCATGACATTCTTCTTTGAAGAATCAAAGAAGTGTATCAGGCACTTTTTAAATTCGTTTAGAATAATAAACACCCTCGAATAGCTAAAGCAATCATTGGGAAAAAGAATATGGGAGGAATTACTTTCCCCAACGTTAAACTTTACTACAAAGCAATAGTTATCAAAACAGCATGGTATTGGAATAAGGACAGGCCCTCAGATCAGTGGAATTGGCTTGAATACTCAGAAAATGTTCCCCAGACATACAATCACCTAATGTTGATAAAGGAGCAAGAAATCCTAAATGGAGCAAAGAAAGCCTCTCAACAAGTGTTGTTGGCACAACTGGCTAGTACTTGCAAAAATTGAATTTAGGCCCCCAGTAACATCATGTATGAAGGTAAAATCCAAATGGATTAAAGACCTCGATATCAGCCCCAAAACCATAAGATATATAGAACAGCACATAGGTAAAACACTCCAGGACATTGAGACTACAGGCATATTCAAGGAGGAAACTGCACTCTCCAAGCAAGTGAAAGCATAGATTAACAGATGGGAATATATTAAGCTGAGAACCTTCTGCACCTCAAAGGAAATAGCGCCCAGGATACAAGAGCCCCCCACTGAGTGGGAGAAACTATTCACCCAATACCCATTAGTTATGGGGCTAATCTCCAAAATATACAAGGCACTGACAGAAATTTACAAGAAAAAAAATCTAATCCCATCAAAAAATGGTGAGAAGAAATGGACTGACAATTTGACAAAGAAGAAATACAAATGGCCAAAAGAATAATGATCCACATCACTAATCATCAGGGAGATGCAAATCAAAACAACTATGGGGTACCACCTCACACCACAGAGAATGGCACAAATCACAAAGAATGAGAATAAATAGTGTTGGCAGGGATGTGGAAAGGAACTCTTATCCACTGATGGTGGGAATGCTGTTTAGTTCAACTTTATGGAAAGACATATGGAGATTCCTCCAAAAACTGGAAATCGAGCTCCCATATGATCCACCTATATCACTCTAGGAATATACCCTAGGAACACAAAAATACAATACAAAAACCCCTTCTTTACACCTATATTTATTCATTGCAGCACTATTTACCATAGCAAGACTCTGGAAACAACCAAGATGCCCTTCAACAGACGAATGGCTAAAGAAATTGTGGTACATATACACAATGGAATATTATGCAGCTGTCTGGAGAGATGAAGTCATGAAATTTTCCTATACATGGATGTACACGGAATCTATTATGCTGAGTGAAATAAGTCCGAGTGAAAGAGAAAAACGCAGAATAGTCTCACTCATCTATGGGTTTTAAGAAAAATGAAAGACATTTTCAGACACAAAAGAGAAAAGAGCTGGAAGTTCCAGCTCACCTCAGGAAGCTCACCACAAAGAGTGATGAGTTTAGTTAGAGAAATAACTACATTTTTATTTGTCCTAATAATGAGAATGTATGAGGGAAATGAAAGCCTGTGTAGAGTACAGGCAGGGGTCGGGTGGGGAGGAGGGAGATTTGGGACTTTGGTGATGGGAATGTTGCACTGGTGATGGGTGGTGTTCTTTACATGACTGAAACCCAAACACAATCATGTATGCAATCAAGGTGTTTATATAAAATATATAAAAAAGAAAGTGTTCGAAAATAAGATTAGGTCATATTTCACAAATTAATTATCTAAACAATAAATTGTATAATTTTAATATAAAATTACAGAAAAATGATGCATTACATAGTTGGACAAAAACATTTGTTTTAAAGTGAGAATGAAATTATTTTTTTAAAATAATATCTTTAAGCACCATGATTACAAGAGTGAAAAAATAATGTATAGAATTATAAATTATAAAATATATGACTGAAACCCAAACACTGTCATGTATGTAATCAAGGTGTTTAAATAAAAAAATTTAACTAAAAAAAAGAATTATAAAATACATTATATATTCTTAAAGGTATGTGTAGGGCCCAGAGAGATAGCACAGAGATGTTTGCCTTGCAAGCAGCAGATACAAGACCTAAGGTTCGAATCCCGGTGTCCTCTATGGTACCCCGTGCCTGCCAGGAGCTATTTCTGAGCAGACAGCCAGGAGTAACCCCTGAGCACCGCCAGGTGTGGCCCAAAAACCAAAAAAAAAAAGTATGTGACTGCTTTGGCATTGACTTACTCCAAAGAGTACTCTCAACACCCAGGTGACTCAGCAACAGTCTGCATGCAGGGCAGATTGCTCTGCATTTAATGATATGCTGAAACTAGAGGATGCTCCACATCAGCCTGACATCGATGAAAGAAATGCACAGAATCCAGGGTCTTTAAATATAAGAGTCCATACCAACTATAGCTAAAGTTTGAAAAAGTTTCACCGGGACCTTGAGAATGACTGGAGTTGGATAGACTGGTATGCCTGGAACCCAGAGTCTGTCTTATGCCAATAAACTTCAGGGGCGAGGACTTTTTGTAATCAGGTCAAGGATTTTTTTTCCATTTTCTCCATTTTTCTGGACCTATGCAAACACTGGCGATTGCCTCTATCACACCTTTACTATATTTTTTTAGTCTTATCCTTTAAGGAAAAAAAAATACAACTTACTGAATTTAAAAACAAATTACTGTAGTAGAATGCCTGTCTCGAATACAGGCAGGGGATGGAAGGGGATGGAAGGGGGAGGGGGTAATGTTGCACCGGTGAAGGGGGGTGTTCTGGTTATGACTGTAACCCAAATATGATCATGTTACTTAAATAAAAATATATTTAATAATAAAAAGAAAGAAAAAAGTATGATTAACAAATAGTAAATACCAGTACTTCAATAAAATAATTTAAAATATGATAAGAACTTGGAATCATCATTTCTATAATAAAATAAAGTAGTCGCTGAATCATATAAAATATCAAAGGCAATTATTGAACTAATCAGAACACTGAGGTTACTAGGAAAAAATGTGAACCCCAATCTGGGAAAATAGAACACAACTATTCATAACCTTAATCTATTTTCATGGAACAGAAAATGCTATAATATAGACAGGTAGTGTTAATTAAATGGTCATTTTGACAAATTACATCAGGCTAAATATATATTGGATTGAGAGTGAATAACTCCTAGGGGCCACACTTTTATAGATTTTACCTTCAAAAATCCCCATAGAATTAGATGTTCAAGAACTGATAAATAGTATCTTGTGGCTCTGGAGAATAATAATCCTTGAGAAATATTCTAGTAGCATTCTACATAAGAATTTCAGAGTACATAAAACGTATGACAATCCGTTTATTATTACAACTGGGAGAAGCAATTTCTGCCATTCAAGTCACCTTATAGCCTTCCTTTTTCACGAGAGAGAGGCTATACCACTTGGAAGAAAAGGCCCTTTTGAAAGTCAGTCTAGAGAAATAACTATGAGGATACTAAAATTTACTCAAGTTTAACCCCTCACCCTTATTTTACTATCATGTCTATAAGTTACCAATGTAATCTTAATCTAAAAGAGTTGTAAACAAAGACACATTCAAGAGGATAACAAAGGGATACCTATAGTCAAAAGAGAATAAAGAACAAGGAAACTGGAGGAATTTGAGGTCTTACTTATATCCATATATAAATTATAATCCAAATATAAAAATAAGCCCAAATCTTAGATATATTGAATTATTTCTTTAAAATCTGCATTCCTCAGTTCTTGTTACCAGCTAGAACATATCGAGCTTTTAACAAAATTACATGACATTTAAAGTCAATAAAGTACTATCTAAAATATAAATCAAACATCAGAATCAGATTTTAATTCGGTACAATTATTGAACTAGACATATTTAAATTAGTATATTTGATAGAGATTTAAATATTTAAAGTAAGGTTTAAATTTGAATGTATATAAATAAGTATATTAGTACTATGTTTTTATATCCATATTAGTAAGTATATTAGTTATTATATATTTAAACAATATTTAAATTTGAATATCTATATATAAGTATTTAAAATAAATATAAATTAATATGCTACAGACCCATGAGAAAAATAGACAACATGATTAAACAAATGGGAGACATTAGAGATGTGGAAATTCTAGAATAAATGTTAGCTAGATTTATTTGATAATCATTATTCTTTCTATGTAAATATAGAAACATGTTGTATACCTGAGCAATAATGCCACTGTTTAAAATGATGAAAATTTGAATGAAAATAAGAATGCTACAACAACAAAATAAATTGAATGGATACAAGATATTTCTAATATACACGACAGATTAAAAAGTACAGACCTAGAAATCCAGAGCACACTATGCAGGATAAAAACTAAAATCCAATTATACTAGACACAAACACAATCTTAGAAAATGAAAACCAATGAAAATGTTGAAAGATGTCAGATCATTCACAATGGCTAAAATCGGCAAAATATGAGATGGTGTTCAACAAATAAATAAACAAAGCAAAACAAATACTTCCACATTGTGGAATTTTAGTTAGTAATTAATGGGAATGAGATGTCAAGCTACAAAAAAACCAAGGATTAATCTTGAATATTTTCAAGATGACAGAAACTAATTAGGGAAATTTACGAGTTCTTTATTCTACTTATGTACTAGTCTAAAAAAGACAAAACAATAATTTTTTTGGAAGAATAATTTTTTGGCAGAGCTTTTGGTGGGATTAGGTCAAGGAATTTAAGAGTATTCAAGAGGCACATGAAATATGTTTGTGTGGTGAAACATTATGCACTGCCAAAACTTAGGAAGCTTCATGTTAAATAGTGAATATAAATGTATGTAAATTAAAAAAATCATATTGTCGTCCAGAGGATGGTAAAAGAAAGAATATTGTGACAAGAGGATATAAAAATATTGCCAGCATATTAAAATCTTCACTGCAATTAATGTGAATAAAAAGGTTGATGGTATTTAACTAAAATATTATTGTCAACTACATGTAAACCACTATGATCAAAATAAAAATTATATTTAAAAAGAAAAAAGGTTGATGGGAGTAACTTTGGAAAAAAGATTATAAGACTAACGGCAAGAGGAAATGCACATGAGAATTTTGCTCTATTGTTTTTCAGAAAGGCTGGGCTAGATGGCATCAACAGTGAATGAATGTACCTTTCTCTCCACATCCACACAATCAGTGGATTTTCTTGTTCTTTATGATATGTGCCAGTCTCTGTGGCATGAGATATCTTATTATTGTTTTGATTCACATTTTCCTGATGATTATTGCTGTGGAACATTTTTTTAATGTGTCTTTTGGCCATCTGTATTTTTTCTTTGAGGAAGTGTCTTCATTTCTTCTTCCCATTTTTTGATGGGGTTAGATGATCTTTTTCTTGTTAAGTTCTGTCAGTACCTTGTATATCTTAGGTATACCTTGGCACCTTATGTGATGGGTATTGGGTATATAGCTTCTCCCATTCGGTGTGTGACCTTTTTACTCTAGCTGCTGTTTTCTTTGAAGTGCAGAAGTCCATTTGTTTATCTATCTCTGCTTCCACTTGTTTGGTTAGTGGTATTTCCTCAGTGAAGATGCATTTAGTCTCAAAGTCATGGAGTGTTTTGTGTATGTTTTGTTCTACATACCTTATAGTTTCAGATCTGATATCAAGGACTTTAATCCATTTTGATTTGACTTTTGTGCATGGTGTTATATAGAAGTATGAGTTCGCTTTTTTCATATGGCTGACCAGTTGTCCCAGCACCACTGGTTAAATAGTTTTTTCTATATGATCCAGCAATACCATTCTTAGGGGTATACCCCAGTCTCACACACACACACACACACACACACACACACACACACACACACACACACACACAAACAATACAATAATGGCCTCTGCTCTCTTATACTCATAGCAGCGCTATTTACCATAGCTAAAATCTGGAAACAACCCAGATACCTGACAACAGATGAGTGGCTATGCAGCTGTTAGAAAAAAATGAAGTAACAAAATTTGTATATAAATGGATAGATATGGAAACTATTATGTTGAGTGAAATAAGTTAGAGGGAGAGAGATAAACACAGAATAGTCTCACTGATCTGTGGATATTAAGAAAAATAAAATACAGTATAGTAATTATACTCAGACAATAGAGTTGAGGGCCAGAAGGACAAGCCCATGATAAGAAGCTTACCACAATGAGTAGTAAGTACAGTTAGAGAAATATCTACACTAACAAGATAGTAACTATCTAACTATCAAGTCAATGACAGAGAGAGAAATACAATGCTTATCTAGAAGACAGGCAGGGGGTAAGGAGGATGGAAATGGGGGGCATTGGTGGCTGAAAAGTTGTCCTAGTAAAGGGGGTTGGGAATTTTATGGCTAAAACCCAACTGCAAACAAGTTTGTAACCATGGTGCTTAAATTACAAAATTACTTACATAAAAACAAAAGAAAAGAATTTTTTTTCTAGTTAGATAAGATTTTGTGTGGTTGTTATTTTGGAGGGAGTTGTTTTGGGGCATCATCCAGCAGCACTTAGGGCTTAATGTACTTTCTTGGCACTTAGAAAAGTGCCCTGTCCACTGAACAATCTCTCTGGTTTCTACTTAGGCAAGTTTTGATCCATGGAATACAGTTTATCAATTCTGATACTTCTATGCATGTATACTGCATTGACACAGGTGAATGGATTGTAGATATCGGGATGCAATTTTCTTAGCATTGAGATGAGAATTTACAGATTAATCAGAAAACAAGGTTAAAATCATGTACTGATAGGTTAGAGTCAGAGACATTGGTGTGATTCAGGTCTAGTTTCATTTAGGAACAGGTGGTGATTACATACAGGATTACTTACATATTTGTGTATGTATGTGTATAAACACAAAGTGTGTGTATATATAAACAAAGATGTTTACTATGTGAGGTCAAATAGCCTAAAATGGTGCCAACACAATAGTAAGACTCACGACTAGCATTGCATTGTATTTTTAATACTAGTTTTCAATAAAATATATCAGGGACTCATGGAAAAGTTACTATATCTCTAAGTGCATGAAAATGTACAAAAATAGCAAAAATCCCCTTGGAGTCCTAAAAAGTAGGAAAATAACTTTAAATCTTCCAAATGGGAATTTGGGCTGTTTCCATATCCTGATTATTGCACTAAGTACTATAATTAATGGACACAGATGTACATATATCATTTCAAATATTTCTATGTCTGAGGATGGAAGATTGTATCATATTGAAGTCTGGTCTTTATTTGTTGTTGGTGTAGTTTTTTTCTAGAAATATCTGTATTACTTTGTAGAGTCAGAACCAGAAAAAATTCCCACCAACAGTGAAAAATTATGACTTTTTAAAAAAAATCACATCTTGGTTAAAACTGGTTCTTTCTAGTCTTTTTTGTTGTTTGTTTTGAGGCTATATCTGGTGACATTCTGGTATTACTTCTGATTTTGTATTTAGAGATCACATTTGGTAGTTCCAGGCAATGAAATACAGTATGTCATATGAAAGATAAGCACTGTAACCCCTGTACTGACTACGGATGCAGCCTTCTAGACTGAGGGAAAGAGAGAGTGATATATGTTCACTGGTGTGAAAGGGTACATTGCCACTGCTTTAATTAACATTTCACTGATAACAAGTGACTATGAAAAATTTTTATGTCTGCTGGCATCTCTATATTTTCTACTGCAAATTGTCATTCCATCTCCTCTTCTCGTTTTTGATGGGATTAGTGACTTTTTTCTTGATGAACTTTGTGTTATACATGGTGATATATTTTTCTATCCAGTGCATAGTTTACAACTACTTATTGCCACTAGGTATATATAATTGTATTTAAACCCAAGTTTATTTTGCCATGCAAACTTTTAAAATTTGATTTAGTAATACTTAGTATATTTTTATTTTATTATTTCGGCCAGTAGAATTGAGACCTTGAGATGCATCTGTATTAAATATGCAGGAGAATTCTGCCTATATTTTCCTCAATGTTTTAATGTATTTTGCCCAAATTAGAGATGTTAATCTAGTCAATTATAATCATAGATGGTGTGAAGTACAGATTGAGTTTCTTTTTTTATGTTGCTATTTGGTTTTCCTAGCATCATTTATTGAAAAAAAATACTTTCCTTTGTTTACCCTGATTCTCTGTCATAAATTAACTACCCACATATCTGAGTCTATCTCTGGGCTGTCTATTACATTACATTGATCTGAGAGTTTATCTTTATTCTAGCACCACATGATTTTAATTATAGTAACTTAAAATAAAAGTTTAAGTCAGGAAATGAAGCATATTCTATTTTATTTTATAATGATATTTTCCATGTGTTGGAAGAATTAACATTGTCAAAATTGTAATACTCTTAAAAGTAATATACAGGTTCAGGCAAGCCCTATAATGCTATCTATGATTTACTCAAAGAAATATAACAAATAATTCTGAAATTTACATGGAACAATAAATTACCCACCCCCCAGAATAGCTAAAGCAATCCCTGAGAAAACGATGATGGTAGGCAACACTTCCCTTAGTATAATTTGTATTATTAGCAAATATTTAAAACAACATAGTACTATAATAAAGACAGATAAGTGAAATAGAAAACGCAGATACAGACAATCAGTTAATTTTCAATAAAATGTAAAGTGTTTTTTTTTGTTGTTGTTGTTCCTAGGGTCTAACTCTAAGAGTGGCATTTCTGGATCATATGGGATCTCAATTTCCAGTTTTTTTTTTTTTTTTTTAGGAATATCCATTTTGTTTTCCATGAAGGCTGGACTAGAGGGCATTGCCACCAGCAGTGAGACTTCCCTTCCCCCATATCCTGCCAGCACTGATTATTCTTTTGTTTTGATGTGTGCCATTCTCTGGGGTGTGAAATGGTACCTCATTGTTAATTTGATTCGCATATCCCTGATGATTAGTGATGTGGAGCAAATTTTCATGTGCCTTTTGACCATTTATATTTCTTCTTTGAGGAAGTGTCTGTTCATTTCTTCTCTCCACTTTTTGATGATGTAAGATGATTTTTCTTATTAAGTTCTGTCAGTATCTTATATATGTTAGATATTAGCCCCTTTTCTGATGGGTATCGGATTATGCTGAGTGAAGTAAGTCAGAGGGAGAGAAATAGACACAGAATAGTCTTACTCATCTGTGGAAATTAAGAAAAATAATAAAAACATTATTGTAATAATACCCATAGACAAAAGAGATGAGGGCTGGAAGAACCAGCCCACGATATAAAGCTTACCATGAGTGGTGAGTGCAATTAGAGAAATAACTACACTAACAACTATCATGACAATGGTAGTGCGTGAGAGAAATAGAATGCCTGTCTCAAATACAGGCAGGAGAAGTGGGGGAAAGAGATAGGGGACATTGGTGGTGGGAATGTTGCACTTGTGAAGCTGAGTATTTTCTTATAACTGAAACCCTACTACAAACATGTTTCTAATCATGGTGCTTAAACACAGATATTATTATTAAAAATGTGAAATGAAATAAAGCCTCTTCAATAAGTGGTGCTAGGAAAACTGGTCAAATCTAAAAAAGATTAAAGACCTAGATAATAGACCTAAAATCAGTAAAGTACATAGAAAAAATACATGCTGAACTCTCCACTACATTAAATTTAGAGGCAACATTAGAAATGAAGTGTTGGGCCTGAGTGGTGGTACAAGTGGTAGGGTGTCTGCCTTGCACATGCTAACCTAGGATGTACCATGGTTCAATCCCCAGCATCCCATATGGTTCCCGAAGCCAGGAGCGATTAAATTAAGAAGTTTCTGTACATCATGGGATATGATTACCAGAATACAAAGAGAGACCATAGATTGAGAGAAATTTTCCCACCATTTTCCTGAGAAAGCATTAACATCAAAATATAAAGTACTGTCAGAACTCTATGAGAAAAAATAATCCAACATTATCAGAAATAATCAATATAAATCAGAAGGATCAACTGGAATTCCACAATGAATGAATACAAATGGCAAAAAAGCATATGAAAACATGCACAATATTACTAAATATGAAGAAAATGTAAAAAAAAAACAGAGATAACCACTCTGGTGTGGGGGGAATCTCAGTCCCCTGGACTAAGTGGTCAGCCCAGGGGGCCTATGGCTAGCTGTCCTGCCCAGAGACCCCAACATACCAGCTGAAGTTAATCAGAAGAACTGGCAAAGCCTGGTAAATCGGGACCTGGGGGGAGGGGGAGGGAGAGAAATTTTTCCCCTATGCATACTGGACCCCATTCAGGAGTTCTTTTCTTCCTAGTATTCATTTTCAAAAGAGCGCGGGCACGACATATATACTCTTTATTAACACCCAAAAATATTCTTAATTCTTGACTATTTCTAGGAAAAAATGGAATTCCCTAGATTTGGAGGTTAATATTCAAATAGGTCTCTAAAATCAGTGTATATGTAGATGTGACTTCCTATACAGTGGTCCTCTCTGACTGCCAAGCCTAATCCATAAACAATTCATTTATACACTGTATATAGACCCTCTGATATATTTCCCCTCCACACCTGAGCCCATTCTACTCCCTCCTCTCCCAATCCGGATTCGTTATCTTCCCCTTAATTAACCCTCTTTACCCTCAGTTCTTTAATCTGTTAGGCACCAAGACCAACTTCTTGCCCCAACAGATTCTGTCCTTTAGCACACCCCTACAAAGCTCATTATTACTCCTTAACTCTCTCACCCCCAACCATCAGTACCCCACATTTACCCTTTCTAACTTCAGTACTACACAGATCTAATCACACACCAAAGTCGTGCATTGGATTTAACAACCCCCAACTGTTTCAAAAGACATAAAATGGACACATAATGTCTTTTGAGTATTTTAGGTATATTTTCTTTAACAGCTATAACTCTTTGTAAATATTCTTTTACGGTGAAGATTCTACCCACTTTTTATCTTGTCTTCTCTTTGTGAGCTGTTCAATAAGGAATTTTGGTGGGAGAGTCCCTTAGTTTAATACTGAAGACTGAACAATGTCATGGGGATTGTTGGACTTATTCTTATGGCCCCCATATGTGCCGATAACGCCACATGGCATTGTTCCTTGTTTGCAATAGGCACATTAAAATGGGAAAATACTATACATACAAATAAGTTCTTATATAATAGAGATTAGAACACACAAATCTCATAGTGCAATGGAACCTTACACCCTGGATATTGATATAATGACCTGGCACAGGCCTCAGAAGAATGGGCATCCTCCATTCAACCCTGAACCAGGGAAGCTATCTACGAAAAATCCAAGGTTTTTTTTTTGTTGTGGTTTTTAGGTCACACCCGGCAGTGCTCAGGGATTTTTCCTGGCTCCATGCTCAGAAATCGCTCCTGGCAGGCACGGGGGACCACCTGGGATGCCGGGATTTGAACCGATGACCTTCTGCATGAAAGGTAAACACCTTACCTCCATGCTGTCTCTCCGGCCCCACATCCAAGGTTTTTTATAACAACACCTGGAAGCAATCCTCTACCAGGGAAGACCCTACCACGGCTCTGACATCAACCTGCTCAAAAGAGACTTCCCTTAGCACTAAGAAGACTTGACAACAACGACTTGCTTACAGGACAGGGTTCTCTGCATTGCCCTTTAATGGTGAGGTGAAACGAGAGGACACTCTGCACCATACTGACTGCAATATAGGATATGCAGATTCCAGGATCTTTACTACAGAAACATGATACCAACAACAGAGACTGGGTGAAAAATAAAAGTGTATTGGCACTACAGACAATGACCTGGATTGGACAAACTAGTTTGCCTGGAGCCTAGAGTTGGTCTTATGCCAGGAAACTTCAGGGGTAGGGTCTTCTTGTATTTAGGCCAAGGCTTTTTCTTTCCATGTCACTCATATTTTCGTGGGCCTATGCAAACAATAATTGCCACTCTAACACCATTATTACTGTGCTCCTTTGACTCTAATCCTTAAGAAAAACAACCCACTTCAACTTTTGAGGTTAACTTAAACTAATATGCATGTGCATGGAAGTGTAAAAAAAGTACTTTGCCTTCAATGTTTAAGGAGTTACATAAGTTTTATGTCTTTAGATCGCTTTGTGTGCTGCTAAGAAATATTATGTACTACAATCTGGGATTTGAGGGACATATTAATTGTACCTGGGTTCTGTTTTATTTTTCTTAATGTTCTTTGGCTGAAATTTCAAAGTTAAGATATCAGCAATGGGACTACTGAGAATTCTGTTTATGGGTGATTGTCCTTCCACTGTAACTTTACCTTGTCCTCTTTCTTTGCATCTTTGTTCTCATAATTAAAATAATAAAATTAATAAAAAACAGAGATAACACTCATATCGCATAATCAAAAATAAAACAAAACAAAACAACCCAAACCAACAAGTGTTGGTGAGGGTTTGGGGAAAATGTGATCCTTATTTACTGCTGGAGAAATTGTCTACTGGTCCAGCGTTTCTGGAAGACAATGCAGATATTCCTCAAAACACTAGGAACATATGACCCAGAAATTTCACCCCGGGGAATATAATTCAAAGACTCAAAGCATAATGCAGGACAGATATTTGCATTCCTATGTTCATTGCAGCACTATATGCAATGCCGAAATGTGGAAATCATCAAAATGCCCATGAGGAGATGACTGGATAAAGAAATTACTGTATATATATATATATATATATATATATATATATATATAGTGGTCATAAAAGGAGAAAGTCATGTATTTATTCCAATGTTTATAGGTCTGTATAATATCATTTTGGAATAAGTCAACTGAAGTAGTTCATACTCATAATTATCTCTTCCTTGTGTAGGATACATCAGGGGGGAATACATAGGGTGATATCAAATTCTCAGGGCAATTGGAACGAAAAGCGGAACTGGCCTTCAATGTAATATTTCTATAGGGATGAGGTAGGGGATATATTAGAAAAAGGAATATTAGGATTATGGGGAGGGAAAAATGTGACTACAGTGAGGACAGGCTATAGGCAGGAGAGAAACTGAGGACATTGGTCTAGGGTAGTGGACATGGGTGAAGACATTGGTGTTGGAACCATATATGCCTGAAATTCAGTCATAAATATCTTTAACTTTGTAACTATAGTGATTAAAATGAGTTCAAAAATTACTAATCTATCTGCCTGCTATTATTACTATTGGTAATAGTGTAATGTTTCCTTCATAGAATCCACTAGAATGGATTCAAATTTCTTCGATAGTCTGGAAGAGCTTGAAAAATATTGGCGATAAGCATTCTTTGAACGTTGATAGAACTCACTGGTGAACCCTAATAATCCTGAGCTTTTTTGTTTATGGGGATATTTTAAATTATGGTTTTAACTTTCTTATGCATTATAAGTTTTCTACTTCTTCCTGATTCATTTCTATAGGACACACCCAGTGGTACTCCAGGATCACTCCTGCCCGTGCCTGGGGGACTCTATGCAGTACTGGGTTATCTGTGATAACCTTATACAGTACCATGTATAATGGTAGATTATTCAAAGCAAATACCCTCCCTGCTGTTCTTTCTCTAGAGCCCTCCCCAATTAATCTATTAACTTATAGGTTCTCAGGTTTAGTGGCATCATCATCACCTCTTATGATCTTTGTATTTCTGGGGCGCTCTTTTGTATATCTTTAGAAATTTCTTTCACCTCTGATTCCATTTCTTTGCATTTGATCTTTTTTACTTTATGATCTAAGATGTTGTTTTAATATATTAACTAAAGAATCCTAGAGTTGGTGTGGGGACGGTGAGGCCTTTCTGGGTTCAGCCAGGTTCCTGTATCCCCTACGGCCTGGCAGGTCTGAAGGTTGCAGAATGAGGGCAGAGAGATTCAGAAAGCAGTCAGATGAAGTTCCAGGAGTCAGCCAGCTTTATTTCACAGTTCCTACTGCCATGTATACCTACTCACATGGCCTCTCATCTAAGCCTTTTCCTAGCAGTGACCTCTACTGCTTCTGGCTCTCTCGGCCTCTGTCTCCCTTTCAGCTGTTTTTTTTTTTTTTCGGGATTCCTTGCTGACTAACTCCGTTTGCTGATGCTCTGATTCTGCTTCTTTGCTGATAATCAACTTCTGAGGCTGAATTGCTGATACTGAATCTGTTGCTGAATCTCTCTGTTGAATCTGGATTCTGCCGATTCTTACTTCTCATTCTCGCTTCTGCCTCAGTTTTCTCTCTAATTATCCTTCTTAATCCCTTTCTACCCCCAGTAAACCTCCTCTATCCTCCCATTCCAGGTGTGGACAGTTCTGATCATTCAGGTGTGATAAATAAGAAGTTGGGGGAGAAGATACCCACACTAAGGGTTTGTCAATCTTGTTTACTATTTTACTGTTTTTGGTTTGAAGGCCACACATGGCTGTGCTCAAAATTTTCTCCTGGCTTTGTGCTCAGGAAACCACTCCTGGTGGGGCATAAGACACCATACATAGTGCCAAGGATCAAATCTCGGTTGACTGTGTGAAAGGTAACCATCTTACCTGCAGTACTATCTCTTCAGCTCCTATTTTTATTATTTCTAAAAATAATATCTTGGTTTCATTTATGTTTTGAATTACTGTATGTATCACTGATCTCTGCTTTAATTTTAAATTTATTTTTTCCTTCACTTGCTTTCAGTTCATTTTCTTTCTCTATTTTCTTACACTTAGGTTTAGCTTCTTGCCTGATGTAAGTCTTCATTGCTTTGAACAATTCTACATCAAAAAGTTGGAGAATATATATAAAAATGAGTGAATTATTAAAACATATATAACATTCAAAGACTGAATGAGAAGGAAGTGAGAATCTCTCAAAACCAGTCACAAGAAATGACATTGAAACAGGAATTAACAATTTTACCAGAAATATAAACCTGGTTCATATGTGTTCACCAGGGAATTCTACTAAAATTTCTAACAATTATTACCTATGTTACCCAAATTATTATAAAGTATTAAAATATGAATCCTCTCTAAAATATTCTGTGAAGTCAACATTACATCATACCAAATTTATAAATGTATTAGTCAAAATAAAACTTTAGACCAATATCACTAATAAACATTGATGCAAAAAGTCTTTGACAAAGGCTTAGCAAATTGAACCCAATTATATATCAAAAAGATCATACACCATGTTCAAGTGGGATTCATTAAAGGGTAAAATAATGATTAAATAGACTAAATCAATTATGTAATTTACTATTGCTATAACAATTAATGTAATTAATGTAAAAATGAAAAATAATTATCATGTTTATTCATTCATAGAAAGCTTTTTACAAAATCCAAATCTATTCATGATAAAAAGCACTCAAAATAATAGAGAAAGGTGTATGTTCCTCATGATATTATTGGCCCTATGGAAGGAGCAAGCAGCTAACATAATATTCATTAGCAAAATAAAATGATAGCATTTCCACTGAGATCAGGAACAGAGCAAGGATGTCAATTTTCTTCACTACTATTAAATCTACAGCAGAAAACCTTAACCAAAAAATTAATCAAGAAAAAGAAATTAGAGACATTCAGGTTAGACAAGATTAGGATAATTATGGTGATTTTCAAATGATATTATAATATACATAAATAATCCTAAAGACTTCACTAAGGACTTTACTAAGGACTATTAGAAATTATAAACCAATACAATAAAGCAGCAGGCTTTAAAGTCAACCTACAAAATATGTTCCACTTCTACATAAAAATAATAATTTAGAAGAAAAATAAATTAAAATCATAACCCAATTTAAATAGTATACACAAACATCACATACCTAGGAATTGGCAAAAATTAGTGAGTCCTACACATTGGAAACTTCAAGTCATTATTAATTAAAATAGGACAGCAGAAAGTAGAAAATAATTTACTATTAATGGATTGAAATAATAAACAAATTATTTGTTTTTTAGGGGGCACTGCTGGCAGGACTTACCACTTTTGTGCTCAGAGATTATTCCTGGTCAGCTCAGCAGACCATATAGGATGACTGGGATTGAATCTGGGTCAACTGCATTGAAGGAAAGTATCTTACCCCTCTACTAACTCTTTAGCTCTTCAAAGTAATCAATATTTTCTGAGTGACAATCCTTTCCAAATTATAATACTAATTGATTAAAAATGCCAACAAAATTCCAATCAAATTTCCAAAATACTCAAGAGTTTTTTTAAAAAAACACCCTACTAAAATTTGTATAGACCCATGAAATTCTCCAAATTGCTAAAGCAACCTAGATTTAAAAAAAAGACAGAGGTATCACATTTCCTGACTTTAAATTATATTATAATGCTATAGTAATGGGAAAAAAATCTGGTATTGGAATAAATATAGAATCTCAGACAAATGTAATAGAATTGAGATCCCAGAGAATAACCCTAGATTAACAGACAGTTAATCAATGACAAAGGAGTTGAGGATATTAAATGAAGCAAGAAATTCTTCAACAAATGGTTTTGGAAAAATGATTTTGGATAACTACATATAAAAATACATTATTCATTGTAGCACTTAGCACAATAGCTAAGATATGGAACTAAAATAGGTGTCCAATGACAAATGAGCAGTCTACAGAGGAGTGGTAAATATACACAATGCAATACCATGCAGCTGCATGCAATTTGCTGCAACCTGGATTGAACTGGAGTATATCATGTTAAGTGAAGTAAATCAGGATGACAAGCATGAAGATCTCACATTTTTGGGCCACACCCGGAGACGCTCGGGGGTTACTGCTGCTATGCATTCAGAAATCGCTCCTGGGTTGGGGGACCATATGGGACACCAGAGGATCGAACTTTGGTCAGTCCTGGGTCAGCCACATGCAAAGCAAACACCCTACCACTCAGCCATTGCTCTGGCCCCAAAATTTCACTTATTTGTGGTATATAGAGTAACTGGACAAGATAATGCAAGGTATTCAGGGGAGGACCTAGATTAACCTTTACTCCAGAGTATAGGAAAGAATGGCAAGGAAGGAAAAAAATTGAGGAGGGCACTACTCAAGGGCCTTTGGTACATCAATGATGTAGAGGTTTGGGATAGCCATATAAGCAAACCACAAAGTCAATGGCACGGAAAACAGGAGATTTAAACTAAAACCACAAAACTTAAACAAGGGCCTTTAAAAGAGGCAGGTTGGAGGGCAGGAGGCAACATGGGAATAGTGGTGGAGGGAATTCACACTGGTGGAGGAAATTGATTGGTGTTAGAACATTGCCTGAAACTCAGCTATGAGCAATTCTAAATCACAGTGCCTTAATAATAAATTTATAAAACATAATCTTGGATTTAGATCTTATGTAGTATACAAAAAATTAAAAAGCTTGAGATTAGACCACAGTGCATAAAATATACTATAAAAAACATAGGCAGAACTTTACAGGATATGCACTTCTGAGCTGTTTTCAATGACTGGCAAAGATACAAAATATAAACAAATAGAACTACTAAAATGAAAGAGGTTTTACATAGCAAAATATACAGGCTAAAATAAAAGATACCTTACAGAAAGGGAATAGATGCTGGTACACCATATATCAGATAAAGGGCTTATATTCCAAATATATAAAACACTCACTTTATAACAGGCACTTCAATCAAAAGGCAATACAAATGGCCAGCTAGAAAATGAAAAAGTACCCATAGTCACTTATTATTCTATATACGGGAATCAAAATGATGAGACATTCTCACAGCAGTGAGAAGGCATATGTCAAAAAGAATGAAAAGAACCAGAGTTAGCTAAGATATAGTAAAAAAGAAAAGAATCTGTATTCACTGTTTGGGATATTGTCTCGTTCAACCTCTTTACAAAGCAGCATGGAAATCTCTTAAGGCAAGACAGGGCTATACGAATATAAGAGGTTAAGCATTTTCTGTATTTACCTGGAGAAGTGGCAATTTTATCTTGATTTGAATACCCAGTAATATATACAACCTTTTGAGCACTGCCAAGGGAAACTCCTAAGGACCGAGTCATAAATAGTTCCTATATATCACCAGGTACAAGGTATGGCCTATCACCCTCAAAAGAAAGTATGAACAGTTTCCATAAGATCCAGTGATTTTACTTCTTGGCATCTACCAGTAAAAACACCAAACCATTAGTTTGGAAAACACTGCTCATTGCAGAAGTTAATACAATAGCTGAAATATTTAAACAACCTAGATGCCCAATATCAGATTAATAGAAAAAGTTGATGTGTGTATATATATACATATGTACATATATGTATGTGTATGCACACAATGAAGTACTATATAGCAATAAGAAAAAATGAACTCAAGCTGTGTATTTCAACTTTTTTGAGTTAGAGGGCTTTATTTTAAATAATGTAAATCAAAAGGAGAAAGACAATCTTTTAAGTATTGTCTATCATCAGTGCAACAAGGAGAAACAAGAAAATAGATAAGATAAAAAAACAATAATTTTGGCCTTAGATTATAGAATTAAAAAAATAAAGCAATACTAGGAGTTGATAGAGTGATGAATAAAATGAACTGGAAATAGTTTAATAATATTGAAGGATGTCTTGGGTTTCTTGGTGATGGTAAGGTAACTGTATAAAAGAAAATCATAAATCTTAGTCATATTGTAATCCTGTAATCTAAACTATAACAAATAAATAAAAAGAAATAAAATTATTTTATCTTGGTCTTTACTACAACAAAGCTAGATCTAGTGAGAGTCACATGACAAAAGAAAACAACAGTGACACAGAGACATACTGTATCATCTCATTCACTATATATATATATATAAAACAAAGACAATAAATGGATAATATCCTGAGAAAAATACTTTTAGACTCTGAGGACAAAACTGAGGTTACCTAAGTGAACAGGTAGAAAGGAAAAGTTGGAAGTGGACAAGCTGTGGTAACATTGCAAATATATAATGAATAAATAGTTGCAGTCTTGTAAAAAAAGAAATAAGTAAATAAAAGTCCTTCACTCTCTTATGTAATACTTTTGTTTGAATTTTCTATTTATGTGTTCTGAGGATCAGTTATAATACATTTTATTGTAGTAGAAAATAAAAATAGCATGTTTTCATATTTGCATGGAGGAAGGGAACACAATCATATTTTTGATGAATACAATCAGGTTTAGTTCCATAAAATCCCAACTCAATTCTTGGAAATTCTAGTGTCTTTTTCAGGTTCTACCACAGAAGTAATTAGGTAACCCATTTATAAGTATTCCTAACTTTTTCTTAAACTATTGCTTCTTTGAGCATAAATCACAGAGGCAATTTTGTTGTCATTTCAGGTTTGCATTCTTCTCAAATCTCCACTTTTATGAGTAAGATTTATAGTTTTATTCTTCTATATTACTATCTTCCTTTACCCCTCCTTCATAATTCCTAGTTATCTGGGAATGGGTTGCTTTTTAATTAATAAATTTTAATTGAATAACTATTAGATGCACAATGAAAAAGCTGTTTATGGTTGAGTTTAAGTCATACAATATTGCAACACCCATCCTTTCACCAGTACATGTTGTCCACCACCATTCTCCCCAGTGTCCCTCTCACCCTTCCCCTGCCTATTTCTATGCAGATATTTCTCTGTCACTCTCTTTTTCTCTCTCTCCATTTTTCCTTTTAGGCAGTGTTGTTAGCAATCTTGTTAGTGAAGCGGCATCATGCAAATCACTTTACCATCTTTCAGTTTCAAGTTTTTGGCCAGAGTAATCATTTTCAACTATCATTGTCATATTATTTCATCACCCTAACTGGACTCTCCACTTTTTGTGGCAAAATTCCTATGATGGATAGTCCTACTGGTCGCTGGCTCTATTGTCTTTGAATTTTATTACCACCAACCTTTGTCTCTATAGCCTTTGGGCATTATTGCTATAATAATTTATATCCCAGGAATGAGTTCAAACATTTTATATCTACCTCTCTCTGCCTGATTCATTTCACTCAGCATATTACTCTCCATATTCACTCATATATAAGCAGATTTCTTGATTTTATTTTTCTTAACAACTGAATAGTTTTCCACTGTGTAGATATACCATAGCTTCTTTATCTGTTTATCTGTTCTCAATCACCCAGTACTCCTCTGATAAAAGGTTAATATTTAAGATATACGTGGTAGTGGTAGATCTCAACAAGAAAAAATATAATCTAATCCCATCAAAAACTGGGAAAAAGAGGTAAACAGAAACTTCCTCAAAGAAAAAAATATAGTCAAAAACACGTGAAAAATGCTTCCTATCATTAATCATAAGGGAGATGAAAATCAAAACAATGAGATATAATTCACACAGAGACTCACACACATCAAAAAGAACAAGAACAACTAATGCTGGCACGGTTGTGGGGAGAAAGGTATTGTCACTTACTGCTGGTAGGAATGTAGTCTGGCCCAGTCTTGGAAAAGTATATGGACATTCCTCAAAAAAACCCTGGAAATTGAGCTCCCATATAACCCAGAAATATCATTCCTGGGAATATTACTTAGGATCCCAAAACACAGTGCAAAAGAGGCCTATATTCACTACAATGTTTATTGTAGCACTATTCACAATAGCCAGGTTGTAAGTTGCATTTTAAATTACTTTTTTTTGGGGGGGTTGGTTTTTGGGCCATACCCAGTGACTCTCAGGGGTTACTCCTGGCTATGCTCTAAGAAATCGCTCCTGGCTTGGGGAACCAAATGGGAGGACAGGGGTTGGAACCACAGTCCATCCTAGGTCAGCATGTGCAAGACAAGCACCCTACCACTTGTACCACTGCTCTGGCCCCAAATTACATTTTAAATTTTATTCACGAACTGTGCTTTACAATATTGGTAATGACTGGGTTTCATGAAAAAAAGTTATTTCAATGCCATAGTCTTCAACAAAGTGTCAGCTTTCCTTCACCAGGTCCCTGTGCTCCCCTCAATGGTATTCCCCCCATAACATCTCAGATATGCTTCTTTTAGCTTTTCTGTGATTTTTGTTGTTGCTGTTGCTGTTATTGTTTGTTTGTTTTTGTATCACATCCACTGGTGCTCAGGGTTTATTGCTGGCAAGATAGGGAACCATTTTTGTTGCTGGGCAGTTGAAGCTGAGTTAGCCTCCTGTAAGGAAGGCGCCCTACAAGCTGTCCTATCACACCTGAGATATGTTTTTCATTAAAGACAAATTCTCAGTTTCTGTTGCCTTTTAATATGAAGAGAGAATTGGTTAAGGAAACCGTGGTAGAAGAAATACTATGGTAACAATATATGTAGACAATAGAGTTAAGCATCAGGAGGTCATTCCATGGTAAGAAGCTATTCACAGAGAAAGGTGAGTATAGTTAGAGTAGAGAAGGTTCTACTTGTCCGCCCTGCTGTGCCTTTCTTCACTCTGAGAATTTCAAGGAAAATTTCTCCTGTGCCTGTCTGTGTTTCTGAATACCTGAAGGTCTCCTCAGAAGCCTAGGGAGCGCACCCCCCAAAAACTGTCAACTACAGGCAGAAGAGCGGGCCATGCACTCTTTCTAACCAATGAACTCCACCACAACACGCAGAAAAAACCACAGTACAAGTGTGACAATGGAGAAAACTCTCAGGCAAACACCATGCACAGAGAATGAAGATGAAAGCTCAGATGAGCTAATAAATTCCAACCACCTTATTAACCTCTCGGATAAGGAACTTAAAATAGCAATATGGAAGATGTTTGTAGAACTCAAAGAAAGCATAGATTGATCTGAAAAGAACACAAAGACAGAAATCAGAAAACTTCAAACTGAAATAACACATCTGAAAAACACGGTAGCTCAACTGAAAACCTCAATGGATGGCCTCGCCAGCAGGGTAACAGCAGCTGAGGAGAGAATCGGAGTAATGGAAGATGTGATGCAGATAAACTCAACACAACAGAAGAAATTGGAAAATAACCTTAAGAAAAATGAACAGGCAATGGAAAATGTACTCAAGGAATGCGAACAGATGAAAATAGAAGTCTTTGATAAACTCAACAGAAACAACATAAGAATCAATAGAGTTCCAGAGATCCAGGTAGGAGATCTCCAGGAAGAATCAACTGTTAAAGATATCATCAAAGAGATACTCCCAGAATTAAAGACTACATGCAATCAAATCCTTCATGCCTGAAGAGTACCAGCTAAAAGAGACCCAAAGAAAACACCCCAAGACACATCCTCGTTACAATGAAAATCCCACAGACAGAGATAGAATACTAAAAGCAGCAAGATCAAAAGGGAAATTACATTCAAAGAAGGATCCCTAAGACTTACAGCAGACATGTCACAAGAAACTCTCAAGGCCAGAAGACAGTGGTGGGATATTGTGACAAGACTGAATAATATGAATGCCTCACCGAGAATACTGCACCCAGCCGAATCACGTTCAGGTTTGAAGGAAGAATACACAGCATCATGGATAATCAACAGCTCAGAAACTTCACAGATGATAAACCAGCCTTAAAGGAAAAACTGAAAGGTCTACTCTAAGACAAGAGAGACCAACAAACACAGCAAACTTATCAACAAAAATGACATTAAATCCTATGACAATCATCTCCCTCAAAGTCAATAGACTAAATTCACCAATTAAAAGACATAGAGTGGCAAAATCGGTCAAAAAGATGAATTCAACCTTCTGCTGCCTAAAAGAAACACACCAGAATAGTCAGAACAAATATAGACTCAAAATCAAAGGCTGGAGGAAAGTCATCCAAGCAAACAACACCCTCAAAAAAGCTGGGGTGGCCATATTAATATCTGATGACACCAACTTTATACTCAGAAAAGTGATAAGGGACTAAAATGGACATTATGTACTAATCAAGGTATATGTGCAACAGGAAGAAATCAGACTATTAAACATATATGCACCCAATGAGAGACCAGCAAATTATCTAATACAATTACTGACAAATCTGAAAGAAGAAATCAATAATAACACAATCATTGTGGGAGTCCTCAACACGGCCCTATCAACACTTGATAGGTCAACCAGACTAAAACCCAACAAAAACATACTTGCCCTGAAAAGAGTAATGGAAGAAAGAGGACGTGTGTGTATAAAATATATATATATATATATATATATATATATATATATATATATATATATATATATATATATATATATATATATATAGGACACTCCATCCCAATAAAACCTGGATACACATTCTTCTCCAATGTACATGGGTCATTCTCCAGGATAGACCACATGCTGACACATAAATCATACCTTCATAAAATCAAGAGGATAAAAATCTTGAAGGCTACTTTTGCTGACCACAAGGCTCTGAAATTAGATGTGAACTACAAAGCCACACAGAAGAATAACTTTAACAATTGGAAATTAAACACCCTGCTACTGAAAAACCAGTGGTTCTAAGATGAAATCAAAAAGGAAATCAAAACTTTTCTGGAAACAAATGACAATGAAGACACAATCTGCCAGAATCTATTGGACACAGCAAAAGCGGTCCAGAGAGGAAAGTTTATAGCTCCACAAGCACACATCAGGAAAGAAGAAGGGGCATACCTGAATAACTTAATGACACAGCTCATTGAATTAGAAAATGACCAACAAAAGGAACCAAAAATAAGGAGACAGAAGGAAATAACATAACTGAAAGCAGAAATCAATGAAGTGGAAAACCAAAAAACAATTCGAAAGATCAACGAAAGCAGAAGTTAGTTCTTTGAAAAGATAAACAAGATTGATAGACCATTGGCAAAACTCACAAAGAGAGAGAGAAACCTGATAACCCATATTAGAAATGAAAAGGGGGAGATCACGACAGATATTGCAGAGATCCAAAAGTTAATCAGAGACTACTTTGAGAAACTTTATGCTACTAAAGATGAGAACCTAGAAGAAATGGAAAATTCCTTGGACACTTAACCTTCCACATTTAAGTAAGGAGGATGTAGCATATATAAACACCCCCATCACTACTGAGGAAATTGAAACTGTAATCAAATATCTGCCCAAAATGAAAAGCCCAGGCCCAGTTAGATTTCCTAATGAATTTTTTCAAATCTTTCAAGAGGAGCTACTACCAATTCTAGCCAGGCTCTTCCATGAAATTGAAAAAAAGGGAACACTCCCAAACAGTTTTTATGAAGCCAACATTACCTTGATACCAAATCCAGACAGAGATACTGCCAAAAAAAGAAAAATTACAGACCAATATCCCTGAAGAATGCTGATGCAAAGATCTTCAACAAAATGCTGGCAAATAGGATTCATAGAATCATCAAAAATCATCAAAAAATCAAACACTACAACCAAGTAGGTTTCATCCCAGGAATGCAAGGATGGTTTAACATCCATAAATCTATCAACATCATACACAACATCAACAAGAAGAAAAATAAAAATCACATGATCATATCAATAGATGCAGAGAAAGCATTTGATAAGGTCCAACACCAATTCTTGATCAAAACTCTCAGGAAGATGGGAATTGAAAAGAACTTTTCTCAATCTAGTTGAAGCCATCTATCACAAGCCAATGGCAAATATTATCCTCAATGCAGAGAAACTAAAAGTCTTTCCTCTAAATTCTGGTACAAGTCAAGGCTGGCTGCTCTCACCAATCCTCTTTAACATAGTACTGGAATTACTTGCTATAGTGATCAGGCAAGAAAAAGATATCAAAGGAATCCAGATAAGAAAGGAAGAAGTCAATCTTTCATTGTTTGCAGATGACATGATACTCTATGTAGAAAACCCTTAAGACTCTACCAAAAAGCTTCTAGAAACAATAGACTCATATAGCAAGGTGGCACTGAAATCAATGGCCTTTTTATACACCAATAATGAAGGCAATCCCATTCACAATAGTGCCACACAAACTCAAATATCTTGGAGTCAACTTGACCAAAGATGTGAAGGACCTATACAAAGGAAACTATAAAGCCCTGCTCCAAGAAATAAAAGAGAACGCACGGAAATGGAAATACATACCCTGCTCATGGATTGACAAGATTAATGTCATTAAAATGCCAATATTCCCCAAAGCATTATACAGATTTAATGCGATCCCCTTAAAAATACCCATGACATTCTTCAAAGGAGTGGATCAAACACTTATGAAGTTCATCTGGAACAATAAACTCCCTCGAATAGCTAAAGCACTCCTAGGGAAAAGGAAAATGGGAGGCATTACTTTCCCCAACTTTAAACTGTACTACAAAGCAATAGTTATTAAAACAACATGGTATTGGAATATAGACAGACCCTCAGATCAGTGGAATAGGCTTGAGTTCTCGACATTGTTCCGCAGACATACAATTACCCAATTTTTGACAAAGGAGCAAGAAATCCTAAGTGGACAGGGAAAACCTCTTCAACAAGTGGTGCTGGCAGAACTGATTAGCCACTTGCAAAAAAGCGAACATAGACCCCCAGTTAACATCATGTACGAAGGTAAAATCCAAATGGATTAAAGACCTTGATATCAGACCTGATAGTATAAGGTATATAGAACAACACGTCAGTAAAACACTGCACGATATTGAGACTAAAGGCATCTTCAAGGAGGAAACTGCACTTTCCAAACAAGTGGAAGCAGAGATCAACAGATGGGAATACATTAAACTGAGAAGCTTCTGCACCTCAAAAGAAATAGTTCCCAGGCTACAAGAGCCACCCACCGAGTGAGACAAACTGTTCACCCAACACTCATCAGAAAAGTGGCTAATATCCAAAATATACAGGGCACTGACAGAACTTTACAAGAAAAAAACATCTAATCCCATCAAAAATGGGGAGAAGAAATGAACAGATGCTTTGATAAAAAAGAAATACAAATGTCCAAAAGGCACATAAAAATATGCTCCTCATCACTAATCATCAGGGAGATGCAAATCAAAACAACGATGAGATAACATCTCACACCACAGAGATTGGCATACATCACAAAGAATAAGAACAATCAGTGCTGGCAGTGATGTGGAGAGAAAGGAACTCTTATCCACTGCTGGTGGGAATGTCGTCTAGTCCAACCTCTATGGAAAGCAATATGGAGATTCCTCCAAAATCTGGAAATTGAGCACCCATTTGACCCAGCTATTCCACTCCTAGCAATATACCCTAAGAACACAAGAATACAATACAAAAACCCCTTCCTCATACCTATATTTATTACAGCACTATTCACAATAGCCAGGCTCTGGAAACAACTAAGATGCCCTTCAACAGACGAATGGCTAAAGAATCTGTGGTACATATACACAATGGAATATTATGCAGTCGTCAGGAGAGATGAAGACATGAAATTTACCTATACATTGATGTACATAGAATCTATCATGCTGAGTGAAATATGTCAGAGGGAGAGAGAGATGCGGAATAGTCTCACTTATCTATGGGTTTTAGGAAAAATAAGTCATTTTGCAACAATCCTCAGAGACAGTGAGAGGAGGATTGTAACTTCCAGATCACTTCATGAAGCTCACCACAAAGAGTGGTGAGTGCAGTTATAGAAATAACTACACAGAGAACTACCATAATCATATGAATGAATGAGGGAACTGGAAAGCCTGTCTGGAGTACAGGTGGGGGTGGGGTGGGATAGAGGGAGATTTGGGACATTGGTTGTGGGAATGTTGCACTGGTGAAGGGGGTGTTCTTCACATGACTGAAACCTAATCACAATCATATATGTAATTAAGATATTTAAATAAAGAAAAAAATAAAAAATGTCAATGTCAGGGGTCAGTGAGATAGCATGGAGGTAGGGCATTTGCCTTGCATACAAAAGGACGGTGGTTTGAATCCTGCCATCCCCTATAGTCCCCCGAGTCTGCCAGGAGCAATTTCTGAGTGTAGAGCCAGGAGTAACCCCTGAGTGCTGCCAGGTGTTACCCTCCCCCCAAAAAAGAGAAGGATCTACTTGATAGAACAATGATAGTTGGAACTAATTGCTTTGGAAGATCCCTGTACTAAAATGGGGGAAAGTAACACCCAAGGCACCCTTCCATTGACAATAGTGAAGATCATAGTGTCAAAGGGAAAGAGAGAGTGATAGAGAAGCAAATTGCCTACCCTAGAGACAGTCAGGTTTTGGGGGAAGGGAATGTGAGGGAAATTGGAACACTGGGGCAGGACAGGTGCACTGATGAAGAATAGTGTACATTGTATAACTGAAACCCAGCACTGAACAATTTCCTGATCATGGTGCTTAAACAAAGAAATTAAAATAAAAAAAATTCTATGGTACATATAAACTATGGAATACTGCTCAACTATAAAAAAGATAAAAATCATGCTATTTGTGGTTGTTTGGATTGCTTTTTTTTAAACCATTCTAAGTCCATATGCCTAGACCCAGCAGAGATGCAGCATTATATAAACACCCACACCCCAATTGCTAACAAATTTTATGATCTAGTGCCTCTCCATGTCTTACTATCTTTTCTACTGCTTCCTAGATCAAGAAATCAAGAGTGCCCTCTTCCTTTGCAACCAGGATTAATTATTTGGAATATTTTTTCACATTCTCCATTTATAAAGACTCTTTTGGTGGGAGGACTACAGCCTGAAATTCTCAGGGGCTGCTACTGGCTATATGCTCAGAGGTTTTTCCTGGTGTTGTTCATGGGTCCATATGCATGGGGTACTGAGATCAACTGTATTATTGCTTCAGCCCTTTCCTTTTAAGTGAACACCTATGGTTTTATAAAATGCAGGATTATAATTTTTCTCTCCAACTCTAGGTATATTTTCTGGCTCTTAAATTTTCAGGTCAATATTAATAAATAAATCATTATTTGATATCAGTTTAAATTAAGATCCTACCTGGTGATTTGCACACTTCTCATCTTCCTATTTTCTACTTTGATATTAATTTATGATTCTAAGGTTTGTGCTTGACAGGTGTTTCTTGATGGTTACATACACAAATTTACTTTTCAACAGAAGGTGTCTCGTAGCAACTAGCAACAGAAAAGAGCAATTTAAGAAAAATGCTGCTAAAGTACAGAGGCTAAAGCAGATTGATTTCAGTTTCCAAGCTGCCCTCCACAGCTGACCACCAATATATCTGCCTGTCCAGGGACACTTGAAGGGATTTTGTCGGGGCTTTCAAAGTAAGATTCTGAGAGCATTGCCCTAATAAAGGCACATACCCATGGGACTACACACTGTTTTAGTAAAAAAAAAATCTACACTGTTTTCTCTAAAAGACTTCAACCTATTCAAAGCAAACTACTTTTTAATCTGAAAATTTTGAATATATGTCAAGCAATTCCTTTTTAGTTATTGCAATTCACAAAGTAAATTTGACCTTGACCTGCAATATGGAATATTGAGGTGAATAGAATAGAAATATTTTGCATTAGTAGGGTTATTAGTGTGTATGATGTTGGAGGATCTGCTTTATGAGGTGGTAGTTTCTGTGTTATATGTGTATATATGTTGGTCAATAAGATATCAGACTAGCCAGAACTCTGTGTAGATTTCTGTTTCATATAACCATATCCTGATTTTTATGGTAGCATTTTAAAAACGTAATGGTGGAACAGCAGTCAGAGGCCTTGGTTATACTAGTGATGTGGAAGAGTGTTTATATGCATGTGTATCCAAAGTATATAACTCAACAACACTGAAAACATAAAATCTAAACTAAAACCACCAAAATTTATAATGTGCCTCTTACGATGACAGGTATGGGGTGATGCAGGCAAAAGGGAGCATGGGAAAATGGATGGAGTGGAGTTGCCACTGGTAGTGAGATTGGTGTCAAAATATTCCATGTCTCAAACCCAACTATCAATAATTTTGTAAATCACAGTTTATAATTCAATAAAATTTAAATATTCATTAGTCCTTGATTTTATGTTATTTGATTCCAAGTGGAGCAGAACAATGAAGGCTGACAGGGAAGATAAAATTGGAAATTCTTATCTACTGTTCTACTGAATCAATAAAAACTGGAGGCAGTCCCAGGAGGTGGCTTAAAGACCTGAAGCACATGCTTTGCTTACATAAGTCTAGAGAGTTTGATCACCAGCTCTGTTGGTCCCCCTGCTTTCTACTGGGTGTGCCCATTCCCCTCCCTATTAGACAAACTGGAGGAATTTTAAGATACTGATGCCCAAGCCTTATTCTTCTATATGCAACAATCTAGGAGGCATCTTAAAGACACACTTTGAAATCTGTGTCTTCACTAGAGACATTTAACCAGTGATGAATAATTGGGACTTACTAGGAGGGTCAACAGGTGTTTACTAATAGTTGAAGAGATGTAAGCAGAAGACAGTAGTTCAAAAGTGGTGTGGGTGGAAGAATACTGAATGGGAAAATATCTTTGCATCCAGTAGAAACACATGCATTATTTGGAGAGAAAATATTTATGAAATCTAGAGAGAATTTTCCTAGATTAGGTTCCCAAATATGGATGCAGAAACCGAATGTTTATATTTACATTTCTGTGAATTTGGTGAACTTGCCTAAAAGATGAGCTCTCCAATTTGACCACTACCTGAATTATAGAAAATTTGATCTATGCTGTATATTTGAGATTTTGTCCTTGTTGCCATATCTTTGGCATTGAGGTATATGGCTGCTCTAATAGTGCACACTCTGGTGGAAGGTGTGATACTGGAATGTTTTATGAATGAAACCTTACAATTAACAGTTTTGTTAACCATTTTTCCTAAGAAAAAATAGTTCATGATACATGATATCACTGACTTGAAATAACCACCTCTGTACCTTAGTCTATCTGCTGATATTTTGCTTTGATGTTGAGCACCATATTTCACTAAATGATTGTAGCATCCTGTTTTCAAATAATACCAGCACAATATTATAAATCAAATCATAAACATTAGGGCCAGTTAGTACAATAGGTAAGGCATTTGTCTTGCACATAGACTTCTGGGATTATATCCTGGCACTCCATATGGTATCCTGAGCCTATCAGGGGTGAACTCTGGAGGTTAGGATTAACTTTTGGGTACCTCAGGATGTGGCCCAATAACCAAAAAAAGAAAGCCCCAACACCATAACGTCAACACAATGTAAAATATACTACTTAAACTACCACTTAAAAATTTCATATAATAGATTCAGCCTAATTTTTTACTAAACAGTATTTTCATAAAATCTATGACTTTTTGCGAAATTCAGTGATTAGTTTAGGCATTACTTTATTAATTTTCATTAATAAATAAAATAGCATATTTCTACTAAAATTGAGTATTTTTGTTCTCCTGATCTTATTTTCCCCTGACTATTTTTCTCCACTTCTACCGTTTATGATTTTCTCTTGTTTCTTTCATTTCTTCTGTTTATTCAACAGAATAATCAGTAAGGAGAGATAGTTAATCCTATCTGCTAGTTTATAAATTTTATTTTATGTGCTTCTATAGGCATGGTGCTCCCTCCTGCTGTTAATCTAAAGTTCGATTGTTGTCTCATTTAGCCATTATATGAAGCACTCACTCTCCCTTCCCCCAACAAATGTCACTGTCCTTAGCCCAGGGCCTCTAAGGAAGCTGATACTCAGCTGTTGAATAATTTCATGATTTGCAGTGGCTGCTTTTGAAGGCCATGTTTTCGTTTTCTCAGAAAAACAAACTGCAATTTAGGTACACCATCACTAGATGGAACTAGTCCGTCAGAGCAACTTGAATCCAAGTTCGAAACAGCGAGCACTGAGTACTTTGCAGATGAATGAATATACTGTTAAACCTTTGTCCAGATTCATTATTTCTTTATTAATATGGTTGAATTCCTGTTTCAACAATAGAACAGAGAATTCTTTAAATGCATAGATGCCCCGCATGTCTGTTACATTTCCTCATTGATTTCTTCCTTTAGTTTCATTAGTTCAACTGTAATCTTACCATCAAATATCACATTTGACAGACACTTTTCATTTAGACTTGGAGCTGCCTTGAAGTCAAAACACACCAGTTGCTTGCCCCTCAGTGACTAGCTAAAGACAAACTGCTGATCTGAGCCACAGGCTGTCTACACATTTTGCCTTTACTCTTTGAGCTATTTATAGAGAACAAAGAAGAAATGAGCTTCACAAAGGTGTGAGAGAGCTTAAAGTATACAAGCTATCACCTGCCTTAGTCTACTTACTTCACTCAGAATATACCTTCCTATTTGACACCTTTTTGATTCCCTCCTCCCATGAGCTCTCTGATCCTACTGGGGGCTGCTGGCTTAATTCCACAATAGCTGCAGTTAATTAATATCCCAGGGTAATTAACTTCTCTTAGCAACAGAAGTAACAATGGCTTAAGTTCACAAATTACCTTAGCTACAGTTTTCTTGCACTGATAAAGTCATATTCAACAATACTGAAACACAGCTTTTAAACCAAAAATCATCCTGATGTCCACAACAAATATTTATTAATCTTCTTTTGTGTGCAAATCACAGATCTAGTCATTGGGTATGAAGAGGTAAATCAGCTAATATTTTTTTCTTTTGGGCAACCCAGAAAGAATTGGTAAGGGAAGATATGAATGAAAATACTTGTATTACAAGGTGGTATTAAATGCATGGTTTGTTTTAAAGATATGAAGGGAAGTAAATGCATTGAGAAATAGAAGACGTATAAAGATTTGATGTCATTCTTAAATTTTGTTTTGGTTTGGTGGTGCTGAGCAAATTTCATGGTGATCACTACCATATGTCAATATGTGTTCATCTTTTGGAGATAATTTTCCATTACAGTCTGACAATTTGTAACTCAAATCCTAACTTTGCCAGTAGCTGTGTGATCTCAGACAAGTTACTTAAACTTTCTGAATTTGAGTTTCCAGTTAGATTAATGGAGAAAGCTAAAAAGCCCATTTCAATTGCCTATGTGAAGGTTAGAAGTTACATGGATAAGCAGAGAGAGTACATTGCCTAGTCAATAGTCCCTCCTTTAATCATTGGTAACTCAGTTTCAAAGGCTCAATAGGCTTTAGCCTGGTGAAGAAGAGATGGAATTTCCATTTGGAAGAAGAGTGCATGAGCGGTCAAAATGCCAAGGGCAACTGAAACAGTCTGCAAAGGGGAGGTAAAAGAATTAAGTTAGTTTATAAGGAGAAGCTGAGAGTAGAGGGGACATTAGATTGGAATGTTCACTGGAGTTTGTTACAAGAGCTCTCTTTTAAAATTGTAGAATAAGAAGAAACCTTTAAAAAATAATCTGATGGCCCCAAATAATCATTTGGCTAATAATATTACTTCTCTTCATTGATCCTAAGTAAGATGACTCTTTTGGTTATGAAGTAGGGTTTTCAATTTCAAATTAAATTAAAAGTTAATGTTTTAAAACTCCCATCATGCTTTTTTTCAGTAGAGCATTAGGAACTTTATAGAAATAGCTCCTGCTTTGAGGACAGCGAAATAGACCCTTTTCAAAAATAAAGAGAGAACTTGACTTGTTACAGGCCATGAAGATGATTGCAAAAAGGAGGGTAAAGAAGAGGATTTGAAAGGATTGGTGGTAATCAAGGTCATCTTCATCCTCTATCTAAATTAAGGAGAATGCCTGATTGTTCCTGATTATAATAGTATCATTACTATCACTGTAAATGAGCAAAGGTTATAGATATTGGATGGCACTAAAACGTTGGTGGTGGTATTGGTGACAATGGCACAAATATCAACAAACTAGACTAAACCCCTGGTGTTTCTCAATGCTGTGAACCAATGTTAAGTCAGTGAAAAATGGAAAATAAGAAAGATAAATGCTGGTATCTTCATCTATAGCAATTACATACCTATACTTAAAGTATATGCCTATTCCCTCAGTTTCTTCCCAATTCAGATTTGGAGATGTCTAAAGTATCTTCACGCATCCCTTTTCCCACTCTAACCTTCCTCAGTTATACAGATGAAGAAGCCGAGGCCCAGGACATTGAAATAACTTATTCTAGAAACATAGCTAATGACTAGAAACCAGGTTGGATTTTTCTACCCAATTATAAAGCATTGAAAATGGAGCTTATAGAGAAAAAAGTAACAAGGGATAATCAATGGTATATTCAAATTTCCGTTTACTGGGAAGCTTTGTTTATCATTTCTTCTCCTGGATGTCTCTTGAATATCACACATTCTCACCAGCAGCCTCCCCACTTCTTGTAGATCATAAACACTCATCTAAAAAGTCAGGGGTCAGCCACAGTGCTTGGGCACTTTTCCCAAGTCTAACCATTCCATGGCATATAACAAATCCTTGAAAATTTTCCAATGAGAAAAAATAGCAGAAACCAAATGCCCTCCATCTGTGACTTGATGTAGCCAAGTATAGGAACATTTCAAAGGGTTTAACATAGAAGTCATGAGACTCAAACAACTCGTTTCACCCACTTTATACTCACCCACAAGTCTAGCTGCTATTTTTGTACAATTGGTTAAGATAAACATATTAGGATTAACTTTACAAAATAAAAGGCAAGTATTACTTTAAAATTCAGTACATTTACTGAGAAAAATCTATTGACAATATATTATTGTATATGTTACTTTTACTAGAAAATCTGAGCATAACATTAGATGAATATTACATAAATCTAATTTTCCCATTTTGAACTAATAGAAAAGTCAATAGTCTTTAAAGAGATATCAAATAGTAAAAAAATTTTCCCATAAAAACTAAATTTTATCTGTGGGAAAGTACCAATTAAAGCATATATATTAACTTCTAATGTCTATTCATTAATACATGGAATTTTATAACAGTATCTGAGCATTTACAAATAAAGCTACATATAATGAATATTTACAATGTGCCACATACTTTATCTGTATGTCCCACTTAATTATTGATTTCTATGAAGTATAGATATTATACCCATTTTCTAGATGAGGAAAATAAAGGTCTAATATATTAATCTATTTCCCCTATGTTTCCAGCAAAGAGCTCATAGTAAAAGGCAAATATGGGACTTGAATCCATTTTCTAATTCCAGAGCTAATATTTTTTCTTTATATAGCACAGCAGCAGCAGGACAGGATCTTGTTCCAAAAGTAAAGTTCATTTTTAGAAAAGAGCCAGGTAAGCAAGTATTCTTGGATTAGAGAACATCCAAATTTTATATACAAATCGTTTGGTCACTTAAAAAGTAAATGGCTTAATCAATCATAAAAAAATCCACTTAAACTTATTATCTTAAGTGATTAATAAGAATAAAATGTCTACATATACTCCAACTGTTAAAATCAATTTGGGAACTTTCCCAATGACTTGAACTTAAAATACTAATCTTCAGAGAAAGCCTACATATCAAAAATCTTAATTCTCAATTTCTATTCAACTGATTTTTCTTTTAAAGTAAAATCGGAAGCCCAAAAGCCCTTTAAATCTGTTGAGTTTCCTATGTTTTATTTAGAAGCTTCATTTTTCAAACCAAGCCCTAGAAGACAAAACAAGCTCATTTAATTCACAACCCAGCATTGGATGTGCTCTGCTTGGGCCAATGTCTAAGGGTTTGCATTAAGGGCTTCCACTAACTGAAAGTGCTAATTCATCAGTCTCCAACTTTCTTTTGTACTTTTAAGCTACTACTTATAGTCCTCTCGGTTAAGATTTGTTATAAAACAGAGGTGTCAGTAAGTCTAAAATTTTGCTAAATAGCAAATGCTATTTAGACAAATATTTATTGTGTTATTATTTGACACATTTCTATTTAAGAACATTGTTTTCTGAAAATCAAATTTAACAAGATATTCTGTATTTAATTGGCTAAATCTAGCGTGCCTATTCTTGATTCACTATACCTAGCCCCCCAAATTTATCTTTAAACTGTTATCATTTTAAAATTACAATATTTGGGGCCTTTGAGGACTTTGTGTGAGATGATTGAAGGTATTGTCATTACGAACAATGGAATACTAAGTAGCTGTAAGAAATGATGAAATCTTGCAATTCACTGCAACTTAAATGGTATTGGAAGGCAGCATGCTAATTGAGATAAACCAAATGGAGGACAAATATTTAATGATCTCACTTATCTGTGATATATACAGAATCAAAACAATGACATAGAAAATATCTTATGAAGATCAAACTTAGTTTTGCTTTGGACTGAAAATTTGAAATTACCAAGCAGTTGGGGAGGAGGAAGTGATGAAGTAGAGGACTGGAAGTGATGCAAGGTTAGTTTGTAGGGTCAGGGCACGTTGGTTGTGATGAAAGCAGAGTAACTTTGCTCATAAAAAACATGAACGTTAACATGATTATAAAGTAAAAATTAATAAGTTCCATAAGTATCATGACATGAAATGAAATAAGCAGTAATGAAAATGTTATGAAAAAGATAGAAAATTATATGCAATGATTTTTATGGACTTTTGTGGTAGCAAACAAAAAATTTGCTAGACAAACTCTAAAAGAACCGTAACTCTTTTTTTTAAATAAGTGGTATTTATTTTAATATACTTGGTAATGTTATATATTTGTTAATAGTAGAAAAACTTAAATACAAAGTCATTTCAATCCTTATCAATATATCTAATGCATTATTTTACAAAAATAGCAAATGAGCAGAGGCTTCAGATGACATATCAAAATATTTCTGTTAGCTAAAACAATTTTGAGAAGAAAACCCAAAGCTGAACAAATATTAACAAAACTTCAGTATTTAAAACAAATTAGTGCAGGGAAAAAAGATAGTACAAAGACAAGCATAAACAAATCACACGTGTATTTATAACCAAATTATAACAAAAAACAATGAAGAAAGGATACCATTCTTATTTATTTATTTTTTTTGTTTTTTTGGGCCACACCCAGCGTTGCTCAAGGGTTACTCCTGGCTGTCTGCTCAGAAATAGCTCCTGGCAGGCACGGGGACCATATGGGACACCGGGATTCGAACCAACCACCTTTGGTCCTGGATCGGCTGCTTGCAAGGCAAGCGCCACTGTGCTATCTCTCCGGGCCCACCATTCTTATTTTTTATAAATTTTTTAAGTTCATGATTATGAGGATGATTGTAGTTAGGTTTCACTCATAAACAGAAACCCCTCCTTCACCAGTGCAACATTCCCACCACCAATAATACCCCCCCCCCCCGTTCTCTCCCTCCACCCCTGCCTGTATTCGAGACAGGCACTCTACTTCTCTTACTCATTAACATTGCCATACTGGTTATTAGTGTAGCTATTTCCCTAACTGCACTCTCCACTCTTTGAAGTGAGCTTCATATTGTGAGCCAGTCCTTCTGGCCCTCATCTCTATTGTCTCTGGACATTATTACAATAATGACTTTACTTTTTCTTAAAACCCTTAGATAAGTGAGACTATTATGTGTCTATCTCTCTCTGACTTATTTCACTCAGCATAATAGATTCCATGTCCATACATATATAGGAAAATTTCATGACTTCATTTTTCCCTGATGGCTGCATAGTATTCCATGTGTATATGTATCACAGTTTCTTTAGTCATTTATCGATTGAAAGGCATCTTGGTTGTTTCCAGAGTCCGTCTGGCTATTGTAAATAGCACTGCAAAGCATTGTTAAGAGAATGTTTGAGACATAGGGTGAAGGGAGATTGGGGCATTGTTGTTAGGAAGGTTGCACTGGTCAAGTGGGTTGTACTTTTTTTTAATATAATTTTTATTTTTATCATAGTGGCTTACATATTGTTGACAATAATATTTTAGGTACATATTTACATAAAATCAGGGGGGGATTCCCATCACCTATTTGTCCTCCCTACACCTCCGTTTTTGTCCTACCTCCCATATCCTCCTCCCTCACCCCCGGGGCTGCTAGAAAATGTGATCCCCTTCGTACTTAGCTTACTACTTAGTAGTCTTGCACCTGTTTGGTCTTGGTGTCTCCCTTATTTCCCCCTCTGGGAGGCAGGACTAACTAGTTCAAGTTATGTGGTTTCATTTGAAGAAGAGAAAAGTAATAAACTGGGGTAAAAGTCTAATGCGCCGAAAATGGGCGGAATCCTTCTAGAGGCTCTCATCATCGGTATGAGAGACGGAGGAGAAAAAGAAGGTGAAACACTCCACCAGTACAAAAAGAAGTGTCAAATATCCAGTGAGGACTCCAATAATAACCATAAGCACCACCCAAAAAACCATGGTCTTGAGATAAGAAACATGGCAGAGCACATAAAGAAAGAAAAGAAGAGAAAAAAATAAGTATAAATGGGGAGAACAACTTCAATAACTACACCAAAACAAAGAAATCGACAAAAAGTAGATAGGTAAATAAAAATAAAAAAAATAATAATAATAAATGAAGATAAAAATAATATATAAAAATATAAATATATAAAATATATATAATATGAAATATATAATATATAAAAATAATAATATAATAATATAAAAATAATATATAAAAAATAAAAATGTTTTGTGCTTTTTGCTTTTTTTCCCCCTCCTGCACTGGCACAGTAAATATTGGGGTCATCTGAAAAGGAATTCACTTGGCCTAAGAGATATGGGGTTTCTCCACCCTTGGAGTATATTGTCATGGGATTAACTATAGACTTCGTTCAGGTTCATTTACTCTCCCGGTGGTGCTTTTGTGGTGTTTGGAAAACTTCTGCTCCGTCCTGGGTGATAAAATCAGACCTCTGTATCAAGAACCGTAACACTTTATATACAATTAAGATTGTATATAAAATCTTAAAGTCGAAAAGGTCTTTCTAAAAAGATTCAAAATACAAAAAATAAAGGTAAAATATCTAAATATAAAATACTTTGAATTGTTGTAGCAGTTTATGAAAATAAAGCAATCATACTTAAAAAAGCAATTTAGAAAATTATCTTCAGAGCATCAAACCAGGGGTCAGGGCATTTACTTTGCATGCATGTAGTCTACCTGGGTTTGATCCCCAGCATCCCATATGGTCCCCCGAGCCTACCTGGAGTGATTTCTGAGCACAGAGTCAGGAATAACCCCTGGGTACCACTAAGTGTGCCACCCCCCAAAAAACCCAAATAAATACAAAATGAAAAAGAACACCAAATTAACACAAGACAGCTATTTAATATGCAAGATACCTTATAAATTATGGGTAAAATATCAAAATAATGGAAATAAAAATGAATAAGGTCACAGTCACAAAAATATAAAATGGTGTCAAATTATATCAATCTTAAACATATGGATTAAAGTGATAATTACAATAATAATTAAAAATAAATAGTATCTAGTATTTTAAGGATAGAGATAGACATTTCACACTTCATAGTTGAGTTATAAATTGTTTTACTCTTTTTCGGTATGCAAAATTTTGAAAATCTATAAAACCAAGAATTGCTAATTTATCAGTGATTCAAAAATTCTATTTAAATTTTTATTTTATAAAAATATTTTAATAAGAATGTAACTATTTACCTAAATATGTTCATTATGGATGAGAGAGAGCACAGAGGTCAGGATGCTTGGATGTAATAAGATGTATATATTGGATGTATTATCTTGGATATAATAGACACCTGGTTAGATCCTCAGCACCCAGATAGTTTACAATCCCCACACCATGAGTGATCCACGGGTGCAGAACCAGTCATAAACACTGAACTCCAGCAAATCTGATCCAAATTATAAAAAACATTGCAGTATTGCTTGCATCAATAAAAACTTGGGATCAAGTTGAATGTTCATTATTAGCAGGATGGGATAAATTAGTGTAGATATGTTGAAATAGAATTCAATTTAAGAAATAAAACATATCTTAATACAATAGCCAAGGTATGGGAACAATCCAAATGTACAACTACAGATGAATGTACCAAGATATTGTGGTATTCACAATGGAATAATATGCAGCTTTAATAAAGAACAAAACCATGATATTTGCGGCAACAATGATGGATCTAGAGGGTATCGTGCTGAGTAAATTCAGTCAGAAGGAAAGGAACAGATAACAAATCATCTCTCTCATATGTGAGACTTAAAGATACTCAGTGAGGTGGCAACATATGGCCAAAGGCAACATAATGGAAGAAGTGATTTATACACTTGTAGTGGGGAGTGCTTGGGATGGTGGGGCCTTGAGGTCCTTGAAAGAGTAGGTGAGTTTTGGAATCTACTAGTGATGGATGAGTATTGGAATTGTGCATGAGAAGCCATTGTTGATAATATTGCAAACCATAGAATCTCAAATAAAATTATTTATTATTATTATTTTATTATTATTATTATTATTATTATTATTATTATTATTATTTGGTTTTTGGTCCACACCCAGTGATGCTCAGGGTTTACTCCTGGCTAGGTGCTCAGAAATCACTCCTAGCTTGGGGGACCATATGGGACACCCGCGGGGGGGGGGCGGGGATTGAACCGAGGACTGTCCTAGTTCAGCCATGTGCAAGGCAAATGCCCTACAGCTGAATCACTGCTTCAGCCCCAAATGAAAACTATTTTTAATAAAGAAAAACAAAAAAGAAATTAAAGTGTCCAATTATAGTAATTTACCACTTTAATTTGCTGAGATCCAAGAAAAATGCTTACCATTAAGTACATGGCATTCATTTGACTAAAAAATCATATCTGTATATATCTTTGTCTTTGTGGAGTTATACTGGCTTTCATGGTTATACCCTTTGTAGACTATGAAACTTTTCATATGAAGTACATGTATTACTTTTTCAATAAGATACCTGTTTCATGTCTTTTTTTTTGAAAGCCTGCTTATCTCATTTTTCATTTCTTCTCTTGTTCTTATCTCAAGGTCTATTTACCACTTCTCAATGTTGTGCCAATGGGGCTCTGCTGGGAGCTGATGATAATCAGTTACTTGCTCCCTTTCATAACACAGTTCAGCAATCAGAAAATTCAATTTCCTTTTATCAGAAAAGTTCCCAGTTGATGTTTAGTATCCAGGAATGCAACCTACCCAAACCAAAAAAATCTCAGAAGCAGAGTGTCTTCCTCAAACTTTCTGAGACATCTAAGAAATATCGAAGAACCGGTGAATTTCAAGCATTTCTTAGATGGTAGCAATATAGAATCCACAAGTCTTGGATCCTTTGCTGACTCTCCAGCAGATGCTGCTCTCTTCAGGACTTTTATTTACATTGTCAATCTTTTCTTGAATTTTCTGCATTTTATATCTAGTAGTGGATATTGTATTAATACCTTAACTAAAGTTCCACTTTTTCTCCATGTTAATGTTCACAATTATTTCAGATACCCTATGAACAAATGTCTTCTTTTCCTAACTTTGTGTCACACTGTCATTAAAAGATAATAGACATCCAAAATAATCCTTGCACAAAACAATTTCATTCATTTTTGTTTTAGTGACACGCTTTGCAATGCTCAGGTTGTTACTCCTGGTTCTGCACTTAGGAATTCTCCTGGCAGTCCTCAGGAGACCATATGATTGAACCAGGCCAGCCATATGCAAGGCAAGGCACTGTACTTGCTGTACCACCTGACAAATCCATATTTTATTAGTTTTTACCAACATGTAAAAAACAATTATATATGTTATGATATAAATGGCACTGTTTTAGAGTCTTTTCCATAACTTGAATAGACCTTTGGTCAAATTACAAAAACTTTCGTAACTCAGGTTTGCCATTTTTGAACACTGTATATTAGTATCGTCTATCATTGATATTAAATATAAACAGATTTGCAGCTTGTAGAGAGCTATTACTCCAAAATCAGTATTATTCCTTTCAATGGCTTAATATCTCTATTACAAATGAGAAAATATTAATAGACTTGAAGTTAATAGATCACACAACAAAACCTTAAATTGTAGTTAATGACTTTCCTCCTTCCTTCCCTCCTTCCCTTCCTCCCTCCCTTCCTCCCTTCCTTCCTTCTACACCCAGAAGGGCTCAGGGCTTAGTCCTGACTGTATGCTCAAGTATCATCCTTGAGCTCAGGAGACCTTATCAGTTAGCTGCCATGGATAAAACCTGGGTTAGCTACATGCAAAGTAAGTACCATGCCCACTGTAGTATCTCTTCAGCCTCCGTGTATTTATTTATTTAACTTTCATATTTATTTTAATTTTGTTTCTTATGGACCACATCTGCCAGAGCCCAAGGCTAACTCCTTGCTGTGTTTTTTGGTATCCTTCCTGATTGTGCTCTGGGGACTTATGCAGTGCTTGTGGAATTGTACTGAGGTCAACTACATGCAAGAGAAGTGCCTTAACTCTTGTACTATATTTCTGGTCCTAATTTTCTTTCTTTTTTATTTTTTGGGGGGTTTTCTTTTCTCTCAAATATTTTGTGGAGTATTTTCCCTTGTTAGTCCCTCAACAATGATCTGAGAGTAAGCTAGCTACTAATTTTTTGACTTCATCATTAATCCTAAAGTAAGGGTATTATACCCTCATTATAAGGCTATTTGTAAGTTTACATGAAATTATGTATGTGAATTTGTCAAATATAAACTGGTAAAGTGCTATATCAATTCAGAGTGTTTAGATTACATGCACATGTAGAGTGAGATTTTAAAGTGAACAAAAGCCTTTGGAGTCTCAATGATTTAGTTTGCAGCTCACATTGATGTGTCATTTTTAGTTGGTTCACAAGCCATATTTCCAGCTGTCATCCATCAACACTTTGGCCACAGCCTGTTCTTGGCTGCCTATCTATATGGAATTAGTTATCCTTCCTAACCCAGCCTAGTTTTCTCCAGACAAAATCCCTTCCTCTCAAGGACAGATATTCACTCAATGTTTTCAACAAAATGCCTTATTTTGAATATTCTTCATATTTTTGACCTTAGAAAAGTTGAAACTTAAAAATATTGAACAGTTCTTTTTCAAAAATATATTACAGTTTAAGTGAAATGGCTATAATAATATCAAAGTTTATAATGTTGATGTACAAAGTTATTGCACCCAACCACCACCAAAGTGCCCAAGACTCTTTACTGCCCTATATGTACAACCTCTAATCTATCTATATTGCTTAGTAATATACTTTATAATTCAATGCCAAATGTGCTATACTGTCCATCACTTACTTTGTTCTTCTATATACAACAGGTGAGTGAGATCAATCGATATTTGTCCTGTACCTCTGATTTATTTCACGATACTAATACCCACAGTTCCATCCATGTTGAATCAAACTACATGATTTCCATTTTCTTATAGATTTATTTGTTGTGTATATGTATATTGCTTAATTATGTTATGAATTTATTCATAACACATACCATTGTATGTATATATCACAAATTCTTCAGAGTTTCACATTAATATATGTGTAAAATTATCACCACACTCTATATAAAAGTTTCAGTGCCAGAACACTAACACAACGATCAATTTATTCGTTCTATTAGCCTCCCTTTCCTCTCCCTTTAGTAACCATCATAGTTAAGACATATTTTAGGTTAATTAATTTATTATCTATCTCAATCCATGAAAAAGTACTGAAATCCTACTGTATCGCAGATCTATTAGTTAACTTTGATAATATATAATGGTGGCTGAAGGATTGTAAAGTAGGTAGGTAATTTGCCTTGCACAAAATTGACCTGTGTTTGATCTCTGGCATTCCATATATAGTCTTACAAGTTCCACCAGGAAGGATTCCAGAATGCAGAACCACAATTAATCCCTGAGTATCTCTAAGTGTGACCCCCTCAAACAAATGTGAGAATATAGAGTTAAATATTTTCATAATAACTCACAACTGAGTAGAAATATATGTAAATAAATGTTTATAATTAATTAATTCCTTATTACAGCAATAATTAATTTTTTTGCCAGTGATAGTTAAAGCAATTGAAAACTCTTTAAATGGTGTATTACTTCAGTTTTGAAGTATAAACACTAATTCAAAAGACAGATAAGAAAGATGGCTTTTCCATGAAGGCGTACAGGATATATAAAGCTAGAAAAGTATGAAGTGCATTTAATATAAGTATGAAGCCTATTTATATATTTATGAAAAGTATTCAGAAATAAATTACAGCCCAAATCATGGAAATCACTGCAGCCATACAAATAGGAAAGGCATAATTACTCTATATTTGTGCTTGTCATTACTCATGTTGCATCAAAATCATCTGGCTGTATTCATGTATTCAAATACATGAATGCCCAAACCCTACTCTTGAGATTGATTGTTCTGTGGTGTAGTCGATTTTGAGCTGTTTTAAATTTTTTCTTGTTTGCAGCCTACACTGAGTGGTGCTCAGTGCTTACTCCTGGCTCCAGGTTCCCACCTGACCATGCTCGTTGGTGGACCATATGGGATGCCAGAAATTGAACCCAGATTTACTGTATGCAGTTCAAGAACTGTACTATAATTTAGGCTCCAGTGTTTTAGAGAGAGGGCAAATGCAGGCCCCCACTACCACAAATTATGCAGTCTAATTTCCCACATTTGGAGAAATTGCAGGGGTCAGCACATCAGGAGTGCATTGGATGAGCCTCGCCCTGAGGAAATTACCTTCGTGATCATATCTCCCCTGCCAGGTAAGTATCCAGTTGGTATTTTTAACATGCATATAGGTTGAAAAAGATTGGTGCTAGGACAATCAGACTGGTGAAGGGTAGTGTACATTCTATGACTGTAACCCAGTTATGAATATTTCTGTAACTATGGTGCCTAAATAAAAAAATTATTTAATTCTTGCGAAAAAAAATTATTTAATTAAAAATAAGCATCAATACTCTAAAATATTATTTTGATAATATAAAGGTTTTATCAGAGCTCCAGGAAGACCAAAAAATAAACAGATCCTGGAGGACCAAAGAGCTATTTCAATAGTCTGGATGAAATAAATTTAGCAGTGACATGTTTAAAAATACAAATTGTTTATTCCAAAGATAAAATACAGCAGATAGGGTGATTGCCTCTTGCACAGCTGATCCAGGTTCAATGTCCAGAACCTCATATGATTCCTGGAGACCGGCCAGGAGAGATTCCTGAGTGCAGAGCCAGGACTAAGTCCTGAGCACAGCTGGTAATGGCCCAAAAACAGCCACCACTTCTTAAGAAAAATAAAAGTAAATTGCTGTCTTCCCAAAGCAAATAAAACTATTAACTATGTAAATCTTTAACCGTGGTCTCCAAATTATTCAATTTCAATTTGAACCTATAGCTGTAGTAAGATAGAATTAGAAGTCCAAGATCAGGGTCACAACATGTGTGAGTACTATTGAGAACCATCTTGCCCTCTCTCTGGTTTGTAAATGACTAAATTCTCATTGTATACTCATGTAAAAGGGAATTGATGAAAAAGGCAAATTCTTCAATCTCTCTCTCTCTCTCTCTCTCTTTTTTTTTGTTTTTTGGGCCACACCCATTTGACGCTAAGGGGTTACTCCCAACTATGCTCTCAGAAATCGCTCCTGGCTTGGGGGGACTATATGGGACACTGGGGGATCGAACCGCGGTCATTCCTACGGTAGCGCTTGCATGGCAGACACCTTACCTCTACTGCCACCTCTCCGGCCCCTCTTCAATCTCTTTTTATAAGGAAACAAAATTTCACTCATGGCAACTCCCCCTTCAGGACCGCATCACTTAAAAGACCTCACCATCTAGTGCATTATACATTAGAATTTAAGCAAAAGAAAAATTGGGGGATAGTCAGTTTATAATCATAAAGCTATATCTATATATCTACCTATATATACATAAAGAGTGGAAGTAAAGATGGTAATTAGCAAAGAGTGACTACATGAAATATTGTATGAGTACTATGAGCATTTGTCATACTTGTCTATATATTTGATACTATTTCATCATAAAACATTGGTAATAGCACTGAACAAAGTTGTTTCAGCCCCGAGCAGTCTGTGACCCAAAACAGTTACTACTGGTCATTGAATTGTGCGCACTGAAATAGTTAAAATGGTCAGTTTTAAGTTACATGCATTTTCCTACAAATAAATGGATAAAATTGCATATAATATGCTCAAATAATTAGATGACTCAAGTCTGGGTACACACAGGTGGAAGCCGAAAAGGTGGGTAATAGAATCATGATACTTAGCAGGATGAGAGAAAGATGAGTGAAAATGAATGATTTCATAGTTATCCCTCAAGATACAGAACATCAGCCTCACATATACAGGATTATTTTTCATGACAGCAGTTGGTGTGAAAGTGCCCTGGGGTTTTTCACTTGCTCACAGGCTTATGTGAGGCAAGGCTGTGACACAGTCTCTAAATTAAGGCATGCAAGACGAGCTCTCAAGAATAGAATCTGAATGTCCAAAAGAATAGATGTCTTACTCTTACTTTTAGATAGTTCTCCATAGTTATTTGGTCTACAACACCCTTTACAAAAATTAAAATTCATTCAGCGCCCCCCCCAGAAATCCAACTTTTTAAATGAAAAATAAAACCAGGAAATAGCCCCCCCCTCAGTTTCCACCCAAAGCAATATCAGCCCAGTATAATTCATGCACCTCCCATGAGACAGTATCCCCCCCCTTTTGGTAAATACTGTGTTAATTAAAATATATAAACTTGTAAGAGAAAAAGATATAAAAAGCCTAAGAAATTATTTTCATCTGTTACCTGGTGAAAATGTTGTGCCAAATCAGTGGTCAGATTGAAATTAGATGGCCGTAAAAATGGAGCAGAAGGACTAATCTGGGCTGGTTATACGGAAACCAAGAAATTAAAAGGCTATAAATAATTTATAGGGTTCTGAAAAACTAGAACTAAAGGGTTAACAGTGCAATGTTCCCAAGAGCTTGAATAGCAGCTGTGAGGCAGGCCCACTGCAGCTGCTGCTCAGGGTTTGGCCCCACAGCCTTCTTCTTGTTGTTCCTTCAACAGTCTGCTAAAGTCAGAGTATGGCTCTTAGAAGCAGTACAGAAAAAAACATACATGAAAGGGACATGAGAATTCCCTTCAAATTTGGTAGGACTTTGTGGTCATTATTACTACGTCCAGTTTACAGATTAGGAAAACTAAGTCTCAGAAAGTTATACGTAAAGAAAAGAACCATTGTTAAGAAATGGCAGAAGTTAAATTCAAATGCAGATTGTCATTCATTTGAGTTTATTCAAATGTTATGGTATGGTGCTCATGGGAAGCACTGGAACTTCAATGTTTTTTTTTTCATCAATATACTTTAGTCTTAAAACAATGCATTCAGAATTAAAAGAAATTATTTCCTACTGGTTAATATATTCCATCGCTAAAGATCTGTAGTTCAATTGGAGCTTGACTGTACTACACATGGAGGTAATAATTGGAAATTACATCTAGAAAACTGAGTTGCATCCAAACTGAATTAGCTTTCAAATGTTATGCCAAGCTGGTTGGACTTTTTATATTGTACTTAGTGGAGAATTATAAACATTTTCCAAACCAGAGGTGTGGTATTTTCAGATACATTTAGCAAGATAAACTCTAGTAGCAGAATGAATATGGACTGAAGAGAGCTGAGAAGACAGATAATTTTCTATAATTAGCATCCTTAAGAGAAGATGAAGGCCAGAAATAAGGTAATAATAGTAGAGACATCTAATGATGGAGATAAACAGATGTGAGAACTTTTTAGAAGGTTGACAGTAAGACTCTGTGACTGATTAGACATAAGGAATAAAAATAAGGAATCTGATAGTGCTGCTGAATTGGAAAAAGCAAGACAATTCATGGAAATAAAGAATAGGAAAGGAAAGCCAGATTGACAGAAAAACACCATTTTTTTCTAGAATGTATTCATTGTAAGGTAGCTATGTGATCTAAGAAAGGATGCTGCATAAAAAGGACTGAAGTTGAGAAACATTTGACATGAAGTTAAGCATTTGGGATCTTCAGATTTTGATTTGGTTCAAGCTATTTTTAAGGACTGAGACTAAATCTATTTTGGAAGAAATAGAGAAGGGAAGGTTGTGATGAATAACATTTTTTAGACTGCCCTAGCACACAGTAGGTCTGAAGTAAATATAATTATAAAGTTACTATACCAAAGGTGGTATAAAAGAAACTTACCAATGGAAGTCTGTATCAAGCAGTGTTTTTCAACCATTTATTGATTGTCTCCCCTTTCAAATATTGTTTATTTCCTGTGGTCCCTATCTAACCAGTCAGTTTTCTAGTCTCATGTCCTTCCCAGTTTCACTATTTCACCTGTCACCCCTTTGAAACAGTTCTATGGTTCCTAATTTAAAGTCCTGGGAATGAAGAAAACAAGTCAGAATAAGACAGAAAATGATGATGATAGAAACTAGAAACTCCTTGAGGAAATGGAATTGGACATGTGAAGGGAAAATAAAAACTTCAGATAGAAGGTGGGTGTGGAAAGGACTAAAAATCACCATGGAGATTGTCTTAAGGGAATAGAAATCTAGTCAAGGTCTAAGTGTATTCAATCACAGTATGTAAGCATTTAAATTTTAGAATTACTAAGAGAAAAATACAGGTATGTAGAAAGAGTAGCAATCTCTCCATAGGTCCTTTGCTCTGAAGATTTAAAGCTAGAATTCAAACAAATCTGAACTGTCAAAATAAAGAAAAGGTGAAGTATGTGTTTATATTACCACAAAAATGAAGAGTTTAGAATTGATCTAAGGAAAACAAAAAATTTGGAATATTCCTAAGAGTTGGATTAAGAAAAGATAAAGTCATTCCATTTACATTGGATGGATCTAGATGGAGACTATCATGCTGAGTGGAGTTAGGAAAGGATGAGAGAAAGGCACATAATCATCTCTTTCAACCTTATAGGTGATACAGTAAGTTTTACAAATATAACTGCTAATGAACTCTCTCCCCTTCTTCCATTTTTTAATTCTGTTCTCTTTCTATTTCTTAATAACTTTGCTTTCTGTCATCCTGAAACAAATGCATTATGATCAGTTATGTCAACAATATGATACATTATCTTTAAATAAATAATTAAAAAACAAATGTGTGATATAAAGGACATAGTTGGGGAATAACAAATGTCCAAAAGCAATATAAATGAAGAGTATGGTCTTGAGAAGGAAGTTTGACACAAGCAGGGGGTGGCGATGGTGGGAGGAGGAAAGAGATATGCCAGGGATGGAAAGACAATACTAAAGGGAATTGGCCACTTGGAAGGATGAAGTTGTTTTGAAAGAAGGTAAAGTCATATGCATGATACCCCATCAGCAAATATATTGTAAATCACAAAACCCCAAGGGCACAAAAAGTGGTTTCCATAGAGACCAGCTGTGGTTTATGGAGGAAACTCATGATTTTGATGGAGAGGAGTGGACGCTGCTAAAGGTTTTGATTTGGAACATAGAGTTTCTGAAACTAACCCATGAATAACTTTATAAAATTTTAACTCACAGTGATTCTGAAAATGGAAGAAAACCTTGTATACATAGTGGATATGCATTGTGACTTTTATTAGAATTATTTCAATTCTAATAATCAGTAGATTTTGTGTCAGCAAACTCTTTTTTTCTCTGTCTGCTCAGGGTTCATCCCATCTGCACTTGCTGAAGAGGCTGAATTACAAAGACTATAAAGTGGTGCCTAATTTTTTATGTCTAAATTTTTATGCTTCATCTAAAGAGAATGTAATTTTACTAGCTGAAATGATCACTGTGGGTTTTGTAAATGCAGACAATAAATGCCAAGGCAGGGAATCATAAGGAATTGGCTGGAAGAGAACCTTGAACGCCAGGCTGTGAAAATAGACCTTGATCCATTGAAAGAGGAAGACATCTGAGTATATTGAAAGTTAAGTTAAGGGGTGGGGAACAAAAGAAAGTTAAGTTTAAACATGAGAAATTTACTCCTAAATTGGCATGCAAAATTGGTTCTGATGTTTTCATCCTTTAGACTTGGAATATTATGTAAAATGTATAGCACCGTTAGGTCCAGGTATGACCTCTTTGGATATCTCTTAATTTTTTTAGGCATCATGATTTACAATACTGTTACTATACAGCCTCATGCACAAAACATTCCAGCACCACACCCTTCACCAGAATGTTCCCTTTTCTCCACCACTGTCGCAGTGCTCAGACCCTTATAATTCCCCCACTGATGCTAAGTGCTAATACCCTTCCTGCAAAAGACCAGTTCTCAATTTCTGTTTCTCTGGGGAAATTTTATTTCCTAATTGTGGTTCTTTATATCCATCATATGAGGTAAATGATTATATATATATATATATCCTTCTCTTTCTGACTATCTGCATTTATCCTCTCTATATATCTTGAGATGTAAGATACAAAAAAAAAACAATGGCAAGAGAGGAGGGTGCAATGTACCTTGTCTCTCACTATTTTTATTTAATTAAGGCAACATAGAGACAATTGTTTTAACATTTATACTTATGGTTTATGTAGTAAACTATACTACACCATTCCCTAACCAAAATGTACAAGACCCTCCACCACTTTCCTATGTCTCTTCTAGTCTCCCCCCCACTTCTCCTCCCCTAGGTCATCTTAGTTCTAAATTTAAAGTCCAGTAGTTGGTTGTCCTTAAATACCAGACCCCTGTATTCTATACTCTTCTTCCAAATTCACTCAATTTTACTCTTACTCTGGATTTCATTTCTTCACCGAAAACTTTAAAAATTATCTATAAATCAAAATAAATATAGAATAACTACAATAATGTACAATATATCATTATTGTGTAAAGGGGACTTTAAAGTTGGCATTAACAATAACAAGTGACACCCTCGCCATGCTAAAGGCAAGGCACTGACCCAGATGATCTCTCATATTTGATTCTTTTCCAGATTTCAAGTCTGTGCCTTGGGAGGTTTGTCCTAGATGCTTTTGGGAAAACATGTGAGAGAAATACTAATGTAGTGGCAAAATTACTTCTCCAAGAAATAACTGATCCTGCTCAGAATTACTTTCAGTTTAACCCCTTCCCTGTTTGCTGTTTATCCTCTTTTATACTGTCACCGTGATGGAAATCCTGAGCATAGTCATTCTTGTGGAGGTCAGTCTCAATTTATTTGTCCGTTATGCCTACAGTTCTGAAATTCATTTTCTGCATGCTCGGAGTCCTAGCAAGGATGTTTTCCAAGCACAGGGCTGCCCTTTTATTTCTGAAGTCCTGAAGCATAGATGAGATTCTTCAGCATCTTGTATATCACATAGTTTTTTTTTCTCTTGGCAGCAATGGCCCATGATAACTATGCCATCATCTCTAAACCTGTATTCTCCATTTTCACTAGTGTATAAAACTCAGTTGGCATTTAGATGGCAAAAGATATATGTAAAGGCATTCATCTCAGCAGTTCTCCTACTGCTCATGTTCTACCTTTTTATATTCTCGTATTTAACAACCGTTTCAGCTCACATTGGTGAATTTTTTTCTAGTTTAAGTTGACTTCTGAACCATTACTTTCAGCTTTGAACTCCTTTATTTCAATAATTTCAATATAGCAAAATATTTTGTGGCTGTACTGATAACCACCTGGACCCAGCCACCATATTCAGATGGCTATATCTTGGATGTTATATCAGGATATTATTTTGTTTCTACATGAGTTATCTCCATATCACACCAAAATATATGGAAAATAAGTTAGAAATCTGGGAATGAAAGCTCTTTCCTCATATGCAATTGACCCCAGTTTGTACTCTGCCACTGCTATGATTCCCTGAATATTGTCAGAAGTTTTCCCCCAAATAGAGAGCCAGGAATAAATACTGAATATCTCCAGGTGTGACTTCAAAACCAAAAATATTCAAAAATATTTGAAGAATAAAATTTACAGAATTCCATATATCATTATTTTCTATTTATCTGGCTGAAATTTTCATAAAAAGTTTTGATTCCAATATAGGTATCAGAGAGATATTACAGCCACTAGAGCACTTGCACTGCCTGTGTCTGACCCAGATTCTATTCCCTGGAATCCCATCTGGTTACCCATAGGATTGCCATTAATAATTCCTGAGTTCAGAAGTATTCCCTAAGAATTGGTGAGTATGGCCTGGAAATAAAACAAGAAAGGAATAAAGGAGGAAATGAAGAAAGGAAGAAAGGTAAATGAAAGAGAGAGAAAGAAGAAAGAAAGAAAGAAAGAAAGAAAGAAAGAAAGAAAGAAAGAAAGAAAGAAAGAAAGAAAGAAAGAAAGAAAGAAAGAAAGAAAGAAAGAAAGAAAGAAAGAAGGAAGGAAGAAAGGAAGGAAGGAAGGAAGGAAGGAAGGAAGGAAGGAAGGAAGGAAGGAAGGAGGAAGGAAAGGAAGGAAGAAGAAGAAGAAAGAAAGAAAGAAAGAAAGAAAGAAAGAAAGAAAGAAAGAAAGAAAGAAAGAAAGAAAGAAAGAAAGAAAGAAAGAAAGAAAGAAAGAAAGAAAGAAAGAAAGAGAAAAGAAAGAAAAGTAAAAAGGAAAGGAAGGAAGAAGGAAAGGAAGGAAGGAAGAAAAGGGAGAAAGAAAGATGAAAGAAAGAGAGAGAAAAAGAAAAATAGAAAGAAAGAAAGAAGAAAGAAAAAGAAAGAAGAAAGAGAAAAGAAGGAAAGGAAGGAAGAAGGAAAGCAAGAAAAAGGAAGAAAGAAAGATGAAAGAAAGTAAGAAAGATAAAGGAAGGAAGGAAGGAAGGAAAGAAGCAAGAAAGAAAGCAAGAAAGCAAGAAAGAAAGCAAGAAAGCAAGAAAACAAGAAAGCAAGAAAGCAAGAAAACAAGAAAGCAAGAAAGCAAGAAAACAAGAAAGCAAGAAAGGAAGAAGAAAGAAAGAAAGAAAGAAAGAAAGAAAGAAAGAAAGAAAGAAAGAAAGAAAGAAAGAAAGAAAGAAAGAAAGAAAAGAAAGAAAGAAGAAAGAAAGAAAGAAAGAAAGAAGAAGAAAGAAAGAAAGAAGAAAAAGAAGAAAGAAAGAAAGAAAAAAGAAAGAAGAGAAAAAGAAAGAAAAAAGAAAGAAAAAGAAAGAAAGAAAGAAAGAGAGAAGAAAGAAAGAAAGAAAAGAAGAAAGAAAGAGAGAAAGAAAGAAAGAAGAAAGAAAAAAGAAAGAAAGAAAGAAAGAAAGAAAGAAAGAAAAGAAAGAAAGAAAGAAAGAAGAAAGAAAGAAAGAAAGAAAGAAAGAGAAAGAAAGAAAGAAAGAAGAAAGAAAAAGAAGAAAGAAAGAAAGAAAGAAAAAAGAGAAAGAAAGAAAGAAAGAAAGAAAGAAAGAAAGAAAGAAAGAAACCAACAAAGAAATAAAGAAAGAAAGAAAGAAAGAAAGAAAGAAAGAAAGAAAGAAAGAAAGAAAGAAAGAAAAAGCAAGCAGAAAAGAAAAGGGTCTTATATATAAAAGGGCTTTAAGAAAAGGGGCTTGGGCTTATATGGGTTGTCAAATCACTCTAGGACCCAGAATATACTGAGAAGGAAAGAAATGTAGTGGGGGGATGGAAAAAGACAAATATCAGGTACAGCGGTGGTGTTAACAAAGGAAAGAACTAAATATCCAAATCAGAGTCAAGAACAATGAAATCATGAGATCCAAACTTTAACAACCAAACATAAAAAATTACCTCTTATAATGGCAGGCAGGGGCAGAGTGTGGTGGCACGGGATGGACTCTAGGAATATTGGTTGAGGGAGGTTGTCACTGGTGGTGGGTTTGGCCTGAACCATTGTTTATTTAAAATACAACTATGAATAATTTTGTAAATCATAATTGGTCTAAATAAAAATTAGAAAATAAAAGCGAGGTATTTTTGCATTAAAAAAAAAAGAAAAGGGGCTGGAGTGACAGCACAGCAGATAGGGCATTTGCTTTGCGCATGGCTGATCTGGGTTCTATCCCTGGCATTCCCATATGGTCCCCTGGAGCTTGCCAGGAGTGATTTCTGAGCACATGGCCAGGAGTAAACCCTGAGCGCCACCTGGTGTGGTCCAAACCCCAAATAAACAAACAAACAAACAAGAAAATCTTTGAGGTATCATTAGACATGTCGAAGGTGTGAGGTCAACCTAGTAGGCCTGGAGTATGGAGTCGGTTTTATGCCAAAACCCTTCAGGGGTGTGGTTTCCCTGTTTTTAGGTCAAAGGTTTCTCCTTTCAATTTCTTCCATATTTTGCTGTGCCTATGCAAACAACAACTGCCACATACACACACTTCTTTCTTTTCTTCTAATCCATCTATTACCTGAAAAAAATATCTACTAATGAACTTTCCTTTTCTCTTTTTTAGATCTCCTATTTTCTTTTTTTTTTTTTTTTTTTTTGGTTTTTGGGCCACACCCGGTGACGCTCAGGGGTTACTCCTGACTATGCGCTCAGAAGTCGCTCCTGGCTTGGGGGACCATATGGGACGCCGGGGGATCGAACCGCGGTCCGTCTCCTAGGCTAGCGCAGGTAAGGCAGGCACCTTACCTCGAGCGCCACCGCCCGGCCCCTTAGATCTCCTATTTTCTTTATATTTTTTGATTCTTCGCTTCCTGTCATCCTGAAACAAATGTATTATGATGTTATGTCAATTATGATGCATTTTCTTTGAATAAATTTATTTTATAAACAACATTATGAAGAATTTTCTAATGAATAGACAAATGCAAATTTTATTAATTTGAGTATAATATTTCTTACTGATTTTAATATAAAATTAAATATAATAAATGAGAGTATCACTGGAAAATGAGAAACTTTAATTAGTTGTCAAAATGTGTATATGAAAATAAGAACCATTTTATTGTTTCTATTGAATCTCAAAATTTCTTCAAGTCTATATACAATTACCTACTTCAGTATCATAACTGCTTTTTATTCACTATTTCATAGAACAACTCCATTGCAAATACCAATCTCAGAGATATGTTTGTTTCCACAGTTTTTATTCCTCTATATACATATATCTGATTCGAGATTGTAGAGAATTCACATCAAATGGGGATTAGTTTGTTTTTGTACCAGGTATGTGATCTTGGAAACTGAAAAGTGATTGTTCTTTTTTATTTGCTTCTAGAAGAGATTATAACACACTTGATATAGAGAGAGCAACAAAAGAAGAATTCTTTTAGAAACAACTAGACTCTAGAGGCTAGAGTATGATGTTACTTTAACTAAAATGAAAATAAAAAAACCAATATATCTCCAATAATAATAATGAACGTTACAAAGAAAATATTATCTATAGCCATTTGTAGTCAACTTTACATGAGTGGACTTTATAAGAACGAATAGTCAATATCTGATTATCTCTGCAATCGCATACATATTTACACACGTTAACCCACAATTTCTTGCTGTACAATTAAATTTAAGGTCACCAAACCCCATTTCTTGACTAGTCTAGAGCATGAACTAAAAGGAACTCCATACATAGCAAATGATTTTTTTCTTTCCCTGGATCATGTTTTCTTATTCTCAAAGTTATTCTATTTCACACTAGAATGCCTAATCCCCAGCATGGTAATAGTAGCATGATATAAGACACAGTCAAATGTGTTTATACTATTGTTTGTACAAACCTCGACTTTCATATATATTTATCCAAAACTTGTATAACATGCATCCAGAGGAAATCATATTATTTTTTCTAATTTCCTATTGGATGGCTTTACCACAGTTTGTTTTATGCCTCCTGCATGGAAAGTTGCATAGGTTTTCCTAGTTTTTCATTATTGTGAATAAGACTGTTGGATGTAAATCTATTATGTCTTTTTCTCTATGTTTTCATTTCTCAAAAGAAAAAAAAACTAATAGTTCATAAAATAATAATGGCCACTGATCTTTCTCATGTAATCTGGTCCAGGCTCTGTGATTTCTCAAGAAATGAGGGAATCATTTTCCTCTTTCTGCATAACCGACAGGAGCCTAACGTCACTTGCCCTAAATTCTCTGATAGAAAGTGCCCAACACCAAGATCGAAATCTTATAATATGAATAGCTAAATCCTCTCAAATAATATTGGACTCCAGGCCGATATTTCTGGACATTTCCTTCTGAAATGGAATGGAGTTGAACTCTCCTGCCGAATACCAACTTCCTGGCAGAAAAAATAAGCCACTATTTTCTACCACTATTCTTGGAAGAAAATAATGGCCAAATATTTCCCAAGTAGTTTTGTCCAGGCTGATACCTCTATGACCTTTGCAGAAAGGAGGTAGACAGATTTGTATCACAGGAAATATGATGAGAAAGTTTCATAGTTTTCTACCCACTTCAGTGAGCCTAAATAGTAACAATGCTCAACTCGCACCAAACCATAGCCTAGTAAATTTTTAGACACTAACTTTAGCCATACCAGGGAAAGATAGAGAAGCTATTTCAAATTGACAATTAATGATCTAAGATTTGATAATTGCAGTTGCTTTTGTAACAAGCAATATGAAGTAAATTTGTTTGTGCCTGCATGGAGGCAGACTATAGTGGTGAGTGGGTAAATGGGCATACTGGGGAAGGGATGGACACCCTGGTGGTGGGATTGATATTTCAATATTTAATGCCTAAAATTATTGTATTCTGAGCAATGTGATAAATCATAGTCTTAAAATAAAAATTAGAAAGGAAAACATGATTGAGAAGCAATTTCATAGTCATATAATCACTGCATTTTTAAGACAATATGAAATTTTCTGCATTTTATTATGCATGTATCATTTTATATTTCAATGTGCAATGTATGATTTCTAGTTGCTTCACATTTTCCCCAGAACTTTTTTCTCATTATTTTTAAAGACATTCTAACAAATGTCTGGTTTTATCTTAACTTGATTTCAATTTGCATCTTCTAATGACTATTGATGTTAAATATGTTTCCCTGAACTTTTTTTGCTATCAGTATATCTTCTTTAATGAAATGTTTTCTCATGCCTTTTGCCCATTTTCTAATTGGATTTTTGCTCTTGATATTTAAGTGATTTATATCCTGGATGCAAGCCCATTGTTGGCTATATGAATTGCAAATATTTTCTGTCTTTAGTTTTCTTTCCCACTTCCCTTATAGTGCCTTTGAAAGAAAAAGTTAGTAATTTAAAAACTTCTGTTTCGACTTTGGTGCATGGTGTTAGAAAGGGGTCTGACTTCATTTATGACTGACATTTTCCCCAGTACCTTTTAGTAGAATAGAATCACCTTGCTCTATGTCATACTTTTTATTTCTTTGTCAAAGATTAATATAACATATAACTATAGATATGTTTCTGGAGTCTTAATTCTATTTCATTAGTCTAAGAGTCTTTTATTTTATTAGAATAAGAGCCCTTATTCTAATACCACACTGTTTTTATTACTGCGGCTATATGCTATAATTTAAAATTGGAGAAAGAGAAGCTTGCCATATTCTCTTCTTAAGTTCTGCCTGTGCTTTATATTTGCATATTCAATAATTGTCAGATGAGATGTGGGTAAATAGTTTTTCCAGTTTGTGGGGTATGATTTTATTCTGGTCTCATTTTTACTTTGAAAAGCTTCTTAGTTTTATGGAATCTTATTTGTTTATTTTTGTTTGTTTGTTTTGCCAATGGCACTATACAATTAAAGATAACTCTAACTTCATTATCATGATGCGGTGTATTTATGGATTTCTAAATATAATTTATGGATTCACATTTGATATTCATAGTAATCTTTGGAGAAGCTGTAAAGTTGTTGTTATGGTTCTTTTAAAATTTTTTATTAAGATGATCTTCTACATTAGTTGAAAGATTATCATTTGAATTATTTTTATCTTTGTCAAAGATAAAGTGGCAGTGTATGTAAATCTATTTCTGAACTTCCATTCTGATCCTTTGATCCAAACGTCTGAGACTGGAGAGATCATACAGAAGGCAAGATTACTTACTACCTGAGTTTGATATCTAGCACCACATATTGTCCTCTGAGATCACTAAAAGTGATTCCCTGAGTGCAGAGAAGGGAGTAAATACAGAAAACTGACATGTGTGACCCAATAACAAAAGAAAATAAAAACATAAAACTAAAAATGTTCAGTTATTTGCCAGTTGACACTTCATACATTAATGTAGCATTAAATTAATTAAAACTTGGTGTAAGTCCTCCATCTTTGTTTATTTTTAATATCTTTAAGCATCATGATTACAAATACTTTTGTTGTTGGTTTTACTTATTAAAATGAATACCCCAATTCACTCATACAACATTTCCACCACCAATGCCACCCATCTTCCTCCTAACTCAACCTTTCTCTTACTCACTACCATTGTCATGATAGTTGCTAGTATAGTTATTTCTCTAACTGCACTCACCACTCTGTGGTAAGCTTCATAAGGTGGGCAGGTCCTTCCAGCCCTCATCTCTTTTTGTCTCTGTGCATTGTTACAATAATGTTTTTTTTATTTTTATTAAAGCCCACAGATGAGTGAGACTATTCTGTACCAGTCTCTCTCCCTCTGACTTATTTCATTCAGCATAATAGTTTCCATGTCCATTCATGCATAGCAAAATCTTATGACTTCATTTTCCTGACGCTGCATAGTATTCCATTGTGTATATGTACTACAGCTTCTTTAGCCTCTTACGTGTTGTCAGGCATCTGGCTTGTTTCCAGATTTTGGCTATTTTAAATAACGCTGCAATGAATATAGGTGTGCAGAAGGCATTTTTTGTGTTGTGTTTTTGTGTTCCTAAGGAATATACCTAGGAGTCGTATGGCTGGATCATATGGGAGCTCAAGTACCAGGTTATTTTTTCAGGAATATCAATATTGTTTTCCATAAAGGCTAGACCACCACCCCCATCATTAGTGAATGCGAGTTCATTTCTCTCCACATCCTCGCCAACACTGATTGTTCTAACTCTTTGTTATGTGTGCCAGCCTTCGTGGCTTGAGATGGTACCTCATTGTTTTGATTTGCATCTCCATGATTATTAGTGATGTGGAACATTTTTCATGTGCCTTTTGGCCATATGTATTTCTTCTTTGAGGAAGTGTCTGTTTATTACTTCTCCCCATTTTTGATAGGTTAGATGCTTTTTTCTTGTTAAGGTCTGAAAGTTCCTTGTATGTCTTAGATATTAGCCCCGTATCTGAGAATATTGGGTGAATAGCTTTTCCCATTCTGTATGTGGCCTTTGTATCCTCGTAACTATTTCCTTTGAGTTGCAGAAGCTTTTCAGCTTAATATAGTCCCATCTGTTTACCTCTGTTTCCTCTTGTTTAGACAGTGCTGTTTCTTCCTTAAAGATGCCTTTACTCTCAATGTCATGGAGTGTTTTACTTATGTGTACTTCTATATACCATAAGGTTTCTGGTCTGATTTCAAGGTATTTAATACATTTGGATTTGACCTTTGTGCATGGTGTTAGATGGAGTTCTGAGTTTGCTTTTCTGCATGTGGCTGACCAGTTGTCCCAACACCACTTGCTGAAGAGTCTTTCCTTGCTCCATATAGCATTTCTTGCCCCTTTATCAAAGATTAATTAAGTGGGGTTGATTTTTAATGTTAATTTCTTCTTTTTTTTTGGAGTAGTGAGTTTTTTGTTTATTTATTTTTTTTATTTAAACACCTTGATTACATACATGATTGTGTTTGGGTTTCAGTCATAAAAGGAACACCACCCATCACCAGTGCAACATTCCCATCACCCAAGTCCCAAATCTCCCTCCTCCCCACCCAACCCCCGCCTGTACCCTAAACAGGCTCTACATTTCCCTCATACATTCTCATTATTAGGACAGTTCAAAATGTAGTTATTTCTCTAACTAAACTCATCACTCTTTGTGGTGAGCTTCCTGAGGTGAGCTGGAACTTCCAGCTCTTTTCTCTTTTGTGTCTGAAAGTTATTATTGCAAGAATGTCTTTCATTTTTCTTAAAACCCATAGATGAGTGAGACCATTCTGCGTTTTTCTCTCTCTCTCTCTGACTTATTTCACTCAGCATAATAGATTCTGTGTACATACATGTATAGGAAAATTTCATGACTTCATCCCTCCTGACAGCTGCATAATATTCCATTGTGTATATGTACCACAGTTTCTTTAGCCATTCGTCTGTTGAAGGGCATCTTGGTTGTTTCCAGAGTCTTGCTATGGTAAATAGTGCTGCAATGAATATAGGTGTAAAGAAGGGATTTTTGTATTGTATTTTTGTGTTCTTAGGGTATATTCCTAGGAGTGGTATAGCTGGATCGTATGGGAGCTCGATTTCCAGTTTTTGGAGGAATCTCCATATTGCTTTCCATAAAGGTTGAACTAGACGGCATTCCCACCAGCAGTGGATAAGGGTTCCTTTCTCTCCACATCCCCGCCAGCACTGTTTGTTCTCATTCTTTGTGATGTGTGCCATTCTCTGTGGTGTGAGGTGGTATCTCATTGTTGTTTTGATTTGCATCTCTCTGATGATTAGTGATGTGGAGCATTTCTTCATGTGTCTTTTGGCCATTTGTATTTCTTCTTTGTCAAAGTGTCTGTTCATTTCTTCTCCCCATTTTTTGATGGGATTAGATGTTTTTTTCTTGTAAATTTCTGTCAGTGCCTTGTATATTTTGGAGATTAGCCCTTTGTCTGATGGGTATTGGGTGAATAGATTCTCCCACTCAGTAGGTGGCTCTTGAATCCTGGGCACTATTTCCTTTGAGGTGCAGAAGCTTCTCAACTTAATATATTCCCATCTGTTAATCTCTGTTTTCACTTGATTGGAGAGTGCAGTTTCCTCCTTGAAGATACCTGAAGTCTCAATGTCTGGAGAGTTTTGCCTATGTGTTGTTCTATATATCTTATGGTTTGGGGTCGGATATCGAGGTCTTTAATCCATTTGGATTTTACCTTCGTACATGATGTTAGCTGGGGGTCTAAGTTCAATTTTTTGCAAGTGGCTAGCCAGTTGTGCCAACACCACTTGTTGAAGAGGCTTTCCTTGCTCCATTTAGGATTTCCTGCTCCTTTATCAAAAATTAGGTGATTGTATGTCTGGGGAACATTTTCTGAGTATTCAAGCCTATTCCACTGATCTGAGGGTCTGTCCTTATTCCAATACCATGCTGTTTTGATAACGATTGCGTTGTAGTAAAGTTTAAAGTTGGGGAAAGTAATTCCTCCCATATTCTTTTTCCCAATGATTGCTTTAGCTATTCTAGGGTGTTTATTGTTCCAAACAAATTTCAAAAGTGCCTGATCTATCTCTTTGAAGAATGTCATAGGTATCTTTAGAGGGATAGCGTTGAATCTGTATAACGCCTTGGGGAGTATTGCCATTTTGATGATGTTAATCCTGCCAAACCATGAGCAGGGTATGTGTTTCTATTTCCGCGTGTCCTCTCTTATTTCTTGGAGCAGAGTTTTATAGTTTTCTTTGTATAGGTCTTTCACATTTTTAGTCAAGTTGATTCCAAGATATTTGAGTTTGTGTGGCACTATTGTGAATGGGGTTGTTTTCTTAATGTCTATTTCTTCCTTATTAGTATTGGTGTATAGAAAGGCCATTGATTTTTGTGTGTTAATTTTGTAGCCTGCCACCTTGCTATATCAGTCTATTGTTTCTAGAAGCTTTTTGGTAGAGTCTTTAGGGTTTTCTAAGTAGAGCATCATGTCATCTGCAAACAGTGAGAGCTTGACTTCTTCCTTTCCTATCTGGATTCCCTTGATATCTTTTTCTTGCCTAATCGCTATAGCAAGTACTTCCAGTGCTATGTTGAATAGGAGTGGTGAGAGAGGACAGCCTTGTCTTGTGCCAGAATTTAGAGGGAAGGCTTTTAGTTTTTCTCCATTGAGGATAATATTTGCCACTGGCTTGTGGTAGATGGCCTTAACTATATTGAGAAAGGTTCCTTCCATTCCCATCTTGCTGAGAGTTTTGATCAAGAATGGGTGTTGGACCTTGTCAAATGCTTTCTCTGCATCTATTGATATAATCATGTGGTTTTTATTTTTCTTGTTGTTGATGTTGTGTATTATGTTGATAGATTTACGGATGTTAAACCATCCTTGCATTCCTGGGATGAAACCTACTTAATCGTAGTGGATGATCTTCTTAATGAGGTATTGAATCCTATTTGCCAGGATTTTGTTGAGGATCTTTGCATCTGCATTCATCAGCGATATTGGTCTGTAATTTTCTTTTATCGTAGCATCTCTGTCTGGTTTAGGTGTCAAGGTGATGTTGGCTTCATAAAAGCTATTTGGGAGTGTTTCCACTTGTTCAATTTCATGAAAGAGTCTTGCCAGGATTGGTAGTAGTTCCTCTTGGAAAGTTTGATAGAATTCATTAGTGAATCCATCTGGGCCTGGGCTTTTGTTTTTGGGCAGACTTTTGATTACCATTTTTATTTCATCAATGGTGATGGGGGTGTTTAGATATGCTACATCCTCTTCTTTCAACCGTAGAAGATTATAAGAGTCCAAGAATTTATCCATTTCTTCCAGGTTCTCATTTTTAGTGGCATAGAGTTTTTCAAAGTAGTTTCTGATTACCCTTTGAATCTCTGTCATATCAGTAGTGATCTCTCCTTTTTCATTCCTAATACGAGTTATCAAGTTTCTCTCTCTCTCTTTCTTTGTTAGGTTTGCCAGTGGTCTATCAATCTTGTTTATTTTTTCAAAGAACCAACTTCTGCTTTCGTTGATCTTTAGGATTGTTTTTTGGGTTTCCACCTCGTTGATTTCTGCTCTCAGCTTTGTTATTTCCTTCTGTCTTCCTATTTTTGGGTCCTTTTGTTGAGTACTTTCTAGTTCTATTAGCTGTGTCATTAAGCTACTCAGGTAAGCTCCTTCTTCCTTCCTGATGTGTGCTTGCAAAGCTATAAATTTTCCTCTCAGTACTGCTTTTGCTGTGTCCCATAAGTTCTGATAGTTTGTGTCTTTATTGTCATTTGTTTCCAGGAACCTTTTGATTTCCTTCTTGATTTCATCTCGGACCCACTGGTTATTGAGTATGAGGCTGTTTAACTTCCAGGTGTTAAAGTTTTTATTCTGAGTCCCTTTGGAATTCACAAATAATTTCAGAGCCTTGTGGTCAGCGAAGGTACTCTGCAAAATTTCTATCCTCTTGAACTTATGGAGGTATGTTTTATGTGCCAGCATGTAGTCTATCCTGGAGAATGTCCCATGTACATTGGAGAAGAATGTGTATCCAGGTTTCTGGGGATGGAGTGTCCTATATATATCCACTAGGCCTCTTTCTTCCATTTCTCTCCTCAGGTCTAGTATATTCTTGTTGGGTTTCAGTCTGGTTGACCTATCCAGTGTTGACAAAGCAGTGTTGAGGTCCCCCATAATTATTGTGTTGTTATTGATATTGTTTTTCAGATTTGTCAACAGTTGTTTTAAATATTTTGCTGTCCCCTCATTTGGTGCATATATGTTTAGGAGAGTTATTTCTTCCTGCTCTACATACCCCTTGATTAATATAAAATATCCATCTTTGTCCCTTACAACCTTCCTGAGTATAAAGTTTGCATTATCTGATATTAGTATGGCCACTCCAGCTTTTTTATGGGTGTTGTTTGCTTGGATAACTTTTCTCCAGCCTTTTATTTTGAGTCTATGTTTGTTCTGACTATTCAGGTGCGTTTCTTGTAGGCAGCAGAAGGTTGTATTGAGTTTTTTGATCCATTTAGCCACTCTGTGTCTCTTAACTGGTGCATTTAGTCCCTTGATGCTGAGAGAAAGAATTGTCCTGGGATTTAATGCCATCTTTATATCGAAATTTGGTGTGTCTTTTGGTTAGTCTTGTCTTAGATTAGGTCTTTCAGTTTTTCTCTTAAGACTGGTTTTGAGTCTGTAAAGTTTCTGAGCTCTTTTTTGTCTGTGAAACCATGTATTCTTCCGTCAAACCGGAAAGTGAGTTTTGCTGGGTACAGTATTCTAGGTGAAGCATTCATTTCATTCAGTCTTGTCACAATATCCCACCTTCTTTCTGGCATTTAGTGTTTCTGGTGACAGGTCTGCTGTAAATCTCAAGGATGCTTGCTTGAATATAATTTCCCCTTTTGATCTTGCTGTTTTCAGAATTCTGTCTCTATCTGTGGGATTTGTCATTGTGACTAGGATGTGTCTTAGGGTGGTTTTTCTTGGGTCTCTTTTGGTTGGTACTCTTCGAGCATGCAGGATTTGATCACATATATTCTTTAGCTCTGGGAGTTTCTCTTTAATGATGTTCTTGACCGTTGATTCTTCCTGGAAATTTTCTTCCTGGGTCTCTGGGACTCCAATGATTCTTAAGTTGTTTCTGTTGATCTTATCATAGACCTCTATTTTCATCTGTTCCCATTCTTTGACTAATTTTTCCATTGTCTGTTCATTTGTTTTAAGTTTTTATTCCACTCTCTCCTGTTGTATGGAATTGTTATGTATCTCATCTTCCACGGCACCAAGTCTATTCTCAGCTTCTGATACCCTGTCCCAGAGCTTATCCATTTTGTCATTCACTTCGTTTACTGATTTTTTCAGGCCTGTTATTTGACATGTTATTTCAGTTTGGAGTTTTGTGATTTCTGTCTTCATATTTTCTTGATTTTTATTAGTGTTCTGTTCTATTCTATTCATGGTTTCTTTGAGTTCTTTGAGTATATTCCATATTGCTACTCTAAAGTCCTTATCTGAGAGATTGATTAGTTGGTTGCCCTGAGGCAAATATTCTTAACAAAATACTTGAAAATCAAATCCAATGGCACATCAAAAATATCACATACCATGACCAAGTGGTATTCATCTTGAGAATATAAGGATGGTTTACTAGATGTAAGTCAGTCAACAAAATACACCATATCAGTCAAATATTTAAAACAATTTGTTCATATAGATGTAGAGGAAAACATTTGACAAGATCTAGCATTGATTCATGTAAAAACACTCAATAAAATGGGAATTGTAGAAATGTTCCTCAACATAGTCAAATTCATCTACCACAAGCCCACAGCAACATTATCCTCAAAGGTAAAAAACTGAAAGCTTTGCCTCTAAATCAGGCACAAAACAAGCTTCTCCACTCTCAATTCTGTTATCCAATGTAGTGTTGGAAGTACTTTCCATAGAAACTAGATAAGAAAAATATATTAAGGACATTTAGAGGGGCTAGACGATAGTGTTGTAGTAGGGCATTTGCCTTGCACACAGCTGACCAGGAAGGACCTGGGTTCAATCCCCAGATCTCAGATGGTCTCTTAAGACAGGAATGGTTTCTGAGCACATAGCCAGGAGTAGCCCCTGAGCATCACCGGGTGCGGCCCAAAACCAAAAACAAAAAAATAAAACAAGGACGTAAGTCAAGATCTTACTATTTGTTGATGGCATGACAAAATACTTAGAAAATTCTAAAGACACCAAAAATCTAGAAACCACAAATACTTTACTCATGGTTGACCATTTTCCTCTAGCTTTGTTGTAATGTTTTCTTCCCTGTTCTATTTGCTTCCCACCCTTTGCCTGCTTTTGATTTAGTAGATTTGGTCTTTCAGTAGTTTCTTAAAACAAATACTTCAGTAATTAATTTGACAATATTTTTTCGTAATATATACTTTTAATTTTATAAAAATTTTAACCACTGCTACAAATGAAATCCACAAATTTCAGGAAGTGGCAAATTTATTACATTCAAAATTACTTCAGATTTCTTTTAAGACATTCTCCATGATTGACAATGCATTTGGGTGGATTGATTTTCTGGTAAACATAATGTTTTTTTTTTCCTTTTATTTCTCACTAGTTTAAATAAATTATGGTTAGATACTATCTTCTATATAACTAAAACTATTTTAGAACTTTACAAGAAAAAAACATCTAACCCCATCAAAAAATGGGGAGAAGAATTGAACAGACACTTTGACAAAGAAGAAATACAGATGGCCAAAAGACACATGAAAAAATGTTCCACATCACTAATCATCAGGGAGATGCAAATCAAAACAACGATGAGATACCACCTCACACCCCAGAGAATGGCACACATCACAAAGAATGAGAATAAACAGTGTTGGCGGGGATGTGGAGAGAAAGGAACTCTTATCCACTGCTGGTGGGAATGCCGTCTAGTTCAACCTTTATGGAAAGCGATATGGAGATTCCTCCAAAAACTGGAAATCGAGCTCCCATACGATCCAGCTATACCACTCCTAGGAATATACCCTAGGAACACAAAAATACAATACAAAAACCCCTTCCTTACACCTATATTCATTGCAGCACTATTTACCATAGCAAGACTCTGGAAACAACCAAGATGCCCTTCAACAGACGAATGGCTAAAGAAACTGTGGTACATATACACAATGGAATATTATGCAGCTGTCAGGAGAGATGAAGTCATGAAATTTTCCTATACATGGATGTACACGGAATCTATTATGCTGAGTGAAATAAGCCAGAGAGAGAGAGAAAAACGCAGAATGGTCTCACTCATCTATGGGTTTTAAGAAAAATGAAAGACACCCTTGTAATAATAATTTTCAGACACAAAAGAGAAAAGAGCTGGAAGTTCCAGCTCACCTCAGGAAGCTCACCACAAAGAGTGATGAGTTCAGTTAGGGAAATAACTACATTTTGAACTGTCCTAATAACGAGAATGTATGAGGAAAATGGAGAGCCTGTCTAGAGTACAGGCGGGGGTCGGGTGGGGAGAAGGGAGACTTGGGACATTGGTGATGGGAATGTTGCACTGGTGATGGGTGGTGTTCTTTACATGACTGAAACCCAAACACAATCATGTATGTAATTAAGGTGTTTAAATAAATTAAAATAAAATAAAATAAAATTAGTTATTTTTGGTGTAAAATCAGATATATGGTATGCTTAGTTGTTGTGTAGTTATTCTATATTGATTACTAATTTATAAGTTCATAAGTTGTTCCAATTAAATAATTTTAATATATTCTATTCAAAATAATAGGGAGCGACATTTATGAAGAGCTTTCTGTTGTAAGGCTAGGTATACTAGATAATTATTTGAATCTTTATTTAAATTCTGCAATGTAAATATAAGTGTCATGGAGTAAAACGAATAAACAAGGTTTTAAGAACCGTGTCCAAAATAACACAAATACAAAAATTAAAAGCCAGAATTTGATCACTTCTTCTGACTTTGAGGATTCTTTTGTTTTTTTTTTATTATATATCGCAACTTTCAGCATGTTATATTGAGTTTGGGTTATATTGAGTTTGGGAGAATGTTCTTCTATTACCTTTTTGGGTCAAACCTGACTGTGTCCAGGATTTAATACTAACTCTGAGTGCAGGGATCACTCCTGGGTAAACATAGGGGACCACATAGGTTGCCAAGGATTGAACCAACAATTGACTGCATACACAACAATTGCCCTATCAAATGTACTTGTCAGCCCAAGGAAAATTATCTTTTTTTTAAAAAATGATACCTGTATTTAAGCACTATGATTACAATCATGTTTGAATTTGGGTTTCAGTTATAAAAAAATCGCCTTCACCAGTGCAACCTTCTCACCAATAGTGTCCACCATCTCCCTCTTCCAACAATCCTGCCTGTATTCAAGATAGGCATTCTACTTCTCTCACTACCTTTGTCATGATAGCTGTTAGTGTAGTTATTTCTCTAATTGTGCTCACCACTTTTTATGGTAGGCTTCATATCGTAGTTGGTCCTTCCAGCCTTAATCTCTATTGTCTCCGTGTATTATTACAATAATGTCTTTTTTCTTAAATCCCATAGATCAGTGAGACTTTTCTGTGTCTATCTCTCTCCCTCTGACTAATTTCATTCAGCATAATAGAATACATGTCCATTCATGAATAGGAATATTTTATGACTTCATTTTTTCCTGATGGCTACATATTATTCCATTGTGTATATGTACCATAGTTTCTTTAGCCATTTGTCTGTTGAAGGGCATCTGGTTTGCTTCCAAATTCTGGCTATTGTAAATAGCGCTGCAATGAATATAGGTGTGTATAGAAGGCATTTTTGCATTGTGTTTTTTGTTCCTAGAGTATATCCCTAGAACTGATATACCTGGATCATATAGGAGCTCAATTTCCAGGTTTTTTGAGGAATCTCCATATAGGTTACCATAAAGGCTGGACTAGGCAGCATTCCCACCAGCAGTGAATGAGAGTGTCTTTTTCCCCACATCTCCGCCAGCACTGATAGTTCTTGTTCTTTGTGATGTGTGCATGAGATGGTACCTCATTTTTGTTTTAATTTGCATTTCCCTGATGATTAGTGATATGGAACCTTTTTTCATGTGTCTTTTGGCCATTTGTATTTATTCTTTGTAAAAGTGTCTGTTTATTTTTTCTCCCCATGTTTTGATGGGGTTAGATTATTTTCTTGTTAAGTTCTGTCAGTGCCTTGTATATCTTAGACATTAGCCCCTTATCTGATGGGTATTGGGTGAAAAGTTTCAACCATTCTGTGGGTGACTTTTGTATCCTAGTCACTATATACCTAATGACCAGAAGCTTCTCAGCTTAACAGAGTCCTACCTGTTTATCTGTGCTTCCACTAGTTTGGACAGTGCTGTTTCCTCCTTGAAGATGACTTTAGTCTCAATGTCATGGAAGGTTTTACCTACATGATCTTCTATATATTTAGGGTTTCAGGTCTGATATCAAGATCTTTAATCCATTTGGATTTGACCTTTGTGCATAGTGTTAGATGTCCTTGACTGTTGATTCTTCTGGGGATATTTTCCCTGGGTCTCTGGGATTCCAAGGATTCTTACATTTTTTTCTATTGAGTGTATCAAATACTTCTATTTTTTTCATTCCCATCTGTAAGGAATTTTTCCATTGTCTGATCATTTGCTTTAAAGTCCTTTTCCAATCATTTCTGTTTTTTGGCAGGTGGGTGGGTCACACCTGGCAGCGCTCAGGAGTTACTTTTGGGTATGTGCTCAGAAGTCACTCCTGGCAGGCACGGGGGACCATATAGATTGCCAGGATTCGAACCACCATCTGTTCGAATCTGTTGCATCAAGACAAATGCCCTACTGCTATGCTGTCTCTCGGGCCCTAATCTCTTCTGTTTTATGTGTTGTTATGCATTCTTGTCTTCCAGATTACTGATTTGATCCTCAGCTGCTGTTACTTGTTTAGAGAGGCTTTCCAGTGAGGTTTTTACATCATCACAAGTTTTTCAATCCCATTGTTTCACTTTGGAGATTCCTCATTTCTATTTTCATATCTTCTTGGTTCCTAATTGTGGTTTCTTCAGTTCAATCCATGTTTTCTTTCAGTTCAGTGAACATTCTTCATATTTCTTCTCTAAACTTCTTATTTGAAAAGCTAAATAAGTGGTTGATACTTACAGGGTCATCAGATTTTCCATCTTTATTCTCTATGTATGGTGTTGGCCTGCATTGTTTTCCCATTTTCATGTTTTTAGAGTGCTGTTTTCCATGTGATTTGGTAGGTTTCATTGGCTAGAAGATATGCCTAGCCTTGGAATGGAGTGGCTGTGCTCCTCAGGTTCTGTACTTTGTGGGCGGAGACAGGCTCCCTCATTTGTCCTGCCCACAGGGGATGTTTTCTGCAATCGTGCCCTTCAGAACTGTTGGGATGGTTCATCGCAGATTCACAGTGCAGGGCAGAGGCAAAAGTTCAAAATGTCTCCAGTGTGCCAAAGCACATGGTAGGAATCAGGCTCCACCCTTCCTTGGTGGAGATAGCCTACTGTGACTCCACCCCAGATTTACCTGTAACTACCTACAAGACCTGCCCATTCCTGGGAGGAGTCTTGTGAAGGTTAGATAAGGCCTTTGACCCAGGGGATTAAGGTCTTTGGCCAGCATGGAGAGGGAGCAGAAGCAGAGTTGGCTGAGAGACAAGTATAATGCACGGCTGAATAGATATACAGCATAAATGGTTATGATATAGGCCACACACGTGGGCCAGGACCAATAAAGATGTTATCTCTCTGGAAGCCTGCCTGTGAGTGAGTTCTATATCCACCGATTTCCTGGACCCAGAGATTCGCTGGCTGAAGGGGGTTGCAGAGCCACGTGGCCTGGGATGGCAGAGAAAGGCCTCCATCTCCATCCACCATCCAAGCCCATCCTAAGGGCTTAATGCAACAGCCTACCTCTGCTGTTGAGCCCTCAGGAGATGTTTTCTTCTACACTACACTCTCGAGCTGATGGGGTGGGGTGTTTCATGGCAGCTTCTCAGAAAATGCTTTTTTTGGGGGGGGCACACCCAGTGACGCTCAGGGCTTACTCCTGACTATGCACTCAGAAATCCTTCCTAGCTGTGGGACTTGGGGGGGGATTGAACTGCTGTCTGTCCTAGGTTAGTATGTACAAGGCAGACACCCTACCACTTGTGCCACTGCTCTGGCCCCAGAAAATGCTCTTAAACCATATTTACAAGTATATATTTTCCCTCTTCAACTAAATATGAGCTTTCTTAAACTAAATGCTTCTTTTTACATAGTGGTAATTAACAAGTAAGGTCTTTATTATTGCTGAGAAATGAACGAATTTAAGAGTGGTCTAATAAACCTCAGTAGTAACAGGCTGATGATGATAATTACCATTCTCATTCACTGAGCGGAGATGTCAAATCCATGTCATCATAATTTATGAATAAAAATTCTATTGCGATTTGGTGTGAGAAGACAACTGCCTTTAGAATTACAAAAAATCTTATTTGAGAACAACAGTACATTTAGTATATCTGGCTACTCATAACTTACTATCAGTATTTCTTCCATTATTTTAACTATCAAAATATAATCAATATTATTCTAAGTACCTTTAATAAGGAAACTCTGTCATGAATTAAGATTAAATAATGTTTCCCATTACATATGCATGTTTCATAAAACGAGAAAAAGATATAAAGAGTATATAATGATATCTACTAACTTTGTGAATTGTGATTGTGGATGTCTTTTCAGATAATATGAAGTAAACATGGAAATGGTGTCTGTAGTCACTCCTAAAATCTCCATACTTCATTAGACTCCTATGTTTATCTAATATTTTAGGTCAGCATTTCATTGATCACAATATTCTGCAGGTAATGAAGTATTTGTTGGGATCCAAGGGCAACAATCCCAAATTATATAAAGACCTCTCCCTGATTGGATTGTGTAAAAGCCCCAAATTCTTCCTCAGATTTGGTGATATACTGGACAACTAAGGTTAAGTTTGCAGCCTATAAACAGAAAACGTCAAAGGGAACTTATGAAGTAAGTACATTTGTAGCTTTCAGCTATAGCAATATGTTATTGTTATCTGGGAAATACAATAGAAAATGGACACCCATGATTTACCCTTAATCAATTTCCTAGAATATAAAAAATTTGCAAGTATATGTATGGAATTTTTAACTACTCATCGATATTTAATATGCAATGGATGTTCCAAAGGACTAGTTTTACAGAAAATAACTGACAGAGTAGCTACTAGGTTTTTTTATGTCAATGTGTCCTGGCAGAAAGAATATAGATTGATTGGCTATGCAGTCAGAAGGACCTGAGTAACAATTCTAGCTTAGTAATATATTGTCAGTGCAATCCTGAGAAAATTACTTACTCTGAATTTCACTTTTTTAATATGTAAAATAGAAATAAATATAGTCTCTGCCTCATAGGATTGTAAAAATAACACAACATTTTCTGATTGAATTTAGTTTCTTTTACAGATTGGTTCAATGAATCTTTTAAAATATGTGGTATAAAACTTGTGAGTTACACAATGCACATTTAGAAGTAATAGAAAAGTGATAAAAATATCATTTTGAAATTCAAATGGTAAATATGACATCAGAACTAAGAAAAGAAAGACATTTTAAAGAATACATTAAAACCCTCCCTGTTACTGGTTTCATGAAAATAGATTCCAGACTTTCATTTACTCCGGACTGGAAGGAGGAAAACCTTCTGGATCTGTCTCGAGAATAGGTGATTCCTCTGTCTAGTCATCAGCATAGAGATAAAAAAGTCAGAAACCATTTGGATCTTATCAGAACTGTTTTCATGGCCTACCAAAATACATGGCACAAGTGGATAAACAAATTAAAATCAGAAAGGTCACTCACTTTGACCGTGTAACCGTTGAAAAATCTTTTAGCTAGGGATAAATCCACAGCTGTCATAATATGGGGGATTTTGCTCCCATAAAATAATTAGGGATGGTACAGTGCTCAATTGTAAACACCTAAAATAGGGAGGAATCACTGATTCAATATTTAAATTCTTACAAATTAAACACTTTATGAAACTATCAGAATTTTGCTTCTAGGCAAAGAGTGATCTTTGGACTTTGAGAAATTGGTAGTGTATCAGGCTGAGTGCCCAGAAGGCATTGCATCAACATTATTCAAATGTCTATAGGCAGTAACAATAGATAAAGACATTCCCCTTAATATATCACAACATAAGAAAGACTTATAAGCCTCTAGATGAAAATATTTGGGCACCAATTTGGTCTGCTGGCACATTGCCTCATTTATTGCTGAGCATTAATGAGTTAGCCTTTAAGTTGTTGTCTCATAACCTCTATTTCAGCAATGGCAGTAGTCATGAAGAACAAAATGGCTCATTTTGTCCTAAGCAGTGGTGATGTCCCAAGATAATTAAATTTAGGGAAAGCATTCCTAAATACGTGGAGTCAGCCCATCATGCCATTGCAGAAGCTCATATGCTCATTCAAATATCACCTAATTTATCACAATTTAACTTGAAAAATAATTTCTTCACTTAAAATGGCCACAAAATTCTGCAGAGCCAAGCAATAGAATTAAATGAATGCTCACAAGAAATGTGCCCATAGTGTATGCTTTCTAAACAATTTCTTGCTTTAAAAACCAATAGCTTTAGCTCTTTAAATGCAGGATTTTTTTCTATAAAATCTGTTAATGAGCCTGAAATAAAGAAAATTGAGGCAGTTTTTGCTTTCCAAATGAAAGACTTGTATATGTATGTTTGCATATTCACAAGAGTGTATATTGCTGAGTGAAAAATGTCGTGTATATAAGGGATACTATTTGCTACTGATCTTCTATCTATGACTCCCAGAGTAATGACAGACACACAACAAATATTTAACAAATATCTATTAAATGGAAAATTGAGCAATAGAACAAAAGCTAGTTTTTCTCATTACACACTAGGTTTGGTAAAACATGTAAAGAAATGATACAAGGCAGTTGGCCACCCGAAACATCTCAAGAATACAGATATTTTATTCTAATAGTGAGTGTCACTCAATGAGATTACTGACCACATAAAATTGATTAATTATTGCTTAAAATAAATTGCTAGTTTATTATAGGGTTTGGTAATCAAGATAATATGCAAGATTATAAAATTAGTAATATATCCTTAATTGACCATTTTGACTGTAATTATAGAATCTCTATGCTTGAGAAAATTATTAATTTTAATTGCAGCTGAGACTTTTAAATTTGCCTAAGAATGTACGACATATAAAATATTTATAACAATATAATTAATCATCAATAGCTTTTTCCAGTTGTTCCCCAAAACTCTCAGTACTAGTCAGTGAAATACTCCATTGAGGATGGTTCTGCTTACTGATGCAGCCATCTTGGAGGTCACAGATGCTCTGTCTCTGAGCTTATTTTTCTCACCATCTCATGAGACCAACAATGGCAGAAATTTTCCTATATTAATGATTCCTCCAATTACATACACTTGGCAAATCTTGGTGAGGAAGTATGTGAGGAGGGACTCTGTCTTCGAGCTTAAATCTTGAGGCATTGATGTTGTGAGTACATAAACTTTTCTGTGCCTGACAAGAAAAGAATCTGAAAAAGTCCCAACCACCAATATTGGCCTGAAGCATTTTGTATTTTAGATAAGCATAGAGACAAAAAATAGTCACTTAGTGACTTAGTGAATACTTAGGACTTCTAGAGACATTAAAAAACAAAGGTGAGTGAGTGATATATGACAGATATACCTGCAGATAAAATGTGTTAATGTATCATAAATAGAGTCACCCATAGAGTATTTAGACCATAGGTGCAACTGGAAACAGCAATTCTGATATAATTTAGGAGAATGAGTTCTATTCCTGACAATATTATTAAGCACCTGTATGTATTTAGGTTGTTTTGTGTCTAATTCATTTTGTTGAAATTCCAGCTCTTCAAAGAGAATTTTTCTTCCACTCCTCCTGATCCTCTCTAAACTTTTAGCTCCCTATACAATAACTTTGACTTTTTAACCATTTAATTCATTAAATTTTGATTTCTTGATTTAACTCATCTTCTTTATATTTAATAAAGTTCATGATAGTGCCCTAATTCTCACCACATTTTCTAGAATAGACCAAAGTCTCTGTTCAATGAATGCATGACAAAAACAAAACACTTCAATTTTTCCAGTTGGATTATTATTAAGAAAATCCATATCTATTATTTCTAAGATTAGCATCATAATATTGCAAATATCATGAAAACTTTCATAAACTCCAATAAAATGGCTACATATAGTGATTTCAGCAGTAGCATCATAATCTTGCAGACTTCAGTTTGAATATAAGTTCCATAGTTGCATCACAATACTTCAAGATTCAACTGCCTTATTTGTAAGATGAGAGTGATAATAGTTAATTCATAGGGTTTTGAGAAAAGTAACTAAAATCACATATATAAGTTATCCACCATATTTTGTGGCACTCATTAAGTGTATTATTAATGATAGATACTAATATATTCAGGATAATATTTAAAATTTTTAACAACCAGTACTGCTTTCTGTGAAAAGGTGGTTCAAAAGATGGTCATAAACATAAACTTAATAATTGACTACAGACTAAAAGCAGGTATTGCAGCTTGAGAGAGACTGAAGGGAAGCCAGAATTTGCTTACAAATGGATAGACAATAATCTCGTTTTTTATTCCAGGGTCTGACTTGGAATCCACAAGAAGATGGAGGACAATATTGTGAAAGTCAAGGTGGGCTTGGAAGGTAACAGGGAAACATTCATTGAGAAAGGGGCTTTGGAACAGCAATTTAGCAAACTTTTATGAAACATTTTAAAAGCTAGGCTATTCAAGTGCATGCTTTCCGAGCAGTTTTCCTGACTTTGTTTACACATTAAAAACCATTTCCTAGAGATTTGCATTATACCTTTGGAAATCTTGTGAGATCAGAAGAGCAAGTGTTATTAATGTTTTTGCTTATGAAGACCATATCAGTCACAGAGAACTTACTAAAAGCTATCAAGCTACTTTATTGAATCAGAACTCAAACTAGTGTGTCTAACTCTAAACCCAGTAATAAATTCTATTTACAGAGTTGTCCTATAATTGTCACTCACTATCTCAGCTCTACAGGATATGCAATTTTAAAATAAAATACAGTGATACTTTGGCAATCTTTCTGATTAGGAGCAAGTATAAAAGTGGAGCTAAGCCCGTCAACATTGCAATTTCTCAGGGACTTTTGGGTAAATCAAATGCCTGTGTGCTAATGAGTACACGAATTTCATGTTTCTGAAAGAGGGAAGGTCAAAGGCTGTTACCCCTTCCAAGTGGAAAGAATATTGTAGATAAGACACCTATTTTCTTATTTTGGCTTCTATATGAAAACCCCGGACAGTTATGGGAAATATTATTTTATTTTTAAGACCCAGGTTTGGAGAAATAACTATACTAACAACTATCATGACAATGTTAATGAGTGAGAGAAGTAGAATGCCTGCTTAAATACAGGCAGGGGTAGGGGAGAAAAGACTTGGGGGACATTGGTGGTGGGAATGTTTTACTGGTGAAAGGGTGTTCTTATTATGACTAAAACCCAATTACAAACATGTTTGTAATCATGGTGCTTAAATAAAAATATTATTTAAAAATAAATAATAAAATTTAAAAAGACCCAGGATCGTGTCAACTACATCTTTAAAATAAAATATTGTTGTATCAGAAATTTAATTATAAAAAACAAAAAATGAAATCATGAGATCCAAACTTTAATAACCAAACTTTACAAGGTGCCTATTATAACGGCAGGCAGGGGTGATAGCGGTGGTGGCATGGGATAGACTCTGGAATATTAGTGGAGATAATTTGGCACTGATGGTGGGATTGGTCCTAAACATTGTATATATCTAAAACTCAACTATGATTAATTTTGTAAAGCACAATGGCTTAAATAAAAATTTTTCTTAAACAACATAAAAAAGAAATTTAATTATAGTTTTGCCCTTTTCACTGTTTTACTATGTTGAAGAATTGCAATTGAATTATTTTTAAATAATCTCAGAAACTCAGGGATTCTTAGCAAGGGGAAATGAATAGAATTTTCAAAGAGCATGGTTTGAACAAGCCAACTACAGGTTTCTAATAATAACAATAATAACAATTATGATGCGCTTAGTAAGTACCAGATGCTGCTAATTGATTTACATGAATTACATTCTTTATTTCTTTGTTCTTTATTGATTATTGTTTTTGCTTATTTCTAATAAAAAGCACTGAACATATTTTATTTTTAAATATCTTTATTTAAGCATATGATTACAGACATGTTTGTAGTTAGAATTTAGTTATAAAAAACAACTTTCACCAGTGCAACATTCCCACCACCAATAAGGGGCATTGATAAATTATATTCTTCACAGAAAAGCAGTAGATTAGGAAGTACTTGATACTGAAGTCTTGAAGGCGAAGTAATTGTAACTCAGAAAGGTTAAGTAATTTTCCAAACGTCACATAGCTAATAATTCACAGTTTTATAATATTCTATATATAGCTAATCTCGGGTCTTTCCCCTTACATATAATATTGCTTACTATCCTCTTTCTACTCATTCCACTCTGACTCTCAAACATACAACTAATAATGAAAGAAATAGCAAGTTTATAGAGTTCCTCTCACATCTAAGATTTATGTCAATGATTTTATGGTCAAGTTAAATTTTGCTCAAGACAGATTTAGTGTTATGAATAAGGATGTGGAAGGAGGAAGGAAATTAAAATTCATTGAGTACATGTTCTTTGTTCATTCTTTGCTGGACATTTTATACATGCCCACCACCACCTTCAGTTCTTATAACTGATCTTATAAAATTGGGTTCTTATCTGTCTTTATTAAGATGTAATTGACCTATAATACCTATAATACATTGATCCCAGGAGTACAACATAATGATATTTGTATACATAATACCTGTTCAAAAAGAAGATTCAGAGGCACTGAAACATTGAGACACCAAGACTAAGATACTAGCACGAGATCATAGAGGCCATATATAGGAAAGTAGCCATTCAGATTCACCATTCTGACATAGGGTTTCATTCTCAGGCTCTGGAAACTTTCTTCAAGCAGCCTAGAGGATGGCTAAAGATAAGTGAGCCAGAATAAAACACTTCCCAAGCTCAACACACACAACAGACAATATCGTAAATAGCCAAGGCAAGCCCCTGCAAGTGTATGCCATTTGAGCTCTATTGCCTCATTACTGTCACGCATCTCCCTCCTACAGACCTGCAGTGGCTCAACTGGTGCAAACAGCAGCAAGCTGAGTGAATTCTTCCTTGTGGGCCTGACTGATGATCCTCAGCTGCAGCCTATCCTCTTTGCTCTCTTCTTGTTTATCTATGCAGTAACAGCGGTAGGAAATCTGGGGCTCCTAGCCCTCATCGTGGTCAGCCCCAGACTTCACACTCCCATGTATTTCTTCCTGAGCAACCTCTCTTTTCTTGATTTCTGTTATTCTTCAGTTACAGTCCCAAAGATGTTAATGGGTTTTTTCTCCGATTGCCAAACCATCTCTTTCTCTTGTTGTGTAGTTCAGACGAGCTGCTTTATCATCTTTGCTGTTACCGAGTTCTTCCTCCTGGCCTCCATGGCTTATGATCGTTATGTAGCAGTCTGCAATCCTTTACTCTATCACATCACCATGTCCCCAAGGCTTTGTTTGCAGCTGGTGACTGCCAGCTATGCAGTGGGCCTGATAAACATGGTGCTTCTCACGAGTACAACCTTTCACCTGATCTTCTGTAAGTCCCATGTTCTCACTCATTACTTCTGTGATATTCCTCCACTTTTAAAACTTTCTTGCTCTGATACACGGGTTCTCCAGGTTTTCCTCTTTATCTGTGGTGGCTTTAATGTTTCTGTGTCCCTGGCAATTGTCCTCATCTCCTACATTTGTGTATTCTTGGCTATAATCAGAATACCTTCATCTGAAGGTAAACACAAAACCTTCTCCACATGTGCTTCCCACCTAACTGCTGTCAGTTTGTACTATGGAACAACAATTTTCAGTTACATGCGCCCATCCTCGGAGTACTTAGTTGGAAGGGATATGCTAGTCTCTGTATTCTACACAATTGTCATTCCTATGCTCAACCCCATGATCTACAGTCTAAGAAACAAAGATGTAAAGGAAACATTTGGGAACTTTCTAAAGAAGACGTCACAATTCTTCTCCCTTCCCATGTCCAGATTTCGATGATGTTCAAAAAAGGGGAAGGTAAGAAAAAGAAGATGAGGGTGGCATATATTTGGTCTCCAACCATTTCTTGTGCATATCAAAATGGGTTTAATGATTCTTTGAATCTTCTTTTTTTCACATATGGAGAACTGTAAAAATATGGAATGGTAGGAATGCCCCTGATTCAATGTCACTATGTACCTGAAATACTACTGTGAATTATCTGTAAACCACTTTGGTCAAAATAAAAATTATTAATATAAAATATGAAATGCTCCACAAATTTTCTTTGAATCTTCTTAATAATCCTAGAAGTTAGTCTGTGTTTCCTAGATGAGAACATGGAGGTTCTAGGATCATTGGAATTGCCCATAATCAGTTTGGATTTCAATTAAAGACTATCTGACTCAAAATATGTTTCTATTTCATTCTAGAGGTTTAGCATAGGAGAGGACACTACCCACTCTCTTTGTCATCAGAGTCTAAAGTTTCTGATCTTTAGGGTGATTTTTCTTTTGGTAAATATGGTTTTACAATAGATTGATTACTCTAAGAGCCACAGCCTATTAACCACATCTGATTTTAGATTATACATAATCATGTCAATACATAAATTGAACTTATACTGCTTAGAGATCCTATGCCAGATTCAATGGTGGAAATTAATAGCAAGAGATATTTTTAATAATTTATAATTGAGTATAATATAATATATATACAATATAATTGTATATAATACAAGGTACTGAAAGAACGTTAAAAAGTCTAAACCTATAAAAATGGGGAGATGGGGCCGGAGTGGTGGCACGGAGTCGTCAGGTGTCAGCCTTGTTGGCACTAGCCTAGGATGGACCACTGTTAGAATCCCCCGACATCCCATATGGTCCCCCATGCCAGGAGCGATTTATGAGCGCATAGCCAGGAGTAACCCCTGAGCATCACCGGGTGTGGCTCAAAAAAACAAAACAAAAACACAAAAAAATGGGGGAAGACATAAACAGATATTTCTTCAAAGAAGAAGTACAAATGGTCAAAAGGGACATGAAAAAATGCTCCATGTCACTAATCATCAGGGAAATGCAAATCAAGGGAGTGTTCTTTTTATAAATGAAGCCCAATTACAAATATATTTGTAATCACGGTGATTAGATCAATATATTATTAAAACAATTAATTACCATCTCATCTCATGCCAGAGAGACTGGCACATATCACAAAGAACAAGGAAAACCAGTTCAGCATGTATGCAGGGAGAAAGGAACTCTAATTTACTGCTGGTGGGAATGCTGTCTAGTACATTTTTTTCTGAAAACAATAAGGATATTTCTCAAAAAGGTAGAAATTAAGCTCCCATATGATCCAGCAATACTACTCCTAGGGATATACCCTAGGAGCACAAAAATACAATTCACAATAGCCAGAATCTGGATGTACATGGAGACTATTATACTGAGTCAAATGAGTTAGAGGGAGAGGGATATACATTGAATTGTCTCACTCATCTGCAGGATATAAGAAAAATAAAAGACAGTATGGCAATAATATCCAGAGACAATAGAACTGAATGCTAGGAGGCCAGCTCATGTCATGAAAATTGTCACAGAGAGCAGTCAATGCAGCTAGAGCACTAACCACAATGACAACTATCATGACAATGATAGTGAGATAGAGAGGCAGAATGCTTGTATGAGAGACTGGCAGAGGGCCTGGAGAGAGAGCACAGAGGTGTTTGCCTTGCAAGCAGCCGATCCAGGACAAAAGGTGGTTGGTTCGAATCCCGGTGTCCCATATGGTCCCCCGTGCCTGCCAGGAGCTATTTCTGAGTAGACAGCCAGGAGTAACCCCTGAGCACCGCCAGGTGTGGCCCAACCCCCCCCAAAAATAGAGAGACCGGCAGAGAGTCGGGGTGGGGGAGGTGTCTGTGGTATATGGTGGGAAGATCATCCTGGCAAAGGATGATGTACAGTGTATGAATGAAACCCCAGTATGAAAATGTTTGTAAACAAGATGATTTAAAAATAACAATTTATACTTGAATCACCATGAGATACAGTCATAAAGTTATTCCTGATTAAGTTTCAGTCATACACTGCCCAACACTCAGTCCTTCACTAGTGAACAGTTCTAGCTACCATAGTCCCAAGTTTCCATTCCATCCTGCCCCTCCTCTATTCCCTGTTCTCTTGACTGCCTCATGACAGACATTTTTCTTCTCTTTTTCTTTTTCTTCTTAGACAGTATGGTTTTCAATATTGTTACTGCAGGGGTATCATGCATAGTACTTTATCTCCTTTCAGCATGCAATTCTTGTCCAGAGTGATGATTTCCAACTGTTATCATCTTAGTGGTTACTTCTCTGCCTAATTGCACAAATATCTCATCCCTGTTAACTGTTGCAAGCTTCCTATCATCAACTGGTATTCCTTTCCTCTCATCTCTATTTTATTTGGGTATTATTATCATAGTTGTCTATACCACAAATGAGTATGATCATTCTATTTCTATCCCTCTCTTGCTGACTCATTTTACTCAGCATAATACTCTCCATAACTATCCATATGAAAGAAAATGTCATAATTTTAATTTTTCGAAAAGCTGCATAGTATTCCATTGTGTGGATATATCATTGTTTATTTATCCACTCATTTTTTCTTGGGCACTTGGGTTGTTTCCAGATTCTGGATATTCTTAATAGTGCTGCAATTAGGAGTGCAGATGCTGTACGCAAGTTTTGAATTCAGTCTTCACTACTTTCTAGCTGTGCTTTACCATGCTCTCAAGGTTCACTCAGTCTTTCTCACCTTGAAGCCCACGCATTACTCACACTGCTTTAGATGAGTACATGTACATAGAATTTTCTAAGTTTAAAGAACTAAGCAAATTATCATTTGAAGAACTATCATTTGCTAAGTTTGAAGAAAAAGACTAGGTTTTTATGATATTTCCTCTTATTTAAATACATTGGTTACAAAGTTTTTTAATGATCAAATTTAGCCTTTTTTATATTGTTATCTTTATTTCAACACCTTGATTACAAATATGGTTGTAGTTTAGTTACAGTATGGAAAGAACACCCCCCTTCACTGGTGCAACATTCCCACCACCAATGTCCCAATTCTCCCTCCTTCACACCCCACCCCCACCTGTACTCTAGACAGGCTTTCCACTTCCCTTATTCATTCACATTGTTTTGATAGTTCTCATGTAGATATTTCTCTAACTGCACTCTCCACTCTTTGTAGTGACCTTCCAGCACTCCTCTCATTGTCTCTGACATTATTGCAAAAATGTCTTTAATTTTCTTAAAACCCATAGATGAGTGAGACTATTCTGTGTCTATCTCTCTCCCTCTGATTTACTTCACTGAGTATAAGAGGTTCCATGTACATCCATGTATAGGAAAATTTCATGACTTCATCTCTCCTGACGACTGCATAATATTCCATTTTGTATATGTACCACAGTTTCTTTAGCCATTTATCTGTTGAAGAACATCTTGGTTGTTTCCATAGTCTGGCTATTGTAAATAGAGCTGCAATGAATATATGTGTGAGAAAGGGAGTTTTGTATTGCATTTTTGTGTTCCTAGGGTATATCCCTAGAAGTGGTATAGCTGGATTGTATGGGAGGTCAATTTCCAGGTTTTGGAGGAATCTCCATATAACTTTCCATAAAGGTTGGACTAGATGGCATACCCACCAGTAGTGAATAAGATTTCCTTTCTCTCTACATCCCCACCAGCACTGCTTGTTCTCATTCTTTGTGATGTGTGCTCTGATGATTAGTGATGTGGAATATTTTTTTCATGTGCACTTTGGCCATTTGTATTTCTTGTTTATCAAAGTGTCTGTTCATTTCTTCTCCCTATTTTTGATGGGACTAGATGATTTTTTTCTTGTAAAGTTCTGCCAATGCTTGTATATTTTGGATATTATCACCTTATCTGATGGGTATGGGGTGAATAGTTTCTCCCACTCAGTGGGTGGCTCCTGTATCCTGGGTACTATTTCCTTTGAGGTGCAGAAGCTTCTCAGCTTAATATATTCCCTTCTGTTTATCTCTGCTTCCACTTGTTTGGAGAGTGCTGTTTCCCCCTTTAGGATACCTTTAGTCTCAATGTCATGGAGTGTTTTACCTACATGTTGTTCTATATACCTTATGGTTTCAGGTCTGATATCACTATATTTAATCCATTTTGATTTTACCTTTTTACATGGTATTATAATAATACAACACCAATCATCAGTGCACATTCTCCACCACTAATGACCCCACTTTCCCTCTCAGTCTCCCCCATGCCTGCCTCTGGGACAGGAATTTTATGTCTCTTTCTTCTCTCTCTTTCTCTCCCCCTTTTTTCTTTTAAGACACCGTTTTTGCAGTATTGTTATTGCAGGAGTGGTGTGCATATTACTCTATCTCTGTTTTGTACCCAGTTCTTGTCCAGAGATATCAGTTTCAACTATTATCGTCATAGTGGTTCTTTCTCTATCCTAACTGCACTGCACACATGTTCTCCTGGGATTTGTCTCTATTGTTTCTGCATATTATTAGCATACAATTTTTTCTTCATTTTTTTTATATTTCTGGTCACACCCAGTAGCACTCAAGGGTTACTCCTGGCCCTGAGTTCAGAAATCGCTTCTTGAAGGCTCGATGGACAATATCGAATGCAGGGGATCAAATCCTGGTCTGCTGCGTGCAAGGCAAATGCCCTATCTTCTGTGCCCTGTCTTTTTTCATATATCCCACAAGTGAGTGAGATTATTCTATTTCTATCCTTCTCCCTCACCCTCATTTCACTCAGCATAAGAATACCATACTGCACACATGAAAAGAATACCATACTGCACACAAGAAAGTAATCAAATGTCTGCCCAAAAACAAAAACCCAGGCCCAGATGGATTTACTAATGAATTCTTTCAAACCTTTCAAGAGGAACTACTACCAATCCTGGCAAGACTCTTTCATGAAATTGAAAAAAACAGGAAAACTTCCAAATAGCTTTTATGAAGCCAACATTACCTTGATACCTAAACCAGACAGAGATGCCACGAAAAAAGAAAATTACAGACCAATATCGCTGATGAATGCAGATGCAAAGATCTTCAACAAAATCCTGGCAAATAGGATTCAATGCCTCATTAAGAAGATCATCCACTACGATCAAGTAGGTTTCATTCCAGGAATGCAAGGCTGGTTTAACATCCGTAAATCTATCAACATAATACACAACATCAACAGCAAGAAAAATAAAAATCACATGATCATATCAATCGATGCAGAGAAAGCATTTGACAAGGTCCAACACCCATTCTTGATCAAAACTCTCAGCAAGATGGGAATGGAAGGAACCTTTCTCAATATAGTTAAGGCCATCTACCACAAGCCAGAGGCAAATATTGTCCTCAATGGAGAAAAACTGAAAGCCTTTCCTCTAAATTCTGGCACAAGACAAGGCTGTCCTCTCTCACCACTCCTATTCTACATAGCACTGGAAGTACTCGCTATAGCGATTAGGCAAAAAAAGGATATCAAGGGAATCCAGATAGGAAAGGAAGAAGTCAAGCTCTCACTGTTTGCAGATGACATGATACTCTACTTAGAAAACCCCAAAGACTCTACCAAAAAGCTTCTAGAAACAATAGACTCATATAGCAAGGTGGCAGGCTACAAAATTAACACACAAAAATCAATGGCCTTTCTATACACCAATACTAATAAGGAAGAAATGGACATTAAGAAAACAACTCCATTCACTATAGTGTCACACAAACTCAAATATCTTGGAATCAACTTGACTAAAAATGTGAAGGACCTATACAAGGAAAACTATAAAACTTTGCTCCAAGAAATAAGAGAGGACACGCGGAAATGGAAGCACATACCCTGCTCATGGATTGGCAGGATTAACATCATTAAAATGGCAATACTCCCCAAAGCACTGTACAGATTTAATGCGATCCCCCTAAAGATACCCATGACATTCTTCAAAGAAGTGGACCAGGCACTTTTGAAATTTATTTGGAACAATAAACACCCTTGAATAGCTAAAGCAATCATTGGGAAAAAGAATATGGGAGGAATTACTTTCCCCAACTTTAAACTGTACTACAAAGCAATAGTTATCAAAACAGCATGGTAATGGAATACGGACAGGCCCTCAGATCAGTGGAATAAGCTTGAATACTCAGAGAATGTTCCCCAGACATACAATCACCTAATTTTTGATAAAGGAGCAAAAAATCCTAAATGGAACAAAGAAAGCCTCTTCAACAAGTGGTGTTGGCACAACTGGCTAGCCACTTGCAAAAAATTGAACTTAGACCCCCAGCTAACATCATGTATGAAGGTAAAATCCAAATGGATTAAAGACCTCGATATCAGCCCCAAAACCATAAGATATATAGAACAATACGTAGGTAAAACACTCCAGGACATTGAGGCTAAAGGCATCTTCAAGGAAGAAACTGCACTCTCCAAGCAAGTGAAAGCAGAAATTAACAGATGGGAATATATTAAGCTGAGAAGCTTCTGCACCTCAAAGGAAATAGTGCCCAAGATACAAGAGCCACCCACTGAGTGGGAGAAACTATTCACCCAATACCCATCAGATAAGGGGCTAATCTCCAAAATATACAAGGCACTGACAGAACTTTACAAGAAAAAAACATCTAACCCCATCAAAAAATGGGGAGAAGAAATGAACAGACACTTTGACAAAGAAGAAATACAGATGGCCAAAAGACACATGAAAAAGTGCTCCACATCACTAATCATCAGGGAGATGCAAATCAAAACAACGATGAGATACCACCTCACACCACAGAGAATGGCACACATCACAAAGAATGAGAATAAACAGTGTTGGCGGGGATGTGGGGAGAAAGGAACTCTTATCCACTGCTGGTGGGAATGCCGTCTAGTTCAACCTTTATGGAAAGCGATATGGAGATTCCTCCAAAAACTGGAAATCGAGCTCCCATATGATCCAGCTATACCACTCCTAGGAATATACCCTAGGAACACAAAAATACAATACAAAAACCCCTTCCTTACACCTATATTCATTGCAGCACTATTTACCATAGCAAGACTCTGGAAACAACCAAGATGCCCTTCAACAGACGAATGGCTAAAGAAACAGTGGTACATATACACAATGGAATATTATGCAGCTGTCAGGAGAGATGAAGTCATGAAATTTTCCTATACATGGATGTACACGGAATCTATTATGCTGAGTGAAATAAGTCAGAGAGAGAGAGAAAACCGCAGAATGGTCTCACACATTTATGGGTTTTAAGAAAAATGAAAGACATTCTTGCAATAATAACTTTCAGACACAAAAGAGAAAAGAGCTGGAAGTTCCAGCTCACCTCAGGAAGCTCATCACAAAGAGTGATGAGTTTAGTTGGATAAATAACTACATTTTGAACTGTCCTAATAATGAGAATGTATGAGGGAAATTGAGAACCTGTTTAGAGTACAGGCGGGGGTCGGGTGGGGAGGAGGGAGACTTGGGACATTGGTGATGGGAATGTTGCACTGGTGATGGGTGGTGTTAAGAAAGAAAAAATATTGTTATTCAATAATGGAATACAATGTATATACAATATATTATTATATACAATACATTGCGTTATTTAATACATTGTAGTTCAAGCTAAAGCAAATAGCAATTAAAAAAAAAGAAAGAAGAATACCATACTCATCCATGTATAAGCAGATTTCATGGCTCCATTTCTTCTAACAGTTGCATAGTATTCCATGATTTCTTTATCCACTTCTCTGTTCTTGGGCATTTGGGTTGTTTCCATATTCTATTCTAAATACTATTGTAGTAAATACTACTATTTGTACCATTATCTGGAAAAAACTTAGAATTGCAGAGGGCTTTTCTATATTGTGTTTGGGGGTATAAGGTATATTCCTAGAAATTTTGTTGCGAAGCCATATAAAACCTCAATTTTGAGGAATATCCATATTGTTTTCCCTAAAGGCTGGATCAGTCGACATTCACCTTTGAAAAAAAATGAGATTTTCTTTACCACAGCATCTGTGAGAGCTTGGTTCTTGAATAACAAGCAATATTTGGACAGCTTTCAATTCATTTAACGAATACAGAAAATTCCAAGTAAAAGGCAAATGTTTTTTATTAGGATAAAAGGCTGATGAAAGCAACCATTCTATAAGTATATACAACCTTATTTCAATTCTCTTATTTTTGTTTTTATTTTCTTTACTCTATTGTATGCATTAGAGGGACAAAACATGGTTGGCTTAAAACTATGTATCCTTGGTATCTAGAATCAAGCTGGTATTCAATAAATATTGTTCACGGGATAATGAAGAACTTACACATGGTATTCTTTGGTTGTGCAACAACAGTGTTAATGTCTACTTCTGAATCATCTTAGAAATCCACAGGTAGTTACTAATCCACAACCCTATCAGGTTTTGGATTTACTAACATTCATATTCTGTATGATATTAGTAATGACCAAACAAGAGCAGCTCTGACTCACTGAATGCCTACAATTCCAGTTACAGATTTTTATACATGATGTCTCATTTAATTTTTCATTTATTTATTATTATTTATTTTTGTTTTGGGCCTATACGTGGCAGTGAGCAGGGGTTATCCCTGGATCTTTGTTCACAAATGACCTTTAATTATACTCAGGAATCCATATGCAGTACAGATCTTGGAACTAGGTTCAGCTACATGTAAGACAGAACCTTACTTACTACATTATCTCTCTAGTCCTAATTTTATTGTACAAAAAATCTGAAAAATAAAGACTTTGATAGTGTATTCAAAAACCTTCTTGAATTAATAGCACAACCCTATCAGAAAGTTATAGAGCAGGTATACAAAAATATATAATATCAAACAACACATTAACAGTCTGGAGGTATTAGAGAAATTACACCCATAGTTGTCTTTGTATGTATGTATGTATGTATGTATGTATGTATGTATGTATGTATGTATGTATATGTGTATATATATATATAAATTAAATCCTAGGTCTCTTGTTTAGAGACCCCAAACTATATAACAATAATCAAATTCTTTTTTTTTATTGTGGTTAATGTGAATTACAATTATTTCACATAAATATTTAAGGCACATAGTGACAATGAATGAGGGGCAGTCCCTCCACCCCTGTTCCCAGCATGCATCCCATATCTCCCTCTTTTACCCCACCCCATAATGCTTGTGTAACTGTTCCCCACTTGCACAGCTTGTTGTAAGTTGGGTATCAATTTTGTTGTCCTTGACCACAGGTTTGATGTTCAAGTCTGATCATTTTTTATTTCGATTAAATTATTTCCATTAAATGTTCATTCAATTGTCTGGTCTTGGTACCATCCATTTCTTCCCCCTCAATTTGTGAGACTGAGCAAGCTGATTCCAGTAATGTGATTCTGTTGAAGATATAAGGGAGAAGAAAAGAAAAACAAAAACAAAAAAAACAACAACAAAAGCAAAAGGAGAAAAGGAAAAAGAACAAAAACGGAACTAAGAGGAGTCCGTCTATGTGTTAATAAATTTCCCTTTAGAAGGAAAAAGAGAAAGAAGAAAAGGGTAACAAAACAAAACAAAACAAACAAAACAAAAACATTACTGTGAAAGATTTCTAATCCACTTTGGTCAAAATAGAAATAAAAAATATAACGATAGGGAAGTAATAACAAAAGTACAAAAAGAACAAAGAACAACCCCCCCAAAAAACTGAACAAAACAAAACCGAACAATTATTTTTAATAAATCTTAAGTGAGTAGTCTTAACATTTTCATAAAACATTATACACAGAATTTTATAGAAAAATTAAAATTCCATATATTCATCCAATAAAGATCCCTTCTAAATTAAGATAGTTTGATTAAAAATAACAAACTATTACCCACTTGCAGATTGCAGCCAACATAATATTTATAAGAGAATGGGATGTGTACCATGGAATATAAAGCAACATAATTAAATAGTATGCAATTATTATAAATCAAAAAAATTGAAAAGAATCATGAAGTAATCCAGAAAATACTAAATGTGAAAATAAACTAGAAAATACTCTGAGACTGAATAAGTAAAACAAAGCAAAATCCAACATTATTAACAACGAAAATGATGGCATGACAAAATCAATATTTCATCATTTGTTGAGTATTAAATGAAAACATTACATTTGATGGTATCTGTGCTACTAGGGATCAAATATTGCTACCACTAGGTAAGTATGTCCTTTATATCTTTTTATATCCTTTTATATCTCCAAGGAAATATTTTTTATATATTAAAATAAATAGCATACTATAATACATTTTGTTCCAAACAAACACAATTATATGCAAATTCTATAAGAAACAAACCTTTATAGTGGTTGAAAAGTTGGTCCACAACTGGCTGGGCTCAAGATTTATTTCTGATATTCAGGCATCTCTTCTGTCATTACCTCCTTACAGCCTGTTCTAGCCATCAGATTCAAAAATGTATTTTGTTATTCAAGAAACAGTTGGAACCAATGTCTTCATCCAACGCTGAATAAATTTAATTTGTAGTGAACCTTTCTTTTACCATTGTTATATGCTTTCACAAGTAATTTTTTTAAGTTACAAAGAATATATAGAATATTCAAAACAATTTAAAATTTTCCAGAGAACTTAAAAAGAGAGAAAGATACTCTGTTCATTTTATGAGATGAGTGAAATGGTGATGCCAGTGCCAGAAATTTTGTAATAATAGATTGAAAATAAAATAATCGTCTAACTTTTGGTAAATCTCAAAAGTCCTAATTAAAATTTTAGTAAATTTAACTCACCAACTACACATAATAGGAATAGCTTTGATTTTTTAAGGAATTAAATGAGAGTATAGTTTTAGATACTTCATTACAAATTACTATTTTGCGTGATAAAAAAGAAGATAATTCAATACATATCCATCTCAAAGAAAAAATAACATTCAACACCTCTCTATGGGAAAATCTATGAAAATCAAGAACAAAAGAAGGGTCAGACAGATAACACAAAATGTAAGGTGTGTGATTGAACTGTATTTAATCTTCAATACTGCATATGGCCCCCTGACCACTATCAGCATGATCACTGAGTGCAGAGCCAGAAATAAGTCCTGAGTACTGTCAGGTGTGATCTTCCTTTAAAACCCCCAAAGAATTGAGGAAAATATTTAATTTGACATAATATATCTACCCCTAAACCTACCATATACATGGTAATTAATGTAGAAAGTTTAGGAACATTATCCTTAGAACCATGAACAAGAAGAAAATTACTAATTACCATTGTATTAGAAAGATCACTGTTGTTCCAGTGAGAACTGAACAGAAATATGAAAAAATTATTAGGGAATGAATTCTCATTACTCACAGACTATCTGATTGAATGCACAGAAAACCAAAGAGAATTTTCAGGCATATTATTTTAGCTCAGAGTTTATCAATGTTTCTGCACAGAAGTATTTCTTAAAAACTCAATTATAGTCTATGACTATATGAAATCTTGGTATATAACAGAACTGCAATTATAGATCAAGGGAACAAAGGATAAATTATGCAATGAATAGTGTAGGAACAATTCCTTATTCATATAATAACAAATAAAATTAGTTTCCTGCTTTGCACAATATATAGAAATAAATTCCAGATGAATTTCACAGCTAAATATTTACTTTTTAATTAAAATTAGAATGTTTTATTTATAATATATGGTGGGAAGGAATTTTTTAAATAAAATACAGAGGAGCCAGAGAGATAGTATAGTGGTAGGGAATTTGCCTTGCATGTTACTGACCCGGGACAGACCTGGGTTCGATCCCTGGCATTTCATATGTCCCATGAACCTGCCAGAAGTGATTTCTAAATGCAGAGCCAGGAGTAACCCCTGAGCACCGCTGAGTATGGTCCAAACAACAACAACAACAACAACAACAGCAACAACAATAAAAAACCCAAAGAAGTGATTAATTTGGTAATATCAAGGTAAAAGTAGTATATATTTTTAAATTAACTATATTATAATAAACAAATTTATTCACAGGTCTTCAGAAGATATTTAGAACAGACAAATACAGATTACATAAGATCCAAATCTAGGCAAATTATTAATCCAAATTAAAAATGCATTAAATGTTATTAGATAATGCACAGAATACCTGAATGGCCAATAAATAAAAGCTTCCTTATTATTACCAATAATGAGGCAAATGCAAATTATATTAGTACAGAAATACTACAACATAGTCATTAGATTTTCCCTTAGAAAAATATCTGCCTATGCCAAATGCAGATATGAATGTTAGGAAACAGATGTTAGTATGCACTGATTATAATAGTGTGTATTTACACATCCACAATAAAGGGTAATTCTGTAGTACCTTGTAAAATGAAAATGTAAATATATATTAATGTAAAAATTTGAATATTCAGTTCATTGTAGAAATACATAAAATATATTTTTTATATTTTCACAACACTGTAATGTGTAAAGTTAATTCACACACATACCCATGTTTTTCTGAAATTTAAAAAAATTGAATATTCAACTTACTTTCTTTTCAAGAATCCTTTATTTGTCTGATTAATACATTACACAGGGTAGTCTCACAATAATGATCTGAGAAAAATAAGAATTATTTTTTAGTTAGTTATCTAACTGTAAGGAAAACAAAGCAACAGAATTCAATATAATAAGAAGCAAATTAAATAAGCACTGAGTGAATGAGAATGAGATGTACCGAAATGGATAGGGCTGAAAAAAAATTGTGCTAGGAAAAAAATAAGTGAGTTACTAAAACTTACTTGTGATTTTTACATCATACAAAATATTCATTATATATACAATATATACAATAAAATAAAAATATAAATGGCACATAAAGCAACTTTAGTAAAGTGAATGATTCTGGGACTCAAGAAATGAAAAAAAAATTTTACTTGTACCTAGAATATTTTTAGAAACAAACTATAGCAAAAATAAATTCATAGAGAATTATTCATATGCTAAACTATGTAAGTACTAAAATAAACGAAAAAGATTTCTGTTTTCAAATAAATTCAAAATGTTGAACCAAGGGATGAAAAAATATTACAATGGGTAATACATGCCTTACATGGGAACAATCCCAGTTTAATCTTCAATTCCCTCATATGGTTCCCAGAGAACCATCAGACATGATCCTTGAGCACAAAGCCATAAATAATCTCTGAGCACTACTTAGTGAGGTAAAGATGTTCGTCCTGCATGCCAGCATCCCTGTTTTGATATCTTGAACTGCCAGGAGTGATTCCTGAGCAGAAAGCCAGACTTAATCATTAATCACAGTTAAATATGTCCACATCCATGCCCAAAAGAAAATTATGTATTATGAAATCGTAAGTGTGAAAATGTAAATATATGTGTGTCAGTACCAGCAGACACAATTTGATTTGTGATTTAAAATTATTTTATTAAATAACAGTGATTTACAAAAAATATTCACAATTGAGTTTTAGACAATGTTTCAGCACTGATCTCACCACCAGTATCAACTTCCCTCCAACAATGAAGTTTGGGTCTCATGATTTCAGTATAGTTGACACTGTGGTTTAGATATTTAGTGCTATCATTGCTTAAGACACTGATGTGATTGAACCCCCTTGAACCGTGCCTTCTCTTATTTTTCATCTGTATTCTCTCCCTCCCTTCCACTCTTCCTTTTCTTCTCATTATAACCTGAGGCCAAGGTTGATCTAGGAATCCTCCATTTAAGCCACTGCATTCTCTCATCCTCTAAATCTAAATACCATATATAAGTAGTATCATCCTTTGTTTACCCCTCTTCTGGGTTATTTCATTTAATGTTCTCATCCCTTTCCTTCCATGTTGCAGCAAATTGCACGATCACACTATCCCTTAGAGATGTGTAGTATTCCATACACCACATCTTCATCATCCATTCATCTATAATTGGATATCCAGTTAGCTCTTGTGCCGAGTGCTGAAATAAGCATATGCATAAGTCCCTTGGAATAAGTGTTTTTATGTCCTGGGGTTATATGTGGGGGTAATTCTAGTTGGAGATAATTAATCACAAGTTGGCTGGTTTCCCAGGGGTTGATGGCTGCCTGTTTTTAGCCACCTGCAGTTCACGGTATTCACTGTGTTCATGTTTGTGCCGACTCTGGAATGAAAGGGTCAGCTGCATGGAGTGGCACATGAGAGACCAGATAGAGTCATGTTAAAAAGTACATTTTGTCAAGGGGTTGTTGAGCAGTCTCTGGGATCTTACTGAGTCATCCATGCTTCTACCTCTCTGATGTTTTTTCCTGCCACTTTTATTAGTCAGAATGTAAATAAAACACAAAAGGGTCAGGGTTGATGTAATTAGGATACTCGTGCTAATTAACTCAGAAAAGGTAAAAGGAAAAAGTGACTTTACAAGTGCATGACAATAGATACCCAAAAATGGAATTACTGTCATATGATAACTAGATTTTGAGTTTACCAAGAATCCTCCATACTGTTTTCCATAGGGGTTAGACCAGACCATATTCCTACCAGCAGTGAATAAGTGCCTTTTTAACACGTCCCTGCTGAAATAGATCATTCCTGATATTTCTTTTTTTTTTCTTTTTGTTTTTTTGGGCCATACCCAGGGTCGCTCAGGGGCTACTCCTGGCTATACACTAAGAAATCACTCCTGGCTTGGGGAACCATATTTCTGATATGTACTATTCTCACTGGTGTAAGATGATATCTCATTGTGTTTTTTATTTAGATTTCCCTAAGAAAATTTATGATGAGTCTTTTTATTTTTATGTTTTTGGTTTTTGGGTCACACCCGGAGATGCTCAGGGATTACTCCTGGCTCTGTGTTCATAAATCGCTCCTGGCAGGCACTAGGACATTATGGGATGCAGGGATTCAAACCACTGACCATCTAGGATCAGCTGCATGTAACGTAAACGCCCTACTGCTGTTTGCCTTCTGTTGGCCTTCCTTGGAGAAATGTCTTCTATTTCCTTTCTGCACTTTAATTTTTCGTTAATATTTGCAAGTACTTTATATATCACAGATACCAACTTTCATCTGATGTGTTGAGTAAAAATATTTTCTTTCACTCAGCTATATTTTTAATTTTTCCTTTTTTGCCATACAGAAGCTTTTTAGTTTGATTTCTGATTCTATATTCTTTATCATAGGCATCATATCATTGAATAGTCCTTTGTGGTCTATGTATTGGTGAGTTCTGCTTATATTTTACTCAGTGTACTTTATAGATCCAAGACTGATCTCAAGGTCTTAATCCATTTTGAGTTAACTTTGATATATGGTGTGAGAGAGGGATCAAGTCTTAATTTATTATTTATGATTATCCAATTGTCCCAATAGCTTTGTTGAAGAGGCTGTTTTTATTCTATTTTATTCTCACAGCTCCTTTGTAAAAAATCAGCTGACCATATATATATATATATATATATATATATATATATATATATATATATATATATATATATATATATATATAGGGTTATGCCCTTGGATGTTCATATTATGACCCATTGGTCATAATACTCCTTTACTAATTTGATTCCTTGGCACTTGATATTTTTGTGCAGTATTTTAAATGGAATATATCCTTTGACCTCGTTCTCTTCTAATTATTTATACACAGGAATGCAAAACAAATTTTGTTTATTTAGCTTGTAACCAGCCCTAATGTTGTATTGGTAATTGTTTCTAAGAGAATTTTTGTGGACTCTTTAGGGCCTTCCATCTATATCATCATGTCATCTCTAAATAGAGATAATTCGACTTCCTCCTTTACTTCCCTTTTTTCCTGATTGCTGTTGTTAGAATTTCTAATACAATGCTGAATAAGAGTGGAGATAATGGATATCTTTGCATTGTGCCCGATCTTAGAGGAAATGTTTTTAGTTTTTTAGTATTAAGAATAATATTGGACCAGTGTAATAGCACAGTGGGTTGGGCATTAGTTTTACACAAGGCCAACCTGGGTTTAATCTCCAGCATCCCATATGGTCCCCTGAACGTGCCAGGGATGATTTCTGAATGCAGAGCCAGAACTAATTCCTTAATGCCCCCCAAAATATATCCCCAGAAAAATATTGGCTATTGGCATTTTATAGATAGCTGTTACTTGAAGAAGGATCCTTCTTCTTGGATTTTACCGATGACAGTTTTAAAATCATGAATTGTTCTTATGTTTGGTCAAAATTTTCCTCTGTACCAATTTGCATGATTTTTATATTTCCTATACAGATGTGGTATATTATGGTAGTTGTTTTCTGTATATTGAACCGTCTTTGTCTCCCTGTAATAAATCACAGTTGATCGTATTGTATAGTATGCTGTTGGATTTGGTTTGCTAAGATTTTGTTAAGGATTTTTGTATCATTGCTCATTAAGAAGTTTGGTTTGAAAAATATTTTATAGTATCTGTTAGCTTTGGATATCAATGTGATATTAGCTTCATAGAAGACGTTAGGAAGGACTCCTTTTTTCCTTGATATTTTGGAAGAGTTTAAGGATCAATTAGCAACAAATCTCTGAAAGTTCAATAAAGCTTACTTGTAAACTCATCTAGGCCAGGATATTTATTCTTGGCAAGATTTTTAATTACTATTTCAATTTCCTTGCTTATAATTGACCTGTTCAGACTTTCTATTTCCTCCTCATTCTGTTTCTGGAAATTGGATGTTTCTAGGACTCTGTCCATTTCTTTTAGAGGTTCTCTAATTTAACAGAGTATAGTTGTCCATACTAAATGCTCACAATGTCTTAGATTTCTAGAATGAGAAATTACAACAGAACCCCCAGGATACAAAATTTTTTAAGCACCCATATCAAAATGTCTATTGTAATTGCCTGAGAGTAGATAGGCTGGTAGTCTAGACTTTAAGGGTAGGTATATTAGTGATACTTAAATTATTATAATTGTGCCGTTTGAATTATTATTAAATGTAACTTTTTAAAAAAATTAATAAACTTAAAATAAAATACCTGAAATATAGTGTGATCTTTCATTTGGTACCTAATAATTTTTTTTTGGTTTTTCAGGCCACACCCGTTTGATGCTCAGGAGTTACTCCTGGCTAAAAGCTCAGAAACTGCCCTTGGCTTGGGGGGACCATATGGGACGCCGGGGGATCGAACCGCAGTCCTTCCTTGGCTTAGCACTTGCAAGGCAGACACCTTACCTCTAGCGCCACCTCACCGGCCCTGGGTACCTAATATTTAATGACGATTACATAATATGTATCATGATTTCTTTTAGTGATTCCCAATTCAAAAATAAAGTTCAATGTGTACTCTCGCCTTTCCCAGGATCGACCATGGTTTAGTCACTGCCACCATATATGGCCTTTCTCTGTGTTACATTTACTTGTTATACAACATTTTGTAGTGCATTCATAATGTTACAACTACTTTTTTCTTTACAAATCTGTAACTTTACTATTCATTGAGCTCCCAAGTTATGAATTTAATTTCCCATTCTTTTATCACATCAAGTACTACCTGCATGACACATAGGATGGGCCTGTTATTGTTTATGATCTTCATAACAAAATGACAATGGTGATAGTAGTAAAAGTGTAATTACCATATCTTTTCAAGGTTATGTTTTATATGAACTTCACATAAATTTAAAATATAATTATATATTGCATACCCTCATATAAAGCTCATTGATTATTATAAGATGCTCTTAGGCAATCAAAGAAACAGAGGGGCCTTACTAAATATTGTGCATTAACCTAACCAGCACTTTTAACTTTTATTTTTCAAACTAATACTTTTTTGTATGCCATGGAAATCATAGAAAGTATATACAGTTAGTACTGAAGAGATTTGTTTAGGAGACTGGATTTGATCCATCCAACAGAGATTAAAAACCAAGGTGTCAGTTTAAAAGACTACCTCGATAGCCAATGAAAGGCAAACTCTAATAGTTGTGCTATTATTTAGAATATAGGATCCACTTAAAGCTGCTTTATGGCTTTTGGGAAAGAAATTTAAAAGCATTCAGGATGTATTTGGTAAAGTATAATTAACCTTTTGAGTCAGTGATAGTTCAGCAGGTAGGGAGTTTGCCTCACACCTTGCTGACCAGGATTTGATTCCTGGCATTCCATATGGTCCCCTGAGCACCCCCAGGAGTAATTCCTGATTAGATCCAGAAGGAATCAATGAAAATTGTCAGTCATAGCCCCAAAACCAAAACAAGAATTAAGCCTTACTTTCAGCTTCAGAAGTCTGCAATATCATTTGTATACACCTCAAATATATTATAAGCATGAAACATACATATTTAATTGATAAAGTGCTCTCCACATATCTTCTCTTTTGAATTCAATAGCAACACTACTATATCAGTATAACAAGGATTATTGATTCTATTCAAAATAAAAAAGTACTGGACCTAAGAGAAGATTTGTGACATGCCAGATTGACCAGATTGTGTATGTATATATATAAGTATGAAAAGCAGTGCTAAATTCTAGATTCTCACTTGGGTCTTTATATGTAAAGACATCATACTCTTTTTCACATTATACTCTTTTTATGCTATTGCTTCCTGTTTTTAGCAGCATCTGGAGGCTGGCATAGATCATGTCGATGACCCATGCGACATGTCAGATACACCAATATCCAATTTCACACAATTAGTCAGCAGTCACTGAATGGAAGTTCAGGATGTCATGCAAGTCCAACATTGATCTCTCAATTAAAAAGTAACGCTCCCTTGGGAGCCAAACTTAAAGATAATTGGTTTTCTTATTTGAACTATATTTATCAGCCCCTTCTTGCAGAACGCTGTTGGACTGTTAAAAAAAGAGATAGTTTGGCAACATTTATGCTCTTTCTAAATCCAAAAGAGGTCACTTCAGTTGCTCAAAATTATTTGTCCACAACACCTTAAAACTAAAAGTTTCCTTAGGTGATGTGAACTTATTCTTCATTTTGAGAGCCTGGTAGACTCCAGAAAAGTTAAGGAGAAATGGGAAATTGTGCTTATATTAAAGAAAAATTTGAAAATCTGTGATTCTGTGATTAAAATTCTGTAATTATTTTTTTTAGAATTTTAATAATCAACATGCTATTGATGATTTCACTCCAATTTAAACAATACAATAGTAATAGAAAAATAGCTGCTTGGTAATTTATTATAGTCTGCAGTAGTTTGAGTGCATCATATATGTATGGAACAAGAAGACAGGCTCTGGGAAAGTAAAGTGAATATCTCTGTCATGGGCTCATCATAGCCATCAAGGATGACCTTAGTTTTTGCACAAGTGGAAAGATAAATATGAGGTAAGTATCTTACTAATCACCATCCAGAGCCATTTTACACCCTTTCCTTCTCTTCTTTTAATTTTTCATATTTAATTAAAGAACTGTGATTTACAAAGTTATTGATAGTTGGGTTTTAGACATGGGATATTTTGACATTGATCCCATGACCAGTGTCAATTTCCCTCAACCATTATTCCCATGAACCCTCCTTCCCCTCACCCCCACCTTGACAGGTTACATTTAAATTTATGTAATGTAGATTGAATTGCATGTTTTCAGTTTTGTTGAGGCTGCATTTTGGATATATGCCTAAACCACTCACCCACATTTCTAATATACCCAAGATCTCTTATCCCTATTCCAGCATTAATTCCATTTCTCTTCTTCCTTTCCCCCTTGATTTCTTTCCTTCTGTGTCCCTCGCCCTATACTCTGGGATTAGCCTGATAAAGCCATCCCCATTTATGACAATGAATTTCCTCATTCAGTTATTCTATATACCACTAAAAAGTGAGAGATTTTACTTCTTTAAGATTCCATTTTTCTTGTCAAAAGGTAATGTCTCTACTTGTATAATTTTCACCCCATTTCATTAAATTTCATTTTTTAATCAATTACTTTATTTAACCATTGTGGTTACAAGGTTATTCATAATACAGTTGTTTTTTCACAGTTGTAACGTTGTTCATGATTGAGTTTTAATTATACAACATACAACATCCTTCACCAGTACCGATATCTCATTTCTCTCCCATCCTCCATCATGCCTGCCTCTGGGGGCAGACATTTTATTTCTCTTCCTTATTTTCTTTTTAGACACTGTGGTGTGAACTGTTGTTAATGAAGGGGTACCATGTATATCTTTCATGGTATTTCTTTATGTCACTTTATCTTCTTTCAGCACCCAATTCATGTCCAGAGTGATCATTTCCAATTATCACTGTCATAGTAGTCCCATCTCTTAAATTTTATTTGAGAAACTCTTAGTTCTATCACTCACCTCTTTACATGTTTTTAATCTTCTCTTACCATGATTTAGAGTATTTTCCTGAAATTTTGGTCGGTTGTATATTTTTGCTATAATGCAAAGGCAAAAATAAACAATAACATATTCCATTAGCTCCTTTTTGTTCTTTCCATCCTCCCTCTTTTACTTCAGAGTCTTCCTAAATAGGAATCTATTTTTTTCTTTCCACTGCCTCATATCATTTTAGTCACAATTCTCTACACAGAACTCCAATGTTCATAATATTTTTATATATAAATTTTTATTTTGATCATAGTGGTTTACATGTTGACAATAATATTTTAGTTAAATATTTACATAACATCAGGGGGGATTCCCATCACCAAATTGTCTTCCCTTCACCTCTGTTTTTGTCGTATCTCCCATATCCACTTCCTTCACCCCCAGGGCTGCTAGAATATGTGGTCCCCTATTTTTATTAACAATTCTGATTGCTCCTTGATTACTTTGGACCTTGGGATATCACTTTTCCCAGTTTGTATACTGTTTGCATTTCTAAGGTTGGTTTTGCTTCTTATTTCTTTAAATTGCCCTGTTAGTCATCCTTTACCTTTCTTGGTCCCTCTACAAGTTGCTGAAACCATTTTTCCAAAATCAATTACAAACATGGCATTTAGGTTACCATACCAATTCTTATCTACTTATTATATTAAAATACATAATCTTTTCTACTAAATAGTACTTTTTTGGACACTAACCATTGTTCTTGTAGAAATTAATTTTATCCTGTCCTCTAAGCACATTTCTTGAAGCAGGCTTTTTGTTACACTTCCATAATAAGAATCTGTCCTAATTTATCTTATTTGTTGTTCATCTTAGGTGGTGATGATCTCCATATGACTCCAATTACCTAGTTACCTGACAAAAACTCCCACCTCAATATAATTAGCATATTACAAATTTATATCTTTACCAAAATGCATACTATTAGCTTTTGATCTATAGGAAAGTTTTAATTGGTATGCAAATACAATGTTGTAACATAGCAATGATCATTTTCAGTTTTCTCATCTGAAAAAAAATATATCAGACAAATCAAAAACTACCCCGAAATATTTCACAAGATAGCTGTTAACAAATGTTGCAAACAAAATATTGAAAATTATTGATTAGAAATTTGTTTTAGAGATAGTAAGCTCCAGAAATTAAGTTGATTTGGTAAGTCTTTCCTGAGTTACCTATTTCACATTAAGGACAGTTCATTGAAGAGAAATAGGGAAAGCAGAAAGAAAGTTGAAAGCAAGTGATACTAGAAGGAGCAAGAACTGGGAAATGATATAGGTGTCAATTCATAGTCATTGACTGAAAATGAGATCTAAAGGAAAACACTGTGCCGCTTGCATCTCTTTTTTTCACTTAAAATTTATGTTGATTAAATGTTACTTTAAAGTTTTTTCTGTTTTTATTAACCAAAAGAAGTGATAAAGAAAGACAACACAGACATTTCTTCAAAACTAACCTCTCTCCTTGGGGCCTGAGCTACAGCACAGTGGGTTGGGCATTTTCCTTGTAGGTGGCTGACCCAATTTGATCTCAAGCATCCCATATGGCCCTCGAGTATTGCTAGATATGAACTTAAAACAAAAACAACAAACAAAAATTACTCCCCCTCCAAGTATCTTTCAATTCTCTTCCTTCTCCCTTTTACATTGTTTTCCATTAGACAAGCTCCAAAATGTGTTGAAACTATGCTTCCTTCCTTCCTTCCTTCCTTCCTTCCTTCCTTCCTTCCTTCCTTCCTTCCTTCCTTCCTTCCTTCCTTCTTTCATTCTTTTTTCTTTTCTTTCTTCTCTTTTTCTTTTTCTTTCTTTCTTCCTTTCCTTATTTCTTTCTTTCTTTCTTTCTTTCTTTCTTTCTTTCTTTCTTTCTTTCTTTCTTTCTTTCTTTCTTTCTTTCTTTCTTTCTTTCTTTCTTTCTTTCTTTCTTTCTTTCTTTCTTTCTTTCTTTCTTTCTTTCTTTCTTTCTTTCTTTCTTTCTTTCTTTCTTTCTTTCTTTCTTTCTTTCTTTCTTTCTTTCCTTTGATTTTTGGGCCACACCCGGTGACACACCAGTTCTGTCCCCAGAAATCGCTCCTGACTTAAGGGACCATTTGGGTCTCCGGGGGATCGAACCGCCATCCATCCGAGGCTAGTTCAGACAAGGCAGATGCCTTACAATAACCTGACTTTCATCTTTATAAATGTGATTTGGCTTTTTCTTGATTTTTCAACCCACCTATCGCCCAGCAAGAAACTTTATATAGTTTACACATCACAGCCTCTTCTACTTTATTGTATAAATAAAACTATGACATGCAAATACCCTGATATTAAATAGGTCATTTTAATTGTAACTGCCTTTATTTTTTCTAGCCTTCCACTTATCTTTATCTCTTGATAAAAATTATCAAGAATCGCTGCCTTTATCAAAGATGAAGCATTTTCTTGGCTCTATATCCCACCTTTTTCATTTGCTCAAATATTTCACCCCCAAAATTAGTTTCTCACTTGTGTCTCATCAATATTATCTTTGTGATGGATAATTCTCATTAGCATATAAAGTCTAAGCTGATCTCTGAAGAGTTAGCACTCAATTTTTCTCTTCTTCAGTCTCTACTACCCCCACTGAATTTAGTATGCAACCAAACACAAGACTACTATTCAATGTCTTCATCTTTACCTAATACCACCTTTTAACATAATAATTTTGAAACATTCTCTCTTCTTATGTTTCCTTCTGGCTTTCATCCTATCTCACTAAATCAATTTCTTCTTTTCTGCTTTTTATGTTTCCAGTCAAACCTGGCAATGTTCAAGGCTTACTCCTGGTTTTGTCCTCAGGAATCACTCCTAGAGGGCTCAAAGGATCGTATGGAGTACCGGGAATCAAATCCAGGTAGGCCATGTGCAAGGCAAGTGCCCTGTTTGCCATCCTATCACTACTGGCCACGTTTCAATCTCCTTTGCTTATTTTTCTGTCAGTTCTAGGTGGAAGAGAGTTTTAAGATGATCAGACATTCTTTTATTTCATAAACTGTGCGTCAGGTTATAAGATGTATAAGAATGTATAAGAATACATCCTTCTGTTCCTGGACTCCCTATAGTCTGATGAATGCAAATTTTTTAATATAATTTTTATTTTGATCATAGTGTCTTACATAATGTTGACAATAACATTTTAGGTACATATTTACATAAAATCAGGGGGGATTCCCATCCCCAAATTGCCCTCCCTACCCCTCCGTTTTTGTCCTACCTCCCATTTCCTCTTCCCTCACCCCCAGGGCGGCTAGAATATGTGGTCCCCTCTGTATCCAACCCACTACTTAGTAGTCGTGCACCTGTTTGGTCTTGATGCCTCCCTTATCTCCCCCTCTAACTGTAGGCAGGACTAGCTAGTTCAAGTTGCGTGGTTTTGCCTGAAAAGGAGGAGATAAATAAACTGGGGTAAGAGTCTAATACTCCCAAAATGGGTGGAATCCTTCTAGAGGCTCTCATCATTGATTTGGGAGATGAAGGAGAGAAAGAAGGTGAAACACTCCACCAGTACCAAAAAAAGTGTCAATTATCCAGTGAGGACTCCAGCTATATCGATAAGCACCACAAAAAAACAGACGAAAAACAAAGCAAAACAAACAAACAAAAAACAAAACAAAAACAAACAAACAAACCAAAAACACGTCTTGAAATAAGAAACATGGCATAGCACATAACGAAGGAAAAGAAAAGAATAGAAAAAAATAAGTATAATTGGGGACAACGATTTCAATAATCACACTCAAACAGAGAAATCAACCAAAATAGATAGGTAAATAAAAATAATAATAACAATAATAAATGAAGGTAAAAGATATATATGTATATATATGCATATATACATAAAATACCAAGGTTTTGTGCTTTTTGCATTTTTGTTTTCATTTTTATTTAGTCATTTAATCATTTTTAATCATTATAAATCATTACCTTTGGCTATATATTTTCAGATCCATATATCTAGTTCTTTTCTCCACCCTAAATTTCTATAACCATCTTAAATTTAATGACACCAAATTGAATTTTGTATTTCAGCTAAACTTTCCCTCCACATTATCACCATTAAATAATTAAAGAAGCTAGTTACCTATGCAAGAAATCCAGGAGTAATCTTTGCTAATTTACTTTTCATCAGTTTTCACATCTAACTTGTTGATAGCTTCCTACATTTATATCTACAAAATGTATTTTAAAGTTGTCCTCTTATCATCTTTACTATAATTACTTTATTTAAGTAGGTTTACTATATCATTTCAGTTTATTTAAATGGTATCTTGAATATCTCATTAGTTTTCCCTAATCAATTTATTACGCAGTACCAAAAGTTATTTTAATCTACAAATTTGATCACACTTCTATTTAACACCTTCTAATGAATTCCTACAGTGTATATTCTGTACATTACTTTGAGTGGCCTCTAAGAACCTGAAGAAATCATCTGATCCTTTCTTACTTTTCCCATTCCTCTTTAGTTTTGCACTCTCTCTCTCCTCCTCCTCTCTCTCTCTCCCTCTCTCTCTCTCTCCCTCTCTCTCTCTCCCTCTCCTTCCACATCTTTTCTACATGCCTACACCTATCATATTATAGGTTTTATCCAGTGTGTTTGTGGCATTTTTTTAATTCCTTCCTAGGACATATTCCCTATGTTTCAAGTATTTTTCTATTCTTCACTCACAACTATTCTTTCCTGTCTTTTTAGGCCTTGGTATTTTAGGCTGTTTTCTTTGATTTTGGATTTGGTTTGGGGGGGTCACATCTGATGATGCTCAAGGGTTATTCCTTGCTCTTCACTTGGGAATACTTCTAGTGATGCACAGGGCATCATATGAAATGCTGGGATTCAAACCTGGGCCTGCTGCAGGCAAGCTTCCTACCCACCATGCCCTATTTTAATTTTTATATTTTAGGGTTTTGTTTGTTTGTTTGTTTGGCTTTTGAGCCACACCTGGCGACGCTCCAGGCTATGCATTTAGAAATCACCCCTGGCTTGGGGACCATATGGGACACCAGGGCATTGAACCACAGTTCTCCTAGGTTAGCTGCCTGCAAGGCAAATGCCTTACCACTTGTGCCACCACTCCGGCCCCTAGAATATCCCTCTTTTACATATACATACACACACAAAGACACACACATACCATATTTTCTATTTTAATTACTTGGGTTTTTGTATTCATGATAGAAAATTCAAAATTTACTTACAAATTACTCATCTTGTTTTTAGTACTTTTTTTCCACTAGAAGGTTAATGTAATGTGCAATAACAATATTCCTGGCTTATTAGAGATTCTTGCCTTTTTTCATTATTTAAGTTTAAGCTCTTGTCAAAGAATTTCTTCACATAGTAGGAATTCATTAAAATTACTGAGTGAATGAATGAATTATTAAATGTCTATTATAAAGTATTGGTTGTAAAAGTAAGCTACATAGAGTTAACATGCTAGTATACTGATGATAAATTTGTCAGATAAAATTTGATTTGTTCAAAGGTTTATAGCCATTAAATGGCAGCTGAAATTGAACCAAGTGGGTGTCTTTCTACTATCATATACCACTCCATACTGACTTCTTTTCACTATGTGTCCTCTAAGATAGTTCACAGAGGGCCGGAGTAATAACACAGAGGTAGGGAATTGAATTTGCACATGGCCAACCTCAGACAGACTCCGGTTTGTGTCCCAACATCCCATATGGTCCCCTGAGTCTGCCACAAATGACTTCTGAGCACAGAGCCAAGATTAATCCTTGAGTGCCTCCGGTGTGACCACTACCCCCCCAAAAATAAATTAAATAAAAAAGTTAAGAGAACTTGCTACCAGGACCATATAAGTTTTAGATATCTATGCAAGAATTAGATATCCTGGAACTGGAGACATAGCATGGAGGTAAGGCATTTGCCCTTCATGCAGAAGATCGATGGTTCGAATCCTGGCATCCCATATGGTCCCCTGAGCCTGCCAGGAGCGATTTCTGAGCATAGAGCCAGGAGTAACCCCTGAGCGCTGCTGGGAGTGACCCCCCAAATAAAGAATTAGATATCCTTAGACATCATGAAAGTCTGTTCATGTTATTTAATTATTATGGGATTTCAAAAAGAGGAAAATATTTGATTTAGATCAAATAAATTGATATTGTATTATAATATTCAAATTATTCACTGTTGTTGATAACACCATTAGTAGCCATAGAAATAAGCACAATAATACCTGCAAAAACAGAACTGTTTAATTTTGTAGTGTTGGGGATGAAACTCGGGGCTTCACACATAAATGGTATGCACTCTAGTACTGTGTCACACCCATAGTTGATACCTATTCTTGACTTCTGGAAATAGATTTTTTGCTGCAATATGCTCAGCAATATCAAAAACAATTTTAAGGTCCATGCATTCTATAAATTATAGTACAATTAAAATAATAGATTAACTTTAGAAATATTCCAGGGGCACTGTGGTCACTTTACTAAGTTTATAAATCCTGGAGGGCCTGAGAAATTTAAAATTGGTAAACTCTTACCTGTTTTAATACCTAGCAACTCATAAGCTCCCCTGAGCCCTGACAGGACTCATCCTTAATACAGAGCCAGGAGTAATCACTGAGCACAGCCAGATATGATACCAAGCTCCTCCCCCCAAAACTTAAAATCCTTGCCAGAAAGCTTAATACAGTGGTTGAAACCCTTGTTTTGCAAGCTACCAAACTTGATTCAATCCTCAGAATCTCATATGTTCCTCCAAGAACTTCTAGGAGTGGTTCCTGAGCACAGAACCAGAGCATCACTGAACTTGGGGTATTCCCCTCAAACAAATAAACAGCAACAACAAAAAAACCAGAAATATAAAAATCTGAACCAAGGACTGGGAAGATTTTGCAAAAGTTAGGGTATATAACTTGTATGTCCCCATCCCAGATTCAATCACTAACACCCTTTCCAATGCTGCTAGATGTATCCTGAAGGCTCCCCAAAATACATATGATTCTAGAAGTCTCCAAGCACTACTTGTGTGAGTGTGGTGGACCATAATACCAGAAGAGCATGAAGAGTGACTTTAACTTGGACACTCATAGCAATCTAATGGCCCACTTGCCCAAAAACTGCTAAGCATGGCCCTAGAGGTCCACTGATAACCACTTAGAAGGCATCCGAAAATTTATGAACAAATGAAACCAGTAGTGCTTGATATGGTTTATGCTCAAAGAAGTTTTTTAATCTGAAAATAGCATTTAATTAATAACTTTTCCTTCTCTTCCTTCTTTTTATTTTCTTTTTTCTTTTGATTTGTTTATTCCTTATCTTTCTTTTCTTCTTTCTCACTCGCTTTCTTTCTTTCTTTCTTTCTTTCTTTCTTTCTTTCTTTCTTTCTTTCTTTCTTTCTTTCTTTCTTTCTTTCTTTCTTTCTTTCTCTCTCTTTCTTTTCCTTCCTTCCTTCCTTCCTTCCTTCCTTCCTTCCTTCCTTCCTTCCTTCCTTCCTTCCTTCCTTCCTTCCTTCCTTCCTTCCTTCCTTCCTTCCTTCCTTCCTTCCTTCCTTCCTTCCTTCCTTCCTTCCTTCCTTCCTTCCTTCCTTCCTTCTTTAGATCCAAGTCATGGATAGCACTGAAGAAGAAAACATGACTCAAATTTCTGAATTTATCCTTTTGGGTTTTGGAAATCTCCATGGCTTTCAATTTTTTCTTTTTGGAATATTTCTAGTCATCTATGTGATGACTCTGATGGGAAACATTGTGATTCTAGTTGTGGTGTCATCGGATCGTTCTCTTCACACTCCCATGTATTTCTTTCTCGGCCACTTCTCTTTTCTAGAGATTAGCTACACCACTACAATAGAGCCTATGATGTTGAAGACATTGATATCAACTCATGTCTCTATTTCTTTCCCAAGCTGTGCTTGCCAGTTTTATATGTTTGCTTCTCTGGTGGCGACTGAATGCTTCTTTCTGGCTGTTATGTCTTATGATCGTTACATTGCTATCTGTAACCCATTGCACTACTCCAACATAATGGACCACTGTGGTTGTTTACAGCTAGCTAGTGCTTCTTGGGTGGCTGGATTTCTAGCACCCATCATTCTCATGATCCTCATTTTTAGATTAACATTCTGTACTTCCAATGAAATTGATCACTTCTTCTGCGATTTGAAGCCCATAATGAAGCTAGCCTGTACTGATACTCAAGTAGCAGAGATAACTTCTTTTATATGCACCTCATTATTTGCCCTAGGTCCCTTCCTGCTGACTCTGGCTTCTTATACACACATTATCTCTACCATTCTGAGGATTCCTTCTACCACAGGGAAACAGAAAGCCTTTTCAACCTGTTCCTCCCATCTAACAGTGGTCAGTCTGTATTATGGGACACTAGGTATTGTTTATGGCTTCCCATCAGGGCCTCAGTATGAACACTTACTAAAGCTGCTTTCACTTCTATATACTGTCCTTACTCCTGCCCTCAATCCTATTATTTATACATTAAGGAACAAGGATGTAAAAGTAGCCCTGAGAAAATTGGTGCAATGAAAGACAGTCCCAATTGAAGGAAAGCTTTTTGATGGGTTTTGGCATTTTTTTTTGTAAACCATATTGAAGTTGGCATCTCTGTGATATAAAGACTCAGTACTACAAATTGATATAATTTCCTTAGTTCAGTAGATTTTTCTCCACATTAATAAAAACACACTCTCATTAAACTCTTGTTTGTTGAACATTTTGGAACTGTCATGATCTATGCTATGCTCTTTGCTTGGGTTACTTTGTTAAATCATATATTAGAACTATGAGGCAGTTAATATTACTATTCCATTTTATAGATATCACAAATTAGTCTCAGAAATTTATTTGTTCATATACATACCAGCACATTAATTAACCAGAATAAATAAGATTATGAATCTAATGCTTTCTTAGCTCCCTATCCATGATCTTTCTATTAATCAAGGAGAGCCCAATATCTTGTAGTGCCCTAAATTGTCATGGAAAATATGCCAATAAATTGACCTGGAAGATAAGCATATGGAAAAATATGCTTAGGACAGTATGATCTAGCTTCAAGGTGAGAAAATCTAGTATAATTTAAGCAAAATATGGGCTCTCTTCTTTTTCCATCTAATGTCTTGTTAAAATACATATTAAAAATACCCTTGGGATTAAAATTTTCCGTTTTTTATTTAAAAGATTTGTTTATTTTAATAATATCAAGAATACAAAATGGAGAGGTAAAACAGTGTGTAGGTGCCTTGTCTTGTAAGTGACAGACCCAGGTTCAATTCCCATTATCACATAAAGATGCACTGTCAGAAGCAATTTCTGAGTGCAATGCCTGAAGCTACCCTGAGTATTAGAGAATGTGGCCCCAATACCAATACATATCCTAAGAATAATATAACTGATTTAATAAGTAAAAGCATGTGCACACAATATAATACAATGTACCCATAAAAAATGAAAGGAAGAATAAGTTAGCTTTGTATATGATAATATAGAAACATCTTCACAATAGATTAAGTGCAAAATGTCTAATACAACATATATAGTGAGACATCATTTGTATAGCCAAAGTTAAAGGTGAAATAATATTTATCCTCAATAGATGTATTGACAATTTTAGAAAGGTGCATGTAAATTTGATGATACTATTTCGTGGTAGAGAAAATGAATGAAGTGAGCATTCCATAAGTATAGCAGTTAATGAAAAGTCATCAATTAACAAACCATTGTAAAATATACAATGTAGAGTTATTAAATTCTATAGTTTAAAATAAAATGTTTCTGGGGCAGGAGAGATAGCCTGGAGGTAAGGCGTTTGCCTTGCATGCAGAAGGATGGTGGTTCGAATCCCGACATCCCATATGGTCCCCCGAGCCTGCCAGGGACAATTTCTGAGCATAGACCCAGGAATAACCCCTGATCACTGCGGGTATAACCCAAAAAAATTAATATAAAATAAAATAAAATGATTCTAAAGTTAGATTGTAAAGTCTTAGAAGGCTTATTTGCTCTCAAAGATACACTTTCTAAAGGCAAGAACCTAATTAACTTACTTGTTTACTATTCAGTATTTCTCCCATGTTCAATAAATATAAAATGTAAGTTGCATCAATGTTTATCATTGGTTACTATTATTCATGATGGAGAAGCTCGTTTATTAGCATAACCCTAAGAGTTTCATAAGTTTCAATTTCTGGAATGGACAAACTAAGGGGGAAAATGTGATCTGTATTTCTGATATTCTTCTGACCCCCTCCATAGCAGTATTACAATAAAGACACTGGGAATGAAGAAAGAATGAATGGTTTCTTAGATGTATTCTTATAGACACCCAAGTGCATTTACTATAATAGAAATTTCTTCACATTACAAGCTACAAGGATGCTTAGTTAGGAATAGTCTAAAAGTTTCATACGTTTTGAAAAGACATGATGCTGCAAATTTTACCTATGCCTTGCCTATAGTTTACTACCTTGTTTTCATTATTCAAAGTCCAGTTTAATATTCAAAGTAAAGTCTCACAATTTCTACAATGCTTTAGATAATCCTTCATCATTCCACTAAAATTCTATTACCTTTCCCCTATTTTACTAAAACACTTTAGACATAGTTCTGTTTTTGCATTGATCGTACTGAACAGATATTTGTTGAACAAATATTTGTTGCCTATGACATCTTTCTACGTCATTAGTTTCTTAGAGTATAAAAGTATGTCTTATTCATTGCTCTCTCTACAACAATTTCATCCCCCAGAAGACCTCGAATTCGATGGTCCTGGCACAAAATATTCAAATAAACAATTGAATTTTTTAAAATTTATTTTGGGTCACATCCAGGTGTGCTCAGGATGTATTCTTGTCTCTATGCTCAGGGACCACTTCTGACTATAATCAGGGACCAGATAGTTTGCCAGGGATCAAATCTAGGTTATTTGTATACAACAAGCACTTTACCTAATGTACTATCTTTTTGACCCCTTAGATATTTATTTCTGTCCTTTATTATGAACATGAGATCCCCTTAGCCCCTGTACCTCATCATTTCATGTCTTTCTCCTCCTCCACTCAGTTTCTTTCCATCTCTTCACTATATTCTAGGGTCTAAACTATCCTGACAATCCCTATTTAAGCCATTGCGTTTCATCATGCAGTTATACTAAACACTGGAAGAGATATCATCTTATATTTATGTAAATGAAGTTAGTGAAATAAGATCAGAAGAGGTAGAAGTTGCTGGTCAGGTCAGAGTTTCTGCTGAAGTCAGATCCTGGGCAAGTAGAGCACAAATGAAAAAACATTCAAGACCACTTCAGGGGAGTAACTCAGTTTATTTTAGATGGGAAAGGGATATTTATATTAGGAGAGACTAGGGTGTGGACTCTGTGTCAGCCAATCAGGTAAAATGTGAAAGGGGAATAAAACAGGGTGTGTGCTTCTGTGTTTAAGGAAGACAGGGTATAGGGATTAGGAAAAGCAGGGTGTGCACTCTGTATGTTAAAACAGGGCATGTGCTTACAGTGATTAGCTACATTTTTGTTCTTCTTATCCTTTCATTAATATAAACATATTAAATAATATCTCCCAGCACCGTCCATGTTGCAGCAAATTGCATGATCGCATTATTCCTTATAGCTATATAATATTCCATTGTCTATACGTACCACACCTTCATGAGCCACTCGTCCGCTGTTGAATATCTAAGTTGACTCCAACTCTTAGCTATTGTACTGTATTGCAATGAATAGCGATGTGCATACATCCTTTTGGGTAAATGTTTTTCTGTCCTGGGAAAAAGATATCCTTAGCCCTTGACATCTGAGCCTTGACTTGGGGGAATCTTCAGTATAATAAATGTGATAAGAAGTATAGAATCCTGTCGCGTCTGTGCGGTTCCAGAGATGGCACCAGGGGTTCCTGGATACAAAATGTGAACATCCTATGGTGGCACCTCGGTGCTCAGTCACACGAGGCACCATACTCTGCTTGAAGCATGAAAATGGCCAGATAAAACTCTTTAATATACCCTTTATCTCTAGATTATGCCTTCCTTTAGGACCTGAAGCACAGGACCAGCCAAATCACCGAAGCAACAACCGAGACCTACGGATTTTTACCACAGGGCCCAAGCATCGAACCCTTTCAACCAAACTAACATGCCCTTGCTCTTATATCCTCTCTTACCATTACTTCATATTTTTGTTGCTTTTGGTGTTCGATTGTTGGTTTGTTTTGTTTTGTCTTGTTTTTCCTATTCTCTCTTCTTGACTCCTTCTTCTTCTACCTTCTCCTCCTCACTATCATCAACTCAATCTGTCAAATAAAAACCACATGGTTACCTCCTCTATAGGAAAGGAATGCGGACATATAGGGTACTGTGGACAAAACTGAAAAGGGTAAACACCTATATAGATAGACCTCACTAACATAATGGTCAGTACTCGAGACACAAAACCTATACATACCCAAAAGTTGATCTATTAAATGTTTCCTTTCCTTACAAGTACTATACTTAGTACTCAGCGCACCTCTTGCATTCCACACCTCTCTACATTGCTAACTTCTATATGTTTATATGTGTGCAGAAGCACACAGAGACAGGAATTCTCCTTAAGGGACAAACCTAAACCACAAACAACTCATACCTATACCCTATGTAACCCCTCCCATAAACTATCCCCTCTCCCACCTCCAGAAATCCGATTATACCTTCACCCCTCAGTTTCACCCCCGATATCCCCACCCCACTCTAACTCTTCACCCTCAGCTCTTAATCCACTAGGCACCAAGAAAGACCTCCTACCACAACGATCCAGTACCCACTACCCAAGTGAAGAGACACCCACTCAAGCTCTCACCTCGTTCCTGGCAAGAAAATAAAACCAACACCCTGACAGACTCATGCAGTGTGGCCCTCCTAATCACCTCCCCCTAATGTGGACTGTGGCTTGATACTGGAACTAGCTCCAAAGGACCCCCACTGCAAGAACTCTACCCAAGACTTCCCTGCCTGGACCCCACATCTCACAAGGAAATCTCAAAAGACAAGGGGGAACCCTATTCTTTCATCATAAGTATAGACCTATATAACACTACCTCTTATCCTGTTTCTCCCCAAATGTAAAGTGATCTCCTATATCACTTTCTCCCCCTTTTCTTTGTTTTTTTTTTTCTTTTCTTTTTATTCTTGTTAGTTTCTCTTTTTTTGCCTTGTTTTTGTTTTTTATTGGATTTAATTTGTTTTTGCTTCTTTTGGGTCACTCCTGGCGGCACTCAGAGGGTGCTCCTGGCTCTATGCTTGGAGAAAGTCCCTAGAGGGCCTGGGGGACCATTTGGGATGCCGGGTTCTGAGCCACTGCCCTTCTACAGAAAGGACAGATGCCTGATCTCCATGCTATCTCTCGTGGCCCCACTTTATCCCTTTAATTACATCTTTTATTTAATCTTCTTCTTTTTTTAAAGAAACTTTTTTCCTTTAGGTATGTGTGAGCATATATATTCTTAGTTTTTGTCGGGAGTCTGGTTTCTTTTCTCTACCCCCCAAATCCACCAGCAATATAATGTAGCACTACTTCCTCCTGCAAAGACATATTAAACAAAGGGGAAATTATATGTATAAAAACAAGCTCTTATCTACTAGGGATAAGAACTCATACTTGTTTACAACACAGGGACATCTCCCACCCTGAATGTATGTCATGTAGAAACAACTTAGGCTCCAGGGAACTAGACACTAACTGTTCAGCCTTAACTCCTCGATCCCAGACATAGATACGACAGAATTCTCCACAACACCTCAAGGAACCAAATCTCCTCCAGGGCATTTATAATGCTACTCTGACACCAACATGAGCCAGTCCTAAATTGATAACCTGACAAGGAGGAAATGGGAACAACTTGATCTAAGAGCAAGTTGTCCTCCCTCATCAGCTATCGATAAGACAAAATTAGAGAACAGGTCACCCTTTGATATGTGCAAAAGCCAAGATCGCTATATACTGGTTGTTGCAACCAAGACTGGACAGTGCACATCCAGGGACCAACAACAACAACAACAGCAACAAAAAGCTCTAGCCTAGCTTTTGGTATACGATCTGTTCAACAAACAAGAGCTCCAATTCCAGAAGGTTGAGACAACCACAACTGAACGGGTCTTCCGGAAACATAACGAAAGACTTTATCCCAGGCTCCAGTCTAGGAGCAACATAACGACCAAGAACACCAACTACAGAAGATGGATTAAAACGACACTGAAGAAACATAACTGCTAGAACCACAAAGAGAGACTTCATTAACTCCATTCCCTGAGCTGCACAGCCACCAAGATCTCTAGAAACAGAGGTCTGATTTTACCATCCAAGACAAAGCAGAAGTCTTCCACACACCACGAAAGCAGCAAGGGGAGAGTAAATGATCATGCAAGGAGTCTAGATTTAATCCCATGACAGTATACTTCAGGGGTGGAGAAACCCTGTATCTCCTAGGTCAAAGGAATTCCCTCTACAATATCCCCAATAGTTACTGTGCCTATGCAGGGGGATAAAGAAAGGGAGAAAAAAAGCACAAAACAATCATTTTTCCACATGTTATATATCGATTGATCGATTTTTTTGACATCTTTATTTTGTGTGGAGATTACGGTTGATGTCTCCAATATTATTTTATTTAATTTTGTCTTGTCTTTCTCTTTCTTTTTGCACTCGAGCATGATTTGATTTCAGAACTGAGACTATTGTGCGGTGCCTGTCTTTATTGCTGTAGTGCTCACCGGATATTAATTCGATATTTTTTTCTGTATTGTTGTGGTATTTCAATTACCTTTTTCACATCCTCTCTCAAACTGAGGTTGGAAGCCTCTAGAGGGACTCAGCCCATTTTCAGCATATTTGACTTTTGACTTCCTTTTTTCCCCTCTTATTTTGTATCCCATTCTATTGCTTTTCTTGCCTTCAAACAAAACCACATACCTTGATTTTTCTAGCTCTGCCTCTTAAATAGAGGGGGAAACGAGGGAGGGTTCCAGGACCAAACAGATACGTGATCACTAATACTAAGCCAGACAAAGAGGGGTCCACCTACTCTAGCAGCCAGGGGGCAGGGTGATGGTAGGATATATGGGTTGTAGAAAGGGAACTGAAATGGGGGGAGGACATAGTTGGTGATGGGTATTCCCCTGATTCAATGTTAATATGTACCTAAAATACTACTGTGAAAGATATGTAAGCCATTATGGAAAAAAATGTGTTTTTAATCAGAAACTTTCTTTGACTTACATGTATTATTATTATATCAATTATATTATATGTTATGTTATGTCACTATATTATGTTATGTTAGTTTACCTCATTATGTTAATCAATTTTTTTCTTGAATAAATTCTTACAATAAAAAAGTATAGAATCCTGAGCATTTTCTCATCAAATAAGAAACTAGAATTTTCTTGAGTTTTTGGAAAAGCAAAATAAATTATTCATTATTTTAATTTTATTCATAATTCATTCATAGTTTAACACATTACATATCAGCTTGACATATAAATATGAATAATATATATTTAAATAAAAATATAAGATTTTTCTTGATGCAAGCATTAATGTTCATGTTAAATACCTTAAATACTTTCCATTCTAACTAGTGAACTCGTATAGTCTCTGTTTCCTCAAATAATTTAAATCAAGGGAAGTTCAAGTGTTGTAGGAATGTGACCAATCTATTGAAGAAAATATCAATTTCTGATACTTCTATTTCTATTTTTTTTTTTTTGGTTTTTGGGTCACACCCGGCAGTGCTCAGGGGTTACTCCTGGCTCTATGCTCAGAAATTGCTCCTGACAGGCTCGGGGGACCATATGGGATGCTGGGATTTGAACCACTGTATTTCTGCATGCAAGGAAAACACCTTACCTCCATGCTATCTCTCAGGCCCTGATATATTTATATTTCTATATCTGGAACTGGAGGTCTTGATGAAATGTAAGTTGAAAAAGACAGGGTGGGAATAAGAAATGTGAAGATACAGGAAGGATAATACCATCTGAAAAACTGAAGACTCATTACCTCACCCACAATACCAGCTGCCTTGTGCCAATGAGAAGGCAATATATCTATAGAGTAGCAATTAGAGATAATTGGATGTCTTCATTTTAATACCCTATACAGGGCCCCATTGTGATCAGATGGGAGATCTATTAGAGACAAGCTGTTCTCTGTATATCACTTTTTCTAAGTATTTAAGGATATTGATCAAATGTAATAATATCCATGGACTACTGAACCCCCCAAAATGTCAGTTTGTATAAGGTGAAGGATTTGACTTTTAATCTATAAAGCAAATATCTACTTTGAGGAAATTCTAAATTAAAATATGACGGTAATGATTTTCATTGCCTTTGCACAGGTTATGATCCAATTTCGCTTATCTTAAGCAAAAATCTGGACTAAAGTGAAAAATTCTGTACCAGTCAACATTTCCACCAGAGAGAAATGAGAATCCCTTTCTCCTCACATCCATACCAGCATCGGTAGTTCTTGTGCTTTATAATGTGTGCCAGCCCCTGTGGTGGTATAAGATGTCTTTGTTGTTTTGATTTGCATCTCCCTGATGATTAATGATGAGCATTTTTATAAGCCTTTGGCCATTTGTATTTCTTATTTGAGGAAGTTTTTGTGCATCTCTTCTCTCCATTTTTGAGGGGTTGGAGTTTACTCTTGTTAAGTTCTACTAGTGCCTGCATATATTAGATATTAACTTCTTGTCAGATGGGGTTTGAATAAATAATCCCTTGCATAGGACAGTCTTCGGATCCTGGTCATTGTTTCTTTTGATGTGCAGAAACTTCTAATTTAATATAGTTTGTGGTGAGTTTCATATTATTAGCCAGTCCTTCAAAATCACGGTGTCTAAATAAAGATATTATTTAAAAAATAAAAATATAGTATGAGAATAACAATCAAAGACATTAGAAACAAGGGCAAAGCAGGAGGAGGAAGCAAGTTAGGACAGAGAAGCTACCATTGATGGTTAAAAATGTTCTCTCTGACAAGAACTGGATTCTGAAATGAGGAAATGAGGTAGTGATATGCAATGCATGATGCCCTTTCATTAACAGTATTGCAAAAAAAATAGCCTACAAGGGACAAGAGAGTGGGAGAGATAGAGAAGAAAAGTGTCTGTATATAGACAGACTAAAGGGAGGTAGAAGATGAAAACTGAAGATATTGTTGTGAGAAATATATACTGAACAACTGATGATGTTGGAACATTCTAAGACTGAAATGCAACCATCAACAACTTCTAACCTGTGTATCTCAGTGATTCACTGAAAAATAAAACGAGAAATTCAGGAAAATATTTAATTTTAGGAGCACTATATATTTCCAAGTGAATATTTGTATTTTTAGTTATTTGGAATGACAATATTGAATAAGGCTGAAAATAATTAAATCCCATTTCAGAATAGATTGTGACCTTCAGACCTTAAGATCTCTGGTTCTGTGCCCTTAAAGAAGTAAATTAAGCACCCTGATATTTAAATCCCTCATCTATAAAATGGAAACACTAGTATATACCCCCTACCTTAGTGAGCTATTATGAGGATTAAAGTAGATAATTAAAAGAAATAATACATTCAAAGCTTTTGACACAAGAACTATTCAATGTAAGTCGTTATTTTAGTAATTTTCATAAATAAAATTAATGAATTTTGACCATTATACTAACCTGAGAAAAATTTAAGAATTTAATAATGAAATAAGAATCCAGGGATGGAGAGATAGCACAGTGGTAGGGCATTTGCCTTGCATGCAGCTGATCCAGAATGGACGGTGTTTCAAATCCCAGCATCCCATATGGTCCACTGTGCTTGCCAGGAGTGAGTTCTGAGCACAGGGACAGGAGTAACTCCTGAGCGCCACTGGATGTGACCCCCTCCAAAATAGTGCATAAATCTGACAGTTGAAATCAGATTCTAAAAGAAAGGCCAAGTTTCTTAGTTTTGCTTGGATCTTATCTTTGAAAATCAAAGTATTGTTTAGCTCTAAGATATTCTATAAGTTAGTTGTTGGAGAAACTGCAGAAACTTTGGATTCTGTTGTCAAAATTGATATCTAATTTAATTGGCCTCAAATATTTTGAGAAAAAATTATTTTTTGGTTAGACCTATTTTATGGAAAACAGTGTGAAGGTATCATAGTAAACTAAGTATTGAATTGCCATATGATTCAGAAATTTTACTTCTGTGTATGTACACAAAAATATTCATTCAAAATGATGTATGCACACTATTACTCATTGAAGTAATTAACACAATAGCTAATATATAAAATTAACCTAGATATTAAACAATAGATAAGTGGATCATCAAGATGTTGTAATTTGCAAACTTGAATACTATGCAGGTGGAAGGAAAGATGAAATCATGCAATTCACTGCAACATGAATATAACTGGAATATATCATGTTAAATGAAGTAAAACAGAAAGACAAATGCAGAATTCGACTTATATGTGGAATATAGAATAACTGGGTGAAGGAAGGTAATGTTTAAAAGAGGAATGCCTAGATTACCCATGGCCCCAGATTATAGAGATGGGAATCATAGAGAAATAAGGGTCTCAAGGGAGGAAGAAGTATTCAATTGAAATCAATAGGGAGCAGGGGTAAAGAGGATGCATATATAATTGGTATGGATCAATAAAGGTTAAGTATCCAAACCACTGGGACAACACAACTTTGAAACAAAAAATCTAAAATCAGCAACCAAACTTAAACATTTGTATTAATAAAATAGGAGGGTGAACAGGAGGGAACCTAGAAACCTTGGAAGAGGGAAGCTCTAGAGGTGATGGGATAGCTGTTTGAATACAGTATGTCTAAAATCCAACTATGAATACCTTTGTACATTTTGGTGCCTTAATAAACAAAAGTAGTTATTCAAAAATATCATTACTTTATTGTAATGTTTTACTAAATAAAACCAAATCATTTCCACATCTCAGACCCTCTACTTGCCCCTACACCCTTAATCCAAATTGATGTCTCAAGGATAATTTTTGGAACTGGAAACAGATTCCTCTCCCTTTTACCTTGGATTCTCATATCAGGATGTCCATCTCCACAACTCATTAACCAAGTGACCTTTACTCATCACACCTTATACCGTTCACACTTACACTTCTTGTTATCAGGTTAAATGGGCAAGGAACAAAAAGAACAACACAGAGTATGAACCCTCAGAGATTATCAGCTTCAGCCCCATTCCTTTTTGGTTGTCAACTGGGAAAGCATTCTCGGTCCTTTAATGAACTACCAGTGGTCAGCAACCTGAGGCTCGCGAGCCACATGTGGCTCTTTCCACTTTTAATTTGGCTTTTCTGTGTGCCGGGCGGCAGCTCCAGGAGTCAGGACTCTGCTCCTAGCCTCTGTCAGTGTGTGGTACTCAAAATAAATTTCAATAGTAGTTTTGGTGAGATTTGGCTCAGTTGAAAAAAAGGTTGCTGACCACTGAACTAGACAAACAGAAGTAGACTCTTGACAGCTGACAGGGTTGGCACATAGGCCCAGATAGAAATACCCCAAGACACATAATCATCAGAATTAAAAAAAACAAAGACAGATACAATTTTGAACATAGCAAGATAAAAAGGGAACTTACATATTAAATGAACACCCATAAAAGTCCCAGCAGATCTATCAAATAAGGCTCTATGAGCCAGAAAGAAATAAGGATAGTTAATAAAACATTTAATGAAAAAACTCTCACCAATGATATTCTACCCAGCTAGATTACCATTCGTATGTAAATGAGCAGTACAGAGCTTCAATGACAAACAATGGGTGGGGCATTTTTAGCCTTGATACCAGTTTGGCAAAAAGTGTTAAAGGAACTTCTTTAAGAAACAGGACAGCCAGAAGTGAGCACTGAACAGTCAGGTACGGGCTACCCAAATAAATAAGTAAATAAATAACAGAAAAAGTTTCTCAGCACTATCCCATTGATTGTGGCATTTACTCATGGTGCTTATGCTTGCCCTCTTCAGATTAATAAAGCTCTATTTATGACTAGCTTGTTAAAGGATTTTATACTGTTTCACTAATGAACTAATGTTTCATTTATATTGAATGTTCTAAGTTCAGGTTCTGTTTACCTCCCTAGATATTTTAAGCTCCATTTCAACAATTTAGCACTTAGAAAATGATAACTATGTAATATTTTGAATATTTATGTTTTAGTGTCTGTCTATAAGAGCCTCTACATCTGATCAGTACTGAACAGTCAGCACATATTTGATGACTGAATGAACTAATAGTTTTGGAATTATCACTTTGATCAGTCAATAAATAGGTGGTTAGTTAGTGATTCTGATAAGATGAATGGCCAGGGAGTCTTTAAAATATCTTCATAAATTATTTTCTATTACTTATGTGAAAAATATAATTGATGTCATCTCCGTTTGAATCACAAATAGTTTATAAGAGTTTGTCCAACAGAGCATGACCAGGATACCTGGTTTTAATAGTAGCACCCAGAATGTAAGTAATGACTTCCATAAATTAGTTATTTGAAAAAACAATGCATCTTTTGGCTTGTTTGCTGAACACTTGTTTTGGGAGTACTGACATAAAATTTAGAAAGTTCAATTATTCTGACATCACCACACAATGGAAAGAACCATGTCATATGGAGAGAACATTCAAAGGTTTTCTTTTTGACAATATATGGAGATCAAAATAAAAGGTTTATAGTTCTATTTCATTTCTTCAAATATTTCTATATTTCTCCTATATGTTCTAAGGTGGGATATGTGAAATCCTCCTTTGAATATCGAAAGATCATTATAGCTTTCACAGGGCACAAACATAGTGACAATGACAAACAGCATTGACTGAGATATATAGGGGGTGAAGATTCCTATATATGATTTTATTTCTAGTGCTCTATTTCTTCTATTTAAAAATGTTTACTCTGAGATCATTGTGAAGTAGAGAAAAGCCACCCTCTTTGATATGGGTCCAAATTTCTGGCCCAGAGGATCTATAAGCAGAGTCTAATTATTTTTCCTACTAATTCTTGGGATGCTTTGATATAAAAGAACAGTAGCTAAAATAATTGCTAAAGAATACATGTCATTTTAGGAAGCTTAGAAAATCCCATAATAGGATTATGAGATAATGGGATAATACCTCCTGACTTATCCTGGATTTTATAATATATTATTCCACTTAATACATTGCTACACTCACATCAAGATATGTTTCTCTGAACAAAAGCTTCCCTAAGCCTCTAAGCAGAGGAGCACTCCTTCCACTTTGCATGATACCATTATGGCAGGATATCTCTATTAAGTAGCCTGAGAGTTGTTACATAAATTCTCCTCCTAATGCATTTTGTCTATTCAGTTATCACATTTTTGATGATTAAACAATATTTACAATAATATGTTTAAGTTTGGCTGTCACCTGTCTTCTCTAAATGACAGATTTCACTTGCTCTAGTTTGGCACCAAACAAAATTTGAATATGGATAAAGGTCTCATTCATCTGGGCTGTTCTATTTGATTTAATTTCATCTGTGGCATTACCAGATTTCATCACTAAGGTTTCATACATTAATTTCCTGAAGTCTTCTTCATACAGATGAAACATGTGCATAATAGATGTGTAATGAAGAAACAGAGGTTATTGCTAAGAACAATAGAATCCTTTTGCAATAGTTAAAGAAATTGTATCATGCTACACTGTACCAATATTTATGTACATGATTTGGTGATACCAAATACCAAATATGGTGATACAACACTCAGATGAGATATGCACTGATATTCTTTTTTTAAGTATTTTTCTATCTCTCTGTCTCTCTCTCTTTTTTTTTTTTTTTTTTTTTTTGGTTTTTGGGTCACCCCAGCAGCGCTCAGGTGTTACTCCTGGCTCTACGCTTAGAAATCACTCTTGGGAGGCTTGGGGTACCATATGGGATGTCAGGATTTGAACCACCATCCTTATGCATGCAAGGCAAATGCCCTACCTCCATGCTATCTCTGTGGCCAGGTATTATATTTTTTTTCTTGGAGGGGGTCACACCCAGCAGTGCACAGGGGTTACTTCTGGCTCTATGCTCAGAAATCGCTCCTGGCAGGCTCAGGGGACCATATGGGATGCCGGGATTTGAACCACCGTCCTTCTGCATGCAAGGCAAATGCCTTATCTCCATGCTATCTCTCAGAACCCAGGTACTGATATTCTTAACATTTTTACAAATGAGAAAATTAAGGCTCATAGAGAACAGAATGCAAAAAAAATTCACTGCTATCAATTTGTAGCATCTACATCTGTATGATTCTAAAGATTTGTCTCTGGACACATATTTTCAAAAATATGCTGACTTCCCCAGACTTTTTAAAGCTATCTATTTGTCACAGAAAAAGAAAAGCAACACATTTGAAATTAAAAAAATATTTCCAGCAATAACGTCATTTAACGGAGAGAGGGATATTCTGGTTGCTTTGGTTTGGTTATTGCCTTAGTTTTGCTTTGTTGAGTCTCCTCCATGGAGCTCCTGAGGCTCCAGGACCCCTCCTTGAATGTCTAAGGCTAAGCCAACTGAACCATTAAGTCACTGTGTGCTCCCCAGGAAGAAGTGCTGCTCCATTCCTGTAGTGCTGTCCTGAGGATTATTGGGGCCACTGTGGTGGTCATGGGGGCGTCTTTTAGCTGGTGATGCTCAGGGAACCATGTGCTGGGAATCAAATGGGATTGACTTCAAGCAATGAAAGCACCTTTACCCCTTTGCTATCTTTCTGCCCCAGTGAGAGATATTTTAACCATTGAGATGGAACAGGACTTTCTTTTTCATATACATCAATCTTCCTAAGGACCATTATAATGACAATCTTATTAAACCTTACAAGAATCAGCATCAGGAAAAAGGGGTGTGCACAAACTGAATTAAGTCCTTTTCTCTTACCCCATGATCCAACTGACTCTGAGTTCCAGATAATGAAATTTGTACCCTATTTCTTCTTGTTTGCCACCACTAATCAGTTTTTTCCTTCTGCATCCATATGAAATGCCTTAGGAGGAAACAGCACCCTCTGAGGTTAACAAAGGCTCCTCTGAGGAAGTACTGTTTAGAGAGAGACGGATTTTTCCATACTGGTAGCAGGCAAAGATCATTGTTGTGCAATAGGATCATGTGATTTCTCACTTAATTATAATAAGAAACTGGTAAAAAAAAAAAAAGTGACCCCATGTAACAGCATAGCTGAATTTGTTACGTCACCATGTTACCACGCATGGTTACATCTTCATGTAACCCCACAGCTGACTTGGTTGCAGGTGAAGGATATACAAGAGTTGCTAAACTCAAAAAAGAAATTAAAAATTCGGTTGCACTATATAGAAGTGAATCAAGTTACAGACATTTATGTAAACTGTTTACAATTTATACCTAATTGCCATCCTGCACAATGGCAATTATACATATCATTAAAGACGCGCCAGTCTAATTTTGTTATAAATTTTGATTATAGCAGGAAACCCTATATGTACATGCTCTGTATTTGTAATTTGTTGCTCAGATTGCTCCAATCTTAGGAAATAATGAGACAGAACATTGGCTTAGGGACCTAAAGTTGGGAAGCTACAGAGGCAGCTGCCTGGGGTTGAATATTTACTATGAGCTGTGCACAAAGTGGATAATCAACGAATGCATAAATCCCAGCAGTCAAAGCCCCGCAGGCAGATCCACATTTTTAATTCATTTATTGTTGGTGTTTTGGCCATATTCATGCCGACAGCATGCCCTAAACCTCTTTTGGTCTCTCTGCCTCTCAACTCACCCCTCTTCCCTAGACTTCTGTTCAATAGGAAAAAATGACCTTATATTGGTCTTTTTCACAGTAGACTTTAATGGTATCTGCCTACACTTCCCCTGACATTTCTTTCATGTTGAAATCTTCTCCATAAATTTATGATATCTGATAAATAGGTGTGCACTCTAATATACGCTGTGGCCTCTTTCCCTCTTATATCTTCAAAGATTGTCTATCATAGAGTTATTACACTGCAATGTGTCTTAAATTTCTTTCCTTGATTTCTACCATACACATAATAGGAACTATGTAAATATTTGTTGACATTTTCCCCAGAGAGTCTTGGGACTCCTGAAATACACACCTACAGGCTCCTTATTAATCTTCCAGCAACCACCATTTTCTCCCCTTTCTCTAATTTATCCTTTTACATATATATGTCTATATATGAATACATACACATATATGTCTGTATATGAATATATACATATATCTTACCTGTGCAATTAGTTTAGAAGAAATAGATTTTTCTTTGTTATGGATTTCTTTTAGCACTCAGAAAGTGCTAAAAGATTTCTGCTCTTGGATTTTCAGGCTGATTATTCAATACTGGTACTTTCTTCCCCCTGCTATCTCATCAAGAGCTTGAGTGGACTATTATTAAGAATGTGCCTTTGGTATCAGACGGACTTGAATTCCACTCTAAATTCTTCTATTTGATACTAAAATAACTTTTGAGCAGACTGTGTCTTCTTTTGGAGGTCCAATTACTTCATCTGAAAAAATGTAGAAAATAATAATGCTTATATTATGTGGTTGCTGTGAAAATAAAATGACAAACTCATGAAAAGGGCTTGAAATACAATAGCAATGGTTCTTCTGAGGCAGAAAAATGCTATTCCAGTGGTTCACTAACACTAATTTGTTCCTCTTATTTGATATTAAAAGTCCATGATTTCAACAGTCCCAAGCCTTACTCATCCATATTCATCTTTTATTATTAGATCTGAATCAGTTTCCTCTGAGACTAATATTTCATATTCATAACAAATATTTTGTTACTTCCTCACGATGATTCTTCAATAAAGTTCATAGACATTATAACCTATTTATGTATATAACAGGAAAAATAAAGATCGTGACCTAAGTGAAATATACGTGAGAAAAAAAATAAATGTAATTTCCAATACAATGATATTTATTTTAATATATAAATCCAAGATCATGACTACATTAGGGAGTTCAATGAAATACATTATTTCAGAAATTTAAAATAAATAAGTTCATATTTAAGAAAAATAAGAGGATTTGGAATAAGAACTAAGAAAAAACATACAGAAAATCTAGCAGGTTGAAAAAGACTGCTCAAATAAGGCAAGACTTTTAGCTATTATAAAGGTTTTCTCACCTATATTAAGTCTTATTGGAATGTGTGAAAACTGAGTATGATGTAGGGGAATTTCATTACTTTGGAGAACTCCTTTAATTAAGAATTAGTACATTAGGACATGCACAAGAAGGACAATGCAAGCCTAGCAATCATACTGGCATTTGCATTTCTGCCATGTGGGAAGCCCCATAAAATAGTGTTTCCTGCAATATTTCTCATGAACTTCTTGGGACTCTGAGACAGAATTTTGAGATCTGTGAAATGATAATGACCAACCACAATCTTTGTTCCTTCATGTGCTACTCTATTTCTAGTATCATTTTATCCTCTTAAATAAGTTACTAATACAGCACTAGCTCACTTATTTTACTAACTTTTTGCCCTGGGAAGTAATTTTTTTCTTAACATAGTCCAAATAGCTCTGTACAGCAGTCCCCTGTTAACAGTTCAGTGTGGTACAATGGCCATAATGTCTTTTGCTAAATTTAATCCTTTTCACCTTTAGTATCCCTCAATTTGAGTCATTCTTCCACCAAGTCTTTGACATCCATCTAGTTTTAAACAGACAGCTCAAATCTGATTCCACATCTAGAGTTGATTAACATGTTAGCAGCACTTTCCTTATTATATATGAATCAGTCTCCTTTCCATCATAGTTCTTATTTTTAATTAATTTTATTTAGGCCCAGTGATTTACAATGTCATTTGTAGTTGAGTTTCAGGTATATAATTCTCCAACATCTATTCTATCACCAATGTCAACTTTCTTCCACCAATGTTCCCTTTATCCCTCCCATCCCCTAGCTTTCCTTCTTTATAAGAATATTTTTAAGTTTGATTATTTTAGTTTGCTTTCATTTTTGTATGTTATGTTTTCTTTTTGGTTGATTCTATGATCCATAATATCTCTTCACCACTAATGTGCCTGGGGTACCTACTCACCGATCATGTTACCCTCTATTTATCTCGTTTTGTTTCCCCTTCTTTTTATTCATGTCATTAAAAATCAACAGTAAGCACCAATATGCCTTTGCCCAATTTCTTCAAATTTTATATAATTAATGATAGTTAAATATTTGTCTATAGGGTTTCCTTTATTATAAATTTTATATGTCATTAAGTAAAGAAGCCTTAAAGTCACATGTGCAGTCTAAATAACTTTCTAATATAGAATATTACATCACTCCAGAGTTATATTAGATGCACCAGTAAATTCTTGCCTCATCAATCACAGAAAAACACTATTTTAATAATTTTCCATAATAACTTTATTTTATATAAAATTATGGAGTTTCATATGCATATAATAAGCCATATGTACTTTTATATGTTAAAGTTATTTCACATAAATAATATACTTAATTTTAATTGAGATTCTATGGTTTGTAATACAATAGAATATAATACAAAATTGGCTTCTCATTCATGTATTTCCAAAACCACACCCATCCCCAGTGTGCTCCTCCCTCCTCAAAAGACTATAATGCCTCTCCCTTTCAACCAAAAAATGATGTCTTTGCAACTCATTCATATTGTTCCCTGTAGTCTATAGCTTATTCCACATCATGGAGTAGTAAAATTTATTTATGACAAATTCTTTCACTTTGGCAATGTTATGGCTAACTAATAATCATAAATTATTGAAAATAAAATTTGTCTTCTATTAATGCTCATATTTGGGGTTCTGTTTATTTGTTTGTCTTTTCTTGACCTCCCAAGAGGCGTTTAGGAGGTCTAAATGTCCCAAGTTCTGGTTTTGACTAAATAAGCACACTGTCCAGTCAAGTGATCCTTCTTGAGCCCTGGAGATACACTAATGTATATTGCTATTCATTGTAGAATTAATGCTGATGAGCAATAATACTTTTAGATTACTTTTAACATGTGTTTTCACCAATATATATTGCCTTTGTGGGAGATCTGTTTTTCACTGAAAATATTTTAGAGTAAGTTTAGATTTCTGAAGGACTTCTAAGACTTCTAAGAATACTAGAGAGGATTTCTGTGTATCCTCCTTCAACTTCCCAGAATGCTAAAGTATTACATGTCACTAAAATTGAAACAAGTCAACTACAGTTGCATAAGAAGGTAAAATTTCTAAGCAATTGGCCTTAGTATGTATTATTATACTAGGTTATCTAGGTAAGTCAGAGTCCTTAATGTGCAATAGGGAGATGAAAGAATATGCCAGATACAGAGGCTCAATATTGCTGGCTGTGAAGATCAAGGAAAGGTTCCATGACTCAAAGATTGTGAGTGACCTCTAGAAGTAGAAAATGGCAAGCAGCATATTAACCTCCAAAGACACCAGAGAAGAATACGGCTTACTGACACCTTTACTTTAACTCATGAAGACACAATTGTAGTTGATAGAACAGTAATGCTATATTTTTTTTAATTTTTATTGTGACCAAAGTGCATTACAAATCTTACACTGCATCATTTATGGTACATAGTGACAATGAATGAGAGGCATTCCCACCACCAGTGCAGTCCTCCCTCTACCCCTGTTCCCAGTATGCATCCCATATCTCCCTCCTCTACCCCCCAGTATGTTAGTGCAACTGGTCTCCACTTTACAGCTAGTTGTAGATTGAGCATCTATTCCACTGTCATTGGAGATAAAAAGGATAAGAAAAAGGGGAGAAAAAAATTTGGTGACAACTACCAGAAAAAAAGAGAGACAAAAAAAAAAGAAAAATGGAAGAAAAAAGAAAAAAATGGACCCGGCAAATAAAAATAAAAATAAATCTCTAAATAATAACCACAAGAGTGAAAAAGAATGAGAAAAGTGAAAAATAAAAGAGAAGGAAAATAAAGTAAAAAACTAACAAATCAAAACAAAACAAGAAAAAGTATGGGTGCTGGAGTGGTAGGGTTTGGCATTCCCCGCACTTTTTATTTTAAGCCACTAAATTTGCTGTGGCAATCATAGGAAACGAATGCACTGATAACATATTTATTTGTAATTTCCTTCTCTGGCAGAGAAGTCTAACTCTGGTTATTTATAATACATTTGTTTATATTTTTCAATCCTAGCATAATTGTAGCCATAGCCCAAAAGGAAATACATTTACCATATAGAGTAAATTGTTTGTGTACAGGTATTTTTTCCTTTTTTGTGAAGCAAGAAAGTTATTTTTTTGTTAAAACTCCTTTAGAAAGATGAGAGGGGAGAAAGAGGTAGAAGTGGATGTTTGAGAGAGACCATAGGATTCCCCAGAGTGGAAATAAGAAAGCAAAAATATATAGAGAATTAAGCAAGTAAGATATATGTTCAAGGGAGTAAATGGGCTAGAAGAGTCAGAAAGTGATTTTTTATCTTTAACTTTAAAAGAAAAGTGTTGAGACAAATCAGGTTTCCATCATTATTATGACAAATGCTTCCACTCTCTTTAGAGAAGTTAGGCTACCTTTGTATTAGAGGTAGAGAAATATGTAAGTCTTCATTTAATCATGGATTCCTCAGATGTCCTGGTTGAATTTTTTAAATATATTTTTATTTAAGTAACATGATCATAGTTGGGTTACAGTCATAACCAGAACATCCCCCTTCACCAGTGTAACATTACCCCCTCTCTCTTCCCATCCCCTGCCTGTATTCGAGGAAGGCATTCTACTACAGTTATTTGTTTTTAAGTTCAGTAAGCTGTTATTTTTTTTCCTTAAAGGATAAAAGTAAAACAATATAGGTGTGATAATGGCAATCGCCATTGTTTGCATAGGTCCGGAAAAATGGAGAAAATGGAAAAAAAATCCTTGGCTTGATTACAAAAAGGCCTCACCCCAGAAGTTTATTGGCATAAGACTGACTCTGGGTTCCAGGCATACCAGTCCATCAAACCCAAGTTATTATCCGTGGTCCCAGTGAAACTTTTTCACACTTTAGCTATTGTTGGTATCAGATTCTTATATTTAAAGACTCTGGATTCTGTGTATTTCTTTCATCGATGTCAGGCTAATGTGGAGCATCCTCTAGTTTCAGCATACCATTAAATGCGGAGGGATCTGCCCTGCGTGCAGTTACTGAGTCATCTGGGTGTTGGGAGCACTCTTTGGAGTAAGTCAATGCCAAAGCAGTGGTAGGTCTTCTCTGGTAGAGGCTTGGATCTTGGTAATGTTATAGACAATTGTGGTTGTTTCCATAGATGATATCCATTGTTCAGGTGTGTGTGGGCGATGCCCATTCTTCTGAGGCCTAAGCCAAATCATTATGGCAATGTTCAGGGTAAAAGGCCTAATTACATTACCAAATTTGTGTTCCCATATCTATTAGATAAGAACTTGTTTGCATATGTATTATTTTCCTATTTTAATGTGCCTATGCAAAAGGGAAGCAATGCCACAAGATATTGTTGGTGCATCTGGGGGGCAATGAATAAAGTCCAACATTCCCCGTAACTTGATTCAAACTTGAAATCTATAGATACTCTTCTACCAGTATTGCTTATAAAACAGATCTCAAAGGGGGAAAATCAAACAATCAAATAACAAGTCCAGTGGGCAAAATTGTCACTATATGAGGATGTTCGAAAAGATTTATAGATGTTAAGGGAATACATCTGAGATATACAAAGGAGATACACATGTCCCTTTTATGTTTTAGAAATAGTCAAAAGGGAGGGAGGTGTTTCCGAGACACCACTTTGGTCTGTGATTTGGACAAGCGAAGAGCAAATGGAGCCATGTCCTTCCCTTGTTGCCTGCTGAAGCTTCCAACTCCCCGAGAGGCGTTTGCTTCCTAATTGCTGGAAGTTGAAAGTTCACCAGTCCCCTCCCAGCCCCTTGCAGGAACAAGGAAGCCTGGGGTCTCTTTTAAATTGCACCTTGCGGGAACCCACTTGCTGGGACCCTGAGCAGGTGTCCAGGAATAACCCTGGGGACGGGGAGGAAGGAGAGAGAAGGCTGTCTTATCTTGGCCAAAAAGCCTACAGCATGGAACCTTGCAGTGACGTGTTGCCTGCTGAAGCTTCAGACTCCACCCAAAAAATTACTGTAAAAGATATGCAATCCACCTTGGCCAAAACAAAAATCATTAGTACAGAAAAATGGTTAAATGTGGGGTAACAAGAAATGGGAGCAAGGGAGTAAAGGAATAAAACGAGCTCCTGGACGTCTTTCAGATTATGAGAAGCAAATGAAACGCGGTTTCCCAATGGACAGGTTAAATAAGGAAACTTCCCTGGTAAGTCATAAAGCCAGAACCTATTGTGCTGCTATTCCCACCTCGCTGGCTTGCCCAGCCATGTGGCCAGGAAAAGCCCCTGGAGTTTTGGACGAAGACGTTAGAGGGGTGCTGGGGTGACCCATGTCCCGCACCCCTTCCTAGGCCATGGCATGGCGGAGGGCTGCCGAACGCCATGCTGGCAGAACCTCCCGGCTCCCAGGAAGGAAGGAGGTGTTTCCCGCTAGCTGAATTTTTTAAATATGCTTAAAGTAAGTCACTCTGCATGGGGTATAATTATGAAGCTTTGAGAAATGCATTGTCTTACATCCAAAACCACAATACCAAATAAAATATTGTCATTATCCTGAAGTTTCCTGAATTGTCTTTTTGTAGTTACTTATTGCCCCTTCTTCAGCTTCTGGAAAGCACAAGTCTATTATTTCTCTATACTTTTGATATTTTCATAATGTCATATAGCTGAGTTAACACACTATCTGTTCCTTAAAGTTTTACTACTTTCACTTAACAAAATACATTTAGGCTTCATTCATGTTGTTGCATGTCTTAATCAGTTATTCCTCTCTATTATTTACTAATATTTCACTATACTCTAGACTTTTAATTTTAAGACATCCTAATTATTTACAATTTTCAGAAATAATGAAGTAGCGCTTTAAATATTTAAAGGATTTTTTGCACATGAAAGATTTTAATTTACTTGGGGCAATTATGAGGAAGCAATATTCTGGGTCTTGTGGTAACTTTATTTTTAACTGTAAAAGAAACTACCAAACTGTTTTCCAAATTGGAAATACAACTTTTATCCATTTTACAATAGCCTATATGCCTCTCATTATTGACCTATACCACTTATTTACATATCTTGAAAATCGTTTAACAAATACAAATACTTTCTCACAGTATGATGCTGTTGTTCTTATGATTTCTGGTTAATAGCTGCTTTTTATTTAATAGATTCAAAAATCTATAACATGATTGATTTCTGTGACTTGCATAGAAACTCTTTGAAGTCTCTTCCTAAGATGTTTGAAAGCAAAGATGCTTTCATATATTATATTTTGCAACCTTACTGGCTTTGCTTTTACAAGAAGGCTTTTAGTTCATCTGGAGCAAAGTTTTGTTTGTGCTATAACAAAGATTTAAAATTAATTATTTTAATTCCCACACCACTTATTAAAAAGGAAATAAGGAATTGGAGAGAAGGTCCTGCAGATTAGCATCTTGGCTTGCATATTCGCTAACTGGATTTAATCCCAACTATTTTATTAAGTCATAGTGTATAGCCAAGGATGATTCCTAAGCACAGAACCTGGAACAAAACTGGGTGTGCCCCCCAAAAATACAGAAAGAAAAAATGTATAAAAAATAAAGGATACTTTTCTTCCTAACTGTATTTCTTAAACAATCTTGTCAAAAAACATAGAGCTATAAGAGTTTTGGAGTGGTTCAGATTTCATATCCTATTAATGCTTTCATTTCTAATACAAATATTATACTGTCTTGAATACTGTACCTTAATACTAAGTTTTTAAATCAAATCATACTATCTTTCATATCTATCATTTTCAAAAAATTTTCATTTAAATTTTATGATAACTTTGTCTATTTTTATGACATATACTTATATTTTAGTTGTGTCAAACATGTGGTTTAATGTAGGTGAAATGATTTCTTAATGGAGTCTCCTAAAGGACAAACACTATCTGTCCCATATATTTAGTTATAAATATCCTTCGTCAACTTGAATTTCTCCTATATTCATATTTGTGATGTTTAGCTTTTCCATATGTACTAAATCATTGAAATAATAATCATTTTCATCCTTTGTTGTCAAATGTGCTGAATAAATAATTTTTGAACGCCAAATGAACTTTGTACTTTTTGCATAAAACTTATTCTTCACGATATATTGTTCTACTTACAGATATAAGATTTGAAGTTAATGTTTTGATTACAATGTTCTATATTTTTATTCATGAATGACATATTACTTGCTATCTGTTTATAATGTATTTTCAAGTTTTAGTATTAAAGTTAAGCTGCCTTATAAACGTGTTTGATTTGTGTCTTCTGAAATGTTAAAGTTTATGTATGAGCATCACTACTTAAATTTTTAAAATAGAATTCACAATAAAATTATCTGGCTCTAGAGTTTCTCTGTATAAGGGTTTTGATATTTTAAGTTTTAATATATTTAATAGTATTCAGGCATTCTTTTTTCTCATTTTTGGACCATACCTAGAAGTGTCAGGTCTTACTCCTGTCTCTGTGCTCAGGAATCACTTTTGTTGATGCTCAGAAGACCGTTTGCGAATCATACTAAGGTTAGCTACAGGTAAAGGAAGCACGTTGAATTCCATATTATCTTACTGGCCTTAGTAATCAAATATTTAGTTATCATTTTGAGGCTTCAATCAGTTAGAAGTCAACATCAAAATTCTGCTTTTAAAGAATCTGTCAAATTAATTAACATAGTGTTAATAATAATATCATTTATTTTTGAAATGTCACTGATTTTTTTGCAATTGTATTAAGTTTTAGTTTTTTACATAAAATAAATTTGACCCAAGGTATCTGCAACAATGCTATCATATTTTAGATTTACATAATTGTTGCCATTATGAAAATTCAGTTTTAGAATATTTTAATCATCAGCTTTCTATATCTGAAAATTTACCTTTTTAATTAGCTATTTTATATGAATGTAATCATATGTGTAGTTTGTGAATTGCTTTTTCAAAAATCTTAGCATATTAGCAAAATCTTTCCATGTTATAGCACGTATCAGAAGTTTATGGTTTAACTTACAAAAATATCCTACTTGTGCTGATAAACTACACTGTGTTACTTACATAACTATCAGAAAATAGCATTACAAGTATTCAAAACTGTTACCATGAACTTTGCTGTACATGTTTTATCAGCAGATATACTGAATTTCCTGGAACATATTAATGTAAGTAGACTTTTGTAGATGTATGAGTTTAAACTAAATGTAAAATGAATGTCTGAAATATGGGTTACCAAAGTTAATGTGTTGTTTTACATTTTCATCAGAAATTCTTGAGAGTCCCTATTTGTCCACCTTCACAATTATTAGTATAACCAGTTGTCTCATAATAGGCATTTCAGAGATTATGGATTGATATTTTATAGTTTTAATTTTAATTTTCATAGTAAAATTTACTGATTTATGATGTGCTTTTTTATTAATTTTTTATTTTTAATTATTTTTCTTTAAAGAAATGTCTACTTAAGTAATTTTCAAAGTATTTAATTTGTCTTCAGAACGAATTATATTCTTTTTTTATATATCCTTGATAATATTTAATGTTTTGTTTTGGGGCTACATCTGGTAATGTTCAGGAGTCACTCTTGACTTTGCCCTCAGGAAGTGGCAGTGCTCAGGGCACTATATGGGATGCAGAAGTTTGAACTGGGTCAGCCACATACAAGGCAAACACCCTATACACTATACTATCACGTGGGCCATATTTAGTGGTTTTATTTTCTAAACTTGTAAGATAAAATGTTTGTTTTGATTAAATCAATATTTCATACACTTCCTTTCTCTGCTGGGCTCCTTATAGAATTGAATGTTATTTCTGTTGAGACCATGTGGTACCCCAGTGCAGTTCTCCAGACTCCTTTTTTATACTGCTGAAATATGTTCATTATATTTATTGATAGTGTATATTGTGCCTTTCTAAAACCATTTTAAAAGATATTGTGATTTGCAAAAGTGTTGACAATAGTTTCATGCATGCTATATTCCACCTCCAATCGCACTACCAATGTGACTTTTATTTCAGGTTCCTCCCACTACTCAAGCATGGCTCTTTGACAGACACATGTTGAAGTCAAATGATTGTAATTGGGTCCAACACTCAAAGGAGAAGTGGCTCCAGTGGTTTAGATATTTACAGATACATCATCTCTACACAGAAAAACCCGATGCTTCTGACCTTTAATCCTATGTTAGTTCCAGATGGGTTTGTCTTATTCCATCCCTCGCTCTCTCTTTTTCCCAGCACTTTTACTTCTATAATATAGAAAAATTTTAGGGACATCACGAATAGTTTATTGGCGAAGAGCATCTGTTTCGCAAACATAAGGTTGTCAACTCATGTGATGACTCTATATAGACCCAACATGATACTGACAGCACCGGTATTTATCTCTGGCTGTTCTGTGCTTTCAGCAGAGTGATTTCTGTCTACACCAATGCCAGGTACTTGTGAATGCCACAATTTAATGGTCAAGACTCTGAGACGAACTACATCTAAAATAGTGCTTGCAATATGGACAGTGAGCACTGTTATGGAATCACCCAAAATGACTATATGATTTTCAATAAGTACCTATATATGTATGTATGCACATATATCGAGATTATGGCAAGATTTTGACAAAGATTGCTTATAGGCTTTGCGCATCATCCTCTGTAACTTTTTTCCTCCTTTCTGGGAATTTTCTCTCACTTTTTACCCTGACTTTGTACTGTGATTCTTAAGTCACGAAGACTGAAATTTCTATCTTCCCACATGGCACAGGCCTGCATCAGGCTCTACGGATGGAGGTCATTAAAATAGATGGGTCATCATCTTTTTTAAAGAATCGAGTTATTAGGGTCTGCTTTCTTTTGTCCATTATTTCTCCAGAATGTTATCTGTGCCAGAATAAGAATTTTGGTGGTCATAAGAGGGGTAGACTACTTTGATCTTTGTTTTGAATTTCTGGTTTTTATTTGAAGTAAATCTCATGAAAGCATTTCATCTGCCTCTTTTAACTGAAACTGATAACCACTATCCTATACAATGCTACACTTTCATTTGTCTATGGTACTTCAGTATAGTATCAAATGTACTATGGTCAGCTTTCATGGTGAGGTGTTGACCTCAAAATTATAGAGCAAATCATTTTCACACTGCCAAGAGTGTGGAAGAAATGTGTGAGAAGGTTATTCAATAAAGGATTTTGAGTCTGAAACAGGATTCTGTGGTGGCTTCAATATGACCAATGAATGATCATATGTTATTACTGAAAATCAGAGTAAAATAACTGAGTAAAATTATTTTAACTCTTTTTACTGTATTCAGATGTTACGTATACATTTTTCTTTCTTTTGTTTTTGTTTTTGGGTCACACCCAGCAGTGCTCAGGAGTTACTCCTGGCTCTATGCTCAGAAATCACCCCCGGCAGGCTTGGGGGACCATATGGGATGCCGGGATTCGAACCACCATCCTTCTGCATGCAAGGCAAATGCCTTTCCGCTGTGCTATCTCTCCAGCCCCACGTATACATTTTTCAATCACTAGACTTTCATTAAGCTTGAAGAATGTACAAAGCATTGTTTTAGCCTAGAGTACTGTGTTAATCTTTGTGAACTAAAATACACAATTGGAATAACAAATTGACAGATGCCACAAACTGACTAACCTAAACATTATATGTTTACTGTTTTTCAGTTCCAAAGACTAGAATAACAATATCAAGGAACCTACATAATAAGTTTGTAATGTGAGGTCTCTTTCTAGCTTGCAGAGGGTTAAACATTTGAATTTTAGTTGGACACAAACATTCAGTTCATAGCAGTCTCCACAGGCTCCAAGATTTATATGACAAAAAGATCATTATCAGATAAAATTTTTATATACTTAACAGAAATAGATAAATTCTTTAGACTGTAAAATATGCAATGTATAAATTTTAACGTTAAAATATGACACAATTTATAATAGTGGAAAGTTTAATAGCACATTCTTTTCACATGGGTCGCACATAGCATAACTTAGTCTTAGTACAGATAAAATAGATAATTGGGGGCCAGAGTAATAGTGCAACAGGTAAGTCTCTTGCCTGGCATGTGGCCAACCTGGGTTCTATCCCCTGCATTTCCTATGTTCCCCCAAGTTCATTAAGAATGATTCCTGAGTGTAGAGCCAGGAGTCATCCCTGAGCATGGTTATATATGTATATATATATTTTCACACTCAATAAATATTAATAATAGCCACATATTTTATTTTTGTTTTTTCTACAGAATATTCAAAATAAGAGTCAATTATGCTAATGATTTTGTTTTCGCAGATGTCACTGGGAATATTTGATTCAGTACTGGGTGTCAGAATTTGTAAAATTGTAAATAAACCAATAAACATCTAGAGGAGTGACCAAATAGATAAAACATTACAAAAGTAGGGGCTAGAGCGGTGGCACAAGCAGTAAGGCGTTTGCCTTGCACACACTAATCTAGGACGGACTGCGTTTCAATCTCCTGGCATCCCATATGGTCCCCCAAGCCAGGAGCAATTTCTGAATGCATATCCAGGAGGAACCCCTGAGCATCACTGGGTGTGGCCTCCAGAAAAAGCAAAAAAAATATTATAAAACTAAATCATGTAAGAGAAGTCTTGAAGAAATTTCTAAGAGTGATCCAGGGAAGAGAAAATGAAAAGAGCTATAATCTCTCTTAAATGTGCAATTTAATGATAAGTAAATAAAGCTTAGTTAACTTTTGGGAGACATAACTACAGTAGTTATATGGGAAAAACATTGAGAGTTATCTGCAGATGAATTGCTGATATGGGAAATAAAGCGTATCATCTCAATTACTGTAAGTTTAGTACCAACGAGATTAACCCAATCATGAATGTTATAGAAGGAATTCTAGCATCAAATGGGAATTGGATAAAAAATTATTTCAGAATCATCCAACCTGATGATTTTACAGACTATGATTCCTGTGTGTGTGTGTGTGTGTGTGTGTGTGTGTGTGTGTGTGTGTGTGTGTGTGTGTGTGTGTAGTGCTGAGGAGAAGGGGTGGAGTACAAGGAATTGAAACTAGGTTTTATGCATGCAAGGTAGAAAATTATAACACTGAATCAAATCTATTCCCAAGATTAAGATTCTTTTTAAAGCATTTTAAATGAAATAACCATTATTTATAAAGTTATTAGCAGCTGAGTTTTAAACATATAATGTTGCATGACCCATCCCATGTTAACTTCACTCCAATAATGGTTCTATGTCTCCTCTCCCCCTTCCTCAAAGTCTGCTACTTATAGTGCTTATAGTTTGGATCTCATATCTTCAGTGGTGTTAAGCCTGTAACTTGGATATAGAGATATTTCAATACCCATATTATCAATGTACCCAGGGCCCAAGATCCCTGCTTCCCCATTGATTCCCTTTTTCATTGTCTTTTTCCCCTTCAATTCCTTTCCATCTCTGTACTTCTTCCTATTTTCTGAGCTTAAGGATGATCTGGGTATTTCCTACATCACATTATTTCATCCAAATAATCTTTATGTCACAGATCATTGTGAGATCACAGATCACAGTGAGATCATTCTGTGTTTGTCTCTCTTTTGTTGTGTTTTGTTTTGATTTTTGGGTGGGCACACCTAGCAGCACTCAGGGGTTACTCCTGGCTCTGCGCTCAGACTCCTACTAGGCTTGAGCAACCATATGGGATGCCAGAAATTGAACCCAGGCCTGTCCTGGGTCACACGTGCAAGGCAAATGCCCTACTGCTATTCTATCACTCTGGCCCCTTGTCTCTCTTTTAGATTACTTCAATCAATATGATATCTTCACATTTTATTGAGGTTGCAGAAAATTGCACGATCCATCATTCCTTGTAGTATAATATTATCTCATTGTAAATATATACCATATTTTCATAATCTATTCATCGGTCATTTGACACCTCCTATGATAGCACATTGTAGTTATTGTACTAAGGATGCAATGAATAATTGAGTGCATATGTCTTTTTAATAAGTGTTTTCATGTCTTGGGTGTAGATATCTAATAGTGGAATTGCTTGGTTATATGGCAGCTCAAATCTAAGTTTATTGAGAGCACTCCATAATATTTTCCACAAGAGTTGTACCAGACAAAATTCCCACTAGCAGTGAAATTTCACCACATACTCACCAATACAGTGTTCTCATTATTTTTGAGATGTTTGTTTCACACTGGTATGACTTCATGCCGCATTGTCCTCTTGATTTGTATTTATAAAATGAAAAAAATGTGCCTTTTTGCTTTGTCTATATTTATCTGAGAAGTATCGGCTCATTTTCACTTTCTATTTTTGATAGGACTTTTGAATTCTTTTGTTGTTGATCTTTGTAAGTACTTTATATATCCTGGAATAAACCTTTTGCCCAATGGTTGAATGTAAATATTTTAGTTTATCCCATTTAGTTAAGTGTCCTTTGATTTTAGCCCATGTTTCTTTTGCCATGTAGAAACTCTTTAATTGATCTAGGCTCATTTGTTCATTTTTATTTTATTGCTGGTTGCTTTGTTCGTTGCCTCATATAATTGAAAATGACTTTGAAATCCAAATGTTGAAGATTCTGGCAATATTCTTCTCAGTGTACTTTGTAGCTTCTATCAGATCTCAAGATCTTTGATAGTTTGCATTGACTTCTGTGTAAGGTGTGAGATATGAGGTCCAATTTTAATTTTTACACAAGGATATACAGTTTTGCCAGCATTATCTTTATTGTATTTCGTGTTCTCATCACTTTAGTCAAAAATTAGTGGTCTATATATCAGTGGTGAGAAGGGTGCACTGATGAAGAGTGATGTACATTCTACAAATGAAACTCAACAATGAACAATTTTGTAACCACAATGCTAAATAAAACAATTAATAAAAAAGAAGAAACAAAAATGTATGCCCCAGAGACAGGAAGGGGAGAGAATCTTGGGGAGGGTGAGAGGGAAACTGAGGGCATTAGTGTTGGGAAATGTGTGCTGGTAAAGGTTGTTTTACATTGTATGTCTGTAACTCAATTATGGATAAATCTATCTGTGGAAAAAAGACTATTATAAACAACTTGGTATCCATAATGTTTAAAAATTTAAATTAGCTGTATATATATTGATTTGGGGGGTATTCAATTCTGACCTATTGGTCAGAGACCCATCATTATTCATACACTTCCAATCAGATAGTGAGATACCTCTTACTTTTTATTTTTCAGTATACCTTTGGTTATTCAGGGTCTTTTCTGATTCTACATAAACTTTATTACTGAGTTTTTTAGGACTGTAAAGAATGTTGTCTGAATTTGCATAGGGATTGTGTTGTTGAATCTATTTTACAGTTTAGGTCATATAATCCTTTAAGAATACTAATTCTTTAATTCCATGATCATAAAATACTTTTTATATCCAAAAATCTTTCTTTAATGATTTAAAAATACAAATGGCCAAAAGAAAATGAAAAATGTTACACGTCACTAATCATCAGGGAGATGCTAATCAAAACAACTATGAGGTACCATCTCACACCACAGAGAATGGCAAACATCACAAAGAACACGAACAATCAGTGCTGGTGGGGATGTGGAGAGAAAGAAACTCTTATTCACTGCTGGTAGAAATGTTGTCTAGTCCAGCCTTTATGGAAAACAATATGGAGATTTCTCAAGAAATTGGAAATTGAGCTCCCATATGATCTAGCTATACCACTCCTAGGGATATACCTTAGGAACACAAAAGTACAATTCAAAAATCCCTTCCTCACACCTATATTCATTGCAGCACTATTTATAACAGTCAAACTCTGGAAACAAACAAGATGCCTTTCAACAGAAGAAACTGTTGCATATACACAATGAAATGTTTTCAATTTGTATCCCTATGATTTGCTTTTCTTGCTGATAGCTAAAGCAACCTCCAATTCTGTATTGAATAAAAGTGGAGATAGTGGATATCCTTGGCTTCCTTATACATGATCTTAGACGGAATATTTTCAGTTTTTTACCATTAAGACTGATAGTGAAATTCAGGGGTCCTCAAACTTTTTAAACAGGGGGCCAGTTCACTGTCTCTCAGAACATTGGAGGGTCTGACTATAGTAAAAACAAAACTTATGAATGAATTCTTATGCACACTGCATATATCTTATTTTGCAATGAAGAAACAAAACAGATACAAATACAATATGTGGCCCACGGGCCATAGACTGATACAGAATTATTGCATTCACTTGTGGTATTTTGTAATAGCTCCACATACCATTCCTAGGGGAATGGGTCTGTAGCAAGGGTTGCCATAGGAGATAATCCAAACCAAGCTGAGAGGGTGAATCATAGATGGTTCAGTAGATTTCTGCCTTGTTGATTGAGAAAGCCGGCCGCCTGCCAGAGCTGCAGTTTTTTTTAATTGTTTTTTTTTTTGGGGGGGGGGGCACACCCGGTGACACTCAGGGCTTACTCCTGGCTATGTGCTCAGAAATTGCTCCTGGTTTGAGGAACCATATGGGATGCCGGAGGATCATAGAACCGCTGTCAGTACTAGGTTAGCACGTGCAAGGCAAATGCCCTACCACTTGCGCCACTGCTCCAGCCCCAAGGAGCTGCAGTTTTTTTTTTTTTTTTTTTTTTTTTTACAGATACCACACCTGGATGTGGGATTAAGACAGAAGGCCTATCCTGAGCCAGTCTCACCCAAGTGTGTTTGAGACATGTAAAACAAGATGGTAAGTAAGAAAATGTTTCTCTGGGGTGAAACCAAGTTGTAAACAAACAGATACAAAGAAACATAGGAACACAGGATCATGTTTGTTTTGGGTGAAACTAAATTGTAAGCTGTGAACCAACAGTATATAAAGAAACAGAGGAATAGAAAGTTTAGGAGAACTGGTCCTTGTAGGAAGCTTGACACTGTGTGGTTCCAAAAATAAGGGACAGGGCCACTATAGCAGTGATAAAGAGAAGCAGTCATTTTAGATAAGGACTGGGTTCTTAAAAAGGTAAAGTGATATGCATTATACCCTACCAGTAATAGTATCATAAACCTTTGTGTCAGAACAGAAAAAAAAAACACACACACACAGGTTTGGCAAGAGACGCAGGGACATTAGCAGGGGGAAGTGGACTCTGGTAAAGGGATTCGTGTTGGGATATGTTACCACTAAAATTTATTCATAAATAACTTTGTAATTTTGTAATTCACAATGATTCAATAAATTATTTTTTAAAGGATGGTAATAACTGTGGGCGTGCTATAAGTGGTCTGTTAATATATTGAGGAAAGTTAGTTCCACCCTTATTTGAATGTTAGTTATTTTTTTATTAAGAATGGATATTGGATCTTTCCAAAACCTTTTCCTGCATTAATTGATATGGTCATATGCCTTTTTTCATTCCTTAAGATAATATTGTATATATTTTTATTGATCTGTGTATTTTGAACCATCAAAATACATCAAAATCCCTGCAATGATTAACTTTTACGTTACTGCTATTTAGAAGTCTTTTCTTTGTGCTGAAAATATAACACAATACCTCATAAACACAAGACAAATATCACTAAACTTCCTCTTTTAAAAATTATTGATGTTTTATAGTTTAAAGTAATGTCAACATTTATGCTTCATATGCAAAGTTCAATGTCAAGAGATTCTTAAATTAATTTTTCTGTATGTCATCAGGATCATTGATTTGTCATTTTAATTAACCTTAGATTTATTTTTTCATCCTTTAAAAATTTAAATTTAGAGCTAATTTGTAGATTCATTTCTAGCATGAGATTAATTTGTAATGTGAGAAATAACATACAGAGTTCATGGTATTGCTTATCATATTTCTGTGTTCACCTTGCAAAATTATAGTACAATATCACAACAAGGAACCTGACATTGATAAAGCTAAAATTAGGAATATTCATCATGTTTGGAAACATTTTCTCCTACCTCTTTGGAGCCACACTTACTTGCCCTTCTGACATGGCTCTTTATTAGCAGTCCCTGTCAACATGACACTGAATAGACTCACTCTAAGTAGATTCAGAATGGATATTAATTTTAAATAAGAAATACACATAAAACTACCCTATTTACTAGAAAAGAAAACTATTCACAAATGTTTAAACATTTACTTATAATCATCAAAATTTGGAAAAAAAAAAACTAAACAGTTTTGGGCATACCAGATACTACATATCACTAAAAAGAAATATAATACTGATACAATCATCTATATCAATGGATCCATAGAGAGTTATACCAAGTAAAAAGCTAGTACTAGATGACATAGTGTATAATTCCATCTATAAAACATTCTTTGAACAATGAAATCATAGAAAAGAGAATTTATGATTCTTAAGATTACCAGACAACTATCTCTTTTAAAAATAATCCATTAACACCTCTCATTCAAATGTTAACCATTTCAATTACTTTCATGTGGAATTTTATTTTCCAATTGAGTAATACCAAGACAAATTGAAATGCAAATATATATTTTAAGGCTATACTTTTTGTCATATAAAATAGAGCTGTTTCCTATCAATATACAAGTTTTTACTTTATTGATTGAAGTTCTGTTATTTATCATTTTGAATTTATAATTATGTTAGTCTTTTAATTATGTTTTCCCATGCACAGAATTAAAAACTACACTACTCAGTAGTGTACCGACCTCTTTTCCCCAAAATTCCGTTGCCCTCCCCATTTTCAACCCCTCAAATTTAATTTGTGTGACTAGGTTCTTCTATTGTATTGAATTTGACTCTGTTGCCACCTTGCTGTGTATATTTAAGTCCCACATTTGAGAGAGATCACTGCTCATCTATCCCTTTCCCTGAATGACTTCACACAGTATATCATCGAATTTACTTCATGTTGTTTCAAATGCCTGATTTTGTTCTTTTTTAGTACTAAATAGTATTCCACTGTACTTGTAAAAATTTGATAATAAATATGATACCTTATACATTGCTTTTTATTGTCCAGTGACAGTCATCAATAGCTTCACAAATATTTTTCTTTCTTATTATTTTAATGATTATTGCAGTTAGTTAAACACATTTACAATAGCCTCAATACTTAAGGTCTTGATGTATAGTTACTACACTTCATTACCACAAAAGTGCCTTTTGCCTTCCAATAATATGTTCATCTTATTTCTAGTTTACCTTTACATTCTCCTCTCCCCTCCAGTTAGCAATCTCAGTTTTGTAATTCTGGGCATAAATTTGTCATTGTTATTGTCTAGTCCTTTTCTTTGTCTTTCCATATACCACAAATTAGAGAATATGCAACATATGCCCTTTTTCATCTGACTTGTGCTTCACATAATATGGTCCAATTTCTTTCAATTTCCAGCAAATTTCAAGATTGCAACTTTTTACAGGTGCAAAGCATACCACTGTTTATATATCCCACCACTTTCTTATCCACTTGTGCCACGACTTTTTATCCACTTATTTAATATTGGCCATTTAGGATACTTAAATATCCTAGTGATTTTACCAAGAGCTTCAATAAATAGGTATGCATACATATTTTAACTGTTTTTGTATTCTTGATATATATGCCAAAAAGTGGGATAGCTGGGTTATAAAAGACGCTCTGTTATTATTTTAAGTCATTATGCTGTTTTTATAGAGGTTGAATTTGACAATATATCAAACCCACCAACAGTCAAAGAGTTCCCTTTCTAGCACATCCCTTTCAACACTGCTTGATTCCAGTTTTTCTGATATAATTGGTATTCTCACTGGTGTGGGTAGTATCTCATTGTAATTTTTATTCCATTTCCCAGATAACAAGTAAAATACATTGGGGTTTTATTGTATAAAAATTTTGCCTGTTATCCATATAATTATAGATTTTGTGAACTCTCCAGGACTTGGGAGGTATCAATGGCTTTATCCCCAATGATTTGACTCATCTGGCAAAGAAAAATATTAAAATATACCCACATAACATCTCACAACTGCTGCCATGCTAGCAACGTCCTAACTTTACAGCTTCACCACTCATATTGTAAGAGATGCAAGCCATGCCATTGAAATTCACTTGCCCAGTTCTTGGACTGTAGAGCATATATATAGCACCACACCTACAAATTCCACTACACAACAACCCAGTAGAAGTATTCCAACTTAGATGAGAAAGTAGCATAGAATCCGACTAAGTTCAGTAGAAAATAACATAGAAAGCTCATCTAACAAAATCAACTTAGGAAACTCTCAAAGAATGATTTTAATGACCTCCAAGATGAGCTATCACAATTTTCACAAATTCTCTTTTGCCGAACTCTTTTTTGATAATTCCATTAGACGCTTTTTATGGTAACAAGCAATTTAAAATAAAGTGTGTGTTTACCACGGGGCAAGCTTGGGAGTGGGGAGGAAACTAGGTACAATAGTGGAGGGAAGGTCACACTATGGTGGGATTAGAGTTGGAATATTGAATACAAGAAGTAACTGTATTATGAAAATCTTTGTAAAACAGTGTTTACAGTAAAAATATAAATAAACTGAGAAAGTTAAATATGGGACCATTTATAATAGTGTTTTAAATTATGAATTTATTTATGAATAACTTAGATTTAAAAGTTTCTTTTATATGGCCTAAAGAAACCAGGATGAATTAAACACCCTCCTGAATGGAATAAAATATTTGCACACCATATATCACATAAAGGGCTAATATCCAAGATACTCAAAGCACTACAAAAGTCAAAAACAACAAGAATAAAATCCCATTCAAAATTTATGAAAGAAAAATGAACAGGCTAAATTTGTAATTTTCTCCCACTCCTTTCTCATTTATAAGTTTTGCATCAAGTTTTCAATCCAAACTCAAAAGTACATAGGGTTTACTCCTGACTGTGTTCAAGGATCATTTTTGATGGACTCGCTAGACCATATGGAGTTTTAGGGACCCAACCAAGTCTGCTACCTGCAAGGCAAGTGCCCAACATGCTGTACTAGTGCTCTGATGCCAAACCTCCTTCCTATGTTTTTCCTTTCCTCCAAATCTTTCGGCAATTCTATCTCTTTTGCATTGAGTGCTTCCTTGTGACTGGAGAGCACCATGGTAAATTGCATGTCTCGAGATAAGATATTTCGTTTGGGAAACTGTTCCTGATCACACACTTCCTAAACTCAGGTTTAACTTTTTTCTGTGCAATAGTATTCTACATTGCTCGCTGTCATGTGATCTTTTCACAATACATAGAAATTATATTCTCACTTATCCCTATATTCCACTAGCCAGTGATCTATATGAAAACAAAATCTTTAGAAAGGCTTTTTAATGTGTTCTTAGGTTTTAACATTTCACTTAAAAAACATTTGAATGAACAAAGATAAAGGCATATAAAAATATAGAAAATATCAAAATATGAAAAACATACCAAATTAGGAAGATATTTTGAAATTATGAAAAATAAACATGATATATGCACACACAGGTTGTAGGCAGAAAGGCAAAGTATGAAATTATATATCATGCCCTATGCATTTTCAAACTGGAGAGGGAGGCTGCAGCTGGACCCAGAAGACCCCACATGCCAGGATTCCTGCTCCTCTTCTACTGGTATGGCTGGGAATCTGGGCAGACAGCTGACCAAAGGCCTCCTGGGCTGACCACTTAGTCCAGGAGACCGAGATCCCCGCATGCCAGATGGGCCTTCAGGGCCAGGTCTGGCAACTGGGCTCTGCGGGGAGGGGGAGGAGAAAAACTCCTTTCCTATGCATACTGGACCCCCTGCAGCGGTGTCTTTTTCTTATTAATATTTATTAATGTGCGGCAAATATACTTTTAAAGCATTATCTAAAAATGTTCTTTGCCCGCGGGCCACATATTATATTTGTTCCCATTTTGTTTCTTCACTTCAAAATAAGATATATGCAGTGTGCATAGGAATTTGTTCATAGTTTTTATTTTCACTATAGTCTGGTCCTTCAACGGTCTGAGGGACAGTGAATTGACCCCCTGTTTAAAAAGTTTGAGGACCACTGTTCTAGATGGTTCCTAGGAAAGGAAATGGAATGCCAAAGATTTGGATGATAACACACAAATAGATCTTTAAAGTCAGTCTTTATGTGGTCGTGACTTTCTATACTAACTCCAAGCTGAAACCATAAACAATTCATATATATATATATATATATATATATATATAGAGAGAGAGAGAGAGAGAGAGAGAGAGAGGAGTATATAGCCCCTATCATGTATTGCCTCTCCCCTACCCACCCCTGTGTCTCTTCTACCCCCTCATCTCCAATCCTGATCCGTTTTCTTCCCCTAATTTAACCATCTTTACCCTTAGTTCCTAACTTGTTATTCACCAAGACCAACCTCCTGCCCCAACAGACCACCTTCCAGTTCCTCAGTGAAAGACACCCTCTGGGTCCCCATTCTCATGCCTCGGCAAAGAACTACAACCAGCGCACCTGCTGACTCATGCTTGATGGCCCCTCTCAACCCCACCAAATCGTGGACTGTTATATGATACAGGAATCAGCTTCAGCAAAACCCCCAGCTCAAGGACACTATAGGGTTCCATAATGCCACAAAGCATGTCTCAAACTCAATTCCAAGGCCTGTGATACGAAAAGTACCTTGGCTTTTACTCCCGGCAAGAATATATCAAAAGACCTAATTGGGAGTCTTATATTGCCTATGGAAGCTCAATACCTGTATAATAACACATCCTCTTAAGATGTGTATTCCTAAATATACAGGTAGCCTCCTCCACCACTTGTTTTATTCAAATACCTTTTCTTTTTAACTCAGATTTATTTGTTTATTTTTATTTTAATATATACAGTTTTTCTCTATCCTTACCATTCTTGGTGCTGCTTGGTACAAAAAGCCTTGACTGGGATAAAAGCCCAGATCAAAACCAGACCACAGAGACTGTGTGTGCAGCCTGCCATCCTTACCCAGAATAGCACCAGCAACACTGCTGTGGCATCAACTTGTGCCAGTTTTGATATGACAGTGAGGAAAGGACCACATAACCTAAGACCAGGTTGTCCTATCACATCACCTAACACTAAGTGGAAATTAGAAGAGGTATCATCCTTTGAACTGTAAATAACAAGAGCACCAACAATAGATAAATGACTTTGATAACCATGACTGAACAAAACCTACCTTGGGACCAATAAGGAAAACTCTACCCTAGGCTCTATCCCAGGACTCATAACAATAAGATGTTTTATTGCAGAGGCCAAATGTGGACAACAGAGACTGAGCAGAACCTTTGGATCCATAATATCCTAGGCTTCGGCTTAGGGACTGAACGAAAACAGGGACCAAGTGTTACAGAAGACTGAACACAATAACAATGATGGATAGGAACCTCTAGAACAGTAAAGACTCTATCCTAGACCCTGACCTATAACCTGCACAAATACCAAGAATGCTAGCTACAGTGGCTTGATTTTCTCACAAACAACTGAGAGGAAAGTTTCCCGGCACCAGAAAAAAGCCTTTGGGATGGGGTAATGAGTATATATGGAGCCAGGGGTTGATCCCATGATGGTATGCTTCAAACATAGAGAATCCCTGAATCTCTTAGGCCACAGGAATTCCCTTTCTTCCCAATGCTTACTGTGCCTATGCAAAAAAAAAGTGGGGGGGATGCCAAACCCTGCCACTCCAGCACCCCTATGTTTTCTTGGTTTGTTTTGATTTGTTGGTTTTTATTTTCCTTCTCTTTTTTCTTCCACTTTTCTCTTTATTTTTCACTCTTGTGGTTATTATTTGGTGATTTATTTTTATTTTTATTTGCCGGGTGCATTTTTCTTTTTTCTTCTATTTCCATTTTTCTTTTTTTCTCTCTTCTTTCTTTTCTTGGTAGTTGTCACCAAATTTTTTTCTCCTTTTTTCTTATCCTTTTTATCTCCAATGACAGTGAAATGTATGCTCAATCTACAACAAGCTGTAAAGCTGAGACCAGTTGCACTAGCATTCTGGAGGGGTAAAGGAGGGAGATATGGGATACGTGCTAGGAACAGGGGTGGAGGGAGGACAGCACTGGTAGTGGGAATGCCCCTCATTAATTGTCACTATGTACCATAAATGATGCAGTGAAAGATTTGTAATGCACTTTGGTCACAATAAAAATTAAAAAATAATAAAGTCTAAAATTCATTTTAAAAAAAGAAATTATATAGCATGTATGTTTATCATATGTAAATACAGGTGCATCCTGAAAAATGCATTTCCTGGCAAATACACATATATGAATGCTGGTCTAGTGCTGGAGTGTCAGAGAAAGTTAAGATTACATAAGACCTTGAATGCCAGGATGAATTATTTCAACTTAAGGCTTCTTTCATATATTGTTTCTCCTGAAATATTAGGGGAAAATTAGCAAAGTAAAAGCAGCACAATTTATTGGGCTTGAATACTTTTTATTTACTCATTTTTATCAGCCATTACTGAGATAGTATTTTTTAATTTTAATTGTTTTTACTTTCCAGTATTTGCTACATAGAGTATTGCCTAAAATTATAAACTTTAGGATTAGTGAGAAATGAATTTTTCTCTTGAGTTTTTTGAAATTACTTACAGCTTTGTAAGAAATCATTTGTTGAGATAGTATTTTAAATTCTCTAATTGTAAGGATAAAGTTATCCAAGCTATGATAAATGTACATTGATAGGCAACCATCATTGCAATTGGGACATGTATTTCTTTCACCTTCAAAAATGTCTTCATATCCCTTTTGTATAAAGTCCTTAGAACTAGACCTGGCAATAATTTGTTGATTTTCCATATGTATAGGTTGCCATTTCAAGAATGCTATCTAAGTGAACACTTAAATTGCATATAACCTTTTAGCTAAGGTTTCTTTCACTTAGCATAAGATGTCTTTTATAGTTATCTATGTATGATACATACCTTATCAATAATCCACCCCAAAGTTTAAATGTACCACTCGCTATTTACTGTTTTCATTCAAATATTTTAAAAATTATTCCTGTTGGGGCTACTGTCTAAAATTCTGCTATCAGGCTGGAGATATTGTACAGGAGGTGAGGGCTTTGTCTTGCATGATGAAAAATTCCATTCAATATACAGCACCATAAGGTACCCTCAGCACCAACAGCAGTGACCTCTTAACACAGAGCTAGAAATAACCCTGAATACTGCCAGGTATGGCTCCAAAAAACCTTCCCCAATTTTGTTATGAAGTCAAGTAGCAGTAATTCTATCAGTAGTGTGCTTTCCTAGCCTCTCAACTGAGGAACGTGACTGGCAAGAGAATTAATTGTTCTGAAACACTGTTGAACTTAACTCCTCTCCTCCTCCATCAAAATACTATTTTTATAAGAATATGGATATTGGTAAATATAAGCTAAAAATATAAAGGTATTTTTCTACTTTCTCCATTGAATACTTTTGTGAACACAGAATAATTATAGTTTCTCAAATATTTGTGTCTTCTATCACCATCCTGCTTTCTTTATTTCCCGATCTGAATTACTTCCTTCTATTTCTGTACCTCTTTTCTCTCCTTATTTTACTTTCCCCCCTCTTCCTATATTTTCCATCCATCCTCTTCCTCTACTCCATTCTCTTTCTTCTTCTATTTCTTTTTTATACCCTGTCATCTACTAGTACAAAAGTTACATGTACAAATTGTTTAAGTTAAAGCCATAGCCAATTTACATGAACTGCTACACCGCACAAGCATTTTGTGCACTACCAACTCATTTTATTTACTTGTTTAAGCGTCAGAGTACTAAGCACGCAGATCCATTTCTATCATAAAGATCACATCAGTCAATTACACCTAATTTCTTATAGTGATTCTGAGAATTTCAGATGGATAGAGCTTTTATGTTGTGTTTTAAATAACACATTGTTGATTCCCTATGCTACATTCCACTGCTAATACTCTTTGCCCCCCTTTCCCATTAAATCTCTGATGTTTTGACAAATTGGAGTCATTAGTATTTCAGCCCTCTGTAATAGGTTTAATCATTCCGGCAGTGATGTTCCATGTTCAAACTTTTGTATTAGCAAATCCCCCCTTTTCCTCATTAAGTAGAAATCTGATATTTAAACATCCGAAATTAGTGCTTCAGGTGCACTTTCAGCCCACCCATGAGGATGTGTTCTCAGATTGCTATGTCCATTGCCAATGAGCATTTGTGGGACCAAAGAAGTTCATTTTATAACTTTATTAGAAATGCTTCTTTTGTACCTATTCTTTATTTTACAAAGCTCTGGCTTAAGTCTCTGTACTAGCTAACCACAATTCTGTTTCCTTTCCCAGGGCCTTGAAGCACTTTCTAAAAAATGAAATGTGGAGACTGCAGGAAGTAAGTGCTGCTTGCTATGGGTGTAGAAGCACAAGAAAATGGAAGGAATGAAAAGGAACTGCAGGGAAGTATGGTGTTAAGAGCATGCATAGAAGCAATACCAGTGTCAATTATCAAATTGGTAATAATGTATGTTTACTTTGTTACTGTATTGGTGTGGTGCTTACTAATATTTGTTAAGGACTAATATTCATCAGAGATATATGACTATAGTTTCCCTTTTGTGTGGTGTTTTTGCTTTGCATATCAGGGCAACTGCAGTGAGACAAGATGGGGAGAAGTTGAGGGGTACACTGAGTCAATGATTGAGAGAAACATTCTGGGGGATTAAGGGTGGTGTTGGAACTTAAGCGTATAAAAACCTATCATTGTGATTATTATAAATTAGTGTCTAAATAAATTTTACTGAATTAAAGAACCATGATTTATAAATATATAGATAATTGAGTTTTAGGCATACAATCTTTCAATATCAATCCCACCATTAATGTAGACTTCCCTGTACTGCTATTTTTAGGCTCTTTCCCTCCACTTTCACCCCTTTCCATACCTCCACCCACCCAATGCCTGCCCCCTTGACCGTCACATTTTAAAGTTCAATGGTCGCAACTTAGTTCTCAGATTTTCAGTGTTGTTGAGTCTGTGCCTTGGATATATACCACTCTAAAACTCTTTCACATCACAGGAATACCCTAGGAACCTGACCCTTGTTCCCTTACTACTTCTCTTTCCCACCTTCTAGAAAAAAATAATGAAATTGGAACACTTCTATCTTCTGAAATAGCTTTAGAGAGAAAGAACAAAATAAGTGAAAGGGGAGAGAAGGAGAAAAGGACAAGGTGGAAGGGGGAAAGTGTGAGAGGAGAAAATGATATAGAATACAAAGACAACTTCTACCTCCACTTTCTCTTCTAGCATTCCATCCTTTGCCAAATAAGGGAACTCCAATCAGCCTCCCACCAGCATTATTTTACTATTTTTGCTCTTTCTTTGTTAGTTGTGGTTCTAGCCAAATGTTCCCCCATACTGCTATTTTCGTCTAACACTTCAAGTACATATCTGCCAAGTACAGGACTGTGCCGTACTATCACTCCCTTGTTTCTGACTCAATATTTCTATCAATGCAGACGAAGATGGATTTACTTTGCCATGCATCCACAGAACACAAAGGAATAACATTGAGCTTACAGTCCCATATAACCCCTAAATCTTTTTTAAACATGTGTTTCTTGCTATTTAGCCACATCTCCTTCTCAGTTTATCTGCTGCTTTTGTTTATATAGAATCCAAAAAGCCGCATTCAATAGGCATGCCTCCTATTTTGTAAACATTTGCAAATGATTTTGATGCATGTATTATTAAGCTTATTTCAGAGATTTGTAAAAATAACTTCCATCAATTTTGTAGTCAAGTAAATGTTCCCTTTTGTTTTGTTTTGTTTTGCTTAGTCCAAATGTAGTCACAGATAATTAAACATTCAAGGGGATTTTATATTTTCAAAGTTCATCTTTCAAGTGTTTAAATGTCCTCAAATTTTACCTGCTGTAAAATAATAGATTTGAACTATTCATTTTGTTATCTGTTGAAGGACAAGATTTTTTAAAGTGGTGTATGCTTATGTTGTCTGTAGTCTTCAAAATTGGTGCAAGACTGCAAAAAAAAAGTGATAGTCCATTACTGCTGGGTAATAGGCAGCATCACAAATCAAACTCCTTTCTTTTTTGCATATATTTACCTAGCTTAATATTGATATGGTCACAAATAAGGTATATAAATGAGATGGGCAATGTATCTCAGGAGATGTTCAGACTTTTAGTATTTATGTGTACCTACTGTGTTTTTAAACTTGGAACTGATACAAATTCTTTAGAGGCAAAATTAAAACTGCATTAAAGTACACTATCTCACTTTCTTATCGTGTAATAATAGTTTTAGAAAAAGATCTTAGAGAAAGAGCTCTGTTGATGTTTCATATTTGAATGATTTCCAACAGATGACATGCAATTTTAAGGTGGTAGATGTATGAAACTACAGGATGGTCTTTTCTTTTAGAGGAAAATGTGTTATTATTACCTTTGATTTCTTTCCCTAACTTCTGAGGGAACACAAATTTAAAGAAAACTTTTTCAATCTAGGATACATAATTACCATATTTTTACTTCTCGGCTTATGTCTAGTCCTTTCATTACTGGTTAGAATCCTATTCAAGAAGCATCTTTCAAAAGTATCATAAGTTATTATGTTCATTATCAGTTATAATAACTATATTATATATGAAAAATCAACATTCACTCCAAAGACACCATTGCCTATAAATAGATTGGGCCTTTTTTCCTCTTGCAATTAGGTGTGTATACTAAACTACCTAAGGAAATAAGCTTTAGCCCTGTGTTCCTAGCCTCTATTTAGCAGCATTGTTGTAAAGTTAAATGAACAAAATGGATCTATGAGCACTTTGGGGGAAAGGAACAACGGTGCTGCACATAGATAAAGAATTATAATAACAATAATGACAGTCATCAGATTTGACCTAATGAAAATTGGACAACTGAGCTAAAAGCAATTTTACAAACCTTTCATAACTATCTTCTTTTGTTGTTTGTTTTTTGTTGTTTCCATGGTGATCTGTATTTTATAAAAAGCTTACCATTTGGATTAATTGCCCCTTTCACTTCAACCTTCTCTACACTTCACTCTCTAAAAGTTCCCCACCAACAGTTCATTTAATCAAAACTAAGTAAAATCAACTAAACAGCTAATTATCTCAGTAAAAATGGTCTAAGTACATCTTGATTATCCAAGTTGAGTTTTGAAAAAGTTGAAAAAAGTTTTCCCTGAAAATGTTCTCATAGCCAGGTGTAAAAGCTGGGAATGGCTTTCTTATGGAGCGACTAAGGAGATTCGTTTGAAGGTGCCAAGGAAAAAAGATCAACAGAAGCAATAGAAAGAAAAAGATTGCTATGATTTCAATGATTAAATGCTCCTTATTTTTCTAAAACCATATATAAATAAAATATATACATATACAAACATACCCACATTTTATTTTTTTAGTTCTTTGTTTTGTTTATCCAAAGTTCTGATTTATAAAGAATGATTTATAAAGAAAAATTTAGCTTTAGCTTATGCTTAGAGAAATGTTTCAAGACTCCCAGTAATGTTTTTAATCCCAGAATCTATATATTTTTATGTTTTAGTGGGTTTATTTATTCTCTTTTGCTAGTAAGTCCCCAATTAATGTCATTAATGGAATCTGAAAAATGAAAATTTTAAACAAAATTAATAATAAAAAGAAAGCAATAATTAAATAATTTTATTTTAACACTGAGAAAAATGTAATCACTGGTATAAGTTGGTGATAAATGGCAATATTTAAAATTTTACTACAGATATTTATTTGTATACAAGTACATTATAAGATATAATTATAATATGTAATTATAGTTAATAATGTGTGGTATGTGAATATAAAATTCATGAGTTCATATAAACATAATACATTAAATTTTATAATATATTATATCTCACATTAATTTAAAAATACATAACAATAAATTTTTATACCACATGAATATATATACAAATATATTTTCACTTTTTTATTCAATAACTAGAGGTACAGAGGTATAAAAATTGTTGATCATTGAGTTTCAGTTGCACAGTGTTCCAACACCTATCCCTTCACCTATCCTCTCATCAGCATTCATTTCTCAGCACCAATTTCCCAAGTTTCCCTCCCCAGCCTGCCTGCCTCTATGGCAAACAGTTCTCTCTCTCCTTTCTATCTCTCTGTCTCTCTCTCCCAAGTTTTTCTTCCCAGCCTGCCTGCCTCTATGGCAAACAGTTCTCTCTCTCCTTTCTCTCTCTCTCCTCTCTCTCTCTCTCTCTCTCTCTCTCTCTCTCTCTCTCTCTCTCTCTCCTTTTCTCCCCAGCCTGCCTGCCTCTATGGCAAACAGTTCTCTCTCTCTTTCTCTCTTTCTCTCTGTCTCTCTCTCTCCCAAGTTTCCCTCCCCAGCCTGCCTGCCTCTATGGCAGACAGTTCTCTCTCCCTCCCTCCCTCCCTCCCTCCCTCCCTCCCTCCCTCCCTCCCTCCCTCTCTCTCTCTCTCTCTCTCTCTCTCTCTCTCTGTTACCTTCTCACCTTGGTTTGCGATATTGTGGCTGAAAGTGTATCATGCACATTGGTGTTCCTCCTTATAGCACCCAGTTTTTGTCCAGAGTGATCATTTTCAATTATTATTGTCATAATGGTCCTTTCACTGTAGGAGCTACACTCACCCCACTACTATTATATTTGCATTGTATTTTTGTATTTGTATTGCACATTATTCACATACTATGTTATTCTATATTTCTCAAATAACTGTGATCATTTTATGCATAACCCTCTCCTAATTTATTACACACAGCACAATACTCTATTTCTTTCCATGTATAAGCAAATTTCATAACATAATATTTTCTAACAGTTACATAGTATTCTACAATGTAGATCTATCATAGCTTCTTTATACACGCATCTATTCTCAGGCATCTGGGATGTTTCCAGATTCTGGCTACTGTAAGTAGTGCTGAAATGTGTGAATGTCTTTTTTGCATTGTGTTCACAGTATATAAATGCAAGGTATATCTCAATGTTTATTTCAAAGAGCAGAATTTCTGGGCCTAATGGAAGTTCAATTTCTACTTTGCTTGTTTTGTAAGAATGTCCATATTGTTTTCCAGAAAGACTGAACTAGTTGACACTTCCACAAGCAGTGATGAGATTCCCTTTCTCTCCACATCCATGCCAACACTGTTCTTGTTCTTTGTGACATGTACCAGTATCTGTGATATGGAATAATATCTCAATGTTGTTTTTATTTTCATACACCTGATGGTTAATGATGTATAGATTTTTTATGTGAATTTTGCCATCTAAATTTTTTCTTTGTGAAATTTCTGCAACATTTCCCCCCATTTTTGGATGGGGCTAGATGAAATTTCTTTTTTGTTTTGTTTTTCAGCCACACCCGGTGACACTCAGGGGTGGCTATGCCTTCAGAAATCGCTCATGGCTTGGGGGACCATATGGGACACCCAGAATCGGACAGAGGTCTATCCTGGATCAGCCACGTACAAGGCAAACACCCTACCGCTGCATTATCGCTGCAGACCCAGATATTTCTTGTTAAATTCTACCAGTGCCTTATATATCGTAGATATTAACCCCTTTTCAAATGCATATTGGGTGAAAATTTCATGCATTCTGTGGACAGTCTTTGTATTCTTATATTTGTTTCCTTGGAGGTGCAGAAGCTTCTTAATTTAATGTCATATTTGTTTTACTTGGCTTCTGTCAATGGTGTTTCATCCTTGAAAATGATTTTAATTTCAATGTCATGGAGAGTTCTGCATACATTTTTCTTTCTGTACTTCATTGATTCAGGTCTAATATCAAGGTCTTTACTCTATTTTGATTTTTTGTGCATGCTGTTAAAAAGAGGTATGAGGGTTTTTTTAATGTAGATGACCATTATTCCCAGTATCATTTGTTGAAGTGGCTTTCCTTGCTCCATTTCACTTTTCTTTGCTCCTTTACTGAGATTAACTGTTCATACGACTGAAGGACTGTCTCAGGATATTCAACTCTGTTCCCTTGATCTGGAGGGAATGTCTTTATTTCAATACCATGCTGTTTTAATTACTAATACTTTTTAGTACAATTTGAAGTTGGGAAAAGTTATGCTTCACATGTCCTTATTCTCAAATATTGTATTAAATATTTGAGAAATTTTATTGCTCCACATTAATTTCAGGAGTGTTTGATGTATTTATTTGAAAAAAAATCATGGGTATCCTGCATTGGAGAACATTGCCATTTTGATGATATGAATTCTCCCAATATTTAAGGAGGGTATTTATTTCCATTTTCTCATGTCCTCTTTTATTTCTTTAGATAGTGTTTTGTTTTGTTTATAGGTCTCTCTCCACTTTAGTTAGGCTGGTTTCAAGGTACTTGATTTTCTGAGGCACAATTACGAATGAGATTATTTTTAATATCTCTTTTCTTTCATTCTTTGTATATAGAAAAGCCATGGATTTTTGCATATTAATTTTGTTCTCTGACACTTTACTATAAAAATCTATTGTTTCTAGAAGCTTATAGTGGACTCTTTAGTGTTTTCCAAACATAGTATAATTTCATCTTCAAATAAGGAAAACTTGACTTCTTTTCCTATCTAGATTCCTTGTTATCATTTTATTGCCTAAATATTATGGCAACTACTTTCAGTGGTATAATGAATAGAAGTGGTGAATGTTTTATTGAGGGCTGGAGATCAACTTTCAGCTGTGTTAGTGGCTGCAAGTTCACAGTCATAGTGCTAGCTTCTGAAGTCCAGGTGCAGTCTGGTGCAGACAGCTCTCTTGTGGGTGAGTGGCCTTTGACATGTATGCACATCTGGCGACCCTATTTGGTACTGTGGCACTGGCATCTTAATATATATGTATATTTATATATTAATAAATATATATTTGAACCAAACTCAAATATATATATTTGGATTCTGGAACAACATAGATTTGAAGTGCCCAGATCCATGTGTAAAGAGGTAGTCACAATTTATGATTCAATAAATACACTTCTGTAAATGCATTTTCTCTTCTTTATTACTTGCTCGCTTTGTAATGTATATTCTTGTAAGAATATATAATGCATGTAACATTCAAAATATTTGCATACTTACTGCTTATTTTATCTTCTCTATAATGTTTTTTTTATCAATAGAAGTACTTAAGTTCAGCTGACTGGAAAGTTAAATGTGGGACTGAAGTCATTAAGCAAAGGTTTAACGAGCTTCCCTTGCATGCAACCAACCCCAATTCAATCCCTACACCACATGGACCCCAAGCACCATGACAATTAAAAAGTATAAGACTACCATATTTTCCGGCGTATAAGATGACTTTTGAAACAAAAAAAAGTCAACTGAAAATCGGGTGTCGTCTTATACGCCGAGTATATCCCGAAAAATGTTTCAATATGCCGCTAAACGAAAATTGTCTGAATATTACCACAAAACGAATTTTCCAACTCGATCCTGCACCAATCACTGCAAGGCTGCTTGGACCACCTCTCTAACTCAGCCAATCCAAATAGGCTTTTTATGCATGCAAATTAGACAACGTTCTGGACCCGAATCTACACTGTAAAAAGCCCGCTCAGATTGGCCAGAGTCAGAGAGGAAGTCTATTACAGTATATCCTTTGAACCTTTGCTTGTTGTGATTGGCTCACTGTGGTACATGAGCACAGGAGCACATACAGCACGTGCAGCACAGGAACATTCTGTCTGATACAGAGAATATAGGCCTAAACCTATGTTTTAACTGCAAAATTAGGGGGTCGTCTTATATGCCCGGTTGTCTTATACGCCAGAAAATACGGTAGTGGTGTGCTCAAAATCATATTCTTATCCCCCAAAATTATTTAATGTGGATTTTTGCTGCATAGTACTTGATTCAGGGCCAGGAAGAAAACCCCTACAAAGAAGCAGCAGTTAGAGATATAATTTCTAAGTTCATAGGACAGGAGAGTGGATGCACTCATAACCTAACATCTGAAATAATTTAATGATGAGCTCTGTCTGTATGTATATATACATAAACATATATGTACAAGTATAGGTGCACATTTTTCTGAACCACAAAAAGTAAGTTGGGGGCCGGCATGGTGGCACTAGAGGTAAGGTGTCTGCCTTGCCAGCGCTAGCCTAGGACGAACCACGGTTCGATCCCCTGGCGTTCCATCTGGTCCCCCAAGCCAGGAGTGACTTCTGAGCGCATAGCCAGGAGTAACCCCTGAGCATTACCGGATGTGGCCCAAAAACCAAAAAAAGGAAAAAAAAAGTTGAAAATTATAGTTTTGAGATATTATTGCATATTTGGAAAAAAGGTATCATTTCTCAATTCTTCATATTTTTTTTGGTTTTTCGGGCCACACCCGTTTGATGCTCAGGGGTTAATCCTGGCTAAGCACTCAGAAATTGCCCCTGGCTTGGGGGTACCATATGGGACGCTGGGGGATCGAACCGCAGTCCATCCTATGTTAGCGCTTGCAAGGCAGACAGCTTACCTCTAGCGCCATCTCGCCGGCTGCAATTCTTCATATTTTATTTCTTAGTTTTGGCTGGAAATATGGTGGCAATTTAGCCTTTCATATCTCACTTCATTGAACAGCACACGATTCCACAGATTTTGTCTTTACATTTTTTCTCTTCCTTCCTTTTAATATTTTAATTCACTTAGTTATTAAAAATTCCAATTCCTTTCTAGGTAAATTGCAATCTTCAAAGTCATATGACCTAGAAAAAAACTATAGTTTGATTGCTGAGTACACTGTGTGGTCTTGGGCAAGTTCCTTGACCTCTCTAGTTCTCAGTTTGTTCATGTGTAAAAAATTACAACTAGCTACATATCATTCTTAAATAAGTGTCTGGCTTGCTTAGCATTCAAAAAATCTTACTAGCTTTTCCTTGTTTTTTTTTTTTTGCTACCCTTTATATTATTGATGCTGTTGTAATGTGAATGTAGATATCACAATGTAAAGAAAACATTTAGCATGATCTCCATCAAAGAGTAAGCCTGTAAATAATATTTTCTATTATTAGTATTATTTTGTTATTAAACAGAGGAGATAAAGATATGAGTAAGTAAGCCTCTCTTCTAAAAGAAATACCCATCCAGTAATTCCAGCTACAGATTAATCAGAGGTATTTCAGAGTTTGGTTCAAATGTGAATTCATCCATGACGCTTTCACAAATCCCCTATACTAGAACAAATTTAATATTGCTCTTGACTACATTTCCATGGCCCCTTTTGCCCCAGTTCTTCTTATCAAATTTAAAGCACTGTGTATGTTTGTTTTCACTTGTCTATGGACTCTTGTTCTACTTCATATTTTTGTTACTAGAAGGACATTAATGTGTTGCATTAATATTTTAGCACTCAGCATATACATAGGGAATTGCATTTTGTCCTTTTTTCCACCTGAGTTTGGGTTAAAAGAATAAACATCAGGGCAAGAAAGCATATCTTCTCTATTTCACAATGAGTTTCAAAATATGGAACAGACACTACTCTGGAGGTCACAAGCACAACTTTCCACTTCATTTTGGGTCTGTGCTAAGTTCTACTTGCTAAAGTTTTGGCGCCATCTTACAGCTATTTCAAGTGGGATTCTTTCATGGTGTACATATTTTTAAAATATTGTCATGCTGTGCCCAGGATAGTCACAGAACTTCCACAGCAAGTGCTCCTTGTTGAAGTATGGAGTTATTAATAATGACAAGTCATTTGGATACTTTAATTAGTGCCCAGTTCTATTTCCATTAGTGAATATATATTTTAACGTAATAGTGCCTAACAATAATTGCAGTGTTGTTTCCTTGCAGTGCAACTTCTGGACAATACTATCCAAATTTTCTAAAGAGTCTGCTAAAATACTTAGAAAAATCTGTAAATAAAGTTCACATATTTAATGCAAAAATATTTTATTTTAAGGACCAAACATTTCTTTGACTACTTATTAAACATGTAGAAACTTCCTATATTTATCTAATACATATAACCCTATTCTCCAATTATTCATTTAATTGTGAACAAAGGGTCTCAAGAAAATATTTGACAAGGACATAAAAAATCTCATGCATACTGTAGACACTACAAAAGACAGTTAATAATTTCTGTGATCATAGTTTATAGAAAAAGTCAGTTTTATATCTTTAATGATGATAATGATAACTTATAAAACTAACTCATGTTCAAGCATTAGAAAGTATCTTTAGAAAAAGGTTTTCTAAAATACCAGTTAATACGTGTTCTTTTATTTTTTGATCACTAATATATCCTCAGAACTCGAAAGTAAAGTAGGTATGAAAATATTTTAATAATTGTACAAATGAATCAATCCCATTTGCTTAAGATATCATAGTCCCAAAGCACTCTGAACACTAAAGACTATTATAAATGTGTAGACATCAAGTAGCTGCTCTAATTTTTATTAGGTGAATCCCATTCAGAAATTACACAAATTTCTTGAATCAATTTTCAATACTTCTGAGAATTCGGCTGAAATCAGCTTTTGCATTTGAATTTATTGGGCCTAATTTTTCTTTTCTTTTTTTCTTTAATAACATATTCCACTTTGAACTGTCTTCCTCTATAACTTACTAAAAGTCATATGGTTGGACACAAGACTGAATCTCATTTAAAAATTACCAAATCTCTGAACAGGGTCAGTCATTTCATACAAGGTATGTAGTGCATGCAACTCTAATTGTACTACCCCATATCCGGTTTTTGTTTACTTTTGAAACAGAAACCTGAACTAGTTGGAGCCTGAATAAGAGAAACAGGTGGACTGTCAGCTCAAAAATTGTCCTCTGAACTCTGTTTCTGAGGATCTGTGCCTGAGGATGCATTAGCATGAATAACATCAGGGAGCATTAGAAGCTAGGGAAGGTCATTTTCTGCTTGAATAGAAGTTCTCCCTTTAGATCTAGATTGTGACCTGGCTTTTTCAATTTGGCACAGATAAACAAATGTTACTAGTATTTGCTAAGGGCACACATGACTCTTAATGATCTGGCTCTTGTCTGTTTCTCAAGCTTCCTTTCCTACAGCAACTCTCCACATACCTTGTACTGACATACTATGTAGTTCTTTGCTTTTTTTTTTTTTTTTGAATCATATATTGAAAGTCGGGGCTATACCACATGAGCAAGGCAGAAAATTTTGGAGTAATAAAAATCATAGGTGCCCTCACTAAGTTTGGAGAACTTGGAAGAATAATCTCCTAATTATTACCAATCTGAAATAAGTATTTTCCCCTACGTTCCCAGATGCCTAATTTGATGGTGTCTTTCAAAACACCTTTTTCTTCATTATACTTAGCTGTGAACATATCACCCAGTAGATTATAATCTTGACAGCAGAGTTTTTCTTCATTTTATTACTATTCTTATTACTTTCTTTTTTTTGTTTTTTTTTGGGGGGGGGGTTTTGGGATCACACCCGTTTGATGTTCAGGGGTTACTCCTGGCTAAGCACTCAGAAATTGCCCCTGGCTTAGGGGGACCATATGGGATGCTGGGGGGATCGAAACGCGGTCCTTCCTTGGCTAGCACTTGCAAGGCAGACACCTTACCTCTAGCACCACTTCACCGGCCCCTTCTTATCACTTTCTATAACACTCTAGATATAATAAAAGAAACTAGATAAAAATGTTAATTGCTGAAAAATAAAGTGGATATTATCGAACATGAATGGGTATCCATCCACCCCTCCCCAGTACTGTATGTTTCCACTTACACCATCTTCATCAATATAAATGTCAGATATTATTATAAAGAGATCATTTTAAGATAACATGTTTAGACTAAGGCCAACAGAGAGTTCTATATTCAGATTTAACTTGCATTTATTGAATACTTATTTGACTGATGAGGAGATGGGGACTCAAATAACTTTCAGTAGCATGCCAAATATGACACGATTACACAGCTAGTCAGAAGCTCTGCCAGGAGTGAAACTCAAGCCCCCTGACACAAAGTCAAAATCTCTTTCCAAAAACACTAAAACATTTAAATGAACTTCTCTTACTCTGTATAATTCTAATATGCCTAGTTGCTTAATCAGAAACATACTTTGTGTACCCTCAGCCATGAAGAAGCTAAATATTCTGAATAAAAAAGTTATTTTATGTAAATATTTGTTCACATAGTTATGTATTTATGCCTTCATTTACATTGTGTTTTTATATTTATGAATTTGGACATTTAACATATTTATGTGTCTATTTAACATATGTAAATGAATTTACCATATTTAAGTGTTTATAACACATACATTTTTTATGCATTTAAGTATTTCTCTATCTTACCTATAGGACTATGAAGGGCTTATGCTAATATTATTATAAAAGAATACATCAGTTAATTATGCCTTAATTAATTTATTACAGTGTTTCTGAGGATTTTAGTTTGAAATTTTATGAAAGGAACCCAATTTTTGTGTGTGAAGCAGATAGTTTTTGTCGAATGAAATTTACTCAGAAAGAAGAAATAGGGAGGAAATATGTGTTCTAGAGAGAGAGAGAGCACAGAGTTCTCCAGCATGGAAAAAGCAGAAAAAGAGATACATGTTCAAGGGAGAACACAGGCTTGAAAGAGCAGCCAAAAAGTACCCAGTTCTTGAGCTTCTGGGAGAGAGGACAAAGAGAGAGAGCAGCTTTGTTCAGAACCAAATTGCCTAGCTTCAGAAATATCTCAAAGCTAACAGAAGCTGTAGCTACGAGAGCAGGGAAAAGGAAAACAAAAACTAAAATGACCTATGCTTCAAAGCGGTGAGAAAAAAATGTTGAAAACAAGCTTAGGAGCAAACAGGAAGTACTGTGATACCACAGAGAGTTCAAGAGATCTATCTGGCTTGGAGGAGCAACAGACAGGACCAAAAGAGACAGGGCCATTATGATGGAGATAATGTTTTTCACCCAGAAAGTGGTAAAATGATCATGTGGATAGTTTAAAATGTACACAAGAAAAACTGATCAGAAACAATGGAACAGTGATGAATGAAATCACTGGATTTAAAGAAACCATAAGAGAAGAAAATCCCTGAAAAAATGCCATGACAGGATTAGTACAAGTGAGGGCAAAATTGAATTTTAATCTCTAGAGATAAATTTTTAGCAAACCATATCATACAAGCTCTGTACCATATAAGAAAATAAAATGGATATCGAAAATATTTCAAAGAAGGATAATAATTGTGTTCTAGACTTCCTTGAAGGTGCAGATAATGAGATTAACCTTGAAATCATTATTAAAGAAATCATTAGAAAAGTAATTTTTCAGAGCTAAATACAGATCTTAGCTTACACAAGGAGAAAATTTACAGGTCTCCACTCAAATATGCATCTCAAAGTCCAAGGAAATTAATTGTTCCATTCTTAAACTTGAAAGAAATTATCCTATTAGTTGCTCAGAAAAAAAAAGAAGTGATTTTCAAAAGCTTACAGGTAAGGCTGAAACGTGGCAATGCCTTAAATACAGTAAGAAATAAAGTTGGATCAAAATCTACAACCTACTGAAGTTTCTAGATCTAAGGGATAAATCATGAAACTTGTTAGAAAATGTAATGTTGACTAATCATTAAGTATGTGTGTATAAAGCTGCATCTGTAGACACATACATATAGATGAGTATAAACATTTACATTGATAGATATATAGATAGATGGTAGATAAAGAATAGACAAAATAAAATGAAAGGTATGAGGAAGAAATAAATGGGGATGTATGAATAAATACAAGATAATAAAAGTGAGTGGGATGGAGAATATTAGAATATGTTGGCTACATTGCAAAATAAATTTTATATATGACTATAATAATAAACTATATAAAACTAACCAACTTTTTAAAAGTAAAGGCTCCCATACCCTTGCTGTTACAGAGTACTAGATATGTTATAAAATGTGACCTTATCCTAGGACGCAAAACAAGTAAAAATGAAGAAATACTTGTACCTTGAAATAATTGTCTATAAATGTCTGCTTTTAAGAACATTGTGAACAGTGGGTGATGTTGCAGTGATGTGTTTATAAACTGCTAATTTCTGTTGTTCTTGCAGTTTTAGACATCTCCATTTAACTTTAATTATATAATTGTTTAATCATACAATAAATGGAACTCAAAGAACTCGACTGTTCACTTTTATACTTTTCTTTAGACAAGTGATTAAAATTCCCGAGTAGCGTTCCCTACCCATTCTCTCCCGTTGGCCATGAAAATGCCTACAATTTGGACACACTGAAGGCCAGTCAGACTGAAACAGAAAAAGGCTTTTCTGGCACTGACACTTGAAAGTATTCTGCCTGAATCAGACCTAAACTGCTCATAGGAGCCACTTTGTAAGTTCAGCGCAGGCAGTGGGACTGAACCCATTTTCCTTGTGGGGCCATGAACTTTTATCTGACACATGAAAGGGACCACTGAAACAGCTTGTAACCAGCCCTCCGAGCACTTCTTTATGTCTCTCTATAATGCCCCTTTCCCAATGTACTCAGCTGCACAAATCTTACAGGTACACATAGAGCTTCTTGCTGTTTCTCATAAAAGAAATGCATCTTGTGGTGCTAAGAAAATTGTTATTTTGAGACAGTGGACCAGAAACGCACCATTTTGGTAAATGGTGCAGGAGCCACACAGAACTTTGTAGACCTCCTCCTAGATTGGAAGACAACAAAACCTCATTTGCTCTATTCAACCATAAACTTTAAGCTAAATTCACCTTGGTCATCACACTGTTCTTTTTCTTTTCTTTGAGACAGGTATCCAGAAACCTGATCATAAAAGCTTCTATATGAACTTTGCCTAACAATGCCTTATTGTTTACAATGAATGTTTTGATTAAATACATTTCTGTTCTGGTTCAACACTTGCATTTGATTTATTCTTAGGATTTTTCTTCACAGTCCTGAAAAATGCCCTTAGCTTAGCTTCTGGAAGTGACAGTACCCCCAAATTGTACTCTTAGTAATTGAATTGCTCCACAAAGGGTATTTTGAAGCTGAAGCTCTGTAGGTGGGCCACTTTCTACCTCACAAAGCAGTTACAGCCCACTTCTAAAGACCAACCCCCAACAAGCTTGTATGATTGAGCCAACTCAGTCTCCCAGAAGAATGCCACTAGAATTTTCCTTAGTTTCTTATTTCCCTACTCTACGTATATTCTCTAGCACAGAAAAAGACCAATCTTATTTGTTGAGTGAAAAAGGGTGATTAAACATCCTAGCAACATTTTAGTGTACCATATATTTGACACAGTACTTATGTGACTTATAACAGCAATGAAACAGAGGAGGGTTGTGGACCACAGTACTCATCATTCTTTGGAGCATATAAGAAAATTATCTGGGTTTTTGGTAGTTTGGAAATACTCCAATTTACTAGTGAGAACGCTGTTCTGAAACATCAAACTAGAAGAAAGTGGTTTGCTTGTGAATATTTAACAGACAGCTATTTAGGGAGAAAAAATATCTGATTTGCAGTATTTTCTTATTCCATGCTGCAAATTCTTTGGCCATGACAAAATTACAAATCACCAGCATCTATACTGCTGAATAATATGTTGGTATAATATGAGTACTATGGCACTTCTGAGCCAATACTAGCTAGCTCAAACAAAACAATGACATGAGATTAGCTTTGCCCTGTGATTTCCCGGCCATATTTGTTTAGATTTAAAACCAAATTCACCATAGGACCAGAGAGAGAGAGTACAGGAATTAAGGTGCATGTCTCATGACCCTGGTTTAATCACTAGTACCATATGCTTTCCAGAACATTGCCAGTAGCAGTCCTAAATGCCTCTAAATATTGACTCAATGGCCCCTAAAGCTATAAGCAACACCAGTGTAGCCTGGGTAATCCCTAGTACTCCAGGTTCCAAGAAACTCAGCATCCTCTGCCCATTACATTCAATCCCTTGGCTTAGTTGGCCTAGAATCTCTGGCAGGGTGCTTACCTCATGTAAAATTATCCTACACTAGACTCAATAATTAAGAAAGCCTTTTTTAAATAACCTCGTGCATATGAAAGGTACTTGGTGCCTCAACTCCTTTGAGAACCACCATGTCGAACCTTTATTGGTGCTCATCTGGATCCTAAACACAGCTTTTGTTGCCCATATTTCTCACAAAAGAAATAATTTAGAGAGCTCAGAAAACCTTTCTTACAAATCACTTTAGTCAAGCTCTTTAATTCTCCACATTCCCTATCTCAATATATATAACAAGTAATAAGTAAAACTTTATATTTATGCTATCATGCAATGTTCACACTTTGAAATAAAAATTTTTGAAAAGCCTAAAAATCCATAAAAGGTAATTCTTAATCTTTTAACAGGAGGAACACTCTTCTAGTTCTCATGTTCAAAGTGTAAGAATGAGAAGGTCATGGTTCAAGAAAATTTCTGTTTTATTTTTTTTACATCCCACAAATGAGTGAAATCATTCTGCCTATCCCCTCTACCTCTGACTCATTTTTTGAATGGCCAAAGTTAATTTTTCTTTTTTCATTTGTCACAATTTATTCACAACTCTTACATGAAATATTAGTACTGTGTGCTCCAATTTTTGAATTCAATAACTCATTTTATTTTTATTTTTAATTAAATCATTTTTATCTTGGCGAAAGTGAATTACAAATCTTTCACAGTAATATTTTAGGTACATAGTGACATTGAATCAGGGGCATTCCCACCACCAGTGTTGTCCTCCCTACAACTCTGTTCCCAGCATGCATCCTATTTTTAAAGAAAATAATGATAACGGTCAGAAGGACTACTAGTCCATGGTGGAAAGCTTACTACAAGGGTGCACAGTTAAGACAGAGAAAAGTCCACTATAATTGAATCACCCTGGACAAGAACTGAGTGCTGAAAGGAGATAAATTTATATGCATGATAGTAATTTAGTAACATTGTATTTTTGGCCGCATCCAGTAGCGATCAGGGGTTTTTTCTGGCTCTCCACCCAGAAATTACTCCTAGCAGACTCCGTTGACAATATGTGATACAAGAAATCGAACCCAAATCAACTGCATGCAACACAAATGCCCTATCTGCTGTACTATTGCTCTGACCCTCTAACAGTATTGTAAACCATAGTGCCCGAAAGAAGAAAAAAATGGGGGGGTATTTCTGCTATAGAGACAGGCTGGGTTGGGGAGAGAAACTGGAGTCTTGGTGGTTGGAAATTTGCACTGGTGAAGGGATAGGTGTAGGAATATTCTATGACTAAAACTCAATCATGAACATCTTTACAACTGTGTATCTCATGGTGATTCAATTTAAATAATAGCAATCAAATTCTTTAAAGATCATTTTTTCTGCCATAACCACCCACCCAGAGAGTGAGATTGGCTGTTCTTATAACACCCCCCCATCCTTCCCATCAGTTCAAGAGGATGGAGAATAAGCTGGACCTTGGTTACTTTTGAAATATATTATGAAAGAAGAATTTTTTCATACCCTTCAACTGTACAGTGATAAGTCAGATAGAAGCTTGAGTGAGGGAGAGAGTTGTAGAGGGAGAGAGGGAGTTGTAGCTTGCTGGATCCCTGATGAAAGGCTAACAAATCAGAGTCAACATTGAGAATTTAATCTCCATTCAGTCCTAGCTCCAGATTCCACTGGCCCACTAGCCTCCTAATATTGTGTCAAAGTTTCTAGAGTGTTTGTTAAGAGAACTTTTCTCCTCTAGGCAGGATGAACATTTCAAGAACCACCTAGAGCTGGAACTATTAGTATCTCAGTCACCAACCACCTTCTGAGTGAGGGATTTGTATGGAGAAAGAATAATAGGTCTCTTTAAGATCCCATAGTGCTGGGCAGGGCTCTAGCTCAGAAGTAGAGTATTTGCCCTGCATATTTTGAGACCCTGGGAGTCAGTGCCAAGGATACTTTGCCCTGCCATGCCAGACCTAAGACTTAAGGGTTAAGGTTGAAATTGAAATGCTCAGACATAGCTGGGGCCTACTAGGACAACACACATACCTAGTTTCATAGGTCACCAAGAATTTTATTCAGTAATTCTCAGGGGGTTCTTGAGGGGGGTGCTAGTGCCTTTTAAAAAATAATTTAAGCACCTTGGTTACAGAAATTTTCCTTGTTGGGCTTTCAGTCATAGAATGTACACTGCCCTTCATCAGTACAATTTTACTGCCACCAATGTCCCCACATTTCCTGCCCCTTCACCCCATGTCTGTCCCTGGGACAGGCATTCTGCTTCTCTCTCACTGTCAGTGCTGTTAGTGCTCTAACTGCACTCACCACTCTTTGTAGTTAGCTTCATATCATGGCTGGTGCTCATCTCTATTGTCTGTGGATATATAAGTGATATTATTTTGTCTATCCCTTGTCCTCTGAATCATTTCACTCAGCATAATAATTTTCATGTCCATGCATGTACAGGCAAATGTAAAGAGTTCTTTTTCCTAACTGCTGTATAGTATTCCACTGTGTAGATGTACCACAGTTTCTTTAGCCACTCATCAGTTGTTGGGCAGGTAGGTTGTTTCTAGATTCTGTCTATTGTAAACAAGTCCTCGTTTGAGCTTTCTACCCAGTCCCGACCCCAGAAATAATTTTAGGCTTCCATTGTTTTAATTGACCATCATATTTGACCATTTTAACTCCCAAATGCTTGAATTTGGGAAATTGAAGAAATCCCTTTCGTTTCCTCTTTCTCTGCTTCTATGGCACAGAGGAAGAGCTAATGCTCCCAGTTGTCTCTGCCTTACTTCTGGTACATGGTATTGTAACCATCTGCCTCTTATTGGCACCTACTTGACTCTGGATATCTCTGAACCTTACTATAACTGTTTATCCTTTGACTACAATCACCTTAAAGTCAGGAACTTCTTTTCACTATGAATCATCAGCAGGATGGATTAAAGTACTCCACAAGCACTGGCTGAATTACTGGATATTTCCTGTGTTCTAGACAGCATGCAGTGGTTTAGAGGAGTATTTTCATATCAATCCTATCTCCCAAAACTTTCTTTAGTAGGATAATACTATTAAAAAGATAAAAGAGCTTGTCCCCTTAACACATTTATATTTGTATGCCTGTCCATAGAACACATTTTGTTCTAAGCCTTGTTTGATCACCTACAACATGTAATGATATGCAGGAATAGAGGATGTCAGAAAACCACACTTGATGGTGCCTGAAAGCCTCTAGAAGGACTCAGCCCATTTTCAGCTTATTTGATTTTTCTTCTATTTATTTATTTTCCCCCATTCTATTGCTTTTCTTTCCTTCAAACAAAACTACAAAACTCGAATTATCTAGCTCCACCTCTCAAATAGAGGGGGAAACAAGGGAAGATACCAGGGCCAAACAAATATATGATCATTAATAGTAAGCTAGATAAAGAGGGGACCACCTACTCTAGCAGCCCAGGGGATGATGGTGGGGGATATGGGTTGCAGGAAGGGAACGGGGATGGGGGGAGGACAAATTTGGTGATGGGTATTCCCCTGAATGAATGTTAATATGTACCTAAAATACTACTGTGAAAGATATGTAAGCCAATATGATCAAAATAAAAAAGATATACTATTCAAATTTCCCAATAACAGAATTGTTGCTTTGTTTTTTTTCATAGTTTTCTTTTAAAATTACAGTCTTTTCTGTATTCTATGATCTCTTATGAATCAAAATTTCACATATAAAGAGGGCTGAAGCAATAGTGCCACAGCTTGTGGCTTTCCCAGCATACAGCTAACCTGATTTCTATCCTTTGTCCCCCATATAGTTCAATGAGTCTACTAGGACTCATTGACAACTAAGCTGAGCAGGGGTAAATCCAGGTGTGCTCCCCATATAAAAAATCATATAAAGAAAATGGGGGCTCTTCCTAGAGAAAGCAACACCACTTTAATTTCATCATGTAAGTCAGAAGCTTTGGTGATACCTTATCATTTCCAAAAAGTCTTTCACGATCAGCTAAAGTTTCTATTAGTCTATGGCAGCCAGGAACTTTTTCAGTTTGATTATGTGATTGGTGAATCGTGATAACAGCATCCGAAGTTGTTATTCCTCAGTATTGTTACCTATTTATTTGGAATCAACAATGTTGTCAGACTTTTTCATCAAGCCTTTCAATGGGTACTTTGCTTCCTTTACAAACGGGGTAGAGAGTTTTAACTTTTATTTTTCCTGGAGCTTTTGAAGAGTAGGACCTGATCTGAAACCCCAATTTGTGTGCCTCTAAGATTTAGCCCCCGCCCCGCCCACCAAGCTGGACTTTGAAGTCTGTGCAAGTCACTTAACCCTTTATGAGATTCAGTTTCCTCACTTATCAAATTGAGGGACGTGACACATTTTGTAAGGTGGCTGGAAAGAATAAAAATCCCGGGACTCAGAGCTACACGGCATACATTTAAACCATAGTGCGTCGGTCTGGCTATAAATTGGGGCATTTCATGGACAGAGGGGCGGGGGGGGGGGGGAAGCTGAGATTTCTTTAAAAAGGCATTCAGCGGCTAGCGAGCTAGAATCGCCTGCTGGAGGGGGGTCTTAAAAGTTGGCCCCATCTCTCAGCTCCAGTGTGCAATGACCCAAAGCAACGGAGCGGCAGGCTAGGGGGCAGGGGCTGGAGTTGGGCTTCAGTCCTCTCTGCAGGGAATCGTGAGAGAGGCAGGAAGCTGTTGGAGGCATCGAAATCCCGATTGTCAGAGGACTGCAGGTGTCAGACGGAGTTGGTGTAGGTGGGCTCCGGGAGGCTTGCGGAGGGAGGAGAAGTCGGGGAGGGAGGGCCCGCGAGTAGGCGGGGTAGAAAGGGAGGCGGGACTCAGCCCAGAGGCCGTCCTTAGACAGCTCTTCGCGTGCCGGCCGTTTGCTGCATCTGGAGGAGCTCACTGGAGAATCTCCAACAGCCGAGCGGGCCTTCAACTACCGTAAGTACCTGCAAATGCGCGCAGAGTCCAGCGGTTGCAGCTGAAATGCTGGCCGCTAGATCCTAAACCCGACCCTCAAATAGTCCCCTTGCTGGGATTCATTTCCATAAATCAAAGTGCTCCCCCAGGGTGTCCCCCCTGACTCCTTTCATTCCTCCCTTTCTCCTTCCCTCCCCGGATCCCAGACTTCCCTCGCTGAGATTCTCTGTCCACTGTGGACATCCTTCTCTATTTCTTCTCAGCCTTCCCTCCAAACCTCAGCGGAGCCAGTACCGGGCACCCAGCTGAGCGCAACCCCTTTGGATCCCTTGGGACCCTCGAAGCTATGCAGGAGGCGAGCTATTAGGCAGGTCTCTGTCACCTCAAAAGCACTGCAGCGCTGCTTGAGGGTGGGCAAAGTGCTTGGGGGGGGGGGTAAAAGAGGAGTGGGAAAAGGGTTAAAAGTCAAAGTTGGGGGAGTGGGCGAGGGGGGTAAAAGGCAAAAAAAATGGGTGTGGCGAATAACCTGAAACTTGCGGCTTTCCCACCACGTTTTCTTGGTTCAAGAGTCTTCTCCACTGCATAGAAATGCTAGTTTCCTTAGTGATTGGGGAAGGGGCCAGTCCTTCTGAGACCCTCAGTTTCCCAGATACCACTCAGCACCCATGGGAGGCAAAATCCCATTGGGGGGGGGTAAAAGTGTCAAAGCTGGACAGTTAAATGAAATTTCCTGGGCAGAATCCCAGGTGGAACCTTTCTTTGGCAGTACAACCTGGTTTTGCCAATAAATCTTAACCAAATCGATCTGGGAATCAAGCAACAGGGTAGCGGCCAAACCTGGGCTTGGTCCTGGCACTGAGAAAAGCAAGAAGTAGAGGGGAGAAAACTTCTTGGGGTCCTATACCAGTTTAATACTCCCTTGGGAAGAAGAAAAATACTCAAATTTGTATGAAATGTTCACAATGTACCTAGTACTGGGCATATAGAATAAATTGTCTCTGATTCAATACCACAATTCTACATATATGTTATTTCTCTACTTTACAGATGAGAGTTCCAAGAGGGCACTGTGGGTATCATTTAATGCAAAGTAATAAATACAAAATCTGTGCCTTTTTCTATCTCTGTCTACCTGCTTCCTAGTGCACAAATATTTCTCAGATGAATATTTCCCCTTTCCCTTTCCTGCTCCTCATCATATCTTATGTTAGTCCTGGAACAGGGTGGAAGCTATGGTCCTTGGATCAGTTTGGGGAAGTGAAATCAGCTCCTTTCTGTTTCTAGGACTTGCCTCTATCCTACTCTAATGAGGCATCATTAAATAGATGGGATCATCCGGACCTGAGATTTTGAACAGAGTTGGTGGAATTAATGAGGCTGAGTTTTTGTGGTAAAGATATACCTTCTTTTGGCAAAAAGCTTCTTAAATATAGGAGAGGGGAGAAAAGCCAGAAAACCCGAGGAATCTAATTATTTTCATTCAGGAATTGAGTATCAACAAAGATTTTCAGTAAATAAGAGAACCTCCCTGAACTCCAATATCTGCCATATCCACTGAAGTTGAAACAATTTTTCTCTTGGGGGCAAAAAAAAAAAACCCACATACTTAAAAGTATGGATAATCAAGGAATGATATATGTCTTATATTCTCTCAAGCTGCTTTATTGTCCACCAGCCACTTGAAACAGGGCTTTGGAACTTGGGGGGGGGGTGCAGGGGGAGAAAATGAGAGTAATATCGGATATGCAGCATTTCACAAAAGTGAAAGCCTGCCTGATGAAATGGAAGGAGTAAAGGAAACTGAAAAAGGAACCAAGGATACTTTGCAAGATTGAAGGTTGATTTTAGGGTTCAAGAAGTATAGTATGGATTTAAATTGTGGCTGTGCTAGTTAATCTCTTTTGATGCTGGGCAAAGTTCCTCCTCTAAGCTTTTTTACTAAGAAAAATGGGAGTAGTCAGAGTACCTCTTTTATGAGGTTGTTGGAGGATGTGAGGAAAATTATGTATATTTTATTTATTCTACATTTTCACTATGTCTTATATACTATATTGATATTATACATATTTTGTATTATATAGAGAATTTTAAAAGGTGAGCTCTGCACTGACTCTTTTTCTTATTTTAGAGGGTTTCTGCTGGTCTTTATTAGACTGTCTTCCAGAACTTTCTGATCCTGGGGTAATAAAAGCAAACATTGAAACTAAGTTTACATGATCAATACCAGCAACAACCTAGGGTGGGGAAAGGACAAGGAGAGAATGTAGCAGAAGTTGCTCTACTACTTCACATGTTTGCCAGGGCTGGCAAGTGCATTTCAGTGATCTAAACTAATCTTCCAAGTGCAGAACAAGTTCTCTGAATAAAAACAATTTCTTTTCAGAATTTCACCAACTGCTGAAGGAGCAAGTCCTTCAAGACCCACTGTATGGGATAAGCCAGTGGAGAAGTTCACCATGTTTCAGCCCTTCATATTGTTACAATTTTATTTATGTGAGTACAATGGGATGGTTGTAAGGGACAAGAGGTCCTGCTATTGATATCCAGTGAATGAGTGCTTTCATGGAGGGAAAGGGGAGATTTGAGATTTGAAGGTGAATGAGGAGGATGAGAATATGACTTAAAAAATAAGAAAATGTGACTTTAATATAATCTTTTTTTTCAGGGCTGAGTCTGGGTTTGACACCACAAGGTAAGTGAGTCCTTTCAAGTCTTACTTATTCCTAAAGACTATAGGCATTGGTCCGCTCTCACTGACCTAACTGCCTTGAGATCCTAAAACCAATTGCCAGATTGAGCTGATTAGAAATCAGGCTTCTCATTGTCTGACTTAGTTTCCTACAGAATAGTAAAGCTTTATATCTCAAATGGAAATGAAGCAAAACTTGCACTTTATTCTTCAACTAACTTGGATTCCTTGGACAAATAAAATACATTGGAATACATATTGCTCCTGCCACTAGCCCATCTCCCCCTGCAAAAATATTCTGTCTTCAGGGAAGATTGAAGGGTGACTCAGGATTGGTGCTCATTTAAAAAAAAGGGGGGTAACATGGCAATGAGGAGTGGTGAGTGTTTTTCTTTTGTGGGAGGAAGAGGGTTGAATGGTTCTTATGTTTGTGATATTTTTTAATTAGCAGGGAGGCAGTCTCAACCAGAGTTGTGGCTAGAGACCAACTATCCCAAGACCCCTTGGGAAAACATTACACTATGGTGCAAAAGCCCCTCTGGATTTCCAAGCAAGTTCCTGCTGCTGAAGGATGAAACACAGTTAACCTGGATCCGCCCTTCCCAGAAGACCATCAAAGTTTCATTCCACTTAGGTGCCCTTACTAAGACCAATGCAGGACGGTACAAGTGTCTCTACTGGAAGGAAAAAGGCTGGTCAAAACCTAGTAAAGTTCTAGAGTTGGAAGGTCCAGGTAAGAAGACAAAGATAGGTACTCAGTAAGAAATCCCAGCACCCAGGATTCAAACTTGCCTTCCCAGAATAGATTTTGTCTAATTAATACATTTGTTTATCTCAAATGCGTGCACATATGGAGACATTCAATTTCTACAGGGCAAAATTTCAACATAGGGGAGACTCTGACATTGGAGCAAGCGGGGGACAAATAAGTTTCATACAAGGAATGCTCATTTAAGCAGAGTTTTGCACCACTGCTCCTGAGCAGCACATTTCTTGCTCTGTAAACCAATTCATTCTCTCATTCCAGGTGAAACTTCAAAACCCAGCTTATGGATCTCAGCAAAAACCTCCCCTCTTCCTGTATGTAGTGTTGATATTCTCTGTCATGGATGGATGCAAGATATAGTATTCATGCTATTCAAAGAGGAGCCTGCAGAGTACACAGATTACCGGTCCTCAGCTGGGACAGTAACCATATTCTCCGTTGCCAATTTAACGCCTAAGAGCAAAGGGATGTACATATGCCGTACTCATATTCAGATGTATCCTACTCTGTGGTCAGAGCCCAGCGACCCCCTGAAACTAATTGTGGCAGGTGGGTGTAGCTATAGCTGCTGGGTTCTGATGACTATTGTCATTGAAATTAAGTTTGGATCAACCGGTGTTTCTGGTGTTGAGTCAGCCAGTTCCAAGGACTTATATGGTCTATGAGCTAGAGTCAGTTGACATTTTATTGAGATTCAAATTAGAATAACACACATCAAGTTAGGTATGTGAGATTCAATAACTTAGCAAGTAAGTGAGCACACTGAATGCATAGATGTCTCAATGCTTCTGTTTTGTTGCTCTTTGCATGTCAAAATTTTTGCATAAATTTGTTCATTCAAATATTATTTACTGAGTACCTAATATGTGTCAGGCATGGGTACTTCAGTTATGGGAACTGGTACTTAAAATTATAAACACATTTTATTCTTTTGAGATTATTTTTCTCTTTTTCACAAGGATAAAATTAGAAGATATTGCTAAATCTGATGATAAAGAATAAATAAAATGACCCCAAAAGTGATAGTTTGTGTCTTACATATTATAAGTTATTGTAGTTTTAACTTCCAAATCTTCTAATATAGTTTTAGCTTTAAACAGAGCTAATAATATCTTCCAAATATTCAAAAATTAGACATACACCACAGCAATAATCTTCTACTTAAATTATTTTTTCTACTCTATTTCCTATTTCTATTTTCTATTCTATTGTCATAGACTGGAAGAAAGCACAAGGACACTTTTATGTTATATCTGTAGTGGAAAATAAATTCATATAAACATAATTTATTTATGAAACTTTTATGAATGCCTCCAACAAATAGTGTTAGGGTATTTGGTAATACTACTGAAAGGAGCCTAATCTTAGAAGCAGTAATCCTGACTTCTATTCCCAAATTTTCATTCCGGGTAAAATTACAAAGTTATTTATGATAACAATTTAGCCTTACAATGTTTCCACAGCATCATTTCACCACAGTACACATAACCTCCAAGGCCCCATCACCTTTCCCCCATTTACCTCTCACAGCAGTCTGCTTCTAAGAAGAAGCACTTTATTAGAATAAGATTTTTCATTGTGGTTTATGGTACTGTTGCTGATAGGGTTCCATACATAAACACTACCACATTTCAGCACTACATCCTCCTCTCAATGGCATACTTCTTTTTACCACAGACACTTTTCCATCCCTGTTTCTATACTCCAGCACATTCAAGTGGCATGTTTTCTATTAAATACCAGATCTCATTTTCTTTGCTTCCATTTTCTTATTGCATTTCCTATTCCACCATTATGTTTCTTGGTCCCCTCATATGAAAGATCACTCTGCATCAGTCTCTCTCTCTGACTGACTTCACTCATATGATAGTCTCCAGTTCTCTCCATGTTGCAGCAAATTTCATTATTTTGTCTTTTTTATGGCTGAGTAATATTCCACTGTATACTATAAACTTTGGGTACAGAATGTCTCATAGTTTCTTATCCATTAATTTACTCTTGGACACTTGGATTGTTTCCATATTTTGGTTATTATGGATAGTGAATCAAGGATCATAGGGGTGCAAATCTCTTTATCATTTTGTGTTAGGGCCCTTGAGGTATATTCCAAGAGGTGGAGTTGCTGCATCAAATAGAAGCTCAATTTCTAGATTTTTCAGTAACGATTACTTTATTTTCAAGAAATCTGGACCAGTAGACATTCCCACCAGCAGTGAATGAGAGCCCTTTCTCCATGCATCCATACCAGACCACCTGAATGTTCTAGTTCAATTTTATGTGTGCCAGTTTCTCTGTGTAAGATTATATCTGAGATTTTAATTTGCATCTCCCTCATAATTAATGATGCAGGACATTTTATCACATACCTTTTGGTTATTTGTATTTTTTATTTGAGGATATTTTATTTCATCTCCTCTCCCCGTTATTTAATGGAATTGGATACTTATTTTTCCCCCACCCCTGGATACTTATTTTTTATAAAGTTCCACCAATGTCATATATCTCTGATTGTGATCCCTTATTAGGTGACTGTTGGGTGAACCAATTTATCTAATTTAATAGACTGCCTTGTATCCTGGTCAGTTTCTTTTGATGAGTTCAAGCTTCTTAATTTAAAGTTCTTTATTTCCTTTGATCCTTGAAGATGCCTTTGCTTCAATTCAACTATATTTTTCTCTACGTAACTTATGGATCGAGGTTTGATATCCATTAATTCATTTTTATTTGACTTTTGTACTTGACATTAGAAAGAGGTCTGATCTCATTTCTTTTTTTCATGTAACTGACCAATTTTGCCAGCACCAATTATTGAAGAAGTGTTCCATGCTCCACTTCATTTTCTCTCCTTTATGAAAGATTAGCTGATCACACACCTTTTGTATCAGAATATTTAGCTCTATTATTTGGTTTGAGAGCACATCTTTATTTTATTACCATTCTGTTTTAATTACTATCACTTTGTAATATAGTTTGAAATTGAAAAATTGATGCCTCACATCTTTTCTCTCAAGATTGCTTTAAGTATTGGTAGTGGGCAATTATTATTGCACATGAATTTCAGGAGTTTTAAAAAATCAATTTATTTGAAAAATATCTTGATTATCCTTATAGGAACTACATTGAATTTGTACAATGTGTACAGTAGCATTGCAAATCCATGAGCAGGGTATGTAGTTCCATTACCATGTATGATCTTTTATTTCTTGAAGAATCAGTTTGTAGTTTCTTGGTATAGGGTTCTTTTTACCTCTAATTCGTTTATTAACTAATTACATCTAATTAAGTAGATTCTGAGGTACTTAAATTTTGAGGCACATTGCTAATGATATTGTTTTTTAACCTCTTTCATTATTTGGGTATAGGAAAATCATCCACTTTTGCATAGTAATTTTGTAACTTGTTATTTACTATATACATTTATTATTTTTAATAACTTTTTTGTAGATCCTTTAGAATTTTCAAAATGCAATATCATTTCTTCAACAAATAGTTTTTGTTCTTTCCTCTCCATATGACCTTAATATATTTTTCTTACCTAATTTTTATGGAAATTATTTCCAGTATAATATATAGTAAAAATGGCAGGAATGGAGAACTTAGTCTTGTGTCTGGTATTAGAGGAAAGATTTGTAGTACTTCCCTTTGAATATAATGTTTACTCTGGGCTTGTGGTAAATGGCTTTGGCTATTTTGAGGAAAGTTCATTTAATTACCATTTTGTTGAGTTTTTATCATGAATGGGTGCTGAATCTTACTAAATTATTCCTCTGAATCTAGTAATATACTCATATGATTTTAACTTACTTTTATTGATATGGTGTATTGCATTTATCTGCCTATATTAAACCATCTTTGATCTCCTGGATGGATCCAATTGATTATAGTGTATAATATTTTTGATAAATTGTTAGATTTTATTTGTTAGTATTTTGTTAAGGATCTTCACATCTGTGTTCAATGTGGATATTGAATGGAATCCTCTTTTTTTGTGGTGTGCATGTTGGGTTTTGGTATCAGGGTGAGTTTTGCTTCATAGAAGTGCTTTAGAAGTGTTTTTATTTCTTCAATTTCCTGAAAAAAATTTAAAACATAGGCAGTAGGTCTTCTTTAAAGGTTTGGAAGTTTTCACTAGTGAATACATCTGGGGCTAGGCTATTTTATGGCATAGACCATTAACTATCACTTAGATTTCTTTGAAAATGATAGGCCTGTTCAGGTGTTCAGGTGTTCCAAATCGTTTATCACTAGGAGGTTATGGGAGTCAAGAACTTATCCATTTCCTCTAAGCTCTCTTATTTCATAAAGTGGCATAAAGTTTCTTAAAGCAATTTTTAATTACCCTTTACATTTCTATTTCCTATTATGACACTGTATGTAGTGTGATCGTAAGCAAGTGGTGTCACCTCTATATGTTTTGTTTTTCTCCAACCTAAAATGAGATAAAAGTATCTATCCAATCTTCTACATGATGCCTCTCAGGCCTCTTCCTAACTTGCATATTTATATAGTAATAATGCCTACCTCATAGGATTGTTGTGAAGACTTGCCAAAATATAATATGTCACAGAACATGGCCTAATCTAATTTTCAATAAATAATAGATAGTAATTTATTAGCATATATTTTACTTCATATCAAAGAACAAAGCATTGTTGTTTGAACCATATGTATGTATTTTTATCATTTGAACACCCCTCCTGCAGATATTCCATAATGTTTTTTCACTGTATCTGTTCACTCATTTTTTTTGTGGTTTTTGGTTCACACCCGGCAGTGCTCAGGGGTTATTCCTGGCTCCAGGCTCAGAAATTGCTCCTGGCAGGCACAGGGGACCATTTTGGGACGCCGGGATTCAAACCGATGACCTCCTGCATGAAAGGCAAACACCTTACCTCCATGCTATCTCTCCGGCCCCTCTGTTCACTCTTACCATTCATTGCAAGTTGGTATTTCACTGGCACAAATTTTATTTTATTTGTTTCAAACCTAGATACAATGTCTCATATACATTCTATATACCCAAGGAACAGATAATAGGACTGATCTTTTCAAAATGGATGGGTAGGTCTACTTATTATAGGGGTGGCTAAAAATAGTAGCTGCTTGCTGTAATATTTGCCCTCTATTTGGTAAAGCAGTCACCTTTGAAGAATAATTTATGGAGATAAGGAAGAGAGTTATGTAGGTTGAAGACTTACTGATCAAACCTTTATTAGCTTCCATTTCCTACAACAGGGTCTTATGTAGGCTAAATATGTTTAAAAGCCTCCTTAATACTGTAGCATTTTTCATGCTCTACAAAGATGTAGTCAAAGTTATTTTCAGAAGTTTAGTTTCTTTGAAGGCAGACAAACTACATTTGGCAATTTGTGTACCTAAAGATACAGGAAATTATATCTATTCACAGAGATCTATATACTTAATTAGAACTTGTGGGACTTCTATAGTCTAGTGAGAGGGAAGAGGTATTAGCAAACTTACTCTTGATTATCTTTTAGAGGAAGCAAAAAATCAAGGAAGGAAGTAGCAGAGAGTAAAGTAAGCATAGGCTACATCTATCACTGTATATCCAAAGAAATAAAGAAACTAATATCAGAAGATAATGGGAAATAATGGTCTTGCCTCTAAATTGAGATTTCTTCCCTTTCTAGGACTTTATCCAAAACCAACTCTTACAGCATATCCTGGGCCCTTCATGGCACCTGGAGAAAGCCTGCATCTCAGGTGTCAAGGGCCAATCTATGGAATGACCTTTGCTTTAATAAGGCTTGAAGGTGTGAAGAAATCCTTTTATCTAAAGAGACCAGTAAAAAATGAGGCATATTTCTTCTTCCGGTCTTTGAAAAGATATGATACTGGACGTTACTTTTGCTTTTACTACGATGGCTCATCCAGAGGCTCATTGCTCAGTGATGTGCAAAAAATCTGGGTAACCGGTAAGACTGGGGCAAGTTTTGGGAGAATGGGGGCTTCTGGATATGCAACTCTCTCTGGGATCCCTAGACATGCTAATATCACAGACACAGCTAATGGTGGGAAGGGGAACAGAATTTGTACAACTTGGTATAGAGTGTGCTTCCCGGGGCGGGTGAGGTGGCGCTAGAGGTAAGGTGTCTGCCTTGCAAGCGCTAGCCAAGGAAGGACCGCGGTTTGATCCCCCAGTGTTCCATATGGTCAGCCCAAGCCAAGGGTGATTTCTGAGCACTTAGCCAGAAGTAACCCCTGAGCATCAAATGGGTGTGGCCCGAAAAACCAAAAAAAAAAAAAAAAAAGAATGTGCTTCCCCAAGGGTGAATTATAAGAAGAAAATGGAAGATCCTAATAGTGGGAGGGGGGAGTCAGACTATAAGTCCTTTATGCTTTGGGTCTTTTCCTAGACACTTTCCCTGATAGCTGGCTACTTGTTCATCCAAGTCCTGTGGTCCAAATGGGTCAGAATGTGAGCTTAATGTGTCAAGGGTCAGTGAAAGGCGTGGGACTTGCACTCTATAAAAAAGGAGAAGATAAAGCACTTCAGCTCTTGGATAACACTAACATTGATGACAAGAAGTCATTCTTCCTCAACAATGTGAACTACAGTGATGCTGGCATCTATAGCTGCCAATATTCCCTCTCCTGGAAGACCTCCATCAGGGTGACATCTCACAACATTGTGGATCTTGTGGTTATAGGCAAGTGCTAATTATTGTGGTTCAATGTTTTTATAATTACAATGTTCTAAAAAGGAGATAGTGGTCCCATTCACTCTTGAAGTTATGAGCCTAGGAAAAGCATACTAGGAAGACAGTGGAAAATTTATTGAAATATATTATGCATTGTTTCTCCTGGTATTGTTACTTAAGTCTAATCTCCCAGTGTGGCTTAGCCCTGTTGAGGTCCCTGGTAAGTTATTTTATTTCAGATCATGGGAAACATAGGTAATATAGGGAAGCATTTTTTCCTCATTCGAGTAGTCACAAAATTCTTTCAATTACCAATGAGTAGCCTAATCTGTTTGAAAATAATGTATTTCAAAGCCACAAGACTTAGTGGAAGTGAAATAAAGACTAAATATTTCAGGTTTCTTTGGGTTGAAATTATTTTACTTTTGGGAAGAATGTGACAGGTCGAGATTACTACTAACTTTAGTCTCTGGATTGGTTGCAGATAAGCCCCCTAAGCCTTCTCTGACAGCCTGGCCCAGCACTGTGTTTAAACTAGGAAAGGCCATTACCCTTCAGTGCCGAGCACCTCATCCAGTAATTGAATATTCGCTGGAACAGGAAGAAAAAACAACAGTGAAACAAGTCTCAGTGAATGGAAACTTCATCATCAGTAATATTGAAGGGAAAGGCACAGGGACTTACAGCTGCAGCTATCGTGCAGATGCATACCCTAATATCTGGTCATATCACAGTGATCCTCTGACGCTGATGGGACCAGCAGGTGAGAGCATAACTTTACATAAAAATAGGTCTCTATCTCTTAGGCCAGTATTTCTCTGGGCTCTCATAGTACCAAGAATAATAAGGAAAAGGAAATCAATGTCTTAGAAGTCAATATTCTTTGGATTGGGCATCCTTCTCTTGAGGTGTCTTCAAATCACCCAAGGGTAGTGAGAAGGATGCTTGTAGGATAGTCATTCTTCATGGAAAATAAAACTATTCCTGCTTCACCTTGCCTTTACTCCTAGTAAGCAAGTCCTCTTTACCCCATGATTTTTTTTTCCTCTGTCCTGGTTCCTATCAAAGTTCCTACTTCCGGTCTTCTCTACTACAGGTTTTCTCGCTTGGAATCATGTTTTGAATGAAGCCATCAGATTGACCCTAGTGATACAGGTTGTTGCTTTACTGTTGATAGTCCTGTGGGTAAGATGGAGATGTCGGAGACTCAGACTCAGGTAACTATCATGTTTCATTCCCTTGCTTTTCAATCTATTTCCAGGCCCACCAGAGACTCGGGAATGGGCCAAATTCCAGTTAAGAAATCCACCAGGACAACTAGTGAAAGTGCAGAAAACACACCTTTTGGAATTAAGAAAAAAGAGACTTTCATCCTGGGACTTGAGAGATAGTACAGTGGGTAGGGTGCTTGTCTTGCATGTGGCCAATTCTGATTTTACTTCTAGCATCCCATGTGGTCCCACTGAGCACTGCCAAGAGTAATTCTTGAGTGCAAAACAAGAAGTAACTCCCTAGAATCTGTGGGTGAGTCCCAAAATCAAAACTAAAAAGGACTTTCCACCCCACTTGTTTCTTTAGTCCAGGGCGACTTGCCTTGCATGTGTCAACCCTGCTTTGATTGTTGGCACTATATATGGTCCCTGCAGTACCACCCAGCCCCTCAAAAAAACTCAAAAGACTTTTTATTCCAGTTGTTCTCAAGTCCAGAGAGATAATATAGCAGGTGGGGTACTTGTCTTGCATTTGGCCAACCATCTTTCAATTCGCTGCATCCCATATGGTCCCCTGAACACCACCAAAAGTGATTGATCTCTGCACACAGAGCCAGGAATATGCACTGAACACTACTACTGCTGGCTGTAACACAAATGCCAAAAAAGAAAACATGTAAAATCACCCCAGTTATTTTGCTTTTACTTCATAGAGGGGTGGGTGAAGGAGAACTCAAGAAAGAGTGTGGAGAAACAAAATTCTTAGAGTATGAGGAAATTATAAAAACCTTCTTTAATGATCAATCCTCCACGTGAAGAGAGTATCCAAATTTCTCCAGCAATCAATTATTCCCTCATAGAATATTGCTGTCTGACACAGTAACATAGCATAAACTTTTTGTCTTGAAATCATTCATGTTGAACTTTCCCCCAGGTTATTGTCCAATCAATCACCATTCTAATTTTTCAACTTTACTCTTAGCTCTAGGGGGCAAGAGACCTTTGTGGTCCATTCTTATTGCCACAGAAACCAGTATCTCTGCCACTCTGGCCTCCCTGTGCATTCTAAGAATATTATCTTAAAGGAGGTAATTTCTGATGAGGCAATACATGGGATCAGAGAATTAAACTTTTTCCAGTGGTTCACAAAATTAAATGACATGCTCCTAGATTTCTCCTTTCTTTCTCTTGATACAGCAGTATCCCCCTCTTTTTTTTTTTACTTGTGATAGCCTGTTTTCAGGCTGATCTTGAATCGATGGCAACTTACAGCCTGGTAAGTTACCTCCTGAGTAACTTACCTGCTTGCTCTGTCTCAGCTCTGGCTGTACCCACCCTATCATGATCATGTACCCACAAATATTCATTGCACCATGGCTGAGACTATGGTTGGGTGTATTTGTGTTTTCCATTGGGATCTCTGGGACAGAGATCTTGGGTAGTTAGGTGATAACCCCATAAGATAAGTTTTCTGAAAAAGAGCCACCACTTTTTTAGTTTTCAAAACACTTTCATGGGAGTCCAGTACTAGCCTCCCACAGAATATCACACACACACACACACACACACACACACAAACACACACACACACGTAACTTGCAAAAGAGAACTTAGGAAAAATGGAACTATGAGTACTCCAATTCAGCTCAAAAACACTGAATCAAAAAATGAGTTCAAAATAGATTTTGGGGGCCGGATTGATAGTCTAGCACACGGACTGATCAACTCAGGTTTGATTCCCGGCATGCCATATGGTTCCACATGCCCACCAGGAGTGATTCCTGAGCCCAGGGTCAGGAAAAACCCAGGAGCACTGCCAGGTGTGGCCCAAATACCAAAACCCAACCAATCAACTAAATAAACAAAAGAAACTCAATTTCAGCGAAAGCAGGTTGTCAAACATTTTCTGGACCAGGATAGAAGGAGTGTGAGTATTTTCTAATTAAACATTGTAAAATAGATTTCAGCTTAATGTAATCAAACTCTACAGGGTACATAATCCCAAACTGCTGCATGTTTCTAGTTATTATTTGGATGGCATTAGGGACATCCCACTCTGACAAGCTTAGCTTGACACTGACAATCTTCTGGTAATGCACCTCTGCTGTCTAGGCAACCCTTCATAACAAAAGCAGGTGAAGCGGGTATGTCTGAGGACCAATGCTGCCATAATAAAACTTGCCTCCAAACTTAAATTTGATGAACAGAGAATCAGCCAAGATTTCACCCCACACACCCAACACCCAGAGCTGCCTATCACACTGTGAGCTCCAGGGGTTCTGAAAGCTGACGATATAAAAGCATTTTTGCATCTAATGTCTCAATTCCAATAACAGCCTAATCAGAAACCATGGGGAACTGACACATGATGTACACTGAGGGGGGAAGGGCAGTGGGTGGGGGCACGTGGGGCACGAAAGAGCAAAAGGTTTGTAGGTGGGGAGACCCTCAAGAAGAAAAGTCATCGATGTCAGAAAAGGTTATATTCTATTATCGTGGCTCTACTCAATCCCTATTGGGTAGTGAGTAAACCAATGGTATTAATTGCCGCCCCCTTCTCTCCGCCCTCCCCCTAATCCCGGCAACTCCTCTTCTCTTTTTTCTGATCTCGCTAGAGAAGCCTGGTTGCTGGGAACAGCTCAAGGGGTCACCATGCTCTTCATAGTCGCGGCCCTGCTCTGCTGTGGTGAGTACCAAGGGCTGGGGAAGGGGTCTGGGTAGAAGCCCAGGAGTGGGGGACAGAAGGCAAATCCTAGCAGTAATTTCTTTTGCAGGACTGTGTAATGGGGCAGTGACAGAAGAGACTGGTGAGTTTTCCAGCTCCAGACTGGGACATTCCTCCCTGGAGATCTGAAATAACTTCAGAGTGTCAGTGTCAGTGGCTAGGGAATAGAGGGAGGAACCGGCCAGGAGGAAAGGACAGTCAGGAAGGGACACTTGCTAAAACTGCTGGCAAAATGCTGCTTCCTATGCTGCTTTTCTGCCTGCAAAATTCCCCTCAGGCTTCTGCACTTTTCTGAAGCTCAGCTGAGACACTAGCTCCCTTTTTTCCAGCACCTGCGGAAGAAAAGAGAGTTTGGATTTGGATTGAAAAGGGCGGTGGGCAGTGTGCTCTGAGTCGGGGGGATTTCTCGAGCAGAGAAGGGGGGAGGAGTAAAGTGGGGGGGAGGATGGCTACATTAACTCTGCTGTTTCTAGAAATAGTCATGCCAACTCCTAAGCCTGAGCTGTGGGCAGAGACCAACTATCCTCTGGCCCCGTGGAAGAACTTAACCCTCTGGTGCAGAAGCCCTTCTGGTTCAACCAAGGAGTTTGTGCTGCTAAAAGATGGAACCGGGTGGATTGCCACTCGTCCGGCCACAGAGCAGGTCCGGGCAGCTTTCCCCCTTGGCGCCTTGACCCAGAGCCACACCGGGAGTTACCACTGTCATTCATGGGAAGAGATGGCTGTGTCTGAGCCCAGTGAGGCCCTGGAACTAGTGGGAGCAGGTAAGAAAGACCAAAAAGATCCTCCCGGAGTGATCCCAGTGCCTCTTGGTCTCCAATATACTTTTGGTGGGTGAGATAAAGCATAGCAACCCAGAGCACAAAGGGTTGTGTTGCCTGCCAAAGCAGGAGATCAGGAAGGAGCACTGTAATAGGGGTGGGGTGGGGGTCGGAAGAAGGGGCTAAGGGAAAAAGCCAAAGGCTAATCCAGGAGGATTTTTGTTGCAATTGCTATGATTGTTGTTATTTTTGTCTTTCGGATAAAGTTACTCCAGACATCCCATCTGGGGCTCCCAACTTCAGGCTGCTTTTCCACCCCGTTTTATTTTCCAGATATCCTCCCCAAGCCTGTCATTTCTGCTTCTCCCCCAGTCCGAGGACAGGAACTGAAAATCCGGTGCAAAGGATGGCTGGAAGGCATGGGGTTTGCGCTCTATAAGGAGGGGGTACAGGAACCTGTCCAGCAACTTGGTGTGGTTGGGAGAGAAGCCTTTTTCACAATCCAAAGAATGGAGGATAAAGAGGAAGGCAATTACAGCTGCCGAACTCATACTGAAAAGAGCCCCTTCAAGTGGTCTGAGCCTAGTGAGCCTGTGGAGCTTGTCATTAAAGGTAGAAAAGTATGTGTGTAGATGTGTGTGTATGCAACTTGTGCTGGGACAGTTTGTGTGTTTGTGTGTGTGTGTGTGCGCGCGCGCGTGTGTGTGTGCGCGCGCGCGTGTGAGCACACGGGCACAAGCAGGATTACAGGGCATGGAGGGGGGGGATGCTGGATCAGACACTGCTTTCCCCACAGCAAACTTTATTGCTGGTCCTGGGAGCCTGTATCCAATCTTAGAGCCAGGCAGGCGTGGCACTGGGAGTGCCAGGGCCTCTGGACTGCAAGATATTAATAGCCATAATCGTTATTAATAGCCAGGGTTTGTGGAGGGTTATTTAATTTTTGTAATTATTTTCATATCACTGTTTTCACTTAGCTATAGAGCAAATGCTCAATAGAGATGAAGTTGGTTCTATTTTCCCTTCTTTACCAAATGGACCAACTGAGGCCCAGGAAACAGCGGTGCTGCTGGACAACAATCTCTGCATTTTGTCCATTGCTAACCCCGACAGCAGTGGGAATTCAACTGGTGCAGGGGAGGAATGAGCCTAAAAGGCCTTTGTGTGAGAAATTCATCCGCAAAATAGATTTGCCTTGAGTTTTAAAATGCACCAACTTCTGAATAAAATACTATGAAAAGTAAATCCATTTCCTAGAACCAATATTTACTTTCTTGTTCTTCTTCTTGTTCTTCTTCTTGTTCTTGTTCTTCTTCTTGTTCTTCTTCTTGTTCTTGTTCTTCTTCTTCTTCTTCTTCTTCTTCTTCTTCTTCTTCTTCTTCTTCTTCTTCTTCTTCTTCTTCTTCTTCTCCTCCTCCTCCTCCTCCTCCACCTTCTCCTCTTCTCCTCCTTCTTCTCCTCCTTCTCCTTCTTCCTCTTCTTCATCATCTTTTCTCCTCCTACTCCCTCTACTTCATCACCCCTCCTCCATCCACTCTTCCTCCTTCTTTCTCCTCTTTCTTCTTTCTCCTCCTCTTCTTCCTCTTCCTCCTTCTACTTCTTCTTTCTCCTTTCTCCTCCTTCTACTTCTTCCTCCTATTCCTTCTTCCTCTTTCTTTACTTCTTCCTTCCTCCTCCTTCTACTCTTCCTCCTCCTTCCTTCTCATTCCTTCTCTTTTCTTCCTCCTCCCTTCTCCTCCTTCTTTCTCATCCTTTCTCCTCTTCCTCCTCCTGATCTTTCCTCTTTCTCCTCCTTCCTCCCCCTCCTTCCTCCTCTTTCCTATCCTTCCTCTTCCTCCTTTCTCCCTCCTCCTTTCTTCTCGTCATCCTTCCTCCTCCTTTTTCTCCTTTTCCTTCTTCCTTCTCCTTCCTCCTTCTTTTTCCTCCTCCTTCCTCCTCTTTCCTTTATCATCCTCCTTCCTTCCCCTCCTTCCTTCTCTTTTCTCTCCTTTCTTCCCCTCATTCCTCCTTTCCTCTCCTCCTTCCTACTTCCTTTTCTTCATCCTTCCTCTTCCTTCTTCTTTCTTTTGCTTCCTCCTTCCTCCTCCTTCCTTCTCCTTCCACCTCCTGCTTTTCCCTCCTCCTTCTTATACTTCTTCCTCCTCTTTCTTCCCCCTCCTCCTTCTACTTCTTCCTCCTTTCTTCTCATTCCTCTTCCTCCTTTCTTCTACTCCTTCTACTTCCTCCTCTTGCTTCCTCTTTCTCCTCCTTTATCTTCCTCTTCCTTCTTCCTTCTGCTCCTTCCTCCTTCTTCTACTTCTTCCTCCTCCTTCCTTCTCTTCATTCCTCCTCCTTCCTCCTTTATCTTCCTCTTTCTTTTTATTCCCCCTCCTTCATCCTTCTTCCTCTTCCTTCCTTCTCTTCATTCCTCCTCCTTCTTTCTTCTCCACCTCCCCCTTCGTTCTCCTTTTCCTTTCTCCTCTTTCTTCTTCTTCTTCCTCCTCCTTTCTCTTCATTTCCCCTCCTCCTTTCTCCTCGTTCTTCCTCTCCTCCTTTTTATCCTCCTCCTCTTTCTTCCTCCCCCTCCTTTCTCCTCTTTCTCTTCCTGCTTCCTCTTCCTTCCTCTTCCTCCTTTTCCTACTCCTTCCTATCTTCTCCATCCTTCTTCTATTCATCCTTCTTTCTCCTTCCTTCTCCTCCTTTTCCTTCCTCCTCCTTCCCCTCCTCCTCCTTCTTCTTCCTCATCCTCCTTTTTCTTCCTCTTTTTCTGTGTTGTGTTTTGTTTGTTTTATTTTTCAGAAATGTACCCCAAGCCCTTCTTCAAGACATGTGCCAGTCCTCTGGTGACTGCTGGTTCCCGAGTAACTTTCAACTGCTCTACTCCCCACCAGCACATGAGCTTTATTCTTTACAAAGATGGAAGTGAAATTGCATCCAGTGACAGATCCTGGTCAAATCTGGGTGCCAGTACAGCTCACTTTCTCATCCTTTCGGTGGGCAATGGTGATGGAGGGAATTATAGCTGCCGTTATTATGACTTTTCTATCTGGTCTGAGCCCAGTGACCCTGTGGAGCTTGTGGTGACAGGTGAGGAGGGGAAAAATCCAGGTAGAGGCAAAGGTACTGACCCTGAGTCAGTGGACAGAAGGACTGTCAGATGACGAGAAAGGACTTTCTTTCCAAAGAGACAGAGAAATTGCTTAGGGCAGTGTCGGGCATATAGTAAACAGCCCTTGTAAGGAAGATATCTTTTAACTGATTTTACTTTTTATTGTTTAAGAGAAAAAGGAAGGGGTAGATACTAGTAATTTCTAGCGGCAGAGTAAGGATGGCAAGGTGGCGAAAATGAGTGTCCAATTTCCAGTACTAAGTTTATATTGCTTATTTCTGAGATCATTTTGTGGCTTGTCCTTGGGCTTTAGACTCACTGTCCACTTTTTTCTTAGTTCAGCAATCAAGAGATTGGAGGGCTGGATGACCCTCAGAGAAAAGGAGGTAGCCTTGAAATGTCTGCTGCATAGTATGCAGCCATTACAAATGACAGTTTTCAAAGACTAACATCACAGAGAAATGTTTACAATACAGAGTTAAATGGAAATATCAAAGTACATAACTTTCAATACAGTAGGACCCCACTTATGGAAATAGGTATCATTTCCATGTCATGAACACGCATATAATGATAGAAGGAAAACAAAGGCATAAAAATATAAAGTTTGAGTATCTTTGAGTGGTAAAATTAGATTTTCTCATTTAGTATTGTCTGCATTTTCTAATTTTCTACATAACTATGTATTGTTTCAGGAAATTTTCAGAATGTGGTAGACAAGTTTTTTTCTTGCTGTGTTATCTTTCATTTCAGATTTCTACCCCAAGCCTACTCTCTTGGCTCAACCAGGTCCAGTGGTACTTCCGGAAAAGAATGTGACCCTGCGCTGCCAAGGACCTTTCTGGGACATGAGGTTTGCCCTTCTGAAGGAAGGAACACAGACTCCCTTACAGATCCTGAGTGCTTCAGGGAACTCAGTTGACTTCCTTCTCCACACTAATAGTGTAGAGGATTCTGGGAACTACAGCTGTGTCTATTATGAGACAACCATGTCCAACAGGGGATCACAGCTCAGCACACCCGTTATGATCTGGGTGACTGGTAAGAACAGACAGGACACAGGATTGGATTGGACATGACTAGAATTAGGGCTTAAGGGGGATAATCTCTCTTGGGAGGTATTGTGTGGATAAGGGAAACATTACATTAAATAAAAATAAAGGGTTAATTTAGGAAGTAGTAAGTTTCTATATTTACCATTTGGCATCTTTGAATTCTTCCTAGATACATTCCCCAAGCCATGGTTGTTTGCTGAGCCCAGTTCTGTGGTACCCATGGGGCAAAACGTTACCCTTTGGTGTCAAGGCCCAATTCGCGGAGTAGGGTACATTCTGCATAAAGAAAGAGATGACACTTCAGCGGAGCTCTCGGAAACCACCAGTAATGATGGGGCATTTCCCATCACTAATATATCTGGTGCTACCATAGGACGCTACAGTTGTTGCTACCATCCTGACTGGACAAGCCCTATCAAGTTACAGCCTAGCAACACCCTGGAACTCATAGTCACTGGTAAGGAAAAGATGCTTTAATTAGCATGCGGCTATAGAAAGGAAAGAATATTAATTGGTTCATGAGAAATGGTTTTCACTGAACCTAAGGTGGCAGGATTTTCTTTCTAACAGGTAGTGAATTTCTTCTAGGTTTGCTTCCGAAGCCCAGTCTATCAGCCCAGCCTGGTCCTGTGGTAGCCCCTGGAGAAAACATGACACTTCACTGTGAAGGGGAATTGCCTGACTCAACATATGTCCTGTTGAAAAAGGGTGTCCAAGAGCCCATAGAGCAACAGAAGCCAAATGGGTATAAGGCTGACTTCTGGATGCCATCAGTGAGAAGTAAGGATTCTGGAATCTATAGCTGTGTCTATTATTTGGAAACTGCTCCCCTTGCAGCTTCCAATCACAGTGAGCTTCTGGAGATCTGGGTGACTGGTAAGTTCTGGAGAATTCAGTAAGAATCTAGATGTGTCTTTTTAAGTATTTAATCCTAATTGGGGAAAGGGCTGGGTTTAGGGCCACCTCTAACCGTGTTTCTTTGGCTTTAGATAAGCCCCCCAAGCCATCTCTGTCAGCTTGGCCGAACGCTGAGTTCAAGCTAGGGAAGGACATCACATTGCAGTGCCGAGGACCCCTGCCAGGAGTTGAATTTGTCCTAGAACATGATGGAGAAGAAGCACCTCAGCAGTTCTCAGAGGATGGAGACTTTGTCATCAACAATATGGAAGGAAAAGGCATTGGAAACTATAGTTGTAGTTACCGCCTCCAGGCCTACCCCGATATATGGTCAGAACCCAGTGATCTTCTGGAGCTGGTTGGAGCAGCAGGTAAGAGGAACTGGTCATTTTGTGACTAACATTGGAGTCACAGAAATATTTTCCATGGAAAGAGTCCAAATATGGCAGGGGGAACTAACTTGGAGTATGATATCTCAACTTGGGTCCTTTTTTTCCTTGGAATGGTGAGGGGGTAAAAACTCAGTTTCATGCAAAAGTTGTAATCAAGATACTTTCAAAATCCCCTGACTTCAAAAAATGAAGTGCTGGTTTTGCCTCACAGTAAGCACTGCCACTGAGGACCAGATACGGGGTCTACAAGAGGGCAAGAGTAAAGTACAGGGGGATGGAGCAATAGCACAGCAGGTAGGGTACTTGACTTGCATGCAGCTGACCCGGGTTCAATTCCGTCTGGTCCCCAGCACCACCAGGAGTGATTCCTGAGTGCAGAGCCAGGAGTAACCCCTGAGCATTGCCAGGTGTGGCCAAAAAAAAAAGAAAAACCAAACAAAAACATTGAGTAATATTCATGTGCTAACCTCTATGGCATTGGTTTCTGCTCTTTTATTAACTCAGGGCCTGCTGCTCAGGAGTGCACTGTGGGTAACATTGTCCGAAGTAGCCTGATTGTGGTGGTGGTGGTAGCCTTGGGGATAGTGTTAGCCATAGAATGGAAGAAGTGGCCTCGACTCCGGACCAGGTAAATACTTCATGTAAGCTTTCTTCTGTGAACCCAGGGATGCTGAAAAACAATACTCTGAATGCTGCTCTAGCATCTGAATACCTGTTGTCAGCTTGATGCTTTCGGATCTTCCCAAGCTCTACAATGCAATCTCTTTTCAATTCAATGGTTCTGTATCCTAAATTTTTCTCTCCACAGGGGATCAGATACAGATGGAAGAGACCAGACTATCGCCCTTGAAGAATGCAACCTAGATGGGGAACCAGACACCAATACCAGCTCTCCCTCATCAACCTCTCGGGGACCTCAGTAGAAGTGCCAGTCCCTGTATAATAACCTACTCCTTGATGTGAGATTTCCTCTTTCTTTTCTCCTCAGAGACCTGTAAGCCTGCCCTGTTTCCCTTGGTGTCAACATTAGCTACTCTTCCTTGGCCACTAATCACCTGAGCTGAATCCAGGGGATTCTGGCAGTTGAGAGATCTACCAGAAAAGATGTTTTCTAAAGAGAGATTCCCTACCCCTGTAACCCTTTACTGTACTGATGTACTGATGCATGAGGTTCTATTAAAAATGTATTCTTCTGAATAAAGATTATTCAATATTAAACTGCTAAAACTATAACAATGGTTTTCTATTGTTCTGTTGTAAACCTTCAACTCATCAGATATGCTGCATTAAAGCTGACCTCTCTGACAAAATAAGAAAATATGGGGGTGCTGGTACAAAAATAAAGGATCTCTATTATGGAGTAGGGAAAGATTGAAGACTCAAATAACAGGATGTCATAATTTGGTTTAGGTTGTGTTCACTGAAAAGAATAACAATCTTTATACAATTATATAAATAGATGAATAAATAAATGTCGATACAGTCCCTAAATTGAGCTTGAAGAGGAAAAACACTTTCACTATGTTATTTCTTAGGATACATCAACTGTAACCTAAGGATATTTATTGGTGGAAGATCTTGGGCTTTTGTTAGTGTTGAGATGTGATAATTGTGTACATTAATACCATATGTGGTCCAAACTACGATCAGATTTTTAAATTTAATAAGTTTTCTAAAGGCATGACAAGTAGGATACTTTGAGGTATTTATGAAAGTACTCTAACACTGGTCACGGGTGTAAAATTGAAGCATTGTTTGCCTAAGTCTCTATGATTAACAATATTGTAAAAAAATATTGGGGGCCAGAGCAATAACACAGAGGTTAGGGCATATGCTTTGCACATGACTTACCCAGGTTTGATCCTTGGCATATCATATGGTCCCCAAGCCATCCTGGAATAATTTCTGATTACAGAACTAGGAAGAAAGCCCTGAACCCACCAAGTGTGGTCCCCATAAAACAAAAATATATTAATAAAAATAATTATTCAGTATAGGGATAAATATCAGGATTAGCTCTTTGAAAACATTTAAAACTTTCAGTGTGTTTTTGGCCCTTACTTAGTGATCACAGAATGATCACTCCTAAGTGTGATTGATTGACAAATGCTAAATAATTTTTCTTCATAAAGAAATACTCTTTTCTCAAAGTAAGTGGGACCTCAAAGAAAGAGCAGGTATATTTTCAGCAGAAAATCTCACAGTGTCTGCTCCTAGTACCCCCAAATAGTTGCCAGTTTCATTCTGAGCACCTGACTTTTCTCCCTGGAATAACATGCCACTTGCTCCTTTGTAAGAATTCAGTACACATTATCAAAAGAGATTGAGCTGGGGAAGACCATTTTCCTAGATCATTGAACCTTGCTAAATAAGGCTTCAGAATAATTGACATACATGTTGTAGAGAATGTCTTGGCCCCTTCAGATGTGACCCTAAGATTTCTTACCATCTAGCACTGTTCAATTCTAAGCTGTCTTCTCAATAGGCAATGCATAGTTTGTCCATGATTAGAATGAAGTTTAGAAAACGGCTTCTGTATTCCTGCATTGAGTTTATTTATCTAACACCTTTAAAAATGCACCCCATTTTCCTTAATCCTTACAAAATGAAACACTCTAAATGCTATAGGCTAATTTGTATTGAGCTCTTTGGTAGTAGCAGTACAAAGTCTTACTCTGATTTCCAATTGATGACATTCTATTAGTTGCTTACACTAATTTATTATAAAAATTGTGCTTCTAAAAACTGCATTTCAAAGGTGCTTTTACATTTGAATTCAGCAAAGCCTAATTGTTGCTTTCTGATTTTACTTCCAACTCTTCATCTATAACCTTCAATCAAGCTGTACATTTTAAACAAGGGAGGGAAGCCTGCACTTGGTCCTTTGTTTAGGGTAGAAGTCCTTGGATTAGGTCTGATTTTGTTTTCCAATCACTGAGTTTTCTGAAGTGTATTGTAAAGTCTAGTGGTAGTTAGCAAGTTGTGCAAGTTTTCAAGTGATCACTTGGTCTTTATCGCTTTTTCTAAATGAGAAAAAGTGGGAACAATAGAACAAAAGGCTGAGACCTGAAATTTAGAAACACCTCTAGGTTAGAAAAAAACTCATGGCAATCATGATAGACAATTACAGTGTGAAACCCAGACACTAAACATAATGCCTCCTGTGTCCAAAAACTACTAAACCAGAGGTATTTATGCAACAGAAAATATTGAAATATTTCCATGAGAAACGAAAAGAAATATTATGATATTGGACTGCTAGTTGATTTTACAAAAACACTCACATAGGTCCTTGAGAGATGAAGGGGAGTCCACAGGTGATGGGTGTGTTGCTGGAATTATGTGTATGAAAAACCATTACTAATAAATTGTAAACCACTGAATTTGGTAAGTCTATAAAAGAAAACACTAAAATAAGAACCACACACATAAACCATTTTTTCGTTTATAGGATCAAGTTCTACATGTTCTCTAGGGTGGGGGAAAGTTGTCAATTAACTGTGAAGCACATACAAAGAGTAGATTTGAGGTTTGACTCTACTTGTTGTTGTCAGAGCTATCTCAATGAATTAGGTGTCTATTTATAATGCAGATGTCGTCACAAACTATCTCAATGAATTAAATATCTATTTATAATGGAAACATAGCTTGTTGCTGACAGTGCTCCACATGGTGTTTTTTTTTTTCAACCTGGTTGCCATGGGAATCAGTCCCTTTACCCCTGGCTGGCCTCTATTCATCAGCCCAGCATCAGATAATTTCTGGGAAACGGAATATCATTTAGGGTGGAATGGACCTTAGTGAGGAAAATTGTCTCTGGGCGTCCAGGAAGATAGGCTAAAGATTCTCTTTTTAGTTTGAAAGTAAATCACACCCAATTCTTGGGCTTGCACACCTTTGGTCAAACAAACCTCTCAGAGTTACAAATCCAGTCAAGGTGGTGTGGTTCAAATTTCCACCTAGTACAGAGTCTCATTTATCTCAGTACTAAAAAGTAGATACACAGCCTCTTTCTATACACTTCTAGGGATGAGGAATTTATTACCATTCTGCAGGCAAAATAGTTCTATAACTTTTTAAAGATATGACTTATTAGCTGAGTCCTGAAGATTTTATTAAGAAAGTAAAATAAAAAATTTTGCTTTCTTTCAGTGTGTCTTTGAGTAACGAATTGTCTATTATTCAGGCTTTTGAGAGCACAGCGTTTGTGCATAACCAACTCCTAACCTACTATATGTGAAAAAATTCTTTTCTATATTTCACATATCTAGTGCTATCTATTGTGTGAGACCACATAAAATGATGTGGTAAAAATGAAAACAGAGGTAGGTGGGATACTCACTTTTGGGGAAATGAGTACAATCAGGGTGATTGAATCAGAGCTCCAAGAGGCAGAGGCACAAGGGATCATTTTGGTGGTATGCTAGCATTGTTACTTTGGTGGTGAAAGTGAGGATAACTGTACTCATATAAAGTTATGACCACTTGGAATTACAAAGTATTGCAACTCAGTGGTAAATCAATACAATTACAATTAAATTAAAAGGATGAATAAGAATCTGCTGAGAAGTTAATATTTGACTTATACTTTGAAGGATATAAAGAAGAAAGTCAAGTGGATGTCTAGGCAAAGTAGACTCTGGTGATAAAAGCATATGCAGTATCCCTGAAAAAGGAAAAATACCTGTCTGACTTGAGGAACCTTGAGTAGATTAAAGGGTCAGTATGAGGAAGAGGGATAGAAGAAAATGAGATCAGAGAGGAAATGGAAAACAGATCAAGCAAGAAGTTTTTAGGTTTTCATGGAAACTGGTATTTGAACTCTGAAATACAAAGCCATGCGTGTAGCAAGATTAGCCTCACATTTAAATGGAGCCATACATGTGGAATAGAATGAGAGACAAAGATATAACTACAGCTCTTCTATAAGCTATTACAATAATTTAGACTGGAGGGTATGGTTTAGGTCAACATAGTAACAGAGGAGGTGATGAGAAATAGTTGGATTATTGATATAATCTGCATACAGAGTTAACGGTATTTTTAACAGATTGGATGTGGGTTATGTTCTGTGAACACCTTCAGTAGAAAAAAACTTTTTCGAATATTGCCTTCATGTTTCTCCCTGGGTAATTTCAATCTCTTCCTCAAGAAAAGGTTTACTAATGATTCCCAGTTCATGACATTTATCATTATCATTTATCATTGTCCATTCAGAAACATTATAAAGAGCAAGTAGTTCTGTACATCTAAAAGTGGCCTAACCAGGACAGGGTAAAGAGGACAATAAAATGATCATTTATCTGGTATCTCAATTCATCATTTCTATTTTGCCATCTAAAATTACATAAGTCCTTGGTCAGTAATATCTCACTATTGGCACACAGGAAATTTGTGGTCATCAGAAACCCACAAGTTTTTTCACACTCCCTCTTGCCAAGATAATGCATGCTTAACATTTGCTTGTTTAAATGATGAGTTATTTTGCAATTAAATTTTTTAACTCAAATTTAAGTCTTAATATTTATTTCTATTAGGTTTCATTGCATAGACACCAGTTTATAAAATCATATATGATCATCTTTCTAGACCCCTTATCTATGCCACACATATAAGTACTACTTCATTCATTCCTAAGAAAAACATTGTGAAACTCTGTGCTATTATTTTTTCTCATTTTACACATGAAGAAATACAGACTCAAAGAGGGAAGGTAATATGACCAAGGCCACCCAGCTCCTAGCCAAAGGCAGACCTGAAATTAGAATCCAATTTTTCCTGGTTGTAAAGCAATAGTCTCCCTTACTAATCCTTGGATAACCCAGTAGCTAAAAAGTAATTAATGTACAACAAATGTTTACTATATTGACCACCACTGCACCTGGTTTTAAATTTTATTCCACTAACACTTAGTATTTCATTAAGCCCCACCCTTGTAATTTACACATACATTTTTATTATTTATGATGAATCTGTGAGGTAGGTACTGTCAGCATTTACTTTTCTAACAAGGAAAGAAAGGGAGCTTCACATAAAGATTAATAACCATTCTACTTAGATGTCACAGCTAATAAGTGCTGGAGACAGGTTATGGACCCAGGCAGTCCGGCTCCAGAGTTTGTGTTTATAACCACTAAGCTATGCTGTCTTGAGCTATTCTGAGATACTGACTTTGCACTCTCAAAAAAAAAGGAGGTATCTCTATCTAACAGTCTAACTCGATATCTACTGCCAAATGTTAAACCTCCTGAAAGCCATTCATCATTTGTCCTTTTGTTTCCCTTCCTTATCAATGGAATCTAGCCCTCAAACTTATTATGAAAGATGACTTGTACATGTCTCCTAACTTATTCTTGGTAGTTCTTTTTTCCCTCCCAGAACTCCATGCTACTCTATTTTGCTGCACTAAAAATTTTAAGGTCCCCTCCTAAGAAGGCAATCTGTGTGATGAAATGATCTCCATTCTGGAGAAATATCTAAAAAGGAAATTACATGGGTGGTGAATACAGGTCAATAGAAATCTGAGGAAGAAAGATGTCCCCTTAACCCCCTTCTCATTGAAAATGGGCCTAAAGCCAGACTAGTAAATTAATTCCACAGGAACCTGGCTCAAGTAACATTTTAAATTGAGTGTGGTTAGGGTATACAGAGAAATTCAAGAATTCCATAAGTTGTTGACCTTTAAAGAATGACTTTTATGAGGAAATTTCTTGGAATTCAAGAAGGTCATATTTAGTCACTATATGCGAAAGGCCTAAGAATCAACTACATGACATCAAAAGCTAACAGAATATACACTAAGGAATAAAATTCAAATTTGAGTAAAGTTCTGAACCAGAGATAAGGAATGATATTGTCATAAGCATCTTCACAAAATTAACTAAATGTATTTTATTTTATCTAACTTTGTTCTAGGGTCACTTACTCTTGGCTCTCTACTCAGAGGTTATAATTGGCAGTACTCATGAAAATATACAAAGTGCTGGGGACTGAGCCAGGATTGACCAAGTGTAAGACAAGTGCCTTCACCCTTGAACTATCTCTCCAGCTCAAAGGTCTTTTGTTTTTGAGGTATCATTGAGAAAAGAAAGCAGTTGTTTCATTTTGACCACAGCAATTAATCATAGGAAATTCGTTTGATGCCTCAAATTTGTATTTGATTCATATTCGTCTGAACACAGTAAAGGAATACTAAAATTAAATAATCTTAGAATTAGAAGCCCATTATAGACAATGCTTAACATACATTTCTACAAGTATCCAAACAAGTTGCTGACCATTGTCTGAATTTTTCTATAAGAGGAGCTTAAAGGGTGGATGGGGAAATTTAATATTTACAAAGAATGGCTTTAGCTTCGAGAAAAGTATTGGTATAGAAATTCCTTTAATGTTCTGAGATTTTTCTTCCACATTTAACAGCCATGGCACAGGGTATGAAATATGTAATGTATAATGAGAAATGTTTTACACAAAATCCTTCCTTATGTCTTTTCTTCCAAGTAGAACATTCAGATGTTTCTATGTAATTACTGTACCACAATTACAAAAGAGAAGTTTTGATCCAACTTAGACACAAAAAATCATTATGTCCAGTGAGATGGGCTTATATTTCCATTAATATACTCCTGAGATCTCAAAAGCATATTTAGAAACTATGTAACACTATGGGTTCATACTAAGTTTGAAGCTAATTGATACCTCCATGCCATTTATAGAAGCACTTTTAAGCCTTGCTGTCACTCTAAATTATGAACTTCATTTTAGAGCGAAAACATTCAACTTCATATTTGTCCCAAAGATATTAAAGTAAAAGATATTTTTGATATTGTTATTTAAAACTTGATATTGATCTTCATAATTATGTGTTACTTGTCTAATTATCGAATCCATCAATCTCAGGTTTCATATCTATTAAATAGAGGTAATCACTATTCTAATTCTGCATAGTGAGGTAAGGATCAAGTGAAATAATATACGTGAAAGTGCTCCATAATTAGAAAAGTCACAACAATATCAGGTTTAATTTTTCTAGCAATGTCGATTACTATGTCATGTATTACACTATACACAAATATTTTTTCAAATAGTAATTACCAATTTGGTCAATATTTTGTCATTCTTATCAAAATATTGGAAGCATGTCTTTCCAAATTTAATCAACTTTTTAAATGATTGTTTAGTAAGTTATACGTAGATCAATCCACACTACCAGCTAGTACATGTATATCAACCTTCTCTAAAAGGACATACAAAATTTTTCATCAAGACCCATGGTCAAGACTAGGTAAATTATTTTCAGTTTCCCCTTATAATCCCATTCAAAAGGAAATTAACTTAGTCTGGCATGGCTTGTTCCTAATGAACCCACGCTGGTTCTTAGTGATTAGTAATTCCCTTTCCAAAGGCTCAGAAATCATCTCCTTAATAATTCGTTCTATAAGTTTGTTAGTAGTAGACATAAAACTTGCCACTTGCACATTTTTTTCTTTGTAGAGTGAAATCATCCGACATTTTAGTGTTTTAGCACCTTTCTCCTTTTACAGATGTAATTAAAAATTACCAACAGAGGTATCCAATCTTATAAAACAGGAAAAAAAGAAGAAATGCTTTTTAGTAATATGCATGGCCCCTTTTCTCATTTTTCTGGTGACAAATGCAGATTTGTTTGTTATATAAACATGACATCTGCAATTGAGGTCATCAGATTTATATACTATATTTTAGAAAACCTAGGATGCCAGTGAGCTAATCTATTGACTATTCAAAGTTCTTTCATATGATACTTTGCAAGAGCTCATGCTTCCATAGTAGTACTTTCCAAGCAATGTATGCATGAGTTGCCAGTAGATTCTGTTAAAAATAAGAATCTGATTCAGTAGATCTAGGACAGTGCCTGAGTTAAACATTTGTCACTAATGCCAAGGGGCAATTCCTTGCTTTAGGCATGTAAAACACAGGCTTTAGATTACTTATTCCACAGTTTAGATGCAAACTAGAAACACCTGATATACTTCTCAAACTCCCTATGACCAGCCAGGGTGCTCCTTGGATTAAAGTAATCAGAATCTTGGCTGTCAGCATCCAGTAATCAGTATTCTTAAAGCTCTTAAATCTTTACCAATGCATGAACAAGTTGAGAACACTTTTCTAAAGTAATATGCCATATTCTGGACAACAATCTCCAGAAATATCCAAAATATATCCCCTAACTTAAGGCAGGAAGCTTCTGAAGCATATTATAGTCTTTTTGTGGGGGCACGCATAAAAATACTTTTTAATAAAATGTCATCAATCAATAATTTTGGAAGTTTTATATGAACTTAAAGCCTATTTTCAGTGTTGATGTTGTTAGGGTTAATTTTACTTTTCTGCTACTGTCTCTTACTATAATTGAAGGGTGAGTGAGGTGGCATGTGTGGGAAGAAGGTTAGTTTAGAAATACTTTTTGGGCAATAAAATTTCACTTTTCCCCCTGGGTTATTTTATGTAACACTAGCACTTGAAAGTACTTTAGAATTGACCAGGTTGTGATTTGTCTCAGACCTCTGTAGAGAACTTCACTTACAGTAGATATTTCTCTTTTGATCAGAGTGAGTGCACACATAAAACAGAAGACTTTTTATTGTAGAGGAAAACTTGTCAAAAGACAGTTGGTCATTGACAGCTAAGGTGAGCTAGCCCAGGCAACTAAAAGAAACTAAGACATAGAAAAGTAAATCTAGGCTTCAAAGACAAATCACTCAGAGTGAAACTCTTTTGCAAAGATTCCCCAACACAGAAGCAAAGGATCAACACTTAAAATGTGAAAACCTTGTTGCAGAGAGCAAACATTGGGATTTTATAGAGCTGGCTATTTCTTAGTTGAGCAATCCTGATATAAATCCTCCTCCTGGCAGTCAAGTAAAGGGAGAAAGCATATCGGTCTCTGGGTGGGGTGTGTGAAGGGCAATGACTTGGCTGTCACTCAAGCTAGGGGCATACCAGAGGGAGAAGAGCCAAGTGTGAGCCAGGCTCAAAGAGGAACAAAGAGCAGACTGGTTGGTGGCAGGTCTCAAAAAAGTTCTAGGCAAGAATTTTCCCTCGGCAGCAATTCTTGCTGGCGCCAGACCTGACAATCTTTTGGGACAGCATGGGAAAGGGCCACTTTGAGATCTGCTGATAGGATTACAGTTATAACACTACTGACCGTTTTTACATTGAGAGAGTCAGCTTTCAGCAACTCCTTTCTTTTGACACGCTCAAGCTACATCAGAGGATCTAAAAAGGGAAAACCTAGTAGGGAGAATTTGTGGCTCCTGAGTGATTTTCATGAAGGGCCCTGTCACAAGATTTTGTGGTGACTCATATCTTTCTAGAGAACTTACTCGTAGACAAAGAAGATATGAGATTTCAATTACTTTTCTTTCCTCCAGAACCGAGCTTGGTTCTATTCTTCAGTCCTTTCAAATCTCACACATTCACAACATTTCACTGTAAGCCTTCCATCAGTCTGAGAGAAGAAGAGAGAAAGAAATTTCTCCTTCCTCCAAATGCCACCCTATAGTCCAAAGATTGATCCTTCAGAATGAGAAAAGTCTTGGCTGAATATGTTCCAGATATAAATGGAGATCCTTCTTAGTCTGCCAGCAAGCTCACTTCTCACTGTCTTTCATCCGCAGTCCAAGGCATTTTTGGTGGTCTCTGTTTAATATCTCGTAGGTTAATGCACAAGATTAATACCGTTCTTTCTCCTTGTCTGGTCACAAGCAAATCAAACACTTTGAGGCAGGACAGCATACAGAGTTATTTTTTTTTCAAGTACAGAAGAGCATAAAATTTGGAGTGAGCAAATTCAGGCTCGAATTTCCCTAATTTTTCTATTTAAACAGTTGCTATGCCCTTGTATATTCACTACAATTTTCTGAGACTGGCCATAGTAATAGCACAATGAGAAAGGCATTTGCTTTGCATGTGCCCGGCCTAAATTCAATCCTGACATCCCATATTGTCCCCGAGCCCGCCAGGGATGATTCCTGAGATTAGAGCCAGGAGTAACCTTTGAGAACCACCAAGTGTGGCCCCAAAACAAATAAACAAACAAAAGATAACATATTCCTCTCATTCATTAAATTTTTTCTTTACCTTTTTAATACATTAAGTTAAAAAATTCTCTAAGGTTGTCTTTCCTTATGTAAAACTGAAATAAATGATTACAAACCTTTAATACTCGATTTGATCATAAGGGCTAACTATAATGTATTTCAAGTGGCTGGTAGAAAGTAATTTAAAACTGGTAGTTTTCTTTTTAAAAATAATTTATTTATTTAAGCACCATGGTTACAAACATGTTCATAATTGGGCTTCAGTCATAAAATGCACACTCCCCTTCACCAGTGCAACTTTCCTGCCTCTGTAGTTTTCTTCTTAATGCAGACTTTTTTCCTAGAACCTATAGAAAAATAAATTGTGTGGTTTAAAGATCTACTTACAAGGAAATTCTAACAGCTACAAAGTCACACCAATTTAAAAAGAAAATATAAAGAGAAAAATTATAAAACTCATGACTTGAGGTAATCACTAAATGATGAATAGAAATAGAAATAACCTTGAGTTCCCTCTGAAACAGACTTGCTTAACTTCCTTATTTTTTTCTTTCTCTTTAAAATGCAGTCTAAGTGAGAGATAAAAGTGACTGGATCAAAAGGTAGACAAGCCTGGGATTACTTGTCCACCTCGTTCCTTACAATGTCTGTGTCCTTAGACAAGTTCTTGTTTTCTTCATATCTCCGTTTCCTCATCTGCATGAATTCTCATGAGAGTGTTAAGTATATAATATACTTGCAATGGTGCAAAAGCTCAATTTAATAAAAAGTTGCTCCCTGGGTCTGGAGAAATAGTACAGCGGGTAGGGTATTTGCCTTGCACATGGCCAACCTGGGTTTGTTCCCCAGTATATGGAGATATGGTGCCCAAGCCCAAGAAGAGAGATACCTGAGTGAAGAGCCAGGAATAAGCCTTGAACACCACTGGATATGGTCTAGACAATCTCCAAAATTTGCCCTCATTTGCTGTGCTCAAACCTCTCTGTGATATTCTAGTGTCCTGTTCATAGATTACACCCATAGTTGAAGAGTTATTTCACCATCTATTTTAAATCTGAGGTGCTCTCTTGCCTTCTGAGAAAAATTGAGTTGACTTATTTTCATCCAACAATTGAAAAGGCCAATAATTGCCACCACTCTCTACCAAGGACAGGAACAAAAGAAATATCCTCAACTTGTAGGAGGTAATTCAACCCAAGCAAATAGGAAGAAAAGGATAGGATAAAAAGCTTAGTAAATTGTTGGTTTCGCCTTCTTAGCTAGACATAAAGCAAGCTGAAACTCAACCACCAACAGCTTTGTAACTGAGTATCTCATGATGATTCCACTTATAAAGTGTTTAAGAAACAAACAAAATACATAGATAAGCACAGTAAGCTGAAGAGCTCTTCAAGGGATCACAAAGGATATGTGTCAGCTCTGCTGCTCCCTCCAGTGGTGGGGCCTGCAGAAGTTATGAGGTGGAGACAGGCTTCTGAATCCAAAATATGATGGGTAGTGAAGAGCACAGTGACCATTACAATAATAATGACACCAGGAACAATAAACCACAGTAGACTTCATGATGAAGAAGGAATGGTATTAAGACAGTGATAATCATAATATTTGGTGCATTTAGGAGTACAAAAGTTCTAGGAAGATTTATGAGTGAGAATGCACCTTTGTAATTATTAGGATAATCCTTAGTAGATTCATGTGGAAGATGAAATAAAATAAGTTATTTTAAAAGACAAAAATGTCTATTACTCTTTACAAACTAGTTAATGCTCAGTGTTTCATATGTATTTTTCTTACACAGCACTAGAGACATTTGTACCTCGGAGATATTAAGTAGCTTGCACATGTACAGAGAGTTAGTCAGTATGAAATACTGCTCTCTAAGCCTGTTTGACTCTCAAATCAGTGCCCTTCCCCCTGTACTATGCTGTGGTAATGGAGAGAAGCCAGCCAATCTAGTTGGTTAGGACACCTGTTTGCCTTCCAGTTTCTCTCAGCAACAAATGTCCACAGGGTTCTGAGCACAAGTGACTGGTTACCATGGGAGCCACCCTCTCTTCCTAGCTTCTTATTACCAGTCTCTGTCAAGGGGGCCTCAGGAAAATATAATCCTCCCCCACCTCCAGTAGGGTGGCAGGTTCCCCACAGAGTAACACAGTCTGGTACCCAGAAAACCAGGTGTGTCATCTTTTCATAAATGTGTGAATTGAGGAACATGAGGGAGGTTCTTCCTCCCTAATTACTAATACTTGAAATTGGACCTTTGGAACATCCTGTCCTTTATTAAAATGTAAATACCTGTTTTGATTCATTTACACCACAGTGTGAATCTTTCAGTTCATCATTTCCAAGAAAAGTCATCTCTGAGACTTGAACATAGTTATATTTTTCCTCTAATTTGTTATATAATGTTCAAAGAATGTGTATATCATAAATTCCTTACTTATTGAGGAAACTTTCTTGTTCTGTTTGGTTTGCTACTGTTCTTGGTTTGTTTTGATACTAGACACAGTATTGAAAATTTTTCTAAAATATATATTTTCCAGTTTAATATTTGGAAGATAAATGCTTAAAGGTAGAATAGTTGGAATAAAGGGTTTTAGGCCTCTTAAATTATTTTGTTTTACCTCATATTTCTGCATTTTTCTATAAATTAAGAAGGGGGAATGAAAAGAAAGGATGACGACCAGGGGCCAAGTGGTTTCAGATGCATTAGTGGAGATAAAAAAAAAAGGACAGAATTAAATATCCAAGCCAAAGTCAACAACAATAGAATCAAGAGACGCAAACTATAACAATCTAAACTTAAAATGAGCCTGTTATACTGGCAGACTACGGGGCAAAGAGTGATGGTATAGGATGAATAATGGGAACATTGGTGGAGAAAAGTGAACACTGGTGGTGGGATTGGTTTTGATACATAGTGTGTCTGAAATACAACTACAAAGAACTTTCTAAATCATAATGGTTTAAATAAAATAAAAGTTTTTTAAACAATCTTGATGAATATGTTAAATTTATCACCACAGGGCTGGGCGGTGGCACTAAAGGTAAGGTGCCTGCCTTGCCTGCACTAGCCTTGGACGGACCGCGGTTCGATCCCCCGGTGTCCCATATGGTCCCCCAAGCCAGGAGCAACTTCTGAGCACATAGCCAGGAGTAACCCCTGAGCGTTACCGGGTGTGGCCCAAAAACCAAAAAAAAAAAAATTATCACCACAATTATTACTCCGAGTTATATTTCAGCTGAGTGGTAGTGAGCATTGCCGCATCTTTCTATCTCCCCCCCCCAAATCATTTAGGTTTATAAATAAAACTTTTTTGATACTAAAGTGGTAGTACAGTGTGCAGGGTACTTTCCTTGCATGACGTCAATCAGAATTCAATCCCTGGACATCCCAGAAGGTCCTCCTAGTCTGTTAGTTGTGCTCCATGAGTTCAGAGCCAGGAGTAAGTCTGGAACACAGCTGGGTGTGAACCTCAATTACCTTTATTATATTTTAATGTGGTAAAGGAAATTGTACCTCATTGCTTTGATTAGTCTTCTTAACAAGTTTTTGAGGAGAAAATTGATACTCATTAAACATTTCTATTGTAGATTAGCTTTTATTATATTAGAGAGCACATAGTTACAACATTGTTTCTATTGATACTTGTGGTGTACAAAGTCAGGACCACATCACTATTACCACCAAAGTGCCAAAGACCCTCCATCACTGTCCCTGAGTCAGATAAATCTCTACCACTTCCTTCACCATTCACAAATTCCCTTCGGTAGCTGATTGATACCGCTTACAGTTATTAATCCATTTTCTCTTGATATATTTTACTTCAGTGCACAAAAACTGCAAATAAGGTTTAGCACACATATATTTTTAAAGAATCAAATAGCCTGGTGCCAGAGAGATAGCACAGCAGAGAGGGCATTTGCCTTTCATGCAGCCAACCTGGGTTCTATTCTCTGCACCCATATGGCTCTCAGAGCTTGCCAGAATGCTCTTGAGCACAGCCAGGAGTAACCCCTGAGCACCATCGGGTGTGAACCCAAAACTGAAAACAAAATCAAATATTCTGTTACATGTTATTCTTAGTTTACCATTTTTCTTGATTTAAATATTTATTTACTATTTGTGTGCAAAAATAATTATAAATGTGTAGTTAAGTATGTCAATCTTTTTTCCTTTAAAATATATGATTTTTGGTAGCTTCTTTGATATATAGGTCACTTTTTTGGGAATATTACCAAAATTACCTATGTTTTTATCTAGTACTAAAAAATAAAGGTTTTCTTTTTAATTTAATATTTCAGTTGATGGGCAATTTAGAATTTATTTTGGTGTAAAGGGTCAGGTAGGGATCCAGATATTTTATTCAAGTGCCATCCAGTTGCCCATTCACTTTGTATTTTTAATGCTTGCTTGTCTGGTTGTCTGCTTCCAAACTCTTAGAAAAAAATAACTCTACTTTGCTCCCCACGCCAAGCTGGCTTTCAAGGCCAGGTCTGGCATCTGAGCTCTGGGGGGATGGAGAAGAGGCAAACTCCTCCCCTATGCTTTTTCATACTGGAGAGGGAGGCTGCAGCTGGACCCAGAAAATCCCACATGCCAGGATTACTGTTCCTCTCCTACGGGTATGGCTGGGAATCTGGGCAGACAGCTGGCCACTGGCCTCCTGGGCTGACCAACTAGTCCAGGAGACCGAGATCCCCTCGATGCCAAACTGGTCTTCAGGGCCAGGTTTGACAACTGGGCTCTGGGGGGAGGGGGAGGAGGGAAACTCCTCCAGTATCGATACTGGACCTCCTGCAGCGATGTCTTTTCTTACTAATACTTATTTTTATAATATACTTTTGAGCAATATCTAAAAATGTTCTTCATTCTAAACAGTTCCTAGGAAAGGAAACGGAATACCAAAGATTTGGATGATAACACTCAAATAGATCTTTAAAGTCAGTCTTTATGGACATGACGTTCTGTACTGATTCCAAGCCAAAATCACAAACAATTCATATATATGTATTGTATATAGCCCCTGTCATGTATTGCCTCTTCCCTACTCCTGTGTCCTCTATCCCCTCATTTTTCAATCCTGATTCGTTATCTTCCCCTAATTTAACCCTGTTCACCCTCAGTACCTAACGCGGTAGGCACCAAGATTGACCTCCTGCCCCAACAGACCACCTTCCAGCTCCTCAGTGAAAGACACCCTCCGGATCCTTGTTCTCATGCATCGGCAAAGAACTACAACCAGCACGCCTGCTGACTCATGCTTGATGGCCCCTCTCACCCCCACCAAATCGTGGACTGTTGCACAATACAGGAATCGGCCTCAGCAGAACTCCCAGCTCAAAGACACTATATGGTCTCGCAAAGCATCTCTCAAACTCAATTCCAAGGCATGAGAATCGAAAAGTACCTTGGCTTTTACTCCCCACAAGAATATAGCAAAACACTTAATTGGGAGTCTTATATTGCCTATGGAAGCTCAATACCTGTATAACAATACATCTTAAGATGTGTATTCCTAAATATACAAGTAGCCTCCTCCACCACTTGTTTTATTCAAATACCTTTTATTTTTTACTCAGTTTTATTTATTTGTTCTATTTCAATATATACATTTTTTCTCTATCCTTACCATTTTTGGTGCTTCTTGGTACAAAAAGCCTTGACTGGGATAAAAGCTCAGAATAAAACCAGACGACAGAGACTGTGTGTGCAGCCTGTCATCCTTACCCAGAATAGCATCAGCAACACAGTATGACACCATACGTTTTTGTATGGGCACAGTAAAAAAAGGGGAAACCATAGACACAGAAACAAGATCTTTTTTTTTTTTGAAGTGATATTTTTTTATTTAAACACCTTGATTACATACATGATTGTGTTTGGGTTTCAGTCATAAAAGGAACACCACCCATCACCAGTGCAACATTCCCATCACCCAAGTCCCAAATCTCCCTCCTCCCCACCCAACGCCCGCCTGTACCCTAAACAGGTTCTACATTTCCCTTATACATTCTCAATATTAGGACAGTTCAAAATGTAGTTATTTCTCTAACTAAACTCATCACTCTTTGTGGTAAGCTTCCTGAGGTGAGCTGGAACTTCCAGCTCTTTTCTCTTTTGTGTCTGAAATTTATTATTGCAAGAATGTCTTTCATTTTTCTTAAAACCCATAGATGAGTGAGACCATTCTGCGTTTTTCTCTCTCTCTCTGACTTATTTCACTCAGCATAATAGATTCTGTGTACATCCATGTATAGGAAAATTTCATGACTTCATCCCTCCTGACAGCTGCATAATATTCCATTGTGTATATGTACCACAGTTTCTTTAGCCATTCGTCTGTTGAAGTGCATCTTGGTTGTTTCCAGAGTCTTGCTATGGTAAATAGTGCTGCAATGAATATAGGTGTAAGGAAGGGATTTTTGTATTGTATTTTTGTGTTCTTAGGGTATATTCCTAGAAGTGGTATAGCTGGATCGTATGGGAGCTCGATTTCCAGTTTTTGGAGGAATCTCCATATTGCTTTCCATAAAGGTTGAACTAGACAGCATTCCCACCAGCAGTGGATAAGGGTTCCTTTCTCTCCACATCCCCGCCAGCACTGTTTGTTCTCATTCTTTGTGATGTGTGCCATTCTCTGTGGTGTGAGGTGGTATCTCATTGTTGTTTTCATTTGCATCTCTCTGATGATTAGTGATGTGGAGCATTTCTTCATGTGTCTTTTGGCCATTTGTATTTCTTCTTTGTCAAAGTGTCTGTTCATTTCTTCTCCCCATTTTTTGATGGGATTAGATGTTTTTTTTCTTGTAAATTTCTGTCAGTGCCTTGTATATTTTGGAGATTAGCCCTTTGTCTGATGGGTATTGGGTGAATAGATTCTCCCACTCAGTGGGTGGCTCTTGTATCCTGGGCACTATTTCCTTTGAGGTGCAGAAGCTTCTCAACTTAATATATTCCCATCTGTTAATCTCTGTTTTCACTTGCTTGGAGAGTGCAGTTTCCTCCTTGAAGAGGCCTGAAGTCTCAATGTCCTGGAGAGTTTTGCCTATGTGTTGTTCTATATATCTTATGGTTTGGGGTCGGATATCGAGGTCTTTAATCCATTTGGATTTTACCTTCGTACATGATGTTAGCTGGGGGTCTAAGTTCAATTTTTTGCAAGTGGCTAGCCAGTTGTGCCAACACCACTTGTTGAAGAGGCTTTCCTTGCTCCATTTAGGATTTCCTGCTCCTTTATCAAAAATTAGGTGATTGTATGTCTGGGGAACATTTTCTGAGTATTCAAGCCTATTCCACTGATCTGAGGGTCTGTCCTTATTCCAATACCATGCTGTTTTGATAACTATTGCTTTGTAGTACAGTTTAAAGTTGGGGAAAGTAATTCCTCCCATATTCTTTTTCCCAATGATTGCTTTAGCTATTCTAGGGTGTTTATTGTTCCAAACAAATTTCAAAAGTGCCTGATCTACCTCTTTGAAGAATGTCATAGGTATCTTTAGAGGGATAGCGTTGAATCTGTATAAAGCCTTGGGGAGTATTGCCATTTTGATGATGTTAATCCTGCCAATCCATGAGCAGGGTATGTGTTTCCATTTCCGCATGTCCTCTCTTATTTCTTGGAGCAGAGTTTTATAGTTTTCTTTGTATAGGTCTTTCACATTTTTAGTCAAGTTGATTCCAAGATATTTGAGTTTGTGTGGCACTATTGTGAATGGGGTTGTTTTCTTAATGTCTATTTCTTCCTTATTACTATTGGTGTATAGAAAGGCCATCGATTTTTGTGTGTTAATTTTGTAGCCTGCCACCTTGCTATATGAGTCTATTGTTTCTAGAAGCTTTTTGGTAGAGTCTTTAGGGTTTTCTAAGTAGAGCATCTAAGTAGAGCATCATCTGCAAACAGTGAGAGCTTGACTTCTTCCTTTCCTATCTGGATTCCCTTGATATCTTTTTCTTGCCTAATCGCTATAGCAAGTACTTCCAGTGCTATGTTGAATAGGAGTGGTGAGAGAGGACAGCCTTGTCTTGTGCCAGAATTTAGAGGGAAGGCTTTTAGTTTTTCTCCATTGAGGATAATATTTGCCACTGGCTTGTGGTAGATGGCCTTAACTATATTGAGAAAGGTTCCTTCCATTCCCATCTTGCTGAGAGTTTTGATCAAGAATGGGTGTTGGACCTTGTCAAATGCTTTCTCTGCATCTATTGATATAATCATGTGGTATTTATTTTTCTTGTTGTTGATGTTATGTATTATGTTGATAGACTTACGGATGTTAAACCATCCTTGCATTCCTGGAATGAAACCTACTTGATCGTAGTGGATGATCTTCTTAATGAGGTATTGAATCCTATTTGCCAGGATTTTGTTGAGGATCTTTGCATCTGCATTCATCAGCGATATTGGTCTGTAATTTTCTTTTCTCGTAGCATCTCTGTCTGGTTTAGGTATCAAGGTGATGTTGGCTTCATAAAAGCTATTTGGGAGTGTTTCCACTTGTTCAATTTCATGAAAGAGTCTTGCCAGGATTGGTAGTAGTTCCTCTTGGAAAGTTTGATAGAATTCATTAGTGAATCCATCTGGGCCTGGGCTTTTGGTTTTGGGCAGACTTTTGATTACTGTTTTAATTTCATCAATGGTGATGGGGGTGTTTAGATATGCTACATCCTCTTCTTTCAACCGTGGAAGATTATAAGAGTCCAAGAATTTATCCATTTCTTCCAGGTTCTCATTTTTAGTGGCATAGAGTTTTTCAAAGTAGTTTCTGATTACCCTTTGAATCTCTGTCATATCAGTAGTGATCTCTCCTTTTTCATTCCTAATACGAGTTATCAAGTTTCTCTCTCTCTCTTTCTTTGTTAGGTTTGCCAGTGGTCTATCAATCTTGTTTATTTTTTCGAAGAACCAACTTCTGCTTTCGTTGATCTTTAGGATTGTTTTTTGGGTTTCCACCTCGTTGATTTCTGCTCTCAGCTTTGTTATTTCCTTCTGTCTTCCTATTTTTGGGTCCTTTTGTTGAGCACTTTCTAGTTCTATTAGCTGTGTCATTAAGCTACTCAGGTAAGCTCCTTCTTCCTTCCTGATGTATGCTTGTAAAGCTATAAATTTTCCTCTCAGTACTGCTTTTGCTGTGTCCCATAAGTTCTGATAGTTTGTGTCTTTATTGTCATTTGTTTCCAGGAACCTTTTGATTTCCTTCTTGATTTCATCTCGGACCCACTGCTTATTGAGTATGAGGCTGTTTAACTTCCAGGTGTTAAAATTTTTCTTCTGAGTCCCTTTGGAATTCACAAATAATTTCAGAGCCTTGTGGTCAGCGAAGGTACTCTGCAAAATTTCTATCCTCTTGATATTATGGAGGTATGTTTTATGTGCCAGCATGTAGTCTATCCTGGAGAATGTCCCATGTACATTGGAGAAGAATGTGTATCCAGGTTTCTGGGGATGGAGTGTCCTATATATATCCACTAGGCCTCTTTCTTCCATTTCTCTCCTCAGATCTAGTATATTCTTGTTGGGTTTCAGTCTGGTTGACCTATCCAGTGTTGACAAAGCAGTGTTGAGGTCCCCCACAATTATTGTGTTGTTATTGATATTGTTTTTCAGATTTGTCAACAGTTGTTTTAAATATTTTGCTGGCCCCTCATTTGGTGCATATATGTTTAGGAGAGTTATTTCTTCCTGCTCTACATACCACTTGATTAATATAAAATGTCCATCTTTGTCCCTTACAACCTTCCTGAGTATAAAGTTTGCATTATATTATATTAGTATGGCCACTCCAGCTTTTTTATGGGTGTTGTTTGCTTGGATAACTTTTCTCCAGCCTTTTATTTTGAGTCTATGTTTGTTCTGACTATTCAGGTGTGTTTCTTGTAGGCAGCAGAAGGTTGGATTGAGTTTTTTGATCCATTTAGCCACTCTGTGTCTCTTAACTGGTGCATTTAGTCCATTGACGTTGAGAGAAAGAATTGTCCTGGGATTTAATGCCATCTTTATATCGAAATTTGGTGTGTCTTTTGGTCAGTCTTGTCTTAGATTAGGTCTTTCAGTTTTTCTCTTAAGACTGGTTTTGAGTCTGTGAAGTTTCTGAGCTGTTTTTTGTCTGTGAAACCATGTATTCTTCCGTCAAACCAGAAAGTGAGTTTTGCTGGGTACAGTATTCTAGGTGAAGCATTCATTTCATTCAGTCTTGTCACAATATCCCACCACTGCTTTCTGGCATTTAGTGTTTCTGGTGACAGGTCTGCTGTAAATCTCAAGGATGCTTGCTTGAATGTAATTTCCCCTTTTGATCTTGCTGTTTTCAGAATTCTGTCTCTATCTGTGGGATTTGTCATTGTGACTAGGATGTGTCTTGGGGTGGTTTTTCTTGGGTCTCTTTTGGTTGGTACTCTTCAAGCATGCAGGATTTGATCACATATATTCTTTAGCTCTGGGAGTTTCTCTTTAATGATGTTCTTGACCGTTGATTCTTCCTGGAAATTTTCTTCCTGGGTCTCTGGGACTCCAATGATTCTTAAGTTGTTTCTGTTGATCTTATCATAGACCTCTATTTTCATCTGTTCCCATTCTTTGACTAATTTTTCCATTGTCTGTTCATTTGTTTTAAGTTTTTTTTTCCAATCTCTCCTGTTGTATGGAATTGTTATGTATCTCATCTTCCACAGCACCAAGTCTATTCTCAGCTTCTGATACCCTGTCCCAGAGCTTATCCATTTTGTCATTCACTTCGTTTACTGATTTTTTCAGGCCTGTTATTTGACATGTTATTTCAGTTTGGAGTTTTGTGATTTCTGTCTTCATATTTTCTTGATTCTTATTAGTGTTCTGTTCTATTCTATTCATGGTTTCTTTGAGTTCTTTGAGTATATTCCATATTGCTACTCTAAAGTCCTTATCTGAGAGATTGATTAGTTGGTTGGTCGTTAACTGGTCATCAGAATTGTCATCTTCATTCTCTATGTCTGATGCTGGCCTGCGTTGTTTCCCCATTGTCACACTCGTATTGTGGGTTTTTCTACGTGTTGTGGTGGTATTCATTGGTTATATGATGCAGACAACACACTTCTCTGGCTCCGCCCTTTCTGGATGGGCCGACTTGCCTCCAAGGTAGGGGAGTCCTCCGTGGATGAAGCCTCACACAGGATCAAATCTTAGGCCCAAGCATGCAGCAGAGAAGACAGTCTGGAGAGAAATTCTTGCTTCTGTGATCCAGCACAGTTCTTAGTGTGGTTTTTTTCTTCTTGTGATGGTGTTCTTTTTTTAGAAAGAGCACAGGGATGCGTATACAAAGTGTAGCTAAGTGCCTTCTGGAGCCTCTTTTCAGCCCACTCTCAGGAGGTTCATGCAACAGGATAGCAGAGAGACACACACAGGCAGCACTCACAGTTTTTCACAGTCGGGCCCCACTGGTCAGGCGTAGTTTTCACTCGCTCGCTGGGCAGCTTCAGAATGCTGTATTTTTGGGGTTCACTTCCCAGGACTCTGAGGAGAGTCACTGGCTCGCTGGGTAGCTTCCGAATGTAGTTTCTTTGGGGTTCGCTTCCCAGGGCTCTGAGGAGAGCTTCCAGAGTTCAGGAAAGACAGAGAAGGGTAGGACAGGGCTCCCTTCCGGTGCTCAGTTTCCTCAGAAGAAGCAGAGCCGGGTGGAGACTCTGCAGGTAGAGCAATCAGCACTCTGCCTGGAAACCCCCACATCCAGCCATTTCTTACTCACTCACTGGCTCGCTGGGTAGCTTCCGAATGTAGTTTCTTTGGGGTTCGCTTCCCAGGGCTCTGAGGAGAGCTTCCAGAGTTCAGGAAAGACAGAGAAGAGTAGGACAGGGCTCCCTTCCGGTGCCCAGTTTCCTCAGAAGAAGCACAGCCGGGTGGAGACTCTGCAGGTAGAGCAATCAGCACTCTGCCTGGAAACCCCCACATGCAGCCATTTCTCACTCACTCCAGAAACAAGATCTTATCTTCTAGGGGTAAGAACTCACTTTTTATAGCAGAAGAGTGCCTCCCATCCTGAACATGTGTCATGTGTATACAACCAGTCCCCAGGAGATTGGACAGTGTTAGTCCAATCCGAAACCCCAAATCCCTTACGTAGAAATGACACAGCTCTGGGCAACACCACCAGGAACTAAGCTCCATTGGGAGATTCATAACACTACTCTGGCACCAACTTGGGCCAGTTTTGATATGCCAACGAGGAAAGGAAAACTTGACCTAAGACCAGGCTCTCCTATCACATCACCTAACACTAAATGGAAATCAGAAGAGCTATCGTCCATTGAACTGTGAAAAATAAGAGCACCAACAACAGAAAACTGATTTTGACAACTGTGACTGAACAGAGCCTACCTTGAAACTAATAAGGAAAACCCTACCCTAGGCTGTAGTCCAGGACACATATAAAACAACAACAACAACAATAACAACAAGATGTCTTATTGCAGAGGTCCAACTTGGACAACAGAGACTGAGAAGAACTTTTGGATCCATAATATCCTAGGCTTCAGCTTAGGGACTGACGAAAACAGGGAGCAAGTGTTACAGAAGACTGAACACCACAACAAAGATGGATAGGAACCTCTAGAACAGTAAAGACTCTATCCTAGACCCTGACCTATAACCTGTGCAAATACCAAGATCACTAGCTACAGTGGCTTGATTTTCTCACACACAACCGAGAGGAAACTTTCCTGGCATCACAAAAAAAGCCTTTGGGCTGGGGTAATGAGTATATATGGGGCCAGGAGTTGATCCCATGATGGTATGCTTCAAGTATGGAGAAACCCTGAATCTCTTAGGTCACGGGAATTCCCTTTCTTCCCCAATGCTTACTGTGCCTATGCAAAAAAATAAAAAGTGGCGGGATGCCAAACCCTACCACTCCAGCACCCATACTTTTTCTTGTTTTGTGTTGATTTGTTAGTTTTTGACTTTATTTTCCTTCTCTTTGTTCTACCACTTTTCTCTTTCTTTTTTCACACTTGTGGTTATTATTTAGAGATTCATTTTTATTTGCTGGGTCCATTTTTTTTTCTTCCATTTTTCTTTTTTTTCTCCTTTCTTTCTTTGGTAGTTGTCACCAATTTTTTTCCACCTCTTTTTCTTATCCTTTTTATCTCCAATGACGGTGGAATGGATGCTCAATCTACAACAAGCTGTAAAATGGAGACCAGTTGCACTAGCATACTGGGGTGTAGAGGAGGGAGATATGTGATGCGTACTGGGAATAAGGGTGGAGGGAGGACAGCACTGGTGGTGGGAATGCCCCTCATTCATTGTCACTATGTACCATAAATGATGCAGTGAAAGATTTGTAATGCACTTTGGTCACAATAAAAATAAAAAAAATAACTCTACTTTACTAATTGTAACCTAAAATCTAAAATTGCTCCTGGCATATAATAGCACTTGCTCAATATCTGTTGAATAAAAGCCACATATAGTTTCAATTTCCTTTGATGATAAGCAAAGTCAACCTCAAGACAATTATATGTGCCACATTTTGCTAATTCGACCACTAGATTAGGAAGCTCTTCTCATCAGCTACTGCTTGGTACCTATAACTCCGTATCCAAACTATATGATTAAAATGTATTGTAAAACAATAATAAATATAGTAAAAAGAAACATAATAAGGCTCCAGCTGGTCAGGAAACCCCCTACTCCATAATTATTAGTGCTAGAAGTTCTATCTTTAGGATATTTATTATGTCCTTTATTAAAATGTAAATATCTTCTTGAGATGGATTTTGTTATTCCTTCACACCACAGTGTGAATTTTTTTACCTGATTAATTCAATGAAAGAAAGATCTATCCATGAAAATTCTTTTGAGTGGAGCCAGAAAAAAGTAAATGCTATGAAAGGACTTAATCTAGATCATTAAGGATTAGATCAGCCAAAGGGGTGTATCCAGAATACTTAATAATTTATATTTTAACAATGGTACTTTAATATATTTTATGCTTATCATGCATCAACCAACTCACATCTTTCTAAATATCAGCAAGCTGAACTCATTGAAACATATTTGTAGGGGACTATTTAGATTAAAAAGGATTACATCAGTCAGTTAAAGGTTAATTTCCTTTGAGTGATTTTGAGAATTACATCTTGGAAGAGCAAGTAGGAATTATGTTTTCCATTAAAGGATTGAACATTGGATTCTGCTGTTCAGTGTACTTTTTTTCCTGTGTTCACCCCAAATTTAACAGCCACCTGATCAAAAGCATTTTGATGAAGGAAATGGCAAAGCAAAAGGTCAAAATGAACCTCAGTATTCTACTGATTGGAATTTTGAAAATGTATTTGTCAAACTCCTTAATACCCATTTTTCTGGCTAGAAAGTAACCTACAGTTTGAGGTTTGTAAATTGGTTTGTCTTGTAAACTTTGTTAGCACATGGTCTGTACGTTAGAAAGTTGACGTCAATGAACAATGAAGGTTAAGAAAGTCATTTTCTTGGTTTATTAGAATCGCCCTCCTTTGGTCCAGGTTTTTCTCACATGTCCTGAGCACATGGTCTGAGCTGCTCTCATCATAACCTGTTTTGTATTTCCTAGTTTATATGAAAAATTGACCATAAAAGTCTGTACATGAGCTTTTTGTTTATTGTTAATCCATCCCTGGAGTTTGAAGGCAATAAAATAACTAATTGGCTTTGACATTAAGCCCTTATTAAAAGTGTAAATTCAATAGAAAGTGAAGCATTTTCTGTTAATACTCATTAATAACTTTGCATGAATTAGTATATGGAGTCTTCCCTATAAAAAACGTAAGAGCAAATTTTATGAAACGGCAAAGGTTAGAAAGGGACATAGAACATTGAACCCCTATGGTGAGACTACCACCAGACCTAAAATATCCTCAAACAAAAAGTAACAGAAAGATCCTCACATCTCCCCTAAATGTGGACTGTTGCATGCTACAAAAGTATCCCCAGTCCAAGTACACTACCTGATCCCTTATTGCTGCAAACCACTTCTCAAACTTAACAAGACTACGGTGTGGGATGAAAATGTGCCCTGGATCCCCCCAGCAAGAATATCTTAAAAGACTTAATGGGGATATCTATATTTCCTTGTATGTTTAATACCTTAATAATTATACCTCTTAATGTGTTTATTTTCAAAGGTATAGGCAGCCTCCTCCATCCTTTTTTAATTTTTAATTTTTATCTTTTATATACATATATATTTGCTAATTTCACTTGTTTTAGTTCTTCTTGGTATGAAATTCAAGAAGAAAAATTCCTTCTTGGAATAAAAGCTCAGATCAAAAGCAGGGCACAGAGACTGTATAGCCTGTCATTCTTACCCCAAATGCACCAACACATAATATGGCAGTGTTCCCTTTTGCCTAGATATACTAATGAACGGGGGAATCTTATGTATAGAAACAAACTCTTATTTACAAGGAATAAGAACCCATACATTTTATAATACAGGGGCACCTCCAACCCTGAACATGTATCATGAGGACCCAACTGTATATAATCAGACAGCGACCATCCAACCCTTAACCCCAGATCCCAAATGAAGATCAGATACAGATTGGTGCAAAAGCACCAGGAACAAAACTCCCCCTGAGGAATCCGTACTACCTCTCTGGCAGCAACTTGCGACAGGTTGATACAACAACCTGACAATGAGGAAACTTGATCCAAGAGCAGGTTGCCCTATCTCATCACCTAACTCTAATATTAAAGCAGAAGACGTGTTTTTCTTTTATCTGTGCAAAAACCAATATCAGTAATTACAGAATACTGACTGTGACAACTGCGACTGGGAAGAACTTTTCCTGGGACCAATAAGAAAGTTCCTAGCCTAACCTTTGGCCTAGATTTGTACAAAAACCAAGATCTCTAATCCCAGAGATCTGTTTTTAACAACCATGACTAAGCAGAACTTCTGGAGCCATAGGAAACACTATCCTAGGCTTAGACCTCGGATCTTGCACAAACCATAATCGCTAATTACAGAAGACTGATTACAACAAACGTGACAGAGCAGATCTTCTAGAACAATAGCAAGAGACTCTATCCTAGATTTTGTCTTATGACCTGTTGAAATACCAAGATCTCTAGCTACAAAGGACTGATTTTGTCATCCACAAATGAGCACAAAGTTTCCTAGCACAATAAAAAGACCGTGGAGTTCGATAAAGAGCATGTATGGAGCCTGTAGTTGCTCCCATGATAGTATGCTTCAAGGGTGGAGAGACTCTATCTCCTAGGCCAAAAGGATTCCCTTTCAAACTTCCTCAATACTTATTGTGCCTATGCAAAAACAAAAACAAACAAACAAAAAAACACCCACAAAGCCTTGTCACATCAGCTCTTCAATTTTTCTTTTATTTCCTCTTTTTTCTTTTTTCTTATTTCCTTTATTTCTTGTGGTTGTTGTTTTGGTAATAATGTTTTGTTTTTGCTGTTGTGTTTTTATCATTGCTTGTTTATTTTTATTTATTTTGTGTTTTTCTTTTTCCCTTTCTTTTCTTAAATTTATATTAATACTAGCCTCTAAATGGATTCCTCCCAGCATTTTTTCCTTTCTTTCTTATTCAAACAGAACCACAGAACTTGAATTATCCTGTTCTCCCTTATAAATTGAGGGTGAATAGATGATACCAGGAGCAACCAGTCATATGAACATTGAGTGGAAATAAAAAGTGATCATACTTAAACACCAAACCCAAAGTCAATGACAACAAAATCAAGGCCCCCAATCTACAAGATATACACAAAGGAGATTTATTACACCAGCAGTCCACGGCGCAAGGGAGAGTTATGAGATGCATACTGGGAACAGGGTTGGAGGGAGGACAAGTCTGGTCATGGGACTGGCCCTAATTTAATGTCACTATGAACCTTAAATATTACTGTTGTGAAAGACTTGTAGTTCACTTTGATCAGAATATAAATTATTTTTAAGAAAAGTAACAAAAAGAATTTCCAAGTTTTTTTCTAAATTCATCTATAATCTAGCACCAAGTCTGATTTGTCTGGAAATTCTGATTTATTAACACTTGAGGATAATGCTGCTACTGAAGAAGTTGATGTTATTATTAATAATAATGAAAAGTGTTAGATAGCATTAACAGTGGTAAACATGAACAATCCCAATCATTAATAAATAAAATTTGGGGCCAGGAAGGTGGCGCTAGAGGTAAGGTGTTTGCCTTGCAAGTGCTAGCATAGGACGGACCACGGTTCGATCCCCCAGCATTCCATATGGTCCCCCCAAGCCAGGAGCGATTTCTGAGCGCATAGCCAGGAGTAACCCCTGAGCGCATAGCCAGGAGTAACGGGTGTGGCCCCCAAACCAAAATAAATAAATAAAATTAAATAAAATTTATGGGTAAATATAACTACTTTAAATTTTTTTTCTTTCTTTTTTTTGGTTTTTGGGTCACACCCGGCAGCACTCAGGGGTTACTCCTGGCTTCATGCTCAGAAATCGCTCCTGGCCGGCTCAGGGGACCATATGGGACGCCGGGATTCGAACCAATGACCTTCTGCATGAAAGGCAAATGCCTTACCCTCCATGCTATCTCTCCGGCCCCCTAAATTTTTTAAGTATATAAAATAAATATATGCTTAAATATATTTGAAATAGTAATAAAACAATAAAGATGCAGATGCTATTAATGACAATTTCTGTTTACTGAACATTTATTTTTATGCCAAACACAGTACTAATTTAAGCCTAAAAATAATCCTTAGGAGAAAACTATTCTATTCTTGTAAACAAGAGGGAAAAATGAGGTTCAATAATATTAATAACTTGACAAAAGTCATACAAATAATTAGAAGAGTTTTCATATATAGAGAACCAAAACTGAGATTAATCACTCATCATATTATTTTCTCAGTAGTATTTCACTGTTGTTGTATATTATCACTAGTCACCAAGTACACACCACTTGCGATACTGGACATACTTTTGTGTTAAACTGGTTCTTTTTTATTGTAACACCATGATTTACCAAGTTGTTCATAATATAGTCATTTCAGTCATTACTTGTTCAAATGCCAATCCTACAACCGATGTAACCATTCCTTAGCCAATATCCTCTCCCCCTGGTCACCCACCTGCCATCACAGCCTGCCTTCATGCAGGCACAAATTTAATTCATATTGCTTGTTACATCACAAAGGCAACTAGAATTATCAAATCTTAGATCAACACAGGTCAATTTGAAATAATTGCTTTTTTCCCATGGTATTGCTAAAGTCAGTGTCTAAAGATTTACTGGGTTGTGGTTTGGTGCTGGTTGAGCTTTCTGTGTTACTTGTTTGACTCTGAAGTGGGTAGATTACCATGAAACTATTCCATTAGATCTCCTTTGGTACTACTGGGTTGGCACTTCAAGATATTGAGGTCTAAGGTTTATATATCTAAAACAAATTAAGTGGCTTGGAAACTTGATAATGTTAAGTCACAGAACTCTGCCCACTCTGTTGAAGATATGTCAAGAGTGGTGCTGCGATGCTGTAATTTATGTAGAAAGGGTAATCTGCCCCATCTCCTTTCTGAAGTCAAAGAGATATCACCTTGGACCAAACTACCTGGGAAGTATTGGTGACCGTTATTCTCATCAGGTAACAGGTTTATCTTATTCTCGCTGGTTTATACTCTTTCCTCTATATACTTAAGAGGCAATTGCTTGGGCCGAAGAGGTGGCACAATAGGTAAGGCTCCTTGCCTGCGCTAGCCTAGGACAGACCACGGTTTGATCCCCCGGCGTCCTCTATAGTCCCCCAAACCAGGAGCTATTTCTGAGTAACCCCTGAGCATCACCGGGCATCCCCCCCCCCAAAAAAAACAGCAATTGCTATATTGAGCAATTTCTACACTGAGCATGTCCCTCCTTGCTCCTCTCTCTTCATATCAACCTAAGCAGGTGTAATTTTTCTTACATTATTCTGTAACCTTCCTCCCTGATCCTGCTCCCATACCAGCAAAACACATATTGCTTGTGAGTATGTTCTGCTGTTGATGTGAGGGCACAATTTCTTTTTTTGTTTTGTTTTGTTTGTTTGTTTGTTTGTTTTGGGGGGGCCACACCCGTTTGACGCTCAGGGGTTACTCCTGGCTATGTGCTCAGAAATCGCCCCTGGCTTGGGGGGACCATATGGGACGCCGGGGGATCGAACCACGGTCCGTTCCTTGGCTAGCGCTTGTAAGGCAGACACCTTACCTCTAGCGCCACCTTCCCGGCCCCGAGGGCACAATTTCTTCATGTCATGCATTTTCTGGGATACTTTCACATTTTCATTATTTCATATATCAGGATTTTTAATAATTCCTTTATTAAAGCACCATAGTTAGACATTGTTCATAGTTGAAATTCTTTCAGTCATAGAATAAACACCAACCTTCAGCAATGCACGTTTTCCACCACTAATATCCCCAGGTTCCCTCCCACACAATTTCCAACCCTGCCTCTGGGGCAGGCATTTTACTTCTCTTGCCTGTCTCTCTGTCTCTTCTTTTTGGACACTGTGGTTGCACAATTGCTAATGAAGTGGTACCACGCATATAATTACATCCACTTTCAGCATCCAGTTCTTGTTCAGAGAGATCAGTTCCAAATATCATTGTCAGAATGGATCCTTCTCTACTCTAACTGCACTAACTGCTCTTTAATATATTTTATTTAAACACCTTGATTACATACATGATTGTGTTTGGGTTTCAGTCATGTAAAGAACACCACCCATCACCAGTGCAACGTTCCCATCACCAATGTCCCAAATCACCCTCCTCCCCACCCAACGCCTGCATGTACTCTAGACAGGCTTTATATTCCCTCACATATTCTCATTATTAGGACAGTTCAAAATGTAATTATTTCTCTAACTAAACTCATCCCTGTTTCTGGTGAGCTTCATGAGGTGAGCTGTAACTTCCAACCCTTCTCTCTTCTGTGTCTGAAAATTATTATTACAAGAATGTCTTTCATTTTTCTTGAAATCCATAGATGAGTGAGACCATTCTGCATTTCTCTCTCTCTGACTTATTTCACTCAGCATAATAGATTCCATGCACATCCATGTATAGGAAAATTTCATGACTTCATCTCTCCTAACAGCTGCATAACATTCCATTGTGTATATGTACCACAGTTTCTTTAGCCATTCGTCTGGTGAAGGGCATCTTGGTTGTTTCCAGAGTCTTGTTATGGTAAATAGTTCTGCAATGAATATAGGTGTAAGGAAGGGATTTTTGTATTGTATTTTTGTGTTCCTAGGGTATATTCCTAGGAGTGGTATAGATGGATCATATGGGAGCTCAATTTCCAGTGTTTGGAGGAATCTCCATATCGCTTTCCATAATGGTTGAACTAGACAGCATTCCCACCAGCAGTGGATAAGAGTTCCTTCCTCTCCACATCCTCGCTAACACTGTTTGTTCTCATTTTTTGTGATGTGTGCCAATCTCTATGGTGTGAGGTGGTACTTCATAGTTGTTTTTATTTGCAACTCCCTGATGACTAGTGATGTGCAGCATTTTTTTTCATGTGTCTTTTGGTCATTTGTATTTCTTCTTTGTCAAAGTGTCTGTCCATTTCTTCTCCCCATTTTTTGATGGGATTAGATTTTTTTTTCTTGTAAAGTTCTGTCAGTGCCTTGTATATTTTGGAGATTAGCCCCTTATTTGATGGGTATTGGGTGAATAGTTTCTCCCACTCAGTGGGTGGTTCTTGTATCCTGAGCGCTATTACTTTTGAGGTACAGAAGCTTCTCAGTTTAATATATTCCCATCTGTTAATCTCTGCTTTCACTTGCTTGGAGAGTGCAGTTTCCTCCTTGAAGATGCCTGTAGTTTCAATGTCCTGGAGTTTTATGCCTATGTGTTGTTCTATATATCTTATGGTTTTGGGTTTGATATTGAGGTCTTTAATCCATTGGGATTATACCTTCATACATGATGATAACTGCGGGTCTAAGTTCAATTTTTTGCAAGTGGCTAGCCAGTTGTGCAAACACCAGTGTTGAAGAGGCTTTTTTTTGCTTTATTTAGGATTTCTTACTCCTTTATAAAAAATTAGATAATTGTATGTCTGGGGAACATTCTCTGAGCACTCAAGTCTATTCCACTGATCTGAGGGCCTGTCTCAATTCCAGTACCATGCTGTTCTGATAACTATTGCTTTGTAGTAAAGTTTAAAGTTGGGGAAAGTAATTCCTCCCATATTCTTTTTCCCAATGATTGCTTTATTATTCCAAATGAATTTCAAAAGTGCCTGATCCACTTCTTTGAAAAATGTCACGGGTATCTTTAGAGGGATCGCATTAAATCTGTACAATGCTTTGGGGTGTATTGACATTTTAATGATGTTAATCATTAAACAGGGTATGTGTTTCCATTTCCGTGTGTCCTCTTTTATTTCTTGGAGCAGAGTTTAATGGTTTTCTTTGTACAGATCCTTCACATCTTTAGTCAAGTTACCTCGAAGATATTTGAGTTTGTGTGGCACTAATGTGAATGGGGTTGTTTTCTTAATGTCAATTTCTTCCCTAATTATCATTGGTGTATAGAAAGGCCATTGATTTTTGTGTGTATATTTTATAGCCTGCCACCTTGCTATATGAGTCTATTGTTTCAGAAGTTTTTTGGTAGAGTCTTTAGGGTTTTCTAAATAAAGTTTCATGTCATTTGCAAACAGTGAGAACTTGATTTCTTCCTTTCCTATCTGAATTACCTTGATACCTTTTTTTCTGATCTCTATAGCAAGAAATTGGAGTGCTATGCTGAATAGGAGTGATGAGAGAGGGCAGCTTTGCCTTGTGCCAGAATTAAGAGGGAAGGCTTTTAGTTTTTCTCCAATGAGGATAATATTTGCCACTGGCTTGTGGTAGATGGCTTTAATTATATTGAGAAAGGTTCTTTTCATTCCCATCTTGCTGAGAGTTTTGATAAAGAATGGGTGTTGGACCTTATCAAATGCTTTCTCTGCGTCTATTTTATGATCATGTGATTTTCATTTTTCTTGTTGTTGATGTTGTGTATTATGTTGATAGATTTATGGATGTTACATCATCCTGGCATTCCTGAAATGAAATCTACTTGATCAAAGTGAATGATCTTCTTAATGAGGCATTGAATCCTATTTGCCAGGATTATGTTGAGGATATTTTCATCTGCATTCATCAGCGATATTGGTCTGTAATTTTCATTTTTGGTAGCATCTCTGTCTGGTTTAGGTATAAAGGTGATGTTGGCTTCATAAAAGCTATTTGGAATTGCTTCTGTTTTTTTTTTTTTATTTCATGAAAGACTCTTGCCAGGATTGGTATTAGTTTTTGCAAAGTTTGAAAGAATTCATTAGTGAATCCATCTGGGCCTGGGCTTTTGTTTTGGGGCTGATATTTGATCACCATTTTAATTTTATCAATAGTGATGGGGTGTTTAGATATGCTACATCCTCTTCATTCAACAGTGGAAGACTATAAGAGTCCAAGAACTTATACATTTCTTCCAGGTTCTCATTTTTCGTGGCATAGAGTTTCTCAAAGTAGTTTCTGATTACTCTTTGAATCTCTGCCATATCTGTAGTGATCTCTCCTTTTTCATTCCTAATACGAGTTATCAATTCTCTCTCTTTCTTTGTTAGTTTTGCCAGTGGTCTATCAGTCTTGTTTATTTTTTCGAAGAACCAATTTCTGCTTTTGTTGCTCTTTCAGATTGTTTTTTGGGTTTCCACTTCGTTGATTTCTGCTCTCAGCTTTGTTATTTACTTCTGACTCCCTATTTTTTGGTTTCTTTTGTTGAGCACTTTCTAATTCTATGAGCTGTGTCATTAAGCTATTCAGGTAGGCCCCTTCTTCCTTCCTGATGTGTGCTTGCAAAGCTATAAATTTTCCTCTCAGGACTGCTTTTGCTGTGTCCCATTAGTTCTGATAGTTTGTGTCTTTATTATAATTTGTTTCCAGGAATGTTTTGACTTCCTCTTTGATTTCATCTCGGACCCATTGGTTATTCAGTATGAGGCTGTTTAACTTCTAGGTGTTAAAGTTTTTCTTCTGTGTCCCTTTGGAATTCACATATAATTTCAGAACCTTGTGGTCAGCGAAGGTAGTCTGCAAAATTTCTATCCTCTTGATCTTATGGAGGTATGTTTTATGTGCCAGCATGTAGTCTATCCTGGAGAATGTCCCATGTACATTGGAGAAAAATGTGTATCCAGGTTTCTGGGGATGGAGTGTCCTCTCTCTCTCTCTCTCTCTCTCTCTCTCTATATATATATATATATATATATATATATATATATATATATATATCTACTAGTCCTCTTTTTTACATTTCTCTTCTCAGGTCTAGTATATTCTTGTTAGGTTTCAGTCTGGTTAACCTATTCGGTGTTGATAAAGCTGTGTTGAGGTCCCCCACAATTATTGTGTTGTTATTGATATTATTTTTCAGATTTGTCAACAATTGTATTAAATATTTTGCTGGCCCCTCATTTTGGTGCATATATATTTAGGAGAGTGATTTCTTCCTGCTGCACATATCCTTTGATTAATACAAAATGTCCATCTTTGTCCCTTACAACTTTCCTGAGTATAAAGTATGCATCATCTGATATTAATATGGCCACTTCAGCTTTTTTATGGGTTTTCTTTCCTTGGATAATTTTCGTCCCGCCTTTTATTTTGAGTTTATGTTTGTTTTGACTATTCGTGTTCGTTTCTTGTAGGCAGCAGAAGGTTGGATTGAGTTTTTGATCCATTTAGCCAGTCTGTGCCTCTTAAGTGGTGCTGTTAGTCCATTGACATTGAGAGAAAAAATTTTCCTGAGATTTAGTGCCATCTTTATATTGAAATTTGGTGTGTCTTTTGGTCAGTCTTGTCTTAAATTAGGTCTTTCAGTTTATCTCTTAAGACTGGTTTAGAGTCTGTAAAGTTTCTGAGCTGTTGTTTGTCTGTGAAACCATGTATTTTCCCGTCAAACCTGAAAGTGAATTTTGCTGGGTACAGTATTCTTGGCGAAGCATTTATTTCATTGTGTTTTGTCACTATGTCCCACCATTGCTTTCTGGCTTGAGTGTTTCTGGTGACATGTCTGCTGTAAATCTCAAGGATGTTCCCTTGAATGTAATTTCCCTTTTTGATCTTGCTGCTTTCAGAATTCTGTCTCTATCTGTTGGATTCGTCATTGTGACTAGGATGTGTCTTGGGGTATTTTTTCTGGGGTCTCTTTTGGTCAATACTCTTCCAGCATGCAGGATTTGATCACATATATTCTTTAGCTTTGGAAGTTTCTCTTTAATGATATTCTTGACCATTGATTTTTCCTGAAATTTTCTTCCTGGATTTCTGGGACTCCAATGATTCTTAAGTTGTTTCTGTTGAGCATATCATAGACTTCTATTTTCATCTGTTCCCATTCTTTGACTAATTATTCCATTGTCTATTCATTTACTTTAATTTTTTTTCCAATCTGTCTCACTTCATGGAGTTGTTATTTATCTCATCTTCCACAGCACCAATTCTATTCTCAGCTTCTATTAGCCTGTTGGAGAGCATACCCATTTGTTTACTGAGTTTTTCAGGCCTGTTATTTGACTTGTTATTTCAGTTTGGAGTTTTGTGATTTCTGTCTTCATATTTTCTTGGTTCTTATTAGTGTTTTGTTCAACTCGATCCATGGTTTCTTTGAGTTCTTTGAGTATCTTCCATATTTCTTGTCTAATCTCCTTATCTGAGAGATTGATTAGTTGGTTGGCCGTTTTCTGGTCATCAGAATTGTCATCTTCATTCTCTATGCCTGATGTTGGCCTGCATTGTTTCCCTATTGTCACACTTGTATTGTGGGTTTTTCTACATGTTGTGATGGTTTCCATTGGCTAAATGATGTGTACGGCCATGCTCCTTGGCTCTGCCCTTCCTGGTTGGGTCGACTTGCCTCCAAGGAAGGGGAGCCCTCCATGGATGAAGCCTCACACAGGATGAAATCTTAGGCCTGAACACGCAGCAGAGAAGACAGTATGGGTAGAGACGCTGGCCTTCAGTGATCCAGCTCAGTTCTTAGTGTGATTTTTTCTTAGAAAGAGCAACAGCCGCATAGCAAAACAGCTAATTGCCCTTCTGGAGCCTCTGGGAGAGTGAATTTTCTGGGTCCTTTTTGGCCCACTCCCAAGAGGTTCAGGAGACAGGACAGGAGACAAAAACACTCAGGCAGCACTCACAGTTTCTCACAGTCGGGCCCCACTACTAACTGCTTTTTGTGGTAAGCTTCCTACCATGGAATGGACCTCCTAGTCCTCATCTCTATTGCCTCTGGATATTATTATCATACTCTCTCTTTTTTCTTATATCCCACAAATGAGTGAGCTTATTTTATTTATTTCCCATGCCCTCTAACTCATTTCACTCAGCACAATAATCTCCATATCCATTCATGTATAAAAAATTTCATGTCTTCATTTTCCTAATAGCTGCATAGTATTCCATTGTGTAGATATTCCACAGTTTCTTTAGTCACTCCTTAGTTCTCGGCATTTGGTTGTGTCCATTTCTGGCTATTGTAAATAGTTTTGCAACATAGAAATGCAGAGGACTTTTCTGGATGGTATTTTTAGGTTCCTAGGAGTGATATTGCTGGATCATATGGGAGCTCAATTTCTAGTTTTATATCAGGGTTTGAGATAGAATTTACTTACATTTGACAGGTGAACAAACTAAATAAGAGTTTATTATTGTGGGAACCTAGTTGGACAGTGAGCACTCCAGTGGAGATAGTGATATTGGAATACTGTATGCATGAATCCCTATCATTAATAGTATTATAAATCATGGTGCCTAAAATTTAAACAAATATACCTAAGACAAGCAGTAATTTGAATATGACTTTCATTTGCAAATTTTAAGTGAACTAGCTAGATATTAAAATAATCAACCCTTCAGTAGTATTCACATGATCATGGGAGACCTTTTATTTGGGGGGAATACTCAGCGGTGTTCAGCCGTTACTCTTAGATCTAAGCTCAGAAATTACTCTTGGCCACCTCAGGGGGGCTATATGGGATGCTACAGATTGAACTTGGGTCATTGCTTGCAAGGCAAACCTCCTACTTGCTGTGCTATTGCTCTGGCACCTCAAAGGAGTCTTCTTAAACGACAGAATGACGACTTATGTTGGCATCTCTGGTAACATAAATAGGCACATGAAGAGTTATTTTGGATACAAAGACTCTTGTATGCATCCTCTTCATGTCAACCTAAGCAGGTGTTATTTTCCTAACATTATTATGTAACCTTCCTCCCCAATTCTGCTCCTATACCAGCAAAACACATATTGCTTGTGATGCTTATCTGTTATATTCATTGCTTGTATTACTTTATTATGCTCAGCGATATTTTTCTGATTTAGTCTACCTCACACATGAATAAGGAGAGATTAACATACATTGAGAAAGTTAGATAGAGGTAATTGAAAATTTTCCAAATTTATCAAACTGCAACAAATTATCTCAGAAAATTAAATAAGTCATGGAAGAGTTTTGTTGGCTCAAGTTGAATGAGAACCCAAATTATCTCTTTTTTGCTTTTTTTTAGCCCACACCTGACAGTTTCTCCTGGCACTGCATTCAGAAATTACTCCTGACAGGCTTAGGGAACCATAAGGGATGCCAGGGATCAAATCGGGTTCGCCACTTGCAAAGCAAAAGCTTTGCCCACAGTGCTATTACTCCAGCCTCCAAATCATCTCTCTACACTCACAAAAAAACAATGTCTTCTATTCTTTCTCCCCAACGTTTGTAAGTCATTAAATTCTTTTTCTCATTTAAATAAATTGGAATAAGAAGTCAGACTTTCTAACACTGAGAATTATATTTACACAGCCACTTAATGAAAAATGCATAATTGAAGTCTTGCAGTACCTAAGCAGTTGGAGCACTGCAAATTAATTTTATTAAGTTGTTTGCCTTTAGGATACCAAGCACCCACTCTCAATTTTATTAAATGAAAGCCCATCAGGCATGTATGTTAATTATATAGTGAATCAAACATTTTTAGCTGCATATCACCTCATCCCTTGTCTTTAATGAAACAACTCTGACATAGCAAAACTCTTCTATATATCCCTAAACTCCCTGACCTGATTCCATTAAAATTTCTTGCTTTAATATATTTAACACACTGAATTAATTAGCCTGATATTTAAGGGAGGATCTCCTATATGTGGAAACTGTTTAATTTTTAAACCTTGTATTAAAATGTATGAAAAGACTTTAAAGTTTTGAGATTTAAGAACTAATATATTCCATTCCTTTTAAATAGATGCTCTAAATATACGTTCTTTAAGTTAGTTTTCCATGAGGACACTCAGCTACACATATACTACTTTTGTGGTAATTCTTTCATATATATATATATTGATTAAGGTATTTATACATAAGTCAAAACGAAAAGTGATTGTAGGTCATACGTTTTATAGTCTATAAAATTATTTACTTTGAATCCAGGAAATCCTTTAAAATCATTGCTGCATGAATTGTTCAATTTATAAAAAAATTGCATAAAGCAGTTCTTAGAAAATTGTTTCAGTATTGAATATGGAATATATTTGGAAATGAAAAAGGCATATCTATAACTAGCCTATTGCAGTAGATAATGTTTAAAGGGGACTTGGCTCACATAGTTGGTTTCCCCCTGAGATATTAATACTTTGGCTAGAGCTGTAGAACAGCATTCAGGGCATTTGCCTTGCACACAGCTGGCCTGGGTTTGATCCATGGCACCCCATATGGTCCCCAGATCCCTTCCAGAAACGACCTCTGAGTGTAGAGCCAAAAATAACTCCTGAGTAAAACTGTGGCCCCCCAAAAATAATCCAAACAGCCACATATAACAGAAAATATGCATTTGAATTCAAGAGCTCTATAACCTATATTTTAAAAAATTAGATAACATGTGTTTCAATAAGAAATTAGATAACATGTATTTCAATAAGAAATTTTTATTCTTAAGGTAGAAAGAATTATTTTAATGTGAAAAAATTCTGACTAAAATTTAAATAAGATAATTAATTCACTAGATATAAGTCCAGATGATCTCCACATACAGAGATAAGAAACATAAAAGAAATAATAATAAAAAACATAACTTGACAAATACTAGCAAATAGTATCCACAGCTTATCAAAAGGTTATACTCTATGAAAAAGTAAATAGTAGCATGTTGGTGTATTAGCATGTTGGTTTGATTCATATATATATGCATACATATTTTCATAGAGAAATGAGCCCCACATCAACATATAAAAATACCACCTGACTTCAAAGATCACAATGGGAAAGCAATATAAAACCTAACCACACATAGAGAATGAAGATGGAAGCACTGAAGACTCATTTATTACCAGTCACCTAGATTGCCTCTCTGATCAGGAATTCAGAAAGGAAAATAGTTAGATGTTCAAGAAACTCAAAGAAATCATGAAAATATTCCTGATAAACACAGATGCAAAAATTCTCAACAAAATCCTAGCAAATAGTATCCAAAGCCTCATCAAGATTATCATATAACATGACCACATAGGTTTGATTCCATAAATGCAAGGATGGTTTAGTATATGTAAACCAATAAACATAATACATCAGATCAACAAAAGAAAATACAAAAACATATGATAATATCAGTAGATGCAGGAAAAGCAGTTGATAAGGTCCAACACTCATTCATGATAAAAACTCTCAACAAGATGGAAATGGAAGGAACTTTTCTCAATATAGTCAAGGCCATCTTCAAGCCAATAAAAATAGTATACTCAATGCAGATAAACTAAAAGGCTTTCCCCTAAAATCTGGTACAAGACTAGACTGCTGACTCTCACTATTACTATCTAACATAGTACTGGAAGCACTTTCCATAGCAATTAGACAATAAGAAGATATCAAGGGGTCTAGAAAGGAAAGAAGTCAAGATCTCAATGTTTGCGGATGGCATGATACGATATTTAGAAAACCCTAAAAACTTTACCACAAAGCTTTAAGAAACAAAAGGTTCATATAACAAAGTGGCAAACTACAATATTGCACAAAATTCATAGCATTATTATACAAAAATAATTATAGAGAAGAAATGGATATTAAAAAAACAACCCCATTAGTGCCACAAAAATGCAAATACCTTGGAGTCAACTAAAAATGTGAGGGTGTGGGAAAAGGGAAATATGGGGGTATTGGTGGTGGTAAGGTTGTACTGGTGAATGTGGGTACACTTTTTAATGACTGAAACCCAACTACAATCATGTTTGTAACTACAGTGCTTAAATAAAGACATTAATAAACAAAAATAAATACACTATAAAATAAAATTTAAAAACATTTAAATAAAAATGTAGCATAATTAATTAGAAGAAAAATATAAGAGAGGATGCTATTATATATTTTTATCCCCCCCAAACCCTAAAACACATTCTTATTAAATGTATATGGGACATTTTCCAAGAGAGACCACATACTGGACCACAATACATACTTCCATTAAAGCAAGAGGATAGAAATTGTATTGACTATCTTCTCAAACCATGATTAACTAAAAATAGAATTTAATTATAAAGGAAAAGGAAAAATAGTTTTAACACCTGAAAATTAAATAGCTCACTATTAAAATGAGTGTGTAAGCAAGAAAATCAAAGAGGAACTACAAAGATTCCTATAAAGAATTGAGAATTAAGTTGTTAATTATCAGAATTTCTGGAAAAGAGAATAAGCGGTATTTAGAGGAAAATATATAGCTTTGTAAGTATTCATTGTGACAGAAGAAAGGGCCTATATTATAAAACTTAATAGTTTTATAAAACTAAAGAAAATTGCAAAATGATCAACAGAATGAGCCAAAAGAAGAAAGTGAAAGAAATTGGTAAAAACAGAGCAGGAACTAATGAACTAAAACATTACAAATCCAAAATGATCAATAAAATCAAGAGGTGGCTCTCTGAAAAAAAAGATTGATAAACAAAGAGATAACCCCAAAGAACTGAATTATAAATAAAAGGTGGATGTAACAACAAATACAGAATTATCAGAAACTACTTTGAGCATCTTTATGCCACAAAATTAGAGCATCTGGAAGAAATGACAAATGCATAAATTCTTGGACTCCTACAATCTCTCAAGGTTGAACCACGATGATGTGGAGTACCTGAATGATATTTAGGTCTATTATTTAAATGGTAATTAAAGTCTTCCCAAAAATAAAAGCCCAGACCCATATATATTCACTAGTGATTTCTTTTAAACCATTAAACAAGACCTACTGCCAATCCTTTTCAGGCTCTTCCAAGAAACTGTAGAAAGAACACTTCCAAACAGTTTCTGTGAAGCTAACATCACCCTGATACCAAAAGCAGATAGACACACCACAGAAAAAAAGAGAATTACAATCCCATATCCTTGGTTAATACAGATTCAAATATTCTCAACTAAATACTAGCAAATAGAATTCAACAATTTTCAAAAAGTTCATATACCATGAACAAGTAGGATTCATCCTAGAAATATAAGGATTGTTTAAATTTGCATGTCAATCAGCATAATACAGCAGCTAGTTAGGAAGTTTGCCCTTTTTCAATTGTGTTATATGTTTTTTTGACTTGTGAGTTATGTGAGTTTTTACATCTTTTGTTTTGGGTCACACCCAGCAATTTGCAGGGATTATTCCTGGCTCTGCACTCAGGAATCAGTCCTGGTGGTGCTCAGGGGACCATAAGGTATGCCAAGGATCAAATATGGGTTGGTAGCTTGAAAAGTAAGTGCTTTAAACTCTGTATTATCTCTTCCTCCCATTAAAATACTTTTAATTCAAGTCACCCATTTCTGATCATAATAGGTGCAAATGCTTCTTTCCAAATTGGCAGGTTTATTTTTGTTTTTATTCTCTTTCTTTCACTGCATGTTTCTTAATTTGATGTGCTAATTTGTTAGTTTTTTGCTTTTGTTCCCCTTGTCTTTGGAATTCTTATTCCAAATATCTTTTTTTTTTTTTTTTTTTTTTTTTTGGGCCACACCCAGTAACGCTCAGGGGTTACTCCTGGCTATGTGCTCAGAAGTTGCTCCTGGCTTGGGGGACCATATGGGACACCGGGGGATCAAACCGCGGTCCGTCCAAGGTTAGCGCAGGCAAGGCAGGCACCTTACCTTTAGCGCCACCACCCGGCCCCCAAATATCTTTTTGATGTTGCAGTTCTTTAATTTATTTTCTATCTTTCTTCTATGATTTTCATGGTTTCAGATCTTATACTGAAGTCCTTAATTAATTTTGAGTTTGTTTTTAATGGTGATAGTGTTAATTTTTGTTCCTTGTCATTCATTCTTCTTTCTTTTTCTTTTTCAGTAAACTATTCTTTCAAAAAAAGAATAAGAGTTTAAAAAATACAGCAATAACGGTGTGAGAGTGGCAATTGTTATTTGCATAGGCCCAGCAAAATATGGTAAAATGGAAAGATAAAGCCTTGTCTTAAATACAAAGAGACCTTATCCTTGAAGTTCTCTAGCATAAGACTGACTCTGGGCTCCAGGCATACTAGGTTTCCAACCCCTGATTAATTCTCTGTGGTCACGGGGAAATTTTTTTTCACAACAAGAAATAATAAAAACAAGAGAAGAAATAAACAACATAGAAACTAAGAAACAATACAAAAAAATTAATGAGACCAGGAATTGGTTTTTCGAAAGAATAAATAAGATAGACAAACCATTGGCAAGACTCACCAAAAAAAACAAAAAAGAAGGAAAACATCCAAATAAATAGGATCGCAAATGAAAGGGGAGAGATTACAACAGAACCACAAAAAATCAAACACATCATGAGGACTTATTATGAACAACTTGGTCAGATTAGAGAACCCAGAAGAAACTGGCAGATTTTTGGGAAAATGTCGTCTTGCAAGACTGGATAAGGAGAATATGGAAAACCTAGATAGGCCAATTATATGCTAGGAAATTGAATCAAAAATTAACAAAACTCTCCAAGAATAAAAGTCTAGGTCCAGATGGTTTTACAGATGAATTCTATCAAACATTCCAAGAAGAATTAATACCACTGATTCACAGGCTCTTCCAAAACACTGAAAAGACTGGAATCCTTCCTAATTCCCTTTATGAAGCTAATATCACACTCATTCACAAAGATGACAAAGACACCACCAAGAAAGAAAACTACAGACCAATCTCACTAATGAACATAGATGCAAAAATCCTCAACAAAATCTTAGCAAAACGAATCCAGCACTACATCAAAAAGATTATACAGCATGACCAAGTGGGTTTCATACAAGGGATGCAAGGATGGTTCAACATATGCAAATCAATCAACATCATACACCATGTAAATAAAAAAGACAAAAATCACATGATTATATCAATCTATGTAGAGAAGGTATTTGACAATATCCAAAACCCTTTAATGATGAAAACACTCAGCATAATAGGACTGGAAGGAACCTTCCTCAAGATAGTTACAGCTATCTATAAAAGGGTAACAGCCAACATTATACTTAATGGTGAAAAACTGAAAGCATTTTCACTAAGGTCAGGAACTAGTCAATGCTGTCTGTTGACTCTTTCCCTTTTATTCAGTATAGTTTTAGAAGTCCTAGCAATACCAATCAGACAAGAGAAGGAAATCCAAAGAATCCAAATAGGGAAAGAGGAACTCAAATTATCTCTTTTTGCAGATGATATGATGATATATTGAAAACCCTAAAGAGTCCACAATAAAACTCCTAGAAAAAATTAATCAATACAGCAAAATGGCTGGCTACAAAGTCAATACATGAAAGACAGTAGCGTTCCTCTATATAAATAACGAAGTAAAGAGAAAAGAGATTAGGAGACAACCCCATTTAAAATACTATCCAAAAAATCAAGTACCTAGGAATCAACCTTACAAGAGAAATGAAGGACCTAAACCATAAAAACTTCAAAACACTTCAAAAAGAATTTGAAGAGGACCTATGAAAATGGAGGAACATTCCATGCTCATGGGTTGGTAGAATCAATATAGTCAAAATCATAAAAATTACTATCTTACCTAAACTTCTATATAGATTCAATGCAATCCCTCTTCAAATTCAGACATCATTTTAAGGACTTAGAACAATCACTTATAAAATTAATCTGGAACCACAAAAGACTCACATTAGCCAAATACATACTGAAAAACAATAAGCTAGATGGGCATGTCTTTACCTAACCTGAAGCTTTACTATAAAGCCATAGTAATCAAAACAGCATGGTATTGGAAAAAAGACAGTCTCAGACCAGTGGGTTAGAATAGAATATCCAGAGATAAACCCTCTAATATACAGTCAACTAATATTTGACAAAAGAGTCAAGAACTTGAAACAGAACAAAGACAGTCTCTTCAACAAATGGTGTTGGAACGACTGGATAACCACCTGTAAGAAATTAAAAATTGATCCATACCTAACACCTTACACAAAAGTCAACTCAAAATGGATTTGAAATCAGACCCGAATCTATAAAGTTTATTGAAGAAAAATAGGCAGAACACTCCAAGACCTATATATCAAAAAAGTCTTTGAGGATAGAATGCCAATGACAAGAACTTTAGCATCAAACCTAAATAAATGGGACTACATAAAACTAAAAAAGTTTCTGTATGTCGAAAGAAACCCTACTTAATACTAGGGGCAGTTAACGGAATGGGAAAAATTGTGCACTTAACATGTCAGATAAAGGGCTGATATCTAGGATATCAAAACAATCAAAATGTGAGCTCCAAAAAACCTAATAAAACCATAGAAAAATGGGGAGAAAAAAATGAATAGACATTTCTCCAAGGAGGAGCAAAATATGGCCAATAGACACATGAAAACATGCTCACCTTCACTCATCATTAGGAAAATTAAATAGAAAAAGCAATGAGGTACCATCTTGCACCAGTGAGGTTGGCTCACATCAAAAATAATGGGATCAATCTCTATTGGCAGGGATGTGGTAAGAAAGGAACTCAGGGGCCGGCATGGTGCTAGAGGTAAGGTGTCTGCCTTGCCAGCGCTAGCCTAGGATGGACCTCGGTTCGATCCCCCGGTGTCACATATGGTCCCCAAAGCCAGGAGTGACTTCTGAGAGCATAGCCAGGATTAACCCCTGAGCATCACCAGGTGTGGGGTGTTTTATCTACGTGTTGTTCTATACACCTTATGGTTTCAGGTCTGATATCGAGGTCTTTAATCCATTTAGATTTTACCTTTTTACATGGTGTTAGCTGAGGGTCTAAGTTCGCTTTTTACAAGTGGCTAGCTAGTTGTGCCAACACCACTAGTAGAAGAGGCTTTCTTTGCTCCATTTAGGACTTCTTGCTCCTTTATCTAAGATTAGATGATTGTATGTCTGGGGAACATTCTCTGAGTACTCAAGTCTATTCCAATGATCTGAGGGTCTGTCTTTATTCCAATACTATGCTGTTTTGATAACTATTGCTTTATAATACAGTTTAAAGTTGGGGAAAGTAATGCCTCCCATATATTCTTTTTCCCAATAAATGCTTTGGCTATTCGAGGGTATTTATTGTTCCAAATGAATTTCAGAAGTGCCTGATCCACTTCTTTGAAGAATGTTGTGCGTATATTTAGAGGGATCACATTAAATCTGTACAGTACTTTAAGGTGTATTGACATTTTAATGATGTTAATCCTGACAATCCATGAGCAGGGTATGTGTTTCCATTTCCATGTGTCCTCTTTTATTTCTTGGAGCAGAGATTTATAGTTTTCTTTGTATAGATCATTCAAATCTTTGGTCAAGTTGACTCGAAGATATTTAAGTTTGTGTGGCACTAATGTGAATGGGGTTGTTTTCTTAATGTCAATTTCTTCCCTATTATTATTGGTGTATAGACAGTCCATTGATTTTTGTGTGCAAATTTTGTAGCCTGCCACCTTGCCATATTATTTCTAGAAGCTTTTGGTAGAGTCTTTAGGGTTTTCTAAGTCATGTCATCTGCAAACAGTGAGAGCTTGATTTCTTCCTTTCCTATCTGGATTCTCTTGATATCATTATATTGCCTGATCGCTATAGCAAGGAATTCCAGTGCTATGTTGAATAGGAGTGGTGAGAGAGGACAGCCTTGCCTTGTGCCAGAATTAAGAGGGAAGGCTTTTAGTATTTCTTCATTGAGGATAATATTTGCCACTGGCTTGTGGTAGATAGCCTTACCTATATTGAGAAAGGTTCTTTTCATTCCCATCTTGCTGAGAGTTTTGATCAAGAATCAGTGTTGGACCTTATCAAATGCTTTCTATGCGTCTATTTATATGATCATGTAATTTTTATTTTTCTTGTTGATGTTGTGTATTATTTTGATAGATTTATGGTGTTAAACCATCCTTACAGTCCTGGAATGAAACCTACGTGATCATAATGAGTGATGATCTTGATGAGGCATTGAATCCTATTTGCCAGGATTTTGTTGAGGATCTTTATACCTATATTCATCAAGGATATTAGTCTGTAATTTTCTTTTTTGGTAGCATGTCTGTCTGGTTTATGTATCAAGGTGATGTTGGCTTCATAAAACTATTTGAGGGTGTTCCTGTTTTTTCGATTTCATGAAAAATTCTTTCCAGTATTGGTAATAGTTCCTCTTGGAAGGTTTGAGAGAATTCATTCCTGATCCATCTGGGCCTGGGCTTTTGATTTTGGGCAGACATTTGATTACTGTTTTATTTCCTCAGTAGTTATGGGGTTGTTTAGATATGCTACATCCTCTTTATTCAACCGTGGAAGGTTATAAGAGACCAAGAATTTATCCATTTCTTCCAGGTTCTTATTTTTTAATGGCATAAATTTTCTCAAAGTAGTCTCTGATTACTCTTTGAATCTCTGCCATATCTTTAGTGATTTCCTCTTTTTCATTCCTAATACGAGTTATCAAGTTTTTCTCTCTGTCTTTGTTCCCCTGTTTTCAAGAAATTTGATTTGCAATACTGTTACTGAAAGTGTATCACAGACATTATTTTACCTCCTTTCAGCATCGAATATTTTCACAGAGTGATCATTTCCAACTATTAGTGTAATAGTGTTCCCTTCTCTGTGCAAACTGTGGTCCTTCCATCAGTACAATTATTTTGCTGTATTATTCTCATACTTTATTTTTATATTTGGGGCAGTATTTTAAATGTAATGTATTCCTTTTTCTCTTTATTCTCTGATTCTGTTTTTTTTTTGTAACCACTCTACCTAAGATTTAAAAAATGATAATTTAAAAAAGCAGTTGAAAATAACTTTTGTGTTTTAAAAATACATTTAAAAATTTATGCAGGATTGGATGTTTTTCTATTATTGAAGTTGATCACAAATTCTTTAATGTTTTGTAAAATATTTAATTCTTGACTTATTGAAATTCTTTTTATGTTTAATATTATCAAATTCATATTTTTAAAATAATATTTTTATTTAATCACCATGGTTACAAATTTGTTCACAGTTGTGTTTCAGTCACAAAATGTACACCCCCTTCAGCAGTGCAACTTTCCCACAACCAATATCCTCCATTTCCCTCCTACTCTTCTCCCTCCCTGTCTTTCTCTCACTCACTATCATTGTCATAATAGCTGTTAGTGTAGTTATTTCTCTAACTGTAGTCACCATTCTTTGTGGAAAGTTTAATATCATGAGCTGGTCCTTTGTCCCTCATCCCTATTATCTCTGGGTATTATTACAATACTGTTTTATTTTTCTTAAATCCCACAGATGAGTGAGAATATTCTGTGTCAATTTATCTCCCCCTGACTCATTTCACTTAGCATGATAATCTCCATGTCCATCCACGTATAGAAAAATTTCATGACTTCATTTTCCCTGGTAGCTGCATATTATTCCATTGTGTATGTGTATCACTGTTTCTTTAGCTACTCATCTGTTGCTGGGCATCTGGGTTGTTTCCAGATTCTGGCTATTGTAAAGAGAGCTGCAATGAACATAGACATGCAAAGGGCATTTTTTCTATTGTGTTTTTGTTTTGCTAGGGTATCTTCCTGGAGTGGTATTGCTGGATCGTATGGGAGCTCAATTTCCAGTGTTTGAGGAATTTCCATATATTTTTTCCAGAAAGGTTGGACTAGACAGCATTCTCACCGGCAGTAACTGAGAATTCCTTTTTCCCCAAATACTGGCCAACACTGATTGTTCTTGTTCCTTCTGATGTGTGGCAGTCTTTGTGCTGTGAGGTGATACCTTATCATTGTTTTGATTTGAAACTTCCTAATGAATAGTGATGTGGAGCATTTTTATGTGTTTTTTGGCCATTTGTAGTTCATTGAACAATTGTTTGTTCACTTCTCTCCATTCTTTGATGGGGTTAGATGTTTTTGCTTCTTAAGTTCTGTCAGTAACCTCTCAGATATAAGCCCTTATCTGATAGTTATTGAGTAATTAGAATCTCCCTTTACATGGGTGGCCTCTGTGTCCTACTGCTTTTGAGGTGCAGAAGCTTCTTAGTTTAATGTAGTCGCATTTGTTTATCTTTGCTTCCACTTGCTTGGACAGTGGTGTTTCCTCCTTGAAGATGCCGTTAGTTCATTGTCATGGAGTGTTTTGTCCACATTGCCTTCTATATAATTTATGGTTTCAAGTCTGATATCAAGGTCTTTAATCCATTTTGTTTGACCTTTGTGCATGGTGTTAGGTGTTGGTCTGAGTTTTCTTTTTTGCAAGTGGCTGAGCAGTTGTCCCAATTACACTTGGTAAAGAGGCTTTCCATGTGATATTTTGCATGTTTTTTTTTATTTTGCATGTTTTGATTCTTTATCAAAGATTGATTGTATTCTAAAGTACATGCTCTAAAATCTCAAGTCTATTTAATTGATTTGGGTCTGTCTTTATTTCAATACCATGCTATTTTAATTACTATCACTTTATAATACAATTTAAAGTTGGTGAAAGTGACACCTCTAATCTTTTCCTGAGGGTTGCTTTAGCTATTTATGGGTGTTTATTGTTCCAAATGAATTTCAAGAGTGTTTGATCTACTTTTATTAATAATGTCATAGATCCTTAGAGGGATTCCATTAAATCTGTACCATGATTTGGGGAGTATTGCCATTTTAATGATAATAATTCTCCGAATCTATAAACAGGGTATATACTCCATTTCCTTGTGTTCTCTTTTGTTTCTTGAAACAGTGCACTGTATAGGTCCTTCATATCTTTAAATAAGTTGAATTCAAGGTATTTGAGTGTCTAAGGCACTATTTTGAATAGGATTGTATTTTAATAACAATTTATTCTCTCTCATTATTTGTTTATATATTATATATATTATTATTATATATATTATTTGTGTTAATTTTATAGCCTGCACTTTGCTGTATGAAGCTATAGTTTCTAGAAGCTTTTTGTTAAAGTCGTTAGGATTTTCTACATTTAATATCATGTAATCTACAAACAGTGAGAGCTGGAATTCTTTCTTTCCTCTGTGGATACTCTTAATATCTTTTACTTGCATAATTTCTATGGCAAGTTCTTCCAGTACTCTGTTAAATAGGAGTGGCGAGAGTGGTCAGCCTGGCTTGAGCCAGATTGTAGAGAAAGCACTTTCAGTTTATTTCCATTGTGTATATTTGCAATGGGATTCTAGTAAATTGTCTTGACTACATTGAATAAATTTCCTTCCATTTCCATCTTGTTAAGAGTTTTTAATATAAATGGGTGTTGGAACTTATTAAATAGTTTCTCTGCATGTATTAATATTTTCATGTGGTTTTAATTTTTCCTTTTGTTAATTAGTGTATTACATTGATTGACTTGCATATGTTAAACTATCCTTATATCTCTGGACGAAACCTACTTGGTCATGGTATATGACCTTTTTGATAAGGCATTGGATCTTATTTGCTAGGATTTTGCTGAAGATCTTTGTGTTCATGAGAGATATTGTTTTTATATTTCTCTTTGATTGTGGCATCTCTGTCTGCTTTTGGTATCAAGGTGATGTTAGCTTCAACTAACATCACCTTGATACCAAAAGCAGACAGAGATATAAAAACTATTTGGAAGTGTTTCTGTTTCTTTAGTTTCCTGAAACAACCTAAAATATTTTGGTTCACTTATAAAATTTGAAATAACTTTTTAATGAATCCATCTGGGCCTGGATTTTTGTGTTGGGAAAGACTTTTGATCAACATTTTAATTTCCTCAATATTGATGTGTTTGTTTAGATATGCAAAATCATGTTGTTTCAACCTTATAAGGTTACAAGTGTCCATAAATTTATCCATTTCTTTCAGGTTCTCTTGTTTTCCTGTATAGAGTTTCTCAAAGTACTCTCTGATAAAAGTTTAAAGTTCTGTAGTATCTGTAGTGATATCTCCTTTTTATTTCTAAATTGGTTTATTAAGTTTCTCTCTGTTTTGTAACTTTTGCTATTGGTTTATCAATTCAGTTTATGTTTTCTAAGAATCAATTCTTTCTTTCATTGATCTTGCAGGTTGTTTTCTTCCATTTCCAATTTATTCATTTCTGCTCTAAGTTTATTATTGTCATCTGCTTATTCTTGGGATTCATTTTATTGACCACGTTCTAATTTTATAATCTGTGTCATTACTTTAATTAAGCCTGTTTTTCCTTATTGATGAGTGCCTGCAAAGCTATAAATTTTCCTCTTAGTGTCACTTTAGATGTATCTCACAAATTCAGATAATTTGTGTCTTTGTTCCATTTGTTTCCAAGGATATTTTAATTTTCTCTTAGATTTCATCTCTGGCCCACTGGTTGTTCAGTAGTGAGCTGTATAATTTCCAGGTGTTAAAGTTTTTCCTGTTTCTGTTTGTAATTCACTTCTAATTTCAGTTTATGATTTGAGATATTAGTTTATACATTTTCTATTCTCTTGAATTTATGGAGTATATTTTCTGCTAATATGTGGTCTATACTGGAGAATGACTCATGTGCATTGGAGAAAAATATGTATCAAGTTTTCTGGGTATGGAAAATACTGTATGTGTGTATATATGTATATACACACATATATACATATACATACTAGGCAACTTCCATTTATTTTTCTTGTCAGAGCTAGTATATGCTTTTTAGGTTAAGTCTAGTTACCTATTTAAGGGAGATAGGGTAGTGCCGATGTCTCCCACTATTATTGTGTTGCTATTGATGACTTCCTACAAATTTGTCAATAATTGCTTTAAATATTTTGCTGGTACCTCCCTGGGTGCACATGTTTTGGAGCATTCTTGTTGTACATGTCTCTTGATTATTAAAAATTATATCTCTGTCCCTTAAAACTTTTTTGAGTCTAAAGTCTGTGTCATCTGATATTAGTATGGCCACTGTAGCAGTTGTAAGGGAATTATTTTCTTGGATGGTAGTCCTCCAACCTTTGATTTTGAGTCTATGTTTCTGCTGACTAGTCATATATGTTTCTTATAGGCAACAAAAAATTGGACTCATCTTTTTGATCCATTTTGCCACTCTGTGTCTCTTAAATGGTGAGTTTAGTTTAGTGACATTGAGAGTCATAATTGTCATGGGACTTAGTGTCATCTTTGTGTAGGAATTTGTTGTGTCTGTTGGTCTGTCTTGTCTTTTTTGTTTTGTTTTGTTTTTCTTCAGGCCACATCTATTTGATGCTCAGGGGTTATTCCTGGCTAAGCGCTCAGGAATTGCCCCTGGCTTGGGGGGACCATATAGGACGCTGTGGGATCGAACTGCGGTCGTGGTTCTTCCTTGGCTAGCGCTTCCAAGGCAGACACCTTACCTCTAGCGCCACCTCACCAGCCCCTGTCTGTCTTGTCTTAAAGTAGATCTTTCAGTTTGTCTTTTAAGGCTGATTTTAAGTAAAGTTTCTGAGCTATTGTTTATTTGTGAAGTTATGTACCCTTCCTTCAAACTTGAATGAGTCTGACTGGGTGAATTATTCTTGGTGTAATATTTATTTCATTGAGTTTTGTCACTCTATCACATCATTGCCTTCGTGCCTTAAGGGTTTCTTGTGACAGATATACTGTAAATCTTAAGCATGCTCCTTTAAATGTAATTTACATTTTTGACCTTGCTGCTTTCAGTATTCTGTTCTTATCTATAAAATTCTTCATTGTGACTAGGACGTGTTTTGGGTGATTTTCTTTGGATATCTATTACTTGGTACTTTTAGGGCATTCAAGATTTGGTCACGTGCACTCATTAACTCTTGGAGTTAATTATCTCTGTAATGATGGACTTGATTGTTCATTCTTCATGGGTATATTTTTCCTGGTTCTCTGGGACCCAATGATTCTTATGTTGTTTCTGTTGAATTTATCAAAAACGTCCATTTTCGTCTGTTCATATAATTTGTGGATTTTTTTCATTGTCTAATCTTTTGTTTTAATGCTAGTTATCAATATTTTCTGTTGTATGGAGTTGTTATGTTGCTCATAGTCAGGGTCACTGATTATGTTCTTGGCCATTGTTACTATTTTGGAGTAGTTTTCCAGTGAGTTTTTCATTTCATTTACCAAGTTTTTCATTCCTGTTACTTCAGTTTGGAGTTTTCTCATTTTTTGATTCTTATTTGTGGTTCGCTCAGTTCTTTCCATGTTCTCTTTGATTTCTATGAGGATCCTCTATTTCTTCCCTAAAGTCCTTATCTGAGAGTTTAAATAGGTGGGGAGCACTTTTCGGGTCATCAGAGATGCCATCTTCATCCTCTATGCTTGGAGCAGGTCTGCATTGTTTTCCCATTTTTTGTGCTTGTAGTGTGCTGTTTTCTACTTATTGTACTGTGGTTCATTGACTAGGAGAAATGCACAGCCACAGAGTAAAGTGATTTCACTCCTATGGCTATGCCCTTCAGGGATGGGGTCAACTCACTTCCATTAATGTACTTTCCATGGGCTCCACTCTTTGGGGCAATGTGGGTCCAGGAAATGCAAGGTGATGTATCTTCTTTATTTGCTTCCAGCAAGTAATGATTTGATTCTATTTTGCATACAAGAATGCTACCAAATTTGTTAATTGTATTGATTTTTCAGCCAGCTACCCTGTATTGAATTATTGTTTCTGAGAGATCATTGACTATAAAATTTACTGAGGGCTTGTGATAAGTGACTTTGGCTCTTTTGAAATTAGTTTCTTCTATTCCCATTTTACTAAGAACTTTTATTATGAATGGGTGATGAATCTTTTGAAATGCTTTTTCTGCATCTATTGATATCATCATATTAAATTTTTATTTATATGTTGTTTTATTCTAACTTGTGCACATTAAAACATCTTTGTATATCTAGGATGAATCTTACTTTGTCATGATGTGTGATCTTTTTGGTGGGTTGTTGAATTTGATTTGCTATTAATTTTTATGATCTTGGCATTATGTTCATCATAGCATTTTTCAAAAAAATAGATTAAGCAAAAAGTTTATATGGAAAAACCACCCCCTCTAAATAGTTAAAATAATCTTCAGCAAGGAGAAGGTAAAATATTCATTTTCCCTAACTTCAAACTATACTAAAAAGCAGTAGTAATTAAAAAGGAATAGTAGTTCAATTTCTATTTTTGAGGAATCTTCATATTATTTTCCATAAAGGCTGAAATTTGGCTCCCATATGATCCAACTATAGCATTCCTAAGGAATCTAGAAACACAAAAACTCAATACAAAATTGCCTTCAGCACACCTATATTTATTGCAGTGTTATTTACAATAGTCAGAATCTGGAAACAAATGAGATGCCTGACAACAGATAAATGTCTAAAGAAACTGTGGTATATATATATACAATGGAATACTATGAAGTCATCAGAAAAATGAAGTCATGAAATTTTCTTTTACATGGACATGGACATTATGCTGAGTGAAATAATTCAGAGGGAGATAGAGAGGCACATAATAGTCTCACTCATCTGTGGGAGTTAAGAAAAAAAAAACAGTTTTGTAATAATACCCAGAGACAATAGAGATGAGTGCTGGAAGGACAGGCCCATTATATGAAGCTAACGACAAAAAGTAGTGAGTGCAGATAGAGAAATAACTACAGTAACAACTCTCATGACAATGGTAATGAGTGAGAGAAAATGAATGCCTCTCTCAAATGCAGGCAGGTGGTGGGGAAGGAGAGAGTTGGGGGCATTGGTAGTGGGAATGTTGCACTAGTGAAGGGGATATTCTTTTTGAGTGAAACCTAACTACAAACATGTTTGTAATCATGGTGCTTAAATAAAGATATTATTATTATTATTATTATTATTATTATTAAATACATGAAATAAAACAGCATGGTTAAAAAGACAAATCAATGGAATCAATTTTAATTCAATTCTAGAACAATAAAATAAAATTGAAAACCCATAAACAGACCCTCATTACATCAAATATTCTTTGACAAAGGAGTGAGAAGTGGAGCAAGGATAGCCTGTATTGTGAAATTGGGAAAACTGGTCAATTACATGCAAAAAATGAGTTTAGATCTCTTTATATATATAAATTCAAATGAATATTATTTATATACATTTATATCATACATAGTTTCATAATTTACACAGATGAATACATAGTTAGAATGAACTCTCAATTATGTCTGATCCAATAGTATCTTCAACATTCTGAAAACCTGTTCTAAAACAAATGTGACCAGGCAAGTGGAAACAATAAGAAATAAAAGAGACTAAATTAAATTAAGAAGCATCGGCACCTCAAAGAGAACAATGACTCGAATGCAAAATAGTCGACAGACTGTGAGAAATTATCCACCATTTATTCAATAATGAGTTAATATGCAAGATTTATAAAACACTTTTAGATCTTTACAAGAAAAATAAAATAACAAAAAATAGAGAATAAATGAACAGAAATTTTCTCAAAGGAGAAACACAAAAATCAAGAAGCTTATGGAAAAGTCTTTGTATCACTAATCTCAGGAAAATGCCAACCCAAACAAAAATTATATGTCAACTTGTACCAGAAATACTGGCACTCACAGTAGTTATCAGTGTTGTCATTGATGTGAGGGAAAAGAGGAACTCCTTCCTCTGATGGTAATGACAACTGGTTCAGATTTACTGGAATACCATTATGGGCATTCATCATAAAAACTAAGAACAGAACTTCCATATAATCCAGAAGGTCCCAAAATGCATTAAAGACACCTGCAATTCTATGTTCATTCACAATAACAAAACTATGGAAACAGCTCACAGTGCCCAAGAACTGATGAAAGAATGGAACATTACTTGTCCCTAAGAAAAGATAAAAATCATGCAAAATTGTGTTTTTTGGGTGAACCTGTAGAATATAATGCTGAGTAAATTTGATCAGAGTAAGTACTTTGTTGTTGTTGTTGTTGTTGTTGTTGTTATTTGGGCCCCACCTGGTGACACTCAGGGGTTACTTCTGGCTACGTGCTCAGAAATCGCTCCTGGCTTGGGGGACCATATGGGACTCCGGAGATAGAACTGAAGTCTGTCTTGGGTCAGTCGCATGCAAGGCTAATGCTCTATTGCTGCGGTATCGCTCTGGCCTGAGAGTAACTTCTAAACTGACTATATGTCAGTGAAGTGTAGTTAAAGAAATGATGGTTTGTGCACATGATGTAAGAGACAGAATGAGATAGATTTATATTCATTAGAATGAAACTATCTCAAGAAATACAATTCAATGTGAAAATCAACATGCACATATCACAAAGTATACCATTTATAGTAAAAGAAACACAAAACTATATGTATATATGATGAAAAATTTAAAAACAATTATATGGAATATTATACCATAATATAATTTTTATCCTGAAAGATATAAATCAGAGAGTTGAAGTTGAATTTCATTATTACTTAAACTATTTACAAGGTGATAAATCTCACATTACTTATAAAATTTTAAATATACATTTAAAGAATATATACAAGTGGCAAGAAAAGCAGCCAGGTATTGTAACTCCTTCATTTTAAAATGAGAAAAATTGAGCCATGAGAAATTAAGAGGTATGCCAAGGTGACACAGTTAAGTAGTGGCAAAATTGGAATCAGCATCCAAATCTCTGGTATTCCAGAGAATATCAGAGTAGGAACAAATAATTAACTATCTCAAGTATTACCTAAAACCAAACTTGCTTGAACGAACAATAATAGTCATTTTGTTGGGGGCCTGACAGATGAAAAAGAGTTTTCCTGGACCATGACTGACTCAAGTTCAATTTCCAGTACCCCATATGGACCCCTGAGCCCACCAGAATTGACCCCTGTGTGCAGAGCCAAGAGTAAGCATTACTGAGTGTTCCCCCCAAATAAAAACAATTAGTCATTTTGTGATGCTACTGCAACTGCTATTTGAGATTTGTTGAACTAGACTAGTATTTTTCAAACCTTTTGTACAAAGGCACACATTTTTCATGAAAAAAAAATCAAGAGGCACACCACCATTAGAAAATGTTAAAAAAAGTTTTAACTCTGTGCCTATATTGACTATATATAAAGTAATTCTTTTGCATAGGCATCACATAAACACAATGAAATTGTTTTATTACTTTATTATGAAATAAATCATTAGAATCTAATGATTGATCTATTTGTGAGCTGAAGCTGCAAGTTAGCGATGAAATTGGATATTTTCCCACAGCACACCAGACAATATCTCACGACACACTAGTGTGCCATGGCACAGTGGTTGAAAAATGCTAGACTAGATCTTATATAAAGTCCGAAGTCCAAAGTGAACCTTTGGGCCCTGTAGGATGAAACACAATAAAACATCTTCCTTTTTTTTGTGTGTGCAAAGGAAAAACAATTTACAGGAAACCTTGTCTAGTGCATTGTGATGTCAAATGATTGTTTTTATTAACTACATTTCTGTTCCAGCTTTAAATAAATCTAATGAGATTCATCTCAAAAATCCTCTGTATAATTGTGTAAATATTTAGATTTATACTTACTAGCAACTTCTCTAGCTCCTAAATTTTTTAAAAGATTTTAACTATTTTAAATAATTAAATACACTTTAATAATTATCATATTGGATAAACCATTCTGTAAATCAACATTCTGAGCTTTGAACACAGTGATCCCAGGAAACCATTGTAATGATGCTTTACTATCATTAATAACATAGTTATACTACTCAGTGTTCCTACATAACACTTTTGTGGTAATATTTCACTATTTTTGCCAATAGGGAATTCTTCAAAATTGTATCTTACTCCAGTTTAAAATACTTATTTTATTCATCCACCCATTCCCATGGAAAGGCAGTATAGTGGAATGGTCAAATTCATATAATATGAATCAAGACTGTACTTCAAACACTACCTCTGACACATTACTGTGTGTTGCTATGGAATTTGTTTAACATTTGAGTTTCAGTTTCTTCACCCTTAACATGGTAACAATAACACATAACTTATGCACTTTTTGATAATCAGCAGATTCCTTAGCAGTGTCAAAAGCATAGCAAAGCATTATCATTATAATTTTGCAATCCTTCACATTCACATTCCCATTTTCTCAAAGATGTATATGATAATCAATAGTTTTATGCATATGTGAACTGACATATGATCTTAAATACTTATATAATCTATACACTGAGAAAAGCTGGTTCTTATTTCAAAAACCAACTCTAATTGCTTGAATTGTTTCCAGCTACTAAGATACTCTCTTCCAAGCTTCATACCTTAAGAACAATAAAGTCAAATCTTCAGTTATTTAGGCAACTCTCAATGGATCATATTATTCACTGATTAACAGCAAAGACAGAAAAGATGAACTGAGATAAAAGATTTTGGGGGGACTGGGAAGCCACAGTTCATAGGGTTGAATCCTAGCTCTGTGCTCAGGGATCACTACTGGAAGTGTTGGTAGGCCATGTGGTGTGCTGAGTATTGAACCATGGCAAGCCCTGTACAAGGAAAATACCCTATCCACTGTACTATCACCCTGGCCCCAGAGCTAAAAGTTTTTTTTTATCAGAATTAAAGATATATTATAAATGCAACCTCAAGCAGCTGTCCTAGAGTTGGTATTTAATAAGAGAAGTCCCATTTCTATTCCAAAATTTCCCCATGAGTCAAACATTCTGATGCCTGAAATACTTCTTTTAGAATTTTGTGTCTGAAAGTCTTGGACTTTGGAACTTTTGCATTGGGTTTCTTTTTAAAAAATTGTGGGCTTGTGAATTTTAAAAGAAATAATGTCTCCAAACTGAGTGACTGGTCTTCATTAAAATTCAAATACTCTATGAAAGGTGCAGCATTAAATTTGTTTTCTCCCATTCACATGACAGTGTGTATTTCTACATCAGTTCTTTTCCAAGAAAAATAACAAAGGAAAACAAGGTTTAAGTGGGGATATTAGAAAGAAAAATAAGGTCACTGCTGTGTACAATGCACAGCCATTCCTAGGGAGAGGACACAAGAATATTGTTGTGTAGAGGACAACACTTAATGATGTTCTAATAAAAATACCTTTAAAAACAAGGTAATAAAATGATCCCCCTCTTTATTTAGCAAGACTGTCCAATCTGTATAATTAGGTATACTTTTAGCAGAAGCATTTCTGATAAAAAGGAACAGAATTTGTCAGTAACAGACTATTTTCTAATGTATTTCCTAGAATTTTAGTGGGGAAGGGCATTTGTGCTTTATGTTTTTCTTTAAAGAAAACAATTGATGGTTCTTGTGATGAACATACCTCCCTCATACTCCAAAAAAAGAAATTGAAAAAGCAAAGGAGTGACTGGGCATTTACCATTCATTAGAACTCTGAAAAAACACATACCCTAAGAACACAAGAATACAATACAAAAAACCCTTCCTCATACCTATATTTATTGCAGCACTATTCACAATAGCCAGGCTCTGGAAACAACCAAGATGCCCTTCAATAGACGAATGGCTAAAGAAACTGTGGTACATATACACAATGAAATATTATGCAGCCATCAGGAGAGATGAAGTCATGAAATTTTCCTATACATGGATGTACATGGAATCTATCATGCTGAGTGAAATAAGTCAGAGTGAGAGAGAGACGCAGAATAGTCTCACTCATCTATGGGTTTTAAAAAAATTAAAAATCATTTTTGCAACAATCCTCAGAGACAATGAGAGGAGGTCTGGAACTTCCAGTTCACTTCATGTATCTCACTACAAAGAGTGGTGAGTGCAGTTATAGAAATAACTACACAGATCTACCATAATCATGTGAAAGAATGAGGAAACTGGAAAGCCTGTCTGGAGTACAGGTGGGGGTGGGGTGGGACGGAGGGAGATTTGGGACATCGGTGGTGGGAATGTTGCACTGGTGAAGGGGGTGTTCTTTACATGACTGAAACCTAATCACAATCATATATGTAATCAAGATGGGAAGCAGGATAGTTTTATTCATTCAAGGATAAAGCAATACAATAATCTTCATATCCCCATTTTAGATACAGAGTCTATGCTGCTAGTCCATATTATTCCCTTTTTATAGCATTGTTATCTATACTGGCATCTCTGAAGTCTCCAGAAGACCATAAGTTATAAAAATCAGAAATTATTATTTTATTATCACTGTATCCTGATCATTCATAGTGTCTACCATACAAGAAATATTCAATGGACATAAGCAAATGACTAAAGGAGTAAATGAAGGAGTAAGTTAATGAATTATAGCTGAATTGAAATCAAGACATTAGAATAATTGTTTCTTTGGATCACACCCGGCAGTGCTCAGGGGTTACTCCTGGCTCTACACTCAGAAATCGCTCCTGGCAGGCTCGGGGGACCATATGGGATGCCAGGATTTGAACCACTGTCCTTCTGCATGAAAGGCAAATGCCTTACCTCTATGCTATCTCTCCAGACCCAGAATAAAATCTTAATTCATATCATCTAGAGCCTGTTGGAGATTGATAATAAATTATTCCTTATCACCCTAAGATGATATATCAGAGGTCTCAAGGTCAAGCACAGCTGAAACTCCCTTGGAGTCATAATAAACAAAAAGAGTAAGTCTTCAAAGATCCTCCTCCCACTCTCCAACAGGCTTCAAGAGTCAAGATTCCCTGGGATTATGTGATCTACAGTACTGTACACCCTTTTAGACTGGAATATGAAGAAGATTTGGAACATGTGTTTTCAATGTTAATTTTTAACTCATAAAATCTGAAGGGACCACTTATACTAGCAGCGCAGGGGTGGGCAAAGAAGGGGCGATATAGGATGCATGCTGGGAACAGGGGTGGAGGGAGGAAAACATTGGTGGTGGGAATGCGTCTGATTCAATATCACTATTTACCTGAAATAATATTGTGAATAATTTGTAGTCCACTTTGGTTAAAATAAAAATTATTAATTAAAAAAATCTAATCTTTTGGGCAAGTTTCTTGTAATTTGTGAGCCTCAGTTTCTTCAGCAGAATGATGAATAAAGAAAGACTACTTTACTGAACTAATTTGATGATAAAGAATAGGTTTAAATCACATAAAGATTTAAGCAAAAATATTATGCCTATGGTTTGATTTCAGAACCGAGACTATTATATGGTACGTGTCTTTATTGCTGAAGTGCTCACTGGATATTTAATTTGATATTTCTTTCTGTATTGATGTGGTGTTTCAATTACCTTTTTCATGTCCTCACTTAAACTGAGGTCTAAAGCCTCTAGAAGGACTCCACCATTTTCAGCTTATTTGATTTATTTTATTTTTTCTTATTTTTTACTCCATTCTATTTCTTTTCTTTCCTTCAAACGAAACCACATAACTCGAATTATCGAGCTCCGCCTCTCAAATAGAGGGGGAAACAAGTGAGGGTACCAGGACCAAACAGATATATGATCACTAATAGTAAGCTAGACAAAGAGGGGACCACCTACTTAGCAGCCTGAGGGGTGATGGTGGGGGATATGGGTTGCAGGAAGGGAACGCGGATGGGGGGAGGACAAATTTGGTGGTGAGTATTCCCCTGATTCAATGTTAATATGTACCTAAAATACTACTGTGAAAGATATGTAAGCCAATATGATCAAAATAAAAATATTAAAAAAACTATGCCTATTACCTCTCTTTCAGTGATACAATGGGTCAAGACTAGGAATACCATAGGTGTTGCCACATTGTTTACAATAATTATCCTATAAATTATGGAAGCATCTTATTACTGATATTTTATTGTATAAGTAAATTATGATATAGTACTTAAGTACCGAACCAAATACCCACCTATCTTGCCTATCTCAACCTTCATTTATTAGCCCTTCATCAATGATTCACACTACCACTGTCAAGGAAGACCTCATCTGACAATTCAAATATTTTGCCCCTCCTGGCAACCAAACTGACCAGGCCAATCTCCAACCCCTAATTTTATCATTAAAAAGGGCCAAAGCCATAGCACCATAAATAATAAATAAGCAGTGGTAGTCACACGCATTTATTGATGGCCAATAACAAATACCTTGGAAGGACTCCAAGCACCAAAGCCCTAATAATGTTGCTGATGCTAATTCCAAAGTAACAATGATTAAGCTATATACCGAGTTGAAGACAGTAGAGTAGATTTCCAACAAGAATAGCAAAAGCATAAGAAAACTTCACTTAGGTACCAAATCAACAAGCTTAGTAGGACAAGTTTTAAAAAGACAATAGAGGGAATAAGCAGAATGACACAGAGAAAATAAGCAGCATCCTAGAATAACAAGTTGCATGAAACCATTCAAAAGGGAACAAAATAATGGGAATTTAAGAAAAAATGAAATAAACAAAGATCTGTAAAGCGGCATGAAGAGAAATGAAATCCAAACTACAGGGACTGGGGAGATGTTGGCATGCAGCCGACACAGATACCATCCCAGAATCCCATATGGTACCGTGAGCCCACCAGGAGTAATTGCTGAACATAAAGCCAAGAGTAACCCTCTGAATACGACCCCCAGAAAAAATTAAAAATTCAAATAACAGGAGTCCCATAAGGGGGGGGGAGAGAGAGAGAGAGAGAGAGAGAGAGAGAGAGAGAGAGAAAGAGAGAGAGGGAGGGGGCAAATTGCCTGACCTAGAGATAGGTGGGGTAGGAGGGAAGGAAACTGGAGATCTTGGTGTAGGAAAGGTGAAGGCACTGGTGAAGGATGGTGTACATTGTATGACTGAAACACAACAATGAACAATTTTGTAACCATGGTGTTCAGATAAAGCAGGAAAAAAGATTGACTTTGTATCTATGGTTTTAGAAACCCAGAGTTCTAATTAGAAGAAATTAAACATAAAAACATCAAGTCACATTATATTAGAAAAGGCAATATTCAAAGGTAGAGAAAATATTCTGTGTAAACCCAAAAATGACCTCTAAAGAAGTCCCCTAAAAACCCATTTTTTCCAAATGAATCACTAATGGATAGAAGGGAATAGTATAATAAACCAGCACACAGAATGAAATAAACATCTAAACAAGAATACTTCATACAGAGAGGTTATGATTAAAATTCTAAGGTGCAATACAAACCATCACTGACTATAGCTAAATAAGTTTTTAATCACTAAACAGGCTCTGCATAATATATTATGCAGATTGTCTTATTCCTAACTTGAAATTGTACTACAGAGCCATCACAATCAAAATAGCATGGTTCTGTATGAATAAAAACAGACCCTTCAGAATAGAATATGCAAGATCAAACCTCTGATGTATGGTCAGCTAAGTTTTGACAAAGGAGTTAAGAGTAAGAAATAGAATAATGACAACATATTTAACAAATGGTGTTGGAATAATTAAATAATTACGTGTATGAAACTAACTTTTGATTCTGTAGCCTTCGTGAAATGGCATCTTATTGTTGAATCAAAAATTTAAAAAATGAAACTACATCAAAGTAAAAAGTATGGCAAAAGAATCATGGGCTAAAACTGAAAGACAGCTAACTGGAATAAAATATTTTCACTGAGATCAGATAAAATATTGATAACCATGTTATATAAAATACAAAGATCAACAAAAGAATTTAAAGTCTCCATCAAAAAAATGAGAGGAAATAAGTAGGCACGTCTTTAAGTCCAACAGATAGCCAACGAGGATATGAAAAAATTCTCATCATCACTAATTATTAGGAAAATCCAAATCCAAGACAACAATACCATTTTACACTCATAAGAATGGCACATATCAAAAGTACTGGAAAAATCTGTATTAGGTTAGGTGTGATGAAAAAAGAACTCTTATCTTCTGCTGGTATGAATGTAGTTTCCTGTGGAAAACCTTATGTATAGTTGTCAGTAAATTCAGAATCAAACTGCCACATGACTCAGAAATTCTACTAATTTTTCTTCTTTTTAAAATTTTTATTGAATTGCTGTGAGAAACAGTTACCAATTTGCTGATGGTTGAGCTTCAGTCATAAAATATTCCAAACCCTATCCCTTCTCCCACCACCAATGTCCCTTCTGCTGCCCCCTATCACAGCCTGCCTTTATGGTAAACACTTTTTTTTCTATCTTCCCCCTTTCTCCATTTTAGGCACTGTGGTTTGCAATACTGTTAGCAAAGATTCCATTTGATTTCTCATCTCTTTTTCCCTTTATTCCTTTTTAGTATTTCGGTTTGCAATATTTTACCTAAATGTTATCATGCATATAATTATACATACTTTCAGCACCCAGTTCTTGTCAAAAGCAACTATTTTCAACTATAGGTGCCATAATGGTTCCCATTCTATCCAAACTGCACTCTGCCCCCACCCCTCGTTTGTGGCAAACTATCTACAATGGACCTGTCTTTCCAAACCTCATTTCTATTGTGTTTGGGTACTATTCTCAGAGAATTTTTATATTCAGCAAATGAACATCATTGTCTCTGTCCTTTTCCCTCTGACTCATTTCACTCAACATGATATTATCCATGTTTAACAATGTATGAAAAATTACTTCATTTTTCCTAATGGTTGCATAGTATAACATTTTGTAGACATACCGTAGTTTCTTTACCCAGTCATCTGGTCTCTGTCACTTGTTTTTGTCCAGATTCTGGGTATTTTGTATAGTGCTACAGTGAACATTCAAGTGCAAATGTCTTTTCTGTATTGTGTTTCTGGACACTGAGGTATATGCCTAGGAGTGCACTTGCTGGTCCAAAGCTTTTGCACTTCAAAGGAAATTATAACTTTGGATACTTTGGTCAAAATAAAACTTAGTATTATAAAATAAAAAAAGAATAGGAGAGATTATTTACCCAATATTCATATAATAAGAGGTTAATAGCTGCCATATAAAAGCCACTGGTATAACTTAACAATACCATCAAAAATAGCTAGAAGAGAAGAAGTAAACTTTCTCAAAGAAGAAATACAAATGGAAAAGGGGCACATAAAAATGGTCCACATAATTAATCATTAGTAAGATGAAAATCAAAACAATATTTCATCTCACATCACAAAAACTGAAACACATTAAAAAATAAAAAAATCCAGTGCTGGCATGGATGTGCAGAGAAAAAAAACTCTCATTTTCTGCTTATGGGAATATCAATTGGTCCAGCCTTTTTGTAAAATGCCATGGACCTTTCTCAACATACTAGAAATTGAGCAATTTCATTTGCTGGTATCCATAACAGAAAAAATACTTATTCAAATGTATGTGTGCATAACATTATTCATTTCAGCACTTGGTAAAATAGCTAAGATATGGAATCAACTTATATATGACATATGAGTGAATTATGATGATATGGTATATATACAAAATGAAATACTACACAGCTGTTGGAAGCTATAAAATATTGCCATTTACCACAACACTGATGGAACTGGAATATATAATGTTAAATGAAGAAAGCCAGAAAAAATAAACACAAGATTTTATCACTTATATGTGATATTTAGAAAAAAACTATAAGAAGGAATACAATGTTTTAAATGAGGGCTGCCTAGATTATCCTTGGACCAGCATATAAGAAAAAGGAAAGAAAGAGTGGAAAGTAGGGGGAGAAAGACAGATACATTGGTGGTGAGAATGTGTTGCACTGGTGAAAGGAGGTATTCTGTTTATAACTGAAACACAATTACAAACATGCTTGTAATCATGGTGCTTAAAGATTTATATTAAAAAAATAATGTGGAGCAAGGTTCAAGTGAATTCAGATACACAAGTGGCTTTAAGGATGTTAGAGAGCTATCTAAACAACATAGCCAAAATACTGAGTGATGAGATGCAATTTTAACAGATGGCTTTTAAAAGGTGCCTGTCAAGATGGCAGGTTGAGTGGAGAATGTATAGGAGGGAATCTTGGTTCAGTGATGGAGGAAAGTTCACATGGGTGTCAGGATCAGTGCTAACAATTGTATGTCTGAATTTCAACTATGAATAACTTTAAAACAGAAAAATTAGCAATAGAAAGTACATAAAAAAGAAAAACTAACAAATGATTAACTGCAGTAGCATTCGAAACCCTCATACAAACATACACACACAAAGGGATGATTAAATTCCTCTATCTCAAGTATATTGCATAAAATCCAAAACCTCTGTCCACCAGTTAAAAGACACAGATTTGTTCAATGGATTAGGAAACTGAGCTTCACTTCCGAGTTCTTATAACACTCACGTGAAATGTCATAATTAACACTGACACAATCAGTTCATTCTCTCCTGTAAACCATATTCTGAGACACAAATCAAGAATACAGAAAAAAAATGTCAAGTATCCTTTCAGTTCATAATACTTTGAATTTTGGAAGTAAGCCATGAACATCTGGGAAAAATGAGAAAACTTGGAAGGTGAACTCTAGACTACTGAATAAATATTAGATTAAGGAGGAAGTAAAAATATAAAACAAGAAATTCCTGGATACAAATAAGAATGAAAACATGAGCTACAAGAACTTACAAGCAAAAAGAAGATAACAAAAAGCTTTACTAAAAAGGATTTTGACAGCATTCTTCAGGAAACAAAAATATTTGCAAATATATGATCAAACATACCTCAAGGAACTAGAAAAGATAATAAAAGGGAACACTAAGTAGGAGGAAAATAATAGCATAGATTAAAACACGTATTTCAGAAAAACAATGAGAAAGTCAATAAAATCAAGAGTTGGTACTTTGAAAAAATTAATAAAATTGGCAAACCTAAGGTGAAAGACAATTCACAGGTGTTAAGTTAGCTACATTACTTTCCAAGAATCTAATTCTAATTTATGATACCATATATTGTTATTAAAACACCTCTAGGGATCATTCTTGAGCATAAAGTCAGGATAATTCATAAGTTCTTCTGGGTGTGGCCTTAGAGTGAAAAATTAAAAAGATTGTCAAACCTCTGGCTAGGCTTATAAAGAAAAAGGATAGGAATCCCTAGTAAACCAGATCAGAAATGACAAGGGAATACTTAAGACAGATATTATAAAAATAAAAATATTCTATGAAATTACTTTTGATACTTTGCACAACTCAATTGGAGAATTTGAAAGAAATGGTTAAAAAGAAATGGTTATTTAAAATAAATATATAAATATATAAAAGAAAGAAAAATTGGATAAATTTCTAGTCATTCAACCTCCAAGACAGAGTAAAGAGAGATTTAAAACTTGAATAAACTATTGCTATCAAGAAAGTTAAAGCAGATATAAAAAAAATCTTGCCAAGAACAAAAAGTGGATTCAAGTTGAATTTCTCCGAACCTTCCAAGAGAATTTCTCTTCAAATTTGCTAAGCTCTTCAAGTAAGTGGGAGAAAGGAGTATCCTCCTGAGCAATTTCTATGAGAGCAAATTAACCTTAATACCAAAAGCACATAGAGACATTACTAAAAAAGAATTTTTCAGACTAATATTCTTAATATGAATGCAGAACATGAATGCAATTGTCCACAATAAAATTCAACCAAATCAAGATCCAGAAAGATAGCACAAGGGTATGGATTGTCTCACATGCCATCAAACTTTACTCAAACTTTAGCAGCACATGATCTCCCAAGTATATCTGGGTGAATCTCTGCAGACCCCAAATTCCACTAGGTATCTCAGGTAATTCTCAGCATGGCATCTCGGCTATTTCATTGAACCACAAGTCCGGTTGGCCAAGAATCAGCAAGAAATGCCACAAGACTTCCTGAACATCACTTATAGACTAAAAATATGGACAAGACAATTTTAAGTGTTAGGAAATTGAGTGCAATAATGCATTAAAATATTATATACCACTAAAAGTGGAATTTTCCTTTTGATGCATGAATGTTAGTTTATATGAATATAAAAATCAATGTAATGACAAAAATGACATAGTCTTCATAGATGCAGAGAAGTCATTTAGCAAAAATTAAAGTCATTTAATTTAAAAGTCATTTAAAAATTCATTATAAAAGCCCTCAACAAAATGTGAATTAAGGAACTGATTTGTTTGTTTTTTGTTTGGTTTTTTTTGGGGGGTGGTCACACCCAGCAACGCAAAGGGGTTACTCCTGGCTCAGCTCAGAAATCGCCCCTGGCAGGCATGGGGGACCATATGGGATGCCAAGATTCGAACCACCATTCATCCTGGATAGGCCACTTGCAAGGCAAATTCCCTCCTGCTGTGCTATCTCTCCAACCCCAAGGAACTGATTTTAGTATTATAAAGACAAATACATAAACCATAGCTAATATCATCATAACTGAATAAAAATGGAAACCTTCCTTCTACAATCAGTCACTTATGAGTATGTCAGCTTTCATTGATATTAATCTTATAACATTGGAAACTCTACTACAGCAATTACTCAAGAATGAGAAAACCAAGAATTCAAATTTGTAAAGAAGTAAAACTCTATTTGCAAATGATATAAGATTGTAATAGAGAACATTAAATACTCAACTAAAAATTTTATAAACAATAATCTTATATAATGACATTCAGGCTACAAAATACAGGAATCTAATACAAAATTGTTTTTCTTATACTAATTTTTTTCTTGGTTTTGTTTTGGGGGTTACACCCAGCAGTGCTCAGGGATTATTCCTGGTTCTGCACTCAGAAATCAATACTGGCAGGCACGGGGTCCCATATGGGATGCTGGGATTCAAACCACCATCTGTCCTGGCTCAGCTGCATGCAAGCCAAACACTTTACCTCTGTGCTATCTCTCCGACCTCATCTTATACAAAATTTCTTACATAAAAATAATTAATAGAAGAATTAAATGTCTAAATACCATCAGACTTAGGCTTATGACATAAAAGTCAATTATATTGAAATTAATTTAATAAGGAAGGTGAACAATTTATTTAGTGAAAATAGTAAATCACTTCTTAAAAGAAATAAAAGAATACACATAAAGATGGAAACATAGTACTTGTTTGCAACTAAAAGAATCAACATTGTTAAAATAAATATATTATCCAAAGTTAGCTACAGATACAGTGCTGTTTCCACTAAGAATCCTATGGAACTTTACAAAAACATAAAAAGTAATTCTAAAATCTCTATAAAATCATTAGTGCCTTGAGCCAAGAGCAATAGCACAGCAATAGGGCATTTGACTTTCACACGGCTGATCCAGGAAGGATTTTGGTTTGATCCCTGGCATCCCATATGGTCTCCCAAGACAGGAGTGATTTCTGAGTGCATAGCCAGGAGTATCCCCTGAGAGTCACTGGGTATTGACCCCCAATAATATCATGAGTACCATAATAGCCAAAGTGGTCCTTAGAAAAATGAAAATGGTAGATATAAAGTCCCATATATCAATCTTTACCACAAAAGCTCAATTATCAAAACTGCATGGTATGAAAACAAATAATTGCAAATCAATGAATTAAAATTGAGAAAAAGTAAGCTGTATGAAAAGTTAATTTATGAAAATGTGGCTTTATAAATTAAATGGATCAAAGAAAACTGCTTCAACAAATAATATTGACAAAATTGATAGTCATGTGCAAAAAAATTGTACGGTATGCAAATAATAATAAACAGTGTATTGAAGTCTTCTTTCTATATAACAAAATAAAAACAATAGTAGGTCTTTCCATGTATTGACCTTAAGCATAAGCAATGTGCCAACCACATTGGCAAAAATAATAGTTAAGCTGGTCTACATCAAACTAAAAAATCTATAACTGAAAGAAATTAGACCTAAAATTAAAGATCCCCAGTCATGTGGTTTGGAAAAAATATTCTCATATCATATATTAAAGGCTAAAGATGAAAATACCTGAAGATGCTTGTTATGGGAGGCTGGGCAAGGCAAAGAACAGGGGAGATATGGAATAGACTCTGGGAACATTGGTGGAGGGAGGTTTGACCCTACTGGCGAGATTGGTGCTGAAACATTGTATGTCTAAATAAAACTCTCAATAACTTTGTAAATCCAACAGTCAATATATGGAAACAAGCCAAATGACTGCATAAAAACGAATGAATAAAGAAATTGTGGTGTGTACACATGATATAATAATATGCAACTCTATGAAAAAACAAATACATGTCCTTTGCTGTGACATGGATTGAACTACAGAATATCATGCTGAGTGAAGTCAGAAGAAAAGGGTCAGACACAGAAAGATCTCATTCATACGTGGCATTTAAAAGACTACACACAGCAATATAGATACAAAAGGCCAAAGGCAGCGTAATTGGAGACCTCATGCACATAATTGTGTTGGTGGAAAGGGACTTAGGAAGATTGGGCCTTGAGGTCCTTGGGAGAGGATGATAGTACAGTTTTGGTAAGTATGGTGTTGGAATTATGTGCATAAGAAACATTATTAATGGTTTTGTAGACACAGAATCTCAGTTAATTTTGTTTTTTTGGGGGGGGGCCAGACCCGGTGACGCTATGGCTCTTAGCTCAGAAATCGCTCCTGGCTTGGGGGATATTGTGACAAGAATGAATGAAATAGAGGCTTCATCTAGAATACTCAATCAGCTCGACTCATGCTCAGGTTTGAAGGAAGGATACAGAGCTTCACGGATAAGCAGCAGCTCAGAAACTTTACAGATGCAAAACCAGCCATAAAGGAAAAACTAAAAGGTCCAGTTTAAGACAAGACAGACCAACAGACACATCAAAGTTATCCACAAAGATGACATTAAATCCCATGACAATGACCTCCCTCAATGTCAATGAACTAAATGCAGCAGTTAAGAGATACAGTGTGGCTAAATGGATCAAAAAGATGAATCCAAACTTCTGATGCTACAAGAAATATACCTCAATAGTCAGAAAAATATAGATTCAAAAACAAAGGCTGGAGAAAAATCATCCAAACAACACCCTTAAAAAAGCTGGGGTGGTCATATTAATATCAGATGACACAAACTTTAGACTCAGAAAAGTTGTAAGGGACAAAGATGGTCACTTTGAACTAATCACAGGATATGTGCAACAAGAAGAAATAACACTACTAAACATATAAGCACCCAATGAGGGAACAGCAAAATATCTAATACAATTATTGGCAAATTTGAAAGAGGACTTCAATAATAACACAATAATTGTGGGAGACTTTAACATGGTCCTGTTAACACTTGATAGGTCAACTGTACTGAAACCCAACAAAAATATACTAGCCCTGAAAAGAGAAATAAAAAAAGATGCCTATATATAGGCAATACACCCCAAAGCATTGTACAGATTTAATGCGATCCCTCTAAAGATACCCATGGCATTCTTCAAAGAAGTAGATCAAACACTTCTGAAATTTATTTGGAACAATAAACACCCTCGAATAGCTAAAGCAATCCTTGCGAAAACGAGGCTTTACTTTCTCCAACTTTAAATTGTATTATAAAAAATAATTATAAAAAACAGCACAGTATTGGAATATAGACAGGAGCTGTGATCAATGGAATAGGCTTGAGTACTCAGAGAATGTTCCCCAGACATATAATCATCTAATTTTTGATAAAGGAGAAAGAATTCCTAAATGGAGCAAGGAAAATCTCTTCAACAAGTGGTGTTGGCACAAATGGTTAGACACTTGCAAAAAAGCAAAGTCAGGCCTTCAGCTAACGCCATATATGAAGGTAAAATTCAAATGAATTAAAGACCTTGATATCAGAACTGAGACCATAAGGCATATAGAGCAACACATAGGTAAAACAGTCCATGACATTGAGACTAAAGGCATCTTTAAGGAGGAAATTGCATTCTTCAGAGTGGAAGCACAGATAAACAGACAGGAATATATTAAGCTGAGAAGCTTCTGCACCTCAAAGGAAAATGTGCCCAGGATACAAGAGCCAGGATACAAGAGTGGGAGAAACTATTCACCACATACTCATCAGATAAGGGGCTTATATCCAAAATATACAAAGCACTGACAGAACTTTACAAAAAAATCATCTAACCCCATCAAAAAATGGCGAATAGATATGAACAGACACTTTGACAAAGAAGAAATACAAATGGCCAATAGGCACATGAAAAAATGCTCAACATCACAAATCATCAGGGAGATGCAAATCAAAACAACTATGATGTACCATCTCATGCCACAGATATTGGCACACATCACAAAGAATGGTAATAAACAGTGCTGGTGGGGATGTGGAGAGAAAGGAACTCTTATTCACTGCTATGAAAAGCTTTCCCTATGGAAAGCAATATGGAGATTTCTCCAAAAACTGGAAATTAAGCTCCATACAATCCATCTATACCACTCCTAGGGATTTACCCTTGGAGCACAAAAATACAATACAAAAATCCCTTCTTCACACCAATATTCATTGCAGTGCTATTTACAATAGCCAGACTCTGGAAACAACCAAGGTGTCCTTCAACAGATGAATAGCTAAAGAAACCATGGTACATATATACAATGGAATATGCAGCCATCAGGAGGGATGAAGTCATGAAAATTTCCTATACATAAATGTACATGGAATCTATTATGCTGAGTGAAAGAAGTCAGAGGGAGTGAGATAGGTGCATAATAGTCTCCCTTTTAAGAAAAATAAAAGACATTTTTACATAATTCTCAAAGACAATGATTGGAGGGCTGGAAGTTCCAGCTCACGAAGTGAAGCTCACCACAAAGAGTAGTGAGTGCAGTTAGAGAAATAACTTCACTGAGAACTATTGTAACAATTTGAATGAATGAGGGAAGTAGAAAACCTGTCTAGGGTATATGCGGGGTTGGGGTGGGGAGGAGGGAGATTTGGGACATCGGTTGCACTGGTGAAGGGGTGTTTTTTACATATCTGAAACCCAACTACAATTATATTTGTAATCAATCGATTTAAATAAAGATTAAAAAAAGAAAAGAAAAGACATTCCATGATGGGAAAAGTGCTGGAGGGAGGACAACCCTGGTGGTGGGAATTACCCTGATTCATTGTCACTAAGTACCTTAAATATTATTATGAAAGTTTTGTTATCGGTTTGGTAGTACAGAGGGGAGAAAAAAATGCCTTACAATTGGCTGAGTTCTCATTCAATTTGAGATCCACATCCCGTATGACTCTGAGCCCACAAGGAGTGGTTCCTGAGTACAGAACCAGGAATAAGTCCAGAGAACCTTAATGCATGGCCCCAAAACCAATCCAAAAAAGAGAAGAAATTTATGCAATCCTATAATTCCACTCCTGGACATTTACTCCCATAATAAAAAAAATATTAACCATATGGACACATACATATTGCAGATCTATTCACAGTAACCAAGACCTGGAAACCAGATGCCAACAAATGAGTAAATAAATTGTAGTATACTACTTAGATATCTAAAAAAAATTAAATTGTGCAATTTGCAGTGACCTAGGTAGAGGAACTCAAGCTTAGTGATGTGATTCAGAAATAAAAAGACAAATATCAGATGATATCACTCTTATTTGGAGTATAAAGAAAAAAAGCGAAGTATTATATGGTCTCTAATGGAAACACACGAGATCAACAGAACTGGATCCGAAGAGAAAAAGACTTTGAGATAATTTTGGAGGCATATTAGCGCTGTAGACAGCATATAGCATACTGCAAGTATACATAATAATATTGATACTCTTGTAAAATAAATAAGCTTTAATAAGATATAGTCATATACTGAAATATTGTTTGGTTATTAAAATATAAAATTTTTCCATTCAGGATAATATGAAAAAACTTGAGAATTATGTAAAGTAAATAATTCAGAAGAAAAGACAACTATTGGCTTTTTCACTCCTTGTATTCTGTACAAGTATATAAAATTAGTGAGCGATATAACAAAATAAAAGGGCAAACTGGCGGATATGATAATAAATCTAAGGTTACCTAGTTAGATTTATGGGTGAGATAGTTAAGGAGGAGGACTATTTGAAAACTCCCAAATTGATTGCTAAATGTTTAATACAGGGAGGGAGAAAAATATCCTTCAGGGCCTCTGAGATACAAGAGCAGACTAATAGACATTTCATCAAATCTGACACCACAGATGTAAGCAAAGGTCATAGTAGTATGTGTGGGAGTAAGAGAATTGATGAGTTAAGATCAAGGTCTTGGGCTACAAAGAAGTGAAAATAGCTAGGGATAGATAACAAATAACATAACTTTGAATATATATGTGAAGAGGCAGAAAATAGAGTATGATAAATTCAGAGATTAGAGTTTATGAAGTAGTGCTCAGTTAGGAATATGGGATTGTGCCCTATACACTTCTTAGCTGCTGTTAAATGGGACTTTCATCTACCAAAAAGGAGTTATCATATCCTTTTGCAAAAGGGTATATTTGCCTGATATTCACCTCTGAATATAAGCACCATTACTCCAAATCCCAACCCCATTTTGGACTCGAAATGTTTGTGATACCTTGAGTTGAATACATTTGTGTAAAATAATATTTGGGATTGACTGTTCCGCAGCATTCATATCAGAGAGTAATTCGACAAGTTGCTGCAAGTTTCCTAAGCATTTCAGTATGTCCCTAAAAGTCAAATGTTCATCCTTGGGCCCAGAGTAGTAGTGCAAGCTGTAGGGTGTTTGCCTTGTATGAGCTAACCTAGGATGGACCGCGGTTAGATCTCCTGGCATCCCATATGGTCCCTCAAGTCAGGAGCGATTTCTGAGAGCATAGCCAGGATTAACCCCTGAGCATCACCTGAAGTGGCCCCAAAATTAAAAAAAATAAATTAAAAAAAAACTGTCCATTCTCTCTGAAAATCTATTTTCCTTTTTAGGTCTCCATTCTCAGAGGTTCTTTTGGATCAGAGATATTCAAATGGTTTCTATGGAGAACTATACTTCATTTACTTCTAACAGTTCTACATAAATGAAGCCATTTCTCTTATATAATATAACACCAATCAGTTGTCCTGATATTTATAGTGTTTCTAAGAATTTCAGACAACATAACTTTTATGTCTTGTATTAAAAGAACTCTTGGTCTATGCAATGCCATAATTCCAACTTATCCCTGTGAAAACCTTTGTCCATTCAGATAATAATTATAAAATTTTAGCACTTTATAGTTTGTTCAATCATCAGAGGTCAAAGATGAAACTTTTATGTTTTCAAACTTCAGTAAACGTATTTTATTTATTTTTCTTTTTAAATATTGTTTTAATATACTCAAAAATATAAAAAAGTGAACTAATGGAGGGGCCAAATCGACAGTGCAGAGGTAGGGCATTTGCCTTGCATGAAGCTGACCCAGGATGAACCTAGGTTTGATCCTCATCATCTCATATGGTCCTCCAACCCAGGAGCGATTTCTGAGAGCATAGCCAGGAGTAACCCCTGAGAGTCACCAGGTGTGGCCCAAACCCCCCCCAAAAAAGTGAACTAAACAAAATTATATAATTTTATTTTTAATAATTATAACTATGTTATATATGTTGGCTATATCTTGACAATAGTGTTTACAAATTATGGTTTTTGTGTAAAAAGTAGCATCACCTAACCACCACCAAAATGACCAGGACATCCCCAGACTTGAACCAATTCCCATCCACCTACTTCCCCTAATCTGGTTTGTATTTCAGTATCTTGTATTTGTTATCAGTAGATAACATTTTGTCTGTTTCTGTTTTGTTTTCTCTAAGCACAGTTAAATGAGATCATCCAATACATATCCTTTTCACTTTATCTTGTTTCATTAGGCAGGATATTCTCCAGTTCTATTAAACTTGCATCATACTCTAGGAGATATATATGTATATATACATATATACATAAATATATATGGATAAATATTTCAGATTCTTTGTTTATCACTGAACATCTGAGCTTTTTTTATTTATTGGCTATGATATTGCTTTAATGAACATAGGTGTGCATATATCCTCTGATCAGTGCTTTTTTTAATTTGTTTTGTTTCAGAGATAGATGCCAAGCATTAGGATCCTGGTTAATATAGGAGCTCTATACATAGGTTTTATTTTGTTTTAATTTCTTTTAGAAATGCCTATGCTTTTTTTCTGGAAACATTTTTAAACAAAATTTTATTTAAGAAACCATGCCTACTAACATAGTCGCCATGTCTTTCATCTAACCAGCTCCATAAATTCAATTGTTCTATAAAGTTAATGTAAATCAAGCCAAAAAAAGTATGGGTACCTAGCAACACTGATGAAAGCTGGAACTCTTGGGAGGAGAAGGTGGGGCAAGCACCCACTCTGTCAAAGCCATGTCTGTTGCACTCATCACCCACCTTACCACCTCACCTATGGCCCTGCTTCTCCACTCATCTATGATTCTGCACATACACCAATCTGACAAAATTCCAGATATGCCAGTATTTGGGCAGATATCACCAGGACATTTTTGGAGTGAATGCAGGTACCCTCCCCTACTTCCTCCTACTTTCAGAAGACCTGGCAGCTGAAATCTTACCCAACAAAAGCCACAGTGTCAGCAATAGTGCTTGGAATTCCTGAACTGTGCTGCTGTACTTGCAGTTCAATGATAACTCCTTTTTTGTTCAATACTACCATCCACTTCGGAACCCTCACCAAATTCCATGTCAATGTTTAGTGTAAGCCACCTTCTAACAATGATTTATTGACCTCATTGAAGATACAATAGTTTTCAAACATTTGCTTGTTGCTATACTTCTTCCTATTTTTATTTTTCTTCTCTTTCTTTTTCTTTTTTTTTCTTTTCCTTTTGTTTTTGGGTCACACCCAGCGGTGTTCAGGGATTATTCCTGGCTCTTCACTCAGAAATTTCTCCTAGAGGAGTTCTGGGAAACATATGGAATACCAGGGATTGAATCCAGTTGGCTGCATGCAAGGCAAACACCCTATCCACTGTGCCATCGCTCCAGCCCCTTATTTTCTTTTCTTTTTTTTTTTTTTTTTTGGTTTTTGGGCCACACCTGGCTTTGCTCAGGGGCTACTCCTGGCTGTCTGCTCAGAAATAACTCCTGGCAGGCACAGGAAGACCATATGGGACACCCGGATTCGAACCAACCAACCACCTTTGGTCCTGGATCGGCTGCTTGCAAGGCAAACACCGCTGTGCTCTCTCCGGGCCCTTATTTTCTTTTTTAAAATGAATTTTGCTCCCACTTATCTGAAAACAAATGCATTACAATCAACTTGTCTAGTATGTGATACATTCTCTTTAAATAAATTTTAAAGAGTGCTCACTTTGGCAGCACATATACTAAAATTGGAACGATATAGAGAAGATTAGCATGGCCCCTGCGCAAGGATGACACGCAAATTTTAAAGAAAGCAAAAGTATGCTCTATTTCATTGTGTTTTGCAGGATATTTTGCTGTGCACAATTTCAACTGCTTAAAATAATATTTAGTATACTTATATATAATTACTCATGTGCATATAATTGTGGAAAGTTTACTCAATAAACTAATTAGAACGCCCCCCAAATAAATGAGTAAACCAAATCAACCTATAAAAGAAAATAAGAAATAACAGAACCATTCTCATCATTCCCTTGGGGAAGCAAAAGTATATCAAGGCCTTGTAATTTCGTGTCAAAATCTGATAAACAAACACGAAATTTGGACAATTTACTTTCATCTCAATTTACTTGCACCAGTTACTTTATTTGCCAAATGGAAATAAATAGAAGCTGCTAATTTTAGGGAAAATTTTATTTAGAGAATTGTAATTTAAAAAGTTATTCAGAGTTAAGTTTTAGACATACAATTTTTCAGCACCAGTCCTATCACTAATGTAACCTCCCTCCAGCAATGTTTCCAGTGTCCATCCCATGCCACCACTCACCCACCTCAGCCTAACATCACAACAGGCATGGTGTTAAGTTTTGTTGTTAATATTTGTGTCTCATGATATATATTGTTGTTGACTCTGGCTTGGATATTTAGTTTGGTTATTTCTTCACTCCACCAATGCACCTTAGTCCCCCAGAGCCCCTGCTTTCCATTATTTTACATTCATCTTTCTCCTCCTCTGCTCAAATATTTCCCTTCTCTTCACTACTCTAGGGCCAAAAGTGCTCTAGAGAATCCCTTTAATAGTAATAGGATAGGTACAGAGGGGACCACATATTCTAGCAGCCCTGGGGGTGAGGGAAGAGGATATGGAAGGTAGGACAAAAACGGAGGAGTAGGGAAGACAAACCGGTGATGGGAATCCCCCCTGATTTTATGTAAATATGTACCTAAAATATTATTGTCAACAATATGTAAGCCACTATGATCAAAATAAAAATTATGTTAAAAAATACATTTATTAAAAGTATTACAATTTTAATTTAAAAAAAGTATTACAGCCCTTCATTCAATTATTCTAAATACCACATATAACTGATATCCTACGTTTATACTTCTGACTTACTTCATATTACATAATATATTTCACCTCCATCTATTTGTAGCTAATTGCGTGATTTCATCATTCCATAAAGCTATGAAGTATTGCTTTGTACAACAACAGATGATTTGCTGTTAGACATCTAAGCTGATTCCAGCTCTTAGCTATTGTACTGAGTGCTGTGATGAATAGGGGTGTGCATATGTCTTTTTGAATAACGTTTTTCCTTTCCTGGGGAGGATAGATAACCAAAAGTGGAAATTTTGCATCATATGGCATATCACTTCTGAGTTTACTGAAGATTCTCTATAGTGTTTTCCATAGGGATTAACATAGGAAGAATTCCACCAGCAGTGGATTATAATTCCTTTTTTATCACTTCCCCATCAACACAGATTGTTCCTACTATTTTTATATGTACCACCATCACTAGTGTAAGATCATTTCTCATTGTCGTCTTGATTTGTATTTCCCCAGTGACGAATGATGACCATTTGACTATATATTGGTCACCCTCAGTGAGGTGTCTGTTCATTTCTTGCCCCAATTTTATGGGTTTTTTAGTCTTTTGAGAGGGTTAACATTTGTGAAGAGCTTGTATATCATTGATATTAAACCTTTATCTGATTGTTGAGTTCAAATACTTTCTCCCACTTAGCTGTCTTTTAGCTTTATCCAGTGTTTATTTTGCCATAAAAATCTTTTTTGGTCTGGGATTTGGCTACCTGGAGGCTGCAAAGGACTCCCAGCTGTCCCATATCAGGAATTGTCTTTGAGTGGACGTTTCTCAGCAACTGAGTATGGTAGCAAGCACAGTACACAGTGAAGGAAGATGGAGGACAGGAGGCCGCTGGGAGTAGATTAATAGGAACAGAGTATTGATTTCTTCTCAGGGTGAGATTCTAGTTTTTCACTTTGGGAGCTGGCTGGAAGCTGGCTTGAGTGAGGATAATGATCTGCTTCATAAGGAGCAAAAAACTGAGGGTAAAAATGGTTAAATGTGGGGTAATAGGCAGTGGAGGTGGGAGTAAAGGACTATAAATGAGCCTGTAAGGTGATGAGCCAATGGAGGAAGGAAAATATACGACAACATTAACGTATATTGTAAACATAAATGAAACCCTATGTTATCCTATTAAGCTATTGCCCTGCGTGGTTTGGGAATGGACATTGGTGGGAGGAAATTTGCCAGTGACTTTCCCAAGACAACTCTATTTGTGCACAGTGGGGCTTCGGGAAAGCCTGGGGTCCCCTTTAAGCTGCTACCTGGCACCCATCTTGCTGACTCCTTGGGCTGGGGCTATTGCCACTCTCACACCATTACTACTGTATTTTTAACACATATTCTTCAAGAAAGAAAGAAAAACAGATTACTAAATTTAAAAAATAACTGTGAGTCTTGCCAGTGGTTTGTCTATCTTGTTTGTTCTTTTGAAAAACCAGCTCCTGGTTTCATTTGTGTGTGTGTTTTGTTGTTGTTTCTTTGTTTCTACATTGTTCATTTCTGCACTGCTTTTTATTATTTCTTTTCTTCTACTCATGTTTGGGTTTCCTTGTTGTTGGTTTTCAAATATTTAAGGTGTACCTTTAGGTTGTAGATTTTATCTTTTTCTTCTTTCCCTGTGGAGGCCTATGAGTTTCCTCCTAACTACTGTGAGTTTCCACCTAATTACATTTTTGCTGTGTCTGCTCGATTTTGGTAACTTGTTAGTTCATTATTATTAATCTCAATGAATATTTTTATTTCACTCCTGATTTCCTCTCTGATCCAGCTATTATTGAGAAGCATGTTGCTCAGTCTCCAAGTGTTAATGTTTCTTCACATCTTTTTATAATCAAGATTTATCTGTGTGACATTTTGATCTAATCTAATGCTTGGTATGATACTTAGGTTTGTGAACTTTTTTTAAGTTATACTTATGTTCTAAAATGCGATTTAACCTAGTAAATATGCACTAGAGATGAATGGTTATTCAACCTTTTGAGTATGTAAGGCCCTGTATAAATCCATTAGCCTCAGCTATTCTAGTTTCTTTATTAGGTCTCTTATCTCTTTACTGGTGTTCTATATAAAGGGTCTATCTAGTAGTGAGAATGTAGTGTTGATATCTACCATTAATACCATGCTTTCATCCATGTTTTTCTCTGAGTTTGTGAGTAAAGATCTTACAAAATTTGCTGACCAAATATTTGGTAAGTGTATACTAATTAGAATTAGTACTTCTGGTCTTATTGCACTCCAGATGATTAAGTAATGTTCATTCTTGTCTCAAATTATTTTCTTAAGTTTGAATGCAATTTGGTCTGATATAAGTATGGCTGTCCCAACTTTTTTTGGTTTCTAGTGTCTTTCATAATTGTTTTCCATGCTTTTACTCTGAGTCTGTCTGTTCTGAGAGTTTTAGGTGTGTTTACTGAATGCAGCAAATGGATTGGCTTTGTTTTCTGATCCAAACTTTTGCTCTGTGACTTTTTTTTGGGGGGGTCACACCCGGCGGTACTCAGGGGTTACTCCTGGCTGTCTGCTCAGAAATAGCTCCTGGCAGGCACGGGGGACCATATGGGACACCGGGATTCGAACCAACCACCGTTGGTCCTGGATCGGCTGCTTGCAAGGCAAACGCCACTGTGCTATCTCTCCAGGCCCGCTCTGTGACTTTTGATGAGAGGTTCAGTCCACTGATATTAAATGAAACTACTGACAGAAAGAGCTGTCATGACATTATATTGGGGTTGTTGCTTCTACAATTGATTCTTTGGCTCATATAAGTGCTTTCATTAGTTCATTTAAAGTCGGTTTGGTTATAGCAAATTTCAGTTCTGTTTTTGACTGAGAATGTTTTTATCCTTTTCTCCCATTAAATTAGAGGTTTTCTGAGCTGTGAACTCCAGGTTGAAAATTCCTTTCATTCACTAATTCAAGCATGTCATTCCACTCTTTTCTTACCTGGATCATTTCATAAGGAAGATCTGGTGTGATTTTTATGTTCTTTATTATATTTAAGATTTTCTTCTCCCTCACAGCTTAAGAAGCCAATACTCTTTGATTTTTGCAATTTTGTTTACTATGTCTTGGTTTTGTGCTATTTGAGTCTATTTTGTTTGGTAGTCTTTTGGCCTCTTGAATTCGTGTAGCTATGTCTTTACAAAAAAATGAAGAAGTTCTCTGCTATTATCTCCCCTAATACTTATTCTTTCTTTTTCCCTTTGTCCTAACTTTCAGGTATTCCTATAATTTTGGTTTTTTTCTTGTCTTTGTTCATTAAATATCTTACAATTTCCCATCTTTTTATCTCTTTTCTTTCTCAACTTATTTCTCATTTCTGACTTATAGTTTGTCTTTAAGGTTTACCTTTAAGGTTTAGTTTGTCTGTTAGGTTTGCCACCTGTGCAATTCTGCTACTATGGCTTGTTAATATGTTCTTTAGCTAATTTAATTCCATTTGTATGAAAGAGTTCTTCTCTGAGTTGGTTGAATTTCCCATATATTTATTGTTTAATTTTACTGGCTAATGCTTTCTTGATTTATTTTGTTAATACACTGAGTTTTGATGTTAGGTCTGTACAAACCTTGCCCAACTGTTTTGATGGGCTTGGAGAATTACCTAGATTTCTCTCCCTATCATCAACAGCAGTTGACATCCTTAATTTTCCTCATTTTTCTTCGCATTTTGTCAGCTTTAATGGTGGAGTGTTACCCTCCCCCCAACTTCCTGCCTATCTCACCTGGAAAGGGAGACCTTCCCACATCTGGGAAGGGTTTGTGGTTGGTAATAGAGGTGGCCTGGGGAAAGGGTGAAGCAGAAAGACTCAGTAGGGAGAAACAACATGGAGAAGAGAGATACAGGTTGAGTTTTGAGAGGCTGGTTATCTTAGAAGCCATATAAAATATGTACATGCTGTTTAGAGCCTTGTAATAAAGCCTGTATGTCTCCTAAAAATTCATCTGACTAAGATTAACAGATGGGAATATATTAAGCTGAGAAGCTTTTGCACCTCAAAGGAAATAATGCCCAGGATACAAGAGCCACCCACTGACTGGGAGAAACTATTCACCCAATACCCATCAGATAAGGGGCTAATCTCCAAAATATATAAGGCACTGACAGAACATTACAAGAAAAAAATCTAATACCATCAAAAAGTGGGGAGAAGAAATGGACAAACACTTTGACAAAGAAGAAATGCAAATGGCCAAAAGACACATGAAAAAATGCTCCACAACACTAATCATCAGGGAGATGCAAATCAAAACAACTATGAGGTACCACCTCACACCACAGGGATTGGAACACATCACAAAGAATGCAACAAGCAGTGTTGGCCGGATGTGGAAAGGAACTCTTATCCACTGCTGGTGGGAATGCCATCTAGTCCAAGTTTTATGGAAAGCTATATGGAGATTCCTCCAAAAACTGGACATTGAGCTCCCATATAATCCAGCTATACCACTCCTAGGAATACACCCTAGGAACACAAAAATATAATACAAAAATCCCTTCCTTACACCAATATTCATTGAAGCACTCTTTACCGTAGCAAGACTCTGGAAACAACCAAGATGCCCTTCAACAGATGAATGGCTAAAGAAACCATAATACATATGCACAATGGAATATTATGCAGGAGTCAGGAGAGATGAAGTCATGAAATTTTCATATACATGATATACATGGAATCTATTATGCTGAGTGAAATAAGTCAGAGAGAGAAAGACAGATTATGGTCTCCCTCATCTATGGGTTTTAAGAAAAATGAAAGACATTATTGCAATAATAATTTTCAGACACAAAAGAGAGGAGGGCTGGAAGTTCCAGCTCACCTCATGAACCTCACCACAAAGAGTGATGTGTTTAGTTAGAGAAATAACTACATTGAAAACTATCCTAACAATGATAATGTATGAGGAAAATAGAAAGCCTATCTAGAGTACAGGTAGGGGTGGAGTGGGGAGGAGGATTTGGGGCACTGGTGATAGAAATTTTGCACTGGTGATGAGGGGTGTTCTTTACATGACTGAAACCCAACCACAATCATGTTTGTAATCAAGGTGTTTAAATAAAATATTATTTTAAAGAATTCATCTGACTTCTGTGGATAATTTCTTTGCCATAACCCTGATATCTACAGACCTGCCAGGCTGTAGGGGCTGCAGGTGCCAGGCTGGGCCAAGAAAGGCCTCACCATCCATCCACTCCATGCATCACAAGGACTATACAATTAATATTAAGTACAACAGTGGAGTTTCAGGTTCCCCATTACTTGAGCAAGTGATCTATTGAGTTGTTTCTACCAAGTGTTGGCTAATAGTATATCTTTCAAGATATTTTACACTTCATGCAGTGTTATTTGAGTTTCCTAGGAAAACTTTCAACTAGTTACTCTGTTGGGTTTTCTGAGTTTTGAGGATATTTACTGTCTTAGAGAAAGTAGTGATGTGGCCCACCTGGCTGGAATCAGATGACAGACAGATATCATAATTGGAAAAATTCTGACTCGGGCTTGGAAAGAGGGCAGAAGTGCAGCTATATGGTCTGGGGCCCCATGTTTGTAGAATAAGGAAGGTCCCAACCCCAGCGTGATGTAACTGTGATCATATGACATATAGACATCAGAAACAGCATCTTCCTAGCCCAGAGGCTAGGGAAGATGGCAATGGCATAGCTATGGGGTCTGGGGTCCCAGATTGATAGGCTCAATTCTAGGAGCATTAAAAAAATAGAAGTTAGATTAAGAAATGTCTTGGGTTACTTTGATAGAATAGTGACTTTTCTAAGAAAGTCTTTGCAGTCTTATTCAAGTGAAACTAGATTTGGGTCACAATATATAATATCATGAATGCATTTTATTTAAAGAAATTTTCAATTTTTTAATTACTGGTTTTGTTGTGAAAGGAAGATGAGAATCTCATAGCCTTTCTTCATTGTCACCTTCTTTGTTTTTCTACCAATAAAGGAATCTGAAGTCCATATGACAGCAGAATTATGAATAGTTTAATATACAGACGTTTGAAATAAAATAGAATTGCATTTCCTTTTCACTGAGATTATTCTCAAGTCTCCAGTTCAGTTATCTTTGACTTTATGATGTAGCTCCCCTACAAAGACTCAATGCTTCTCTTACAATTCTGCCCCCTCAACTCTTCTTAGCCCAATCATAGGAATAAATGGTGAAAATTCATCCAGCTATTGATTTTCAGCAGTTTAGAGGCCATTTTATTCCTCTCATCTTATCAGTGCCTCCATATATCATTGTTCAAGCACAAAGACTCTTGTATAAGCTTAATACATAGGAACAAAGCAGGCACATTTTCATTTTCAATTCTGGAAGAAATTGAGTTAAATAGAAGTTCAATGTCTGAATCTTGGATAGGGATTCTGAATAGAGAAAAAACAGGCTACTTCAGGGAGATACCAGAATCATTGACTTTAGGAGACTGAACTCTGGATATAGGGCTGGAAGATGGTCTAAAAAAAGAACTGTAGTTTAAATAAATTGCCCTTACTGGTAACTTATTTGTGACTTAGATCATGTTCAGTTATGCTTAGCTCTAAAAGAACTTCTTCCTTACAAGGAAATGAAAAACATAAAAAAGGAAGGCAAACCTGTGGGAATTATGGAGTACACTGTAGTAAAAAGACTTAGAGTGAACCACAGTGCAGTGAATTTTATTAATAAAAATTATCTTCTCTTCTTACCCCCATATACACCAGCAATATACTAAGACCCTGTTACCTTCTGCAGAGGCATACTAAAAAAAGGGGACATCTTATATCTAGAAAAAATATTTTATCTACTAAAGATAAGAATCCATAAATTTTATGACACAGGGGTGCCTCCCACCCTGAATATTTGCCATGGAACGCGAATTAGACTCCCTGTGATTGAGCAGTGACCCTCCAACCCTGAACACCAGACCCCAGTCATAGAAGCAACACAGTTCCCTGCAACAGAACCAGGAATCAAACACCCCTCAGGGAGTGCCTAATACCTCCCTGGCACAAACTTGCTCCCGGTTGATACAACAAGCTGAAGATGACAAAACAGCAACAAGTAGATCTAAGAGCAGGTTGTGCTACCTCATTACCTAATGGTAAGATAAAATCAGAAGACGCTACATCCTTGAAATACACAAAAATCAAGATCACTAATACAGAAGACTAACTTTGACAACCATAACTGGACAGAACATTTTCTGGGTCTAATAAAAAAAAGACCCTAGCCTGGGCTTCAGCCTAAGATTTGAACAAAAACTGATACCTCTTAATTCCAGAGCTTTGACTTTGACAACTGTGACTAAGCGGAATTTCTGGAACAATAAGGAAAGGCTATATCCTAGACTTCATCCTAAAATCTGTGCAAAAACCAAGATCACTAATTACAGAAAACTGACTACAATAACTGTGATGGAACAGAACTTCTAGAACCAAAAAGAAAGACTCTATCTTAGACTTCATCCTATGACCTGTGCAAATTCCAAGTTCTCTAATTACAAAGGACTGATTTTGTTAGCAAACTGAGCAGAATGTTTCCTGGCACCATAAAAAGACTTTGCAGTTCTATAATGAGCATATATGGAGTCTGTAGTTGATCCAATGATAGTATGCTTCAAAGGTGGAGAAACCCTGTATCTCTTAGGCCAAGGTAATTCCCTTTCAAATTTCCCCAATACTTTCAGTGCCTATGCAAAAAAAAGCACAAAACCTCACCACACCAGCCCTCCTTTGTAGCTATTTACTTTGGCTGTTGTGCATTTTGTCGCTGCCTCTTCTTCATTTTTTCTTGCCCCCTTTTTCTTCTTTTAAATTGATATTGATAGCTCCTAGATAAATTCCTCCCAGCTTTTTTTTCCAAACAGAACTACAGGACTTGAATCATCTTCTTCTGCCTCATAAATTAAAGAGGGAAATGAAAGTGGATAGTTCTAGGAGCAGTCACGTGAACATTGAGTGGAAATAAATAATGATCAGGCCTACATACCAAACCCAAACTCAAAGACAACGGAATCAAGATCTACAACAAGTTATATACAAAGAGGACTGGTTACACTAGCAGTTCATGCATGCTGGGAACAGAGGAGAAGGGAGGTCAACACTGGTGGTGGGGAATTGTCCTAAATCATTGTCATTATGCACCTTAAATATAACTATGAAAGACTTGTAATTCACATGGGCTTCAATAAAACTATTTTTAATAATTTTTATTGTGAGCAAACTGAATTACTAATCTTTTACAGTAATATTTAAGTTACATAGTGACAATGAATCAGGGGAATACCCACCACCAGTGTTATCCTCCCTCCACCCCTGTTCACAGTATACATCCCATATCTCCTTCCTTTGCCCCCCCCCCTGGACTGCTTGTGTAACTGGTCCCCTCTGTGTATAGCTTGTTGTAGATTGGGTATTCTGTTGTCATTAACTTTGGTTTTGGTGTTTAAATCTGATCAATTTTATTCTGTATTAAATTCATATGACTGTTAGTTCCTGGTACCATCCATTTGCCCCCCTCAATTTTTGAGTCAGAACAAGATGATTCAAGTTATGTCGTTCTGTTGGGGAAAAAAAGAAAAGAAAAAAGGAAAATGGGAGGAGTCTGTCTAGAAGTTATACAGATCAATTCAAAAGTAGAAAGGGAAAAAATAAAAAAAACAATAAACAACAACCAAATAATAAGCACAAAATGAAAAAAAGGAAGGAGGGCTGGAGTGGCCAGAATCTTTCATGAAATTGAAAAAAAAAAAAACTTCCGAATAGGTTTTATGAAGCCAACATCACCTTGATACCTAAACCAGACAGAGATGCTACCAAAAAAGAAAATTACAGACCAATATCTCTGATGAACACAGATACAAAGATCCTCAACAAAATCCTGGCAAATAGAATCCAAAGCATCATCAAGAAGACCATTCACTACAATCAAGTAGGTTTCATCCCAGGAATGCAAGGATGGTTTAACATCCTTAAATATATCAACATAATGCACATCAACAAGAGGAAAAATAAAAATCACATGATCGTATCAATAGACACAGAGAAGGTATTTGATAAGGTACAACACCCATTCTTGATCAAAACTCTCAGCAAGATGGGAATAAAAGGAACCTTTCTCAATATAGTTAAGGCCATCTACCACAAGCCAAAGGTAAATATTATTCTCAATGGAAAAAAACTAAAAAACTTTACTCTAAATTCTGATAAAAGACAAGGCTGTCCTCCCTCACCACTTCAATTCAGCATAGCACTGGAAGTACTTGCTATAGGGATTAGGCTAGAAAAAGATATCAAGGGAATCCAGATAGGAATTGAAGAAGTCAAGCTCTCACTGTTCGCAGATGACATGATACTCTACTTAGAAAACCCTAAAGACCCTAACAAAAATGCTTCTAGAAACCATAGATTCACATAGCAGAATGTCAGGCTACAAAGTTAACACACAAACCAATGACCTTTTATACAACAATAATGATAGGGAAGAAATGTACATTAAGAAAACAACCCCATTCACATTATTGCCACACAAACTCAAAATATCGTGGAATCAACTTGACCAAAGATGTAAATGGCCAATACAAAGAAAACTATAAAACACTGTTCCAAGAAATAAGAGAGGACACATGGAAATGGAAACACATACCCTGCTCATGGATTGGCAGGATTAACATTATTAAAATGGCAATACTCCCACAAAGTATTGTACAGATTTAATGCAATCCCTTTTAAGATACCCATGACATTCTTCAAAGAAGTGGATCAAACACTTCTGAAATTTATTTGGAACAATAAACACCCCTGAATAGCTAAAGCAATCATTAGGAAAAGAAATATGGGAGGCATTACTTTCCCCAAATTTAAACTGTATTACAAAATAATAGTTATCAAAACAGCATGATATTGGAATAAAGACAGATCATCAGATCAGTGGAATAGGCTTGAGCTCTCAGACAATGTTCCCCAGACATACAACCACCTAGTTTTTGATAAAGGAGCAAAAAATCCTAGATGGAGCAAAGAAAACCTCTTTAACAAGTGGTATTGGCACAACTGGTTAGCCACTTGCAAAAGAGCAAAGTCAGACCCCAGCTAACACTATGTACAAAGGTCAAATCCAAATGGATTAAAGACCTTGATATCAGACCTGAAACCATAAGTTATAGAACAACACGAAAGTAAAACACTCCATGATATTGAGACAAAGGCATCTTCAAGGAGGAAATAGCACTCTCCAAACAAGTGGAAGCAGAGATAAACAGATGGAAATACATTAAGCTGAGAAGCTTCTGTACCTCAAAGGAAATAGTGCCCATGATACAAGAGCCACCCACTGAGTGGGAGAAACTATTCACCCAATACCCATCAGATAAGGAGCTAATACCCAAAATATACAAGGCACTGACAGAAAAAAAATCATCTAATCCCATCATTAAATGGGGAGAAAAAATGAACAGACACTTTACCAAAGAAGAAATACAAACGGCCAAAAGGCATATGAAAAAGTGCTCCACATCAGTAATCATCCGGGAGATGCAAATCAAAACAACTATGAGGTACCACCTCACACCACAGAGATTGTCACACATCACAAAGAATGAGAACAAGCAGTGCTGGCTGGGATGTGGAGTGAGGGACTCTTTCACTGCTGGTGGGAATGCTGTCTAATCCAACCTTTATGGAAAGTGATATGGAGATTCCTCCAAAAACTGGACATTGAGCTCCCATACGATCCATCTATACCACTCCTAGGGATATACCCTAGGGACACAAAAATACAACACAGCAATCCCTTCCCCACACCTATATTCATTGCAGCACTATTTACAGTACCCAGACTCTGGAAACAACCAAGATGCCTTTCAACAGATTAATGGTACATAAACACAATAGAATATTATGCAGCTGTCAGGAGAGATGAAGTCATGAAACTTTCCTATACAGGGATGTACATGGAATCTATTATGTTGAGTGAAATAAGTAGAGGAAGAGAGATAGTCGCAGAATTGTCTCCCTCATCTATGTGTTTTAAGAAAAGTAAAAGAATTTTTATAATTCCTAGAGACAAAAGAGAGGAGGGTTGAAAGGTCCAACTCACAAGATGAAGTTCATCAAAAAGAGTTATGAGTGCAGTTAGAGAAATAACTACATTGAGAACTATCATAACAATGTGAATGAATCAGGGAAGTAGAAAGCCTGTCTGGAGTGCAGGTGGGGGTGGTTTGGGAGGAGAGAGAATTGGGACATTGGTGATGGGAATGTTGCATTGGTGAAGGGGGATGTTCTTTACATGACTGAAACCCAACTACAATCATATTTATAATCAAGGTGTTTAAATAAAGATATTAATAAAAATTTAAAAAAAGATAAATGTTATTACGATGTCATGGATAATAAAAGCTTGTAGCATAATGAGGCACTCTTTGAATTTCCCCCCATTGGATACCCATCATTTCTAACGTTTCTGAGAGTATATTCACTAATTTATACATTTTTAGAGATAATATCTCTACGTTAACAAGACCTCCCTCCGAAAATGAGGTGTTTTCTTTCCTTTGCAGAAATAACATTCATTGATCCAGGTTCCTTCATAGAAAACAATATATCTTCAAAACAAAGGTTAAAGTAGTATGATTCAAAGTCAGTCACTCTGCTAGGTTAAGTGTAAGCTAAGGAATATGAGTAATATTACACTCTTACAAAAATATCAAACATATATCAATATACTTATTTATCTGTTTACTTTTGTAAAATACTTGATGTAATTTGTAATTCTTTTTAGAATTAAGCTAATATCTATTAACAGAGAATAAAACCAGCTCAATGGTAAAAACACATGGACAAATAAAATGCTCAAGATAATCCCTCCACATATTTCTGTAATTCAAATAAACAAGTATGCCATTTGTAGCTTAGTTTTCTTACAACCAAGGTGAAAATCAAAGCACAATGTTAAAACAAGAACTCAAATAATACTATTCATGCTAGTGTCTACATAGAGTATAAAGAATGGAAGAAAAGTATAGTTGAATTAATCTAGTTAGTGGGGGAATAAAAATCCAAATAGTTCCAGTTACCACATAAAAGTTAGTCTCAGTGCACTTCTGTAATGCTATCAGAGAAGCAGCTATCCCTGATCATACTTTGTATAATTAGACCTTTTATCTTCCCACACGCTACAAATCCCCAGAGCTTTTCTCCACATCACTGATACTTTATGGCATAATTTGTTTCCTATATATTCCTGATGCTTCCTAACCCTGGGGCCAAATCAAACTCCCAATCTTCTGTTAGCGAACACCCAGCATATATTCATCTTGTAATTTGTTGGGGAGCAACAATGTTGCCTGGAAGCTATCTGATTCGTTAGTCAAGTTTTGGTATATGGCTTCTGAGGCTTTCTCTTTAGTGTTCTTTTAGAAGTATTATTCTTCCCCAATGTGTAGTAGGTTCTGTGGTTTTCCCCTGACTTAACCTTTATCCCTGACACTCATTTTCTCAGGAAAAATAAAACAAAATTCGTACAGTTGAATAATATGGCAATCCTTTAACTAGGGTGTAGATGGAGAAGATTATGTCTGCCTCAGTCTTGTTGCTTTCATTGTCTGACAGAAGAAAACAGACACATTCAACTAGGCAAAATAAACTTTTTCCTGGCCATCATTTTGGAGAACAATTTGTCATGAAGTCTTATATAAGGAGGAGCATTGAGCCATATAATAGATGATGTCCTGGAACAGGAAAAATATGGGGTGCCAGCTGCTAATGCTACAGAAAACATCACTTCATAGTCATGCATCTGGTGCTCATAAATCAAAAGCTCACTGAGCTTATGATGCTGTTATTGACTTTCTAAAACCATGAAAATTTAGTCTGGGGCCAGGAATGCCCCCAAACTTAAATCATAACCAGCCTTTGTATAATTTCCAAAATCCCAGCTCCCTATATTCTCATCCTTCACTACTTAGATTAACTCAGACCTGCGATATATAATTTAACTATTCTTCATGAAAAGTATCAGTCAGAAGAACCAAGAATGGGTCTTTGAGAGTTCCTTCCATCCTAAATATCAATATTAAGTGCCAAAATAAAGGAGCTGCCACTGAGGAATGACCTAATTCTTAGTTATTCTTTTCAAGAGCCATATCCAAATCTTCACTTTCCTGGGTCTTCTTGATAGGGGATCACTTTTCAACAAACAGGAAGTTTCTGATTCACAAAGGTTTGGGTAAATGTTATTGAATAAGGAGCTGGAAATGGAGAGTAGAATTCAACTAGATAATAGTTTTAGTTTTCTCTCTTTGTCTCTGAAAACAGGGTCTCACCATTTTTTAAACGTTCTTTGCCATAGAAACCAAGCAGAAAAAACCATAAGAATTATAGGGCAACCATTTTGGAAATGACAGGGTATAAATACTCTCTTCTAAATCTTGTAATCTTTTCTAACTCTCTGCAGGGTGCAGGGATAGGGTGCAAGTAAAGAGAACTCTCAGCAGAAATTGCCTGCTCATTTACATTTCAGTAAAATTTGAGTTTATATAATTCTTTTAAGTTTGTGGGGTTGGAGAGATAGTACAGCAAAACAGTATTTGTCTTCCATGTTACTGATCTGGTTTTGATTTCTGGAACTTCATATGGTCCACTGAACCTGCATGAAGTGACCCTTAGTGCAGAGCCAGAAATAAGCCCTGAGCACTTCCAGAAGAAAGAAAAATTCTTCTAAATGTATTTAATGCCATGCTTTATATGTTATCTCTAATTCTTGAGGTCCTGTTTACCTGCTCCAGAGGTGGACAACTAATTTCTACAATAAGGATACAAAAATGTGTCTTAGATGAAGTGCTATATTGAATAATGGCCCTCATATATGTCCAAGCCCTAATACCCATAAACTATGAATATTACCTCACATGGTAAGAGATTTTTAAGAAAAGATTATTAATTTTTAAATATAAATTACTTTATTTAAGGCCATATATCATCACAGTTGACATAGTTGATCAAAGCATGTTTGTTTCCAGGTAAGTTGGAGTAAAATTATTTGAAAATAAAAAATATATATTGTATCTCATAATGAGGTCATTAAGTTATTGGTAGAAGTTTTAGTAAGCTCCAATTGCTAGTTCATTATTCTGTTACTTCTTTCATTTTTTTTTAACTTTAGGTGGTTTCAAATGCACATTGAAATCTAAATTGGTGTGTTCCTATGGGAGTGACAGTATTAAAAACTTGGATTTATCAAGAAGCCCCATTTATGACTACAAGGACCAGGAATTCCAAGTACTATTCCTGACACTCTGGCTTTTGTAGGGCATGTTTTCAGCTGCTGGTTCTTCTGGGAAGTAAAAGAAGGTGCAGGCCTGCACCCAGTACAAAACGTGCTGGTGATGTCTGCCCAATACAGCATAGCTGGAGTTTTGGTCATATTGGTGTCTCTGCAGAGAGCCATAGATGAGAAGTGATAGAAGACCATCGGTGAGGTGGCAATTGTGGATAATCAGTGCCTCTGGCATCGCTTTGGCAAGGCAGGGACTTGTCCTACCTTTCTTCCTGAGATTGCCATTTTCAGCTGCTTGACCATTTTACCCATAATTTTTGACTGCTTGGTTTACATATCTTTTGAGGAAAGGTCGAATCTAAATTAACAATTTTGAGCTGGTGATACCAGATTAATCAGATGGCCTATGAATGTTATCACAAGGATACTTACAATGAGTCAGGAATATTTGACCAAAGAATAGACAATGTTACAGAAATAAAGACACATTTAAAGGTGCTATGCTTCCAGAGTAGAATAAATGGCCATGACATAGTAATATAGCTCCAAGAACAGGGAATGAATAGGGAATTGTCCATGTTCCATGAACAAGTAACATCTTTCATGAAGCTGGAAAAATTAAGAAAGCTCATTCTCTTCTAGGGAATCTAAAGTTACTAGAGCCCTATTGACACTGTAATTTTATTCTAGGTATCTGATTTCCAGAGGTGTCACCTACAGAACTTTATAGCCATTAACTTTTGTGTTCATTTGTTTGATCAGCAATAGGAAGTAAATACAAGTGTCCTCTGCTCTTCTTATTAAGAAAAAATAGCTATTCTCAGTTTCCTTCCTATGCCATAAAAGATGCTCCACAGAAAACTGTGTAATTTAAAATGTGAAAATTAAATTCTATAAAAATATAATTTTAGGGGCCAGAGCAGTGGCACAGCAGTAGGGCGTTTTCCTTGCAAGTGGCCGACCTAGATAGGACCACAGTTCTATCCCCCTTGGTCCCATATGGTCTCCCAAGCCAGGAGGGATTTCTGAGTGCATAACCAGAAGTAACTCCTGTGCGTCACCTGGTGTAGCCTCAAAACAAACAAAAAAATAATTATAGTTAACCAGAGAAAAATTCAAAGAGCTTCATGAGGGTAGAAATATATTTCTGATGTTGAAAGGATTATATTAAATAAGAGACCATAGATGAATATTGCAACATTTGAAGGTGACATATTCCTGAGAGAAGGCAGTGAAATTCACAGGCAAATGAAAAACAATAACTTTGCTGCAGTTCATACTTTCCTTAAAAACAATAAAGAACCATAAACCTATTAATCCAAGGAGATTTAGTATTGTAAACTGTAGTAAATTGAAATCATAGCTATGTAATATTAAGTAAATCACATTGCTTCTTTATGTTTTCAATTCAGTCATCTATGTAGTATAATGCTTCAGGATAACGATTTCGATTTCATAAGGATGTTTGATAGAATTAAATGAAATGAAGAAATCACTATGTCTGTAGGGTAGTAAGCACTTAATTAATTTAATTTAGTTGTCCGACTTCCTTGTTCCCAGAGGGTTCCTTTAAGTAGTCTGTTTTCTTATTACTTGACCAAGTCTTTCTTGTTCCTTGAAGTTAATGGACTCCATATGACCCAAACATAGATACTAATTCTTTTAATATCCTTGAATATTAAAAGAGGTCCACTGAAATCAGATGTCCAGGGACTAGAACTTATAGGAAGAAGAATCTATCAGACACAATGGTTATCATTACAACAACAAAAAAGAACTAATTTTCATCTTCTGATCATGAGATACCTGACTCAGTATCGATAGGGTAAAAAGGAGGAGCTTATGCCCCAATATTCTAGTTTGCATTACAGGAGCATGTGGCAAATGTCAGTAAATCTATGTCAAACTTGTTGCCCTGAGAACTTGTTTTGTCTTCTAGATCCATTATGGAAATGGTTATAACCTCTAATCAGAATTGCTTCTATTCAATTCTAATAATTCAAAGTTAGGGAGGTGGATATGAGGTAAAAAGCTGTTAATAAACCATCAATGTCTCTCAGACTCTTGCAACACAGTTGGTTTTAGAAAATAAGAAAGAATATTGATTGTCTCTGGCTTTGGACTTTGGATAAAATGTGTCTTTGAATCAGATGTATCAGGGCAATATGACTCTAAACTGGGGATATGATGTAGATCAGGAGTCTTATATTTAATGATTATATTTGTTTTATTTATTTTTGAAATATATAAATATGTCTATAAAATAAAATTTTTAGTTATAACCATTTTGTATTACAGAATAATCTATTATTATATTAAATTTTATTTTATTAAAGCAACTGTGATTTACAAAATTATTCATAACTGAACTTTAGACAAAATTTTTCTAACATCAATCCCACCATCAATGTTAAATTCCCTATATCAATGTTCCCAAGTCCAGTCATCTATAACACATTCCAGTCTTTTATCTTGACAGGCATCTTTTTAAGTTTGGTTGTTAAAGTTTGGGTCCCATGGGCCCGGAGAGATAGCACAGCGGCATTTGCCTTGCAAGCAGCCGATCCAGGACCAAAGGTGGTTGGTTCGAATCCCGGTGTCCCATATAGTCCCCTGTGCCTGCCAGGAGCTATTTCTGAGCAGACAGCCAGGAGTAACCCCTGAGCAATGCCGGGTGTGACCCAAAAACCAAAAAAAAAAAAAAAAGTTTGGGTCCCATGACTTTCGTTCTTTTGCCTCTATGGTTTATATATTTAGCTCAATTATACCTTAACACCACCTAAAGCCTCTTGATACCTACCCCCAATTGTCTCTTCCTTCCTTGCCCTCCACCACACTCCACTTCATTTCTTTTATTCTGTTCCCTAAAATCAGGGACCAAGTCTTGATCTAGGCATCCTCCTTTAAACCATTCTACTCACTCATCCAGTTATTCTAAATACCACTTATAAGTAATGATATAATCCTGTGCTTATCCTTCTTCTCACATATTGTATGTAACAATATTAGTACAGATCAATTCATGTTGCAGTAAATTCATGATTTCATCATTCCATACAACTGTATAATAAAAAGAACTGAATAACAGTTATTTTTAAAATACCTCTATTGTGGATGAAATTAAGGTCAATATGATAAACAAATATATGACACTTTTGTTAAACTGGTCCTGTATTTTCCACTACACAGCCACAAATGATTTCGGCGAATGTTTTCAAAACTTGAGAAAAAAAATTCACTCTTTAATGAGAAGAGTATGAACCTGTGTTAAGAAAATCAAAATTTCACTGGTGGAGGGGGTGTTCTTTACATGATTGAAACCCAACTACAACCACATTTGTAATCAAAGTGTTTAAATAAAGATTTTAAAAAGTTGAGAAATGTCTTTCATTTTTCTTAAAACCCATAGATGAGTGAGACCATTCTCCGTATTTCTCTTTATCTCTGACTTATTTTACTCAGCATAATAGATTCCATGTACACCCATGTATAGGAAAATTTCATGACTTCATCTCTCCAGACAGCTGCATAATATTCCATTGTGTATATGTACCACAGTTTCTTTAGCCATTCATCTTTGGAAGGGCATCTTGGTTGTTTCCAGAGTCTTGCTATGGTAAATAGTGCTGCAATAAATATAGGTGTAAGGAAGGGGTTTTTGTATTGTATGTTTATGTTTCTAGAGTATATTCCTAGGAGTGGTATAGCTGGATCATATGGGAGCTCAATTTTCAGTTTTTGGAGGAATCTCCATATCACTCTCCAGAAAGGTTGAACTAGTCGGCATTCCCACCAGCAGTGGATAAGAGTTCCTGTCTCACCGAAAAATGAAAGACATTTCTCAACAATTTTCAGAGACAAAAGAGGGGAGGGCTGGACGTTACAGCTGACCTCATGAAGCTCACCACAAAGAGTGATGAGTTTAGTTAGACAAATAATCACATTGCAAACTATTCTAACAATGAGAATATATGAGGGAAGTGGAAAGCCTGTCTAGAGTGCAGGTAGAGGTGGGGAGGGGAGGAGGGATATTTGGGTCATTGGTGATGGGAATGTTGCACTGGTGATGTGGGGTGCCATCTGATATGACTGAAACCCAACCACAATCATGTTTGTAACCAAAGTGTTTAAATAAAAAATATTAAAAAATAAAAAAAAGAAAATCAAAATTTTTATCTTAGCTGTGGGTAGAAGAACAGAGTAATCTCTGTTTACTAGCTCTGTGAATTTTGACAAGTAGTTACTGGACTTTAGTTTATTAATATGTAAAAGGAATGTAACACATATATATATTGTAAAATTTTGAGGTTTTCATCACAGCACATGTAATTGTTTACATAATCCTCTTCATTATCAATGTACTTTAGAGACAAATGTATATTTTTAATTTTTAAATATTTTAAAGAAATTACATAACATAGTTGACATAATGGATATAATATATTTATTTCAAAATAAAGGAAAGCAAAGTTATTGAGAAAAATATAAAACATAGAAACAAAAGCTAAAAATTGGAAGAGAAGAAAGACGTGAAAGCTCAGTTGCAAGTATATTTGCGGAAATTATTGTATCTCCAATTGAATTTTTTTTTGTTTTTCTTGGGCCACACCCATTTGATGCTCATTGGTTACTCCTGGCTAAACACTAAGAAATTGCCCCTGGCTTAACTTGGGGGATACATATGGGACACTGGGGGATCGAACCGTGGTATTTCCTTGGCTAGCACTTGCAAGGCAGACACCTTACTGCTAGTGCCACCTCGCTGGTCCCTCCAATTGAGTTATTAATAAAACAGCAGAAAATTTACTATGCTCTCTTTTCTAAAAGATAAGAGATAAAAATGCAATAAAAATAAAAATGTGTGTATGACAGTTGTTGTTGTTTGTATAGACACAGCAAAATTTGGGGGAAATAGAAAGGAAAACTTTGGTCTTAAAATAGAGAAACCTTACCCATGAAGTATTCTGGCATAAGACCAACTACAGGCTCAAGGCATGTTAAGTTGTCTAACCTCAAAGACTTTCTTTGAGAACCCAGTAAAAGCTCTTCACAATCATGGTTATTGCTGTCAGGTTTCTGTAGTTAGAGAACCTCATTTCTGTACAGATCTTATGCCGAAGATAGGGTAACATCGCGCATCTTTTGGTTATCTTACCATTAGGCAGCAATGCAGAAAACTCATCCCTGAAAGCAGGTTGTTGATGTTACCAAGTCATCAGGGTGTCATATGAACCCATTCTGGAGTAAGTCGATGGCATGGCAGCACTAGGGTCTTTTCTAGTAGAAGTCCAATTCTTGGTGCTGGTGTAGAAAACTATGCTCTTTCCATAGATGTGGTCCAATGTTCAGGGGTGAATGGTCAATGTTCGATCTTCTGAATCCTAAACCAAGTCACTATGGCAAGTGTTCAGGGTGTAAGGCCTCACTGAAATACACAATTTATGTGTTCCCATTTCTATTAGATAAGAACTTGTTTGCAAATGTAATATTTCTCCCATTTTAATGTACCTATGCAAAAAGGAACAATGCCACATGGTACTAGTGCATTTGGGGTAAAAATAACAAGCTAAACAATCCCTATAACCTGGTTCTAAAATAAACTCAGAGTATTAGAGAAACTTATCTACTAGAATTCCCTACTAAAAGGATCCCCCCAAAATGGGGGGAATTGCCACTACATAAGAAGACAGTAAGGGTTAAACATATTAAGGAAATACATCTTAAGAAATATTCAAAGGAGATATACATGTTCCCTTTAAGTATTTTGAAATAGTCCGTGGAGGGGGATAAAATCCTGAGCACAGCTTCAGCCTGTGATTTGGCCTTGTGAAGTCTAAAAAACGGCACCTAGCAGTCACATACCAGGAAATGTCCTCGAGCTGGGGGCTTCTCAGAAACCATATCTGGTAATAGCAACAGTCCACAGTGAAGGGAGGTGGAGGGAAAGGGCTGCCAAGAGCAAATTAGTAGCATCTGCAGAGGCACCTTCTTTTCAGCTGAGAAACTATCTTCTTGTTTTTTTCGGGTCACACCCAGTAGCACTCAGGGATTACTCCTGGTTCTATTCTCAGAAGTCGCTCCTGGCAGGATCAGAGGATTATACGGGATGCCGGGATTTGAACAACCGACCTTCTGCATGCAAGGCAAATGCCTTACCTCTCTGCTATCTCTCTGGCCCCGAAAATCTATCTTTTCACTTTGGGAACTGGTTGACAGCTTGCTGGGGTGGGGAATGTGCAGCTTCCAGAGGAGTTAAGAACTGAGGGTAGAGGCTGGAGAGATAACATGGAGGTATGGCTTTTGCCTTGCATACAGAAGGATGGTGGTTTGAATCCTGGCATCCTATATGGTCCCCTGATCCTGCCAAGAGTGATTACTGAGTGTAGAACCAGGAGTAAACCCTGAGCACTGATCCAAAAACAAAAAACAAACAAACAGAAAAGAACTGAGGGTAAAATGGGTTAAGTGTGGGGAAATAACAGTTGGGAGTGAATGAGTAAAGGGTTAGAAAAGAATTTGTAAGATGGCAAGCAAAGGGGGGAAAGGAATAATATATAATGGGGAAGAGCAGTATATAACATAGACAGACATTAGGTATACTATAGACTGACATTGGACAGACATTAAGGTGGCCAACACATACACTCATGAGCACACGTAGACAGACACTGGGGATTAATTCATGGGATACAGTTGAAATGCTGAATCAGGTGAAATGGGACAGAAAGCTTAAAAAATATAAAACTGGCAAATCAGATGGAAAGGTTTTGTATTTTCTAGGCCAATCATGATTGGTGTGGGTACACTTTACTGAAGAAAGGCTTCAGGGGTTATATTGTATATATAGCATTCTTAAAAACAGTCATAATTTTAAGTCTAGAAAACTAAGTGATTATGATAATGAGCACTGTCTTGTGGGTCTTGAGAATTCAGGTTCCTTTCCTACAAGCAATCTAAAATCATGAGCATTATGGTATAGTGGTAAAGTACCTCCAATTGAAAGTAACATATTCAATTAATGAACTCTGTAACAGGAGTCCATGGCATGCAGATGTATATTCCATTGCTACCTATGGACCTAAACATTAGATTATATTAGCAGGCATAATCAAATAGAAAATGAATAGAGCAGAATTTTTGTCATGACATTATCATAATGAGCCCTGTGTTCTGAGTCTAATAGAGAATAGCATTGAGATGTGGAACTGGAGTGACCAACTTATATCTCCAAGCATCACTGAAGATAAAAAGATTAGGTAGTTATTATGTACAGTAAAATTAAGACATTAAAACTACTTATACTTATACCTGTCGATCTAAACAGCTGTATCTACTCTTGACTGACGAGTTTAATACATTCACATTTAAGGAAACTATTGACGGAAAGGACTGTTGTGCATTACATTGTGTAGGGTTGTTGTTACATTTGGGGATTTGTTTTGTGTAATTGATCTTTGAGTAGCTCATTTAGGGTTAGTTTGGTTAGCACAAATATTGCGAGTTCTTTTTGATCTGAGAATGTTTTTAACCCTCCCTCCCATGTAAATGAGAGTTTCGCTGGGTAGTAAAATCTAGGTTAAAAGTTTCTTTCATTCAGTAATTTGAATATATCATTCCACTCTTTTCTTGCCTGGATTGTGTCAAATGGAAGATCTGGTTTGATTCTTATGCTGTTTTCTAAATAATTGAGGATTTTTTTCTCCCTTACTCTTCTAAAGAGTAGATCTCTCTCTTTGTTTTTTGCCATTTGGATGACTGAAAGTCTTAGTGTTGTTTTGTTATGGTCTATTTTGTCACTCCTTTGCTTCTTGGTTTTGTAGAGAAATCTCTTTCCCAAAGGTGGGGAAGTTCTCTACTATTATCTCCCTCATTACTTGTTCTTCCCCTTTCCCATTTTCTTTCCCTTCAGGAATTTCTATAATTCGGACATTATTTCTCCTGTCTTTGTTCATTAAGTACCTTACATTTTCTTCCAGGGTTTTGTCTCTCCTTTCTTTTTGACTTCTTCATCACTGCTTGCTTGTATTTTGTCTTCAATTATCCACCTGTGTAATTCTACTATTATGGCTTGCTAACATGTTTTTAGTTCCTTCAGTTCCATTTGTATGGATTTTCTCATTTTTTGAAAGAGTTCTTCTGCAAGTTGATTTAATTGTTCATCTACGGATTTTTTTATTTTATAGGCCAGTGAATTCTTGATTTCCATCGTGAAACCATTAAATGTTCATTTTGTGTCCTCATTTATAAGATTCAGGCATTTAGTGGAATTGGAGATTTGCCAGGATTTCTCTGCATATCCCCAACAGTAGATATCTTCTTTAGCTTTCCCATTGAACTTTGTATGTAGTGGTTTGGAGTGCTGGAATACCAGGGTGTTGAAAGAAGTGCTAGATCCAATCTGCCATGAAGTTTATAATATACATTGAAATGACTTTGTGTGGACACACTAGTGTCCATGAAGTTTGGGAAAAAGGAGGACTGATGGGAAGGAAGGGGGTTTAAGTAATGGCACTGGAGCCCAGAAGGAGACTGAAGGTAAACTGGAGAGGAGGCCCTTTTCAAGCTTGATAGAGGGTATTAAGATTAGAGACTCCTGTTCCTGCCCAGACATAGGCCTCACTGTCCGCAGGAAACAAAGATACAGCAAAGGCACTGGGACCTGGAAGGATGCCAGGAGAAACCCAAATAAGATAGCCCTTTTGCATTTGGTGGAAGGGATAAAGAGGTGAGGTTCTCTATTCCCTCCCTGACACCAACCTGATAGGCCCCAAAGGGGAGATGAACATTGATGGCACTGGAACCCAAAAGGAGACTGAAAGGAGGGTGGAGAAAAAGCCCCCTTTGAGCTTAGTAGAGGGGATTAGGACGGAGACTCCCTGTTCCCACACAGACACAGGCTTCACTGTCCAAAGGTATAAATTTTATAGTGATAAAGTTCTGAGTTCAAATATCAGCTCTACTACTTGTCCTAATCAAATTCTGACAGATTATCTAATCTTCTATGAGTCAATTTGTTCTTTTTTCTCACTGTGGTTTTTTCTTCATGTTTTTGTAGGACAATATATTCATGTATCATGGGTATCTAACTAGTAGCAGAATTTCTGGCAAGCAATATCTATGAAAGCTAAACACGGCTTTCAAAATTGTCCCAGTAATCAATCCCTCTAAGACAGGGGTCTCAAACTCAATTTATCTGGGGGCCGCAAGAGGCAAAGTCAGGGTGAGGCAGGGATTTCACAAAAAAGTCCTCAAACGTCATTATTAACAGTTTTAATTATTTATTCTGAACATGAATAGCACATTGAGTGAAGATCATAAACAGCTCTTCAGAACATGGCATCTTTTGCCTAGTCCTTGCTGCCAGAGACTTGACAGTGCTTTTTCTCACAAATCTGAACCACATTTGGCTTTAGAGAGAAAGCAGTTGAGACCCTCAGTGTGGCTTGAAGATGATCATCATTAAGTCTAGACCTGTACTTTGACTTATTGAAGTCCAACATGGAGAATAACTTTTCACACAAATATGTGCTCCCAAAAAGGCACATGGTGAGCTTGAACATTAGGGAAAGCTCAGGGAAGCTCGGGGGCAATTCTCTCAAAAATTGCCCATGCATGTCTGCTTTTTCACTAATCTCCCTGAACTTGGCTTTGAGATCAGAGTTGAATTGCAGGTCAATGAGCTCCATTTGAAGCACAGGAGGGGCATCTTGCACATCAAAGGAAAAGAGGTCCACAAAAATTTGGAAAGTGGCTCTGTGCTTTGTGAAGTCTGCAAATTTGTGATCAAATTCCTTCTCTAGCTTAAAAATAGCATCAACATATTTCTCACCACTGAATGGTATGCCTGCATCCACAAGTTCCTTGCATGCTGGGAAATGGCAAAGGTTTGACTGAGAGAGCTGGGATTTCCATAACACAAGTTTTGTGCAGAATGCACTCACGTTGTCATAGGCAGCACTGATAAGCTGCCCCGGGCCTTGTAACATCTTGTTTAGTACATTCAGCTTCTGTGTGATGTCAACAAGAAAAGCTAAGTCCATGAGCCATTTGTGATCACTCAACTCAGAAACAGCCTTCCCATCCTTCTTCATGAACGCTTTCACTTCTTCTCTCAACTTAAAAAAATCTTTTCAGGACATTTCCTCTGCTGAGCCAATGTACCTCGGTGAAATAGAGCACATCTACATATTCTGACTCCATTTCCTCTAAAAAAAAAAAGCACGGAACCTCCTGCGCTTTAAGCCCCTGAATCTGATTTGGTTGATGCATTTCACAACAACAGACATCACATTGTCGCACGGCAGGTATTTACTGCAAAGGGCCTTCTGATGGATAATGCAGTGAAGAGTAATGGCCTTCTCTACACCCTCCTCTTCAAGTTTTTTGAACAAGTGCCACCAGTCCATTTTTTCTCCCTGTCATCAATGGCGCTCCATCAGTTATTATTCCAACAAGCCTCTTCCATGGCAAACCTGCATTCTCAATGGCATCACACAAATGCCGAAATATCTCATTAGCTGTGGTCTGGCCATGCATTGGAATTATTGTGAGCAGCTCCTCTGTCAATTCAAAATTGCAATCAACACCACGGACATAAATTGTGAGCTGTGCAGTGTCTGTTATATCTGTGCTCTCGTCAAGGGCAACTGAGTATGCATCAAAACATTTGGCTTTCTCACACAGTTGATGATAAATGTCACTTGAAATGTCAGAAATGCGCTCTGCCAGTGTTGGCAGAAAGGCTGATTTTGCTAAACTGACCTTTCTTTTCTGGACAGATAATACTTGCAGCCTGTAACATGCATTTTTTAACATAATTTTTATTTTGATCATAGTGGCTTACATATTGTTGACAATAATATCTTAGTTACATATTTACATAAGATCAAAGGGGATTCCCATCACCGGTTTGTCTTCCCTACTCCTCCCTTTTTGTCCTACCACCCATATCCTCTTCCCTCACCCCTAGGGCTGCTAGAATATGTGGTCCCCTCTGTACCTATCCTATTACTTCGTAGTCTTACACCTGTTTGGTCCTGATGCCTCCTTTATTTCCCCCTCTAGTTAGGAGGCAGGAGAAGGTAGTTCAAGTTATGTGGTTTTGTTTGAAGAGGAGAAAAGTGATAAACTGGGGTAAAAGTCTAATACGCCGGAAATAAGCAAAATTCTTCTAGAGGCTCTCGTCATCGATTTGAGAGGCGAAGGAGAAAAAGAAGGTGAAACACTCGACCCCTACGAAATGCAGTGTCAAATATCTATTAAGAGTTCCAACGCGAACGCTAAGCACCACCAGAACAGAACAAAACCAACAAATACACAACCAAAAAAAAAAAAAAAAAACCAAAAAAAACGCTGTGATCTTGAGATAGGCACCATGGCATAGCACATGGAGAGGGAAAAGAAGGGGCCAGAGAGATAATATAGAGGCAAGGCATCTGCCTTTCATGCAGGAGGTCATCGGCCCGAATCTTGGTGCCCCACATGGTCCCTCATGCTCGCCCGAAGCAATCTCTGAGCCCGGAGCCAGGAAAAATCCCCGAGCACTGCCTGGTGCCTCCCAAAAATCTGAAAGAAAGAAAAAAAAAAGATAAATGGGGCAATAACTTCAATAACCACACTAAAACAAAGAAATCGACCAAAAATAAATAGGTGAATAAAATGATAATAGTAGTACATGAAGATAAAAAGTAATATATGAAAAATAAACAAGATTTTTTTCTCCCTGCCCAGGCACAGTAAATATTGGGGTCATTCAAAAAGGGATTCACATGGCCTAAGATGTATGGGGTTTCTCCGCCCTTGGAGTATATTGTCATGGGATCCACTATAGACTCTGCTCATGATCCTTTATTCTCCCGGTGGTCATTTGTGATGTTTGGGAGGCTTCTGGTCCTTCCTGGGTGATATAGTGAGTCCTCTGTATCTAGCAATCTCAGTATCGGCACAGTTACAGGGGTGGGACTTATGATGAAGTCAGTCTTAGTGGTTGTAGAAGTTCTGTTCCATCAATATTATTTTAGTCCATCTTCTGTGGTTGTTGGTCTTGGTCTTGGCACTAAATCTGGGATGGCACCTAGGATAATGCCTTTCCTTGTGTTTCCAGAAGCCCCATTCCGTTACAATGGTCTGCCAGACCTTTGGAACTGGGATCATGGTTGTTGTGCAGGTCGTAGCTCAAACCCTAGGTTAGGGCTTTTTTATTGGTCCCAAGATATATACAGTCTGGTCATGGTTCTAGCAGCCAGTCCTCTGCAAATCGCGTTCTTGGTTTTTGGACCTACCAGCGGGTGACAAGTCTTCTGATTTTGTCTTATCAGTGGCTAGAGGGCCAGGATAACCTGCTCTTAAGTCAAGTTGTTCCCCTTTTCCTCGTTGTCAGGATATCATATTAGAGCTGGCACTCGTTGGTGTTCCAGCAGTAATAAGGTTGTCTTGGATGGGGTTTGTTACTTGCAGTTGTTGTGAAGGACTGTGCCATTTCTGTGACTGGGATCCAGGGTTCAAGGTTCGATGGATGGGATCTACTCTCCTGAAGTCTAAGTTGATTCCACATGACATATTTTCAAGGTAGGAGTTATCCCTATATTGTAAACAACTATGAGTTTCTATCTCTAGTAGATAAAAGCTCTTTTTTATGTGAGAGATTTCCCCTTTTATTTAGTGTGCCTTTGCAGGGAGAAATGGTGCTACGTTATATTGTTGGTGCATTTGGGGGTGGACAGAGAGGAAAACAAAAACAGGTCACATACCCAAAAAAGATTAAAACAAAACAAAACCAAAAAAAAAGATAGGATTAAAAATGTATATGCTCACATATGTATATGTGGACCAGAAAATTAACGGAGTATTTAAAGGACCAAAGAGGTGCAAAAGACTACCTTACATTTGGGGAAAGGCAGGTAAAGAGGAGGTGTAATACAAGTCTTATGTTTATGTTGGGAGTACAGGTTTTCCCGTTGTCTTTTGGGTTTTTCTTGTAGTGTGTGGGTTCCCAGGCACCTTTCCATCACACCCCCTGACCTTCTTCAGATTGGTGAAAGATTTGTGGCAGGGAGGTCTTGGTAAGAGTTCCTGCATTGGGGCTACTTTTGGGCCTAAGTCCGGTTTCAAGTAGCAGTCCACCTTAGGGGAAGATGGTAGGGGGCACCGCGCAGCATGGGTCCACAGTAGAGTTAGCTGCTTTTTCTTGCAGGAAACGAAGTGTGGGTTTGACTGGGTGTCTCTTCGTTTGGGAACTGGGTACTGGTTCATTGAGGTAGGAGGTCAATCTTGATGCCTAATAGATTTAGGACTGAGGGTGAAGAGTGTTAATACAGTGGGAAATATGGATGGGAATGAGGGATGAGGGGGTAGTTGGATTTCCAAAGGGGGGAAAGGGGGAGGTATATGGTAGGAGTAGGAAGGGAGAGAAGAGAAAATACATTAGAAAGGAAGGGAAAAGAGGAAAGAAAGAAAGTAGAGAGAGGAGTAGAGAAGAAATGATAAAAAAAGTAGTGAGAAGAGAAGAGAGAATAGCAAGGGAGTGTTAGTTTGCTTGAGCGTGTTCGGTGAGTATAGTCTGTAGTTTAAGTCTGAATGTCACGGTTACTGCTTCGGTGATCTGATTGGCCACGTGCTTCGATTCCTAAAAGAAGGTATAACCTTGAAATAAAGTGTATGTTAAAGGGTTTTCTCAGGAACATCTCGTAGTACCAGCTAGGTATGGTATCTCATGTGGCATCCCGAGCTGCCCTCTTGGTTTGTCCACCCTTTGTATCAAAGGATGCCTGTGGGCAGAAAAGCTGAGAGGTTATTTTAAATATAGTAATATAAGGCATTAAAAATGATGTTATGGGATGATTCTATTGGAGTCAGCGATTTCCCATGGCATTCTTTACCTGTAATCCTGATTGCGATCTCCAAGGGATTATTGTGGGCCTTTGTCGTAGAAGGCTGATTACATACCTGTTCTCTCTATGCTGTTGTTTCTGGTGTTGCTGCTATCTTTGTGGTATAATGCAGTCAAGGGTTTGCGTTGTTCCTTTTTTTCATGTATTTTGGGGGCTGCAGTCGAGTATATGTTGGCTATTACAGTGTTTAGAGTTTCTACCTTTTAAATCCTCTTATTTGATTGTTGAGTGTTAGATGTGTATAAGATGTATGATCTGGGTGCTTCAGAATAGTGCTATCATTCTGTGTTTATCTTTGGTCTTCTGACTTACTTCGTTTAACATAACATGTTCTAGATCCATCCATGTTGCTGCAAAGTCTGTGATTGTATCATTTCTGACTGCCATGTAATATTCCATTGTATATATGTACCACATCTTAATGATCCATTCATCTTTTGTTGGACATCGAGGTTGGTTCCAAGACTTGGCTATTATACTGAGTGCTGCTATAAATAGTGGGGTGCACACGTATTTTGGAATGAATGTCCTTCCAAGTTGGGGGTATATACCTAGGAGAGCAATTGCTGGGTCAAATGGCAACTCAATTCTGAGTTCTTTGAGCACTCTCCAGACTGTTCTCCATAGGTGTTGAACTAGGGGGCATTCCCACCAGCAGTGGATGAGAGTTCCCTTCATACCACATTCCCGCCAACAGAGATTGTCCCCGTTATTTTTGATGTGAGCCATCCTTACTGGTGTAAGGTGGTATCTCATTGTTGTCTTGATTTGGATCTCTCTGATGATGAGTGAAGGGGAGCATGTTTTCATGTGTTTGTTGACCATCCTTGTATCTTCCTCAGAGAAGTGTCTATTCATTTCATCTCCCCATTTTTTTATGGCTTTATTTGGTTTTGGGGGGCTCAGCTTTCTGAGTGCTTTGTATATTCTAGATATCAGTCTTTTGTCTGATATGTCGAGTGAAAAGATTTTTTCCCATTCTGTTAACTGTCTTCTTGCATTAAGTAAGGTTTCTTTCGCCATGCAGAAGCTTTTTAGTTTGATGTAGTCCCATTTGTTTATGTTTGCTGCTAAAGTTCTTGCCATTGGTGCTCCATTCTCGAAGACCTTTTTGATATATAGGTCTTCGAGTGTTCTGCCTATTTTGTTCTCGATAAACTTTATAGATTCGGGTCTGATTTCAAGGTCTTTGATCCAATTTGAGTTGACTTTTGTATATGGAGTGAGGTATGGGTCAATTTTCACTTTCGTACATGTGGTTTTCCAGTTGTACCAACACCATTTGTTGAAGAGGCTTTCTTTGTTCCATTTCAAGTTCCTGCCTCTTTTATCAAATATTAGTTGGCTGTATATCTGCGGGGTTATGTCTGGGAATTCTGTCCTGACCCACTGGTCTGAGGTTCTGTGTCTGTTCCAGTACCATGCTGTTTTGATTACTATGGCTTTATATTATAGTTTCAAGTTAGGTAAGGAGATGCCACCCAGCTTCTTGTGTTTTAGTATTTGTTTGGCTATCCTGGGTCTTTTGTGTTTCCAGATGAATTTTGAGATTGAATGTTCTATTTCTTTAAAGAAGGGTGTTTGAATTTGGATAGGGATTGCAGTAAATCTATATAGTAGTTTGGGTAGGATAGTCATTTTGACTATGTTAATTCTACCTATCCATGAGCATGGGATATTCTTCCATTTCTTTAGATCCTCTTCAATTTCTTTCTGAAGTGTTTTGAAGTTTCCCTGGTATAGGTCCTTGACTTCCCTTGTAAGGTTGATTCCTAGGTATCTGATATTTTTAGATACTATTTTGAATGGAATTGTGTTTTTAATCTCTCTCTCCTCGACTTCGTTGTTTGTATATAGAAATGCTACTGTCTTTTGTGTATTGATTTTGTATCCAGCTACTTTGCTATATTGGTTGATTATTTCTAGGAGTTTTATTGTGGACTCTTTAGGGTTTTCAATGTATATCATCGTATCATCTGCAAATAGAGATAGTTTGTGTTCCTCTTTCCCGATTTGGATTCCTTTGATTCCCTTCTCTTGTCGGTTTGCTATTGCTAGGACTTCTAAGGTTATATTGAATAAGAGCGGAGAGAGTGGACAGCCTTGCCTAGTTCCTGATTTTAGTGGGAATGCTTCTAGTTTCTCGCCATTAAGAATAATGTTGGCTGTCGGTTTTTCATAGATAGCTGTAACTATCTTGAGGAAGGATCCTTCCAACCCTATTTTGCTGAGTGTCTTTAACATGAAAGGGTGTTGGATTTTGTCAAATGCCTTCTCTGCATCGATTGATATGATCATGTGGTTTTTGTCTTTCTTGTTGTTGATGTGATGTATAATGTTGATTGATTTGCGTATGTTGAACCAACCTTGCATTCCTGGTATGAATCCCACTTGGTCATGATATATGATCTTTTTGATGAAGTGCTGGATTCGGTTTGCTAAGATTTTGTTGAGTATCTTTGCATCTATGTTCATTAGTGAGATTGGTCTGTAGTTTTCTTTTTTGGTGGTGTCTTTGCCATCTTTGGGAATGAGTGTGATATTGGCCTCATAAAAGGAATTGGGGAGGATTCCAGTTTTCTCTATGGTTTGGAAGAGCCTATGGAAAAGTGGTAGTAGGTCTTCTCGAAATGTTTGGTAGAATTCACCTGTAAATCCATCTGGGCCTGGACTTTTGTTCTTAGGGAGTTTCTTAATTACATCTTCAATTTCCTCTGAGGTGATTGGTCTATTTAGGCTTTCTATTTCTTCCTTTTCCAGTCTTGGAAGATGGCATTTTTCTAGGAATCTGTCGATTTCTGCTGGGTTCTCTAGCCTAGTTGAGTATAGTTGTTCATAATATGATCTCATGATATGTTGTATTTCTTGGGGTTCTGTTGTAATCTCTCCCCTTTCATTTGTGATCATACTGATTTGGGTGTTTTCCCTCTTTTTATTGGTGAGTTTTGCCAGTGGTTTGTCTATCTTGTTTATTTTTTCGAAAAACCAACTCCTGGTCTCATTGATTTTTTGTATTGTTTTCTTAGTTTCTATGTTGTTTATTTCTGCTCTGGTTTTTTATTATTTCTTGCCTTCTGGACGTGGTTGGGTTTCTCTGCTGCTGCTGTTCCAATTCCTTGAGGTGGTCATTTAAACTGTTGATTTTATTGTTTCTTGACATAGGCCTGTATTGCTATGAGTTTCCCCCTAATTACTGCTTTTGCTGTGTCCCACAAATTTTGACAAGTTGTCTCCTCATTATCATTTGTCTCAAGGAATCTTTTTATTTCTTCCTTGAGTTGTTCTTTGATCCAGCTGTTGTTGAGCAGCATGTTGTTTAATCTCCAGGTATTAGTTTTTCTCCATTGTTTCTTCTTGACATCAATTTTGACCTCTATTGCATAGTGGTCTGATAGGGTACTTCTAATGATCCTTACATTTGTGGTCTTATATAGGTTGGCTTTGTGTCCTAAGACATGATCAATTCTGGAGAAGGATCCATGTGGGCTTGAGAAGAAGTAACATGCATTTTTTAACAAACTCTCCTGTGAATGGTTTCCCTGCCTTAGTAATCATCTCATTAACCATGTAACTTGCTTCGACTGATGCAACATTTTCTTTGGTTGCTTTCTTGAAAAAATCTTGTTGCCTCATTAGACATGCTTTAAGACTGGCAACCCGCTTGGCTCTCTCATTTCCTTAATATTTTGTACATTCCTCAGCATGCTTAGTTGATAATGGTGTTTCAAGTTGTATTCCTTGTGCACTGCAACTTTCTCTGTGCAAATAAGACATGTGGGATGCCCCTGTGTTCAAACAAAGAAATACTGCGTCTCCCACATCTTCTGAAGTTGTCTGTGCTCGTCATCAATCTTTGTCTTCACTGCAGGCTTTGATGAAGTCATGATGAAGATATGACAAAATCTAATTCTGTAATAAACTTCTCTCCCTTCTCTCCCTTAGGCCTCCAATAATGCAAGAGACAGCGGGCATGAGCAATGGAAATGAGGTTTGTGCTAGGCGCAAATTATTCATGATTATTCGCTTACCGAATATTTGCAATAAAAATCTCATTAGCAAGAAAAAAATCGCAAAAAATCGCATTAAACATTTGCATACCTCGAACGGAACTGCTCAAGGTATGCAAATGTTTAATGTGATTTTTTTCTTACTAATGCGATTTTTATTTTAATAAGCAAATAATCGTGAATACTACGATATTTGATGGCCGTGGCCACAAAATGTATGGAGGGCCGCAAATGGCCCGTAGGCCGCGAGTTTGAGACCCCTGCTCTAAGCAGTGCTTGAACTAACCAACTAAATATTTGTTACTTGTACTTCCCTATTAGGATATAACTTTTCTCACTGTAGTCCAGTGCTCAGTGATCCCTGGCTCCTCATTCAGGATCATTCTTGTAAGTGCCCAGATTGAACCTGTCCCACTCTAGCCTCATCACCATAGTAATGTTTGCTGGTATTTTTCTAAAATTCTTTATATCCTACCCCGTATTAGATGCAAGTTTTTTAAATATCATTCAAAAAATTCTTGAACACTCTATGCATGAACCATTATGTTAGCCCAGGAAACTTTCAGTTCTATGTTCTTTCTTTTTTCTTCTTCAAATAATCTACCTTTAACAACAAGGTTATCCAGAACATGACACAAACTTCCTTAAAAGTTCAGAATATCTTGGGCCCAGAGAGATAGCACAGCAGTGTTTGCCTTGCAAGCAGCCGATCCAGGACCATAGGTGGTTGGTTCGAATCCCGGTGTCCCATATGGTCCCCCGTGCCTGCCAGGAGCTATTTCTGAGCAGACAGCCAGGAGTCACCCCTGAGCACTGCCGGCTGTGGCCCAAAAAAACAAAAAAAAAGTTCAGAATATCTCAAGTTCAAAATCCTCACTGTAGAAATACTTCTGTATTTTCATTTGGCAATTTATTTCATTTTCTAAGGGAAAATAATGTTGATACTATCATTTTATTGTCCAAAATAAATATTCTACCTTGTTCTTTTTATTGAGGTCAGGGTCGTGGTTTAAGTCACACTCTGCAGTGCTCAGGGATTGTTCCTGGAAGTGTGCTCAGGAGTTATCCTTGGTGATGCTCCAGGTACCATGTGTTGTGTCAGGGTTGTTGCATGAAGGCAAAAATGCCTTAGCCTCTGTACTCTCATCAGTCCCTTCCTCCCTTCTTCCCTTGAGCCTATTTATTTATTTATTTATTATTTATTTTAGGTTTTTGGCCACACCCGGTGATGCTCAGGGGTTATTCCTGAATATGCCCTCAGAAATTGCTCCTGGCTTGAGGGACAAAAGGGGATGGCAGGGGATCGAACTGCAGTCCATCCTAGGCATGGCAGGCAAGGCAGATGCCTTACTACTTGCGCCACTGCTCCAGCCCAGAGCCTAACTTTTTTTATTTTAATTGTGTCTCTTATTTTACAAAGTGTTGCTCCTAAATTGACTTCTATCTTCACTAGCAAGTGTTAGTGAATAGGCCTTTTCCTTAAACTAACAAATGTCCCCAGGTCATTTTTACGTTAAAGTAGGCCTTTCAATAGTTCAAACATCTATTTTTCTCATTTACCTTAACCACAAAAATTCTTCAGAAAAAATTTATATTGACTATCTCCAATTTGTGTTCCCTTCTTTTTTCCCCTGAAATATGGGTCTATTATTCTTTGCAGATCAGAATGTTCATATTATTACAACTTCTTTCTTAGCATATATGTACCATATATGCATTGTTGATGACTCATTTAAAATTCCTTTCTCAAAATTTCCAATGAACTTTAAAAACATACCTGTAAAGGAAGCAGGAGTTGGTGCTAAGGAGGATGGGTACACTGGTGAGAGAAGTTGATACTTGTGTTGAAATTGGTGTTGAAATATCATATGCCTAAAATAGAACTTTAATAGATTTGTATATATATGTATATATATGATTCTTTAATTAAATAAAAATAATTTAAGAAAAAGTTTTCTTTCCAATTCTGTGAGGCTTTTGTAAACTAATAACAATTTTCTTTGAGGTGCAGAAGCTTCTCAACTTAATACATTCCCATCTGATTATCTCTTCTTCCACTTGCTTGGAGAGTGTTTTTCCTCCTTGAAGATGCCATTAGCCTCAGTGTCATATAATGTTTTATCTACGTGTTGTTCTATATACCTTATGGTTTCAGGTCTGATATCAAAGTCTTTAATTCATTTAGATTTAAACTTTGTGCATGGAGTTAGATGGGGTATGGGTTTGGTTTCTTGCAAGTGGATAACCAGTTTTGCGAACACCACTTGTTGAAGAGGCTTTCCTTGTTTCATTTTGGATTTTTTGCCCCTTTATCAAAAATTAATCTGTTGTATGTCTGGGGAACATTCTCTGAATACTCAAGTCTATTCCACTGACCTGAGGATCTGTCTTTATTTCAATACCATGCTGTTTTAATAACAATAGATTTGTAATAAATACAATTTAAAATTGGGGAATGTAATGCCTCCAATATCCCTTTTCCCAAAACTTCCTTTAGCTATTTATAGGTTTTTATTTTTTCAAATAAATTTCAGGAGTGTTTGATCACTTCTTTGAAAAATGTCATGAATATCTTTAGAGGTATTGTATTAAATCTGTACAATGCTCTGGAAAGTATTGCCATTTTAATGATGTTGATCCTTTCAATCCATGAACAGTGTATGTGCTCCATTTCCTTGTGTCCTCTGGTATTTTTAGAAGCAGGATTTTGTAATTTACTTTGTATAGGTCCTTCACCTCTTTAATTAAGTTGACTGAAATATATTTAAGTTTGTGTGACACTAATGTGAATGGGATTGTTTTTTAATGTCCATTTCTTCTCTATCATAATTGGTGTATGAGAAGGCCACTGATTTTTGCATGCTAATTTTGTAGTCTGACATTCCGCTATATGAAACTCTTGTTTCTAGAAGCTTTTTGGTAGAGTCTTTAGGGTTTTCTAAATTTAGAAGCACGTCATCTGCAAACAGTCAGAACATGACTTCTTCCTTTTCTATGTGGATGTCCTTGATATTTTGTCTTGCCTAATCACTATGGCAAGTACTTTCAGTACTATGTTGAATAGGAGTGGTAAGAGAGGGAAGCCTTGCCTTTTACCAGACTTTAGAGGAAAGGTTTTTAGTTTATCTTATTGAGAATAACATTTTCCATTGGCTTGTGGTAGATGGCCCTGACTATATTGAGATAAGTTCTTTTCATTTCCATCTTGAGGAGTTTTTTTTTTATCAAAAATGAGTGTTGGATCTTATCGAATGATTTCTATGCATCTGCATCAAAATAATCAAATGATTTTTATTTTTGTTTTTGTTGATATGGTGTATCATGTTGATTGACATCCAATACCCATTAGATAAGGGGCTATTATCTAAGACATGCAAGGTACTGACAGAACTTAACAAGAAAAAATCTAACCCCATCAAAAAATGGGGAGAAGAAATAAATAGACACTCAAAGAAGAAACATAAATGCCAAAAGGCACATGAAAAAATGCTCCACACCACTAATCGTCAGGAGATGCAACTCAAAACAACTATGAGGTACCATCTGACACCACAGAGACTGTCACACATCAAAAGAACAAAAACAATCTCTGCTGGTGGGGATGTGGAGAAAAAGGAACTCTTATTTACTGCTGTTGTGAATTCTGTCTAGCCCAGCCTTTATGGAAAAAATATGGAGATTCCTCAAAAAATGGAAATTGAGCTCCCATATGATCCAGCAACACCACTCCTTGATATATATATATATATATATATATATATATATATATATATATATATATATATATATATATATCAAGTATCAGTAGGACACAAGAATACAATTCAAAAATCCCTAATTCACACCTATATTCATTGCAGTGCAATTCACAAGGGCTAGAATCTGGAAACAAAGAAGATGCCCTTCAACAGAAGAATGGCTAAAGAAATCGTGGTACATATACACAATGGAATATTATGCAGCAGTCAGGAGAGATGAAGTCATGAAATTTTTCTATACATGGATGGACATGGAAATGATTATGCTGAGTGAAATAAGTCAGAGGTAGAGAGATAGATAAGGAATAATCTCACTCATCTATGGGTTTTAAGAAAAATTAAATACATAATTGTAACAATGCCCAGAGACAATAGAGATAAGGACCAGAAGGACCGGCTACAATATGAAACTTACCATAAAGAGTGATGAGTGCAGTTAGGGAAATAACTACATTAACAACTAGCATGACAATGTTAAAGAGTGAGAAAAGTAAAATCCCTGTCTCAAATACAGGCAGGGGTTGGGAAGAAGGGAGGGGGCAATGGTGGTGGGAATGTTGCACTGGTGAAGGGGGGTGTTCTGTTTGGGCTGAAACCAAACTACAATCATGCTTGTAATCATGGTGCTTAAATAAAAATTTTATACAAAAAAGAAAAAGAAATTTTTTCCCAAATTTCAAGCTCTAGTACACTCTTCTCTCCAGAATAATATTCCCACAACTCTGTTGTCAGTATGACTATTTTTCTAATTATAAAGTCTTAAACCTCAGTTCGGATATAAATGTTACTCAACATTTTTCTCCACATCTGGTTAATGACGTTCTTCTTTTCCCTTCAGAATGACTCTCCTCCATCCATTCTGATCTTAGGTCACTTCTACTCAAGTGCCTAATACACTGCCTTATGTGCAGATTATTGTATTACAAATACCCTCTTAACTGACTCCAGACTCTCTCTTCTCATCTATTCTCTGAGCTGCTGAGATTAATCTTCTGAAAGCACCATTCTCACTGTTACTCTACTCATTCAAACTTCTTGTAATTTCAATCATTTGCATGATCCACCCCACACATTCAGTTGCCATTTAAGTATTCCATCATTTGAATGCAACTGTTATCCCCTCATTTCTACATTTTTAGTCATCTAGACACACTATCTTTTCACACCTTTCCATGTACTGTCTTGCAAATAGTACAATTACCAATTGAACGTGTGGCTTCTGAAATCAGGTTCTACTTTCAAACCTGATTTGCACTTTGAAACTTCATAACTGTATGATATTAGGCTATATAATATCTCTGGTCTCATTTTCATAATATATAAGAGAATAAGGGTAAACTCCTACCTCAAAGGATTATTATGTCTAAAAAGAAATGATCCACTGAAAGTGCTTATCCAGGGTCTAACACTTAACAATTAAGAAAAGTAATTGGGGAGGGGTGAATCTTCTGTATTAGATTAATCTGTATTAGATGCTCGTTTGGGTCTTTTTTTTTTTGTTATGGGTTACACCTAGTGGTGTTCCTGACTGCACTCAGAAATTTCTACTGGCATGCTTAGGAAACCATATGGGATGGCTTGGGATCGAACTCAGGTCAACCATGTGCAAGGCAAAAGTTCTACCCACTGTACTATCCGCTCCAGTCTCTTCTCTGTCTTTTTTATATCAATTCTTTTCTTTCACCTTCAATGTGCTCTCCCAATTGCTTTTTAGGTTTTTGGTTTCTTCAAGTACCATCTCCTTCCTCAAAGTTTAGTGGTATTACTCTTTGAAGATTTTTCATCCCATATTGGAAAAAAATGCCATTTATAACATACTTAATGTTCTTTTTCATTTTATCTGTGTTCTGTCTCTACCTGTATTGGCCACAATATCTACCATAACATGAAACACAGAATATGCAATTGGTGAATATCTATTCCATAAATGTGACTAATGTTCTTTTTTAAGTTTTATTTATTTATTTATTTATTTATTTATTTATTTATTTATTTATTTATTTATTTATTGGTTTTTAGGCCACACCCAGTAGTGCTCAGGGGTCATTCCTGGCTCTGCATTCAGAAATCGCCCCTGGCAGGCTGAGGGACCATATAGGATGCAAAGAATCGAACCGGGTCCCTCCTAGGTCGGCCGCATGCAAGGCAAATGCCCTACATCTGTGCCATCTCTTTAGCCTCATATTTTTATAGTTAAAGGCAAAATATAATAAAAAAATATTTAGATATTGGTAATATATTGCTATGGAGTGATTAAAGTTTCTGGTGGTGGTATGAACACCTCCCCTATTTCCCTTTTCTGCTGTTTCCTACTTCAATTCATTTTCTTTTCCTTCTTATTCCTCTTCTAACTGTGTGGTCCTTAGTCTTGTCACTGTGCACCATGGTCATTATTCAATCATGTTGATGATTCTTGAGGGGACAGAGGTTCCTATGACAACCTCAGATACTATCCCTTTGTCCTTTCCACTTAAGCTTTGATTAAAGCTACTCTCCTGAGTAATACAATTCTTACAAGAGGGGTTCATTAAACTTACAATGCAATTCTCCATCTGGAACCTGTAATAAAATTACAGAGAAGGAAATTAGGCCCTTTTATGTAATGACACTTACTAACTTGCCCAGACACCAATCACCATTCTCTATCAATAACATTCTTTGGTGCTTTAATATTTCCAAGCCCAATCTTCTGTTTCTTTTTACAACTAAACTTTGAAAATAAATTATTCAAATTTCAAACTTTTTTTTAGCAATTCCAAAGTAAGCCCTAAGCATAAAGACATATCCAAGTGGAATCACTTGTAAGCTGGATTTATGTCCTTTTAATTTTTAACTGTACATCAAACCCTGATATTACCGAGACAAGTAAGATATGGTCATTTCATTGCTCTCAAGTAATATACAGTCTAGCAAATAAGTCTTTAAAGAACTTTAAAATATACATGACACTTGCTGAGAAATATTGCTTCTCTCAGCTCTCATCTCCTAATGACATAACACTGGTATTCCAGCTAACTTGTTTTGCAGTAAATTCAATTTATTAACATTTTTTATTCCATCAATGAGAGAAGAATGAGAGAAAAGACAGGTACTAAAAGTTGTTGGACAATTGTTTTAGCAGGTGCTTTACATACAAAACACTTGCACTTAAGTCACTCAATGACTTTATAAGGTGTATGTTGCTCCTCTTTTACAATTTTGCTGAAGTACACCAAACATATAATTTGCCCAAAGTCAGCCAACCAGTATGATCACAGCCAGCCAGAGCCCAAGTTAGGATTTATTGGGTTCTTTTTAACTTAAAAACATGTGAATAAACAAAATGAAATCCCATCCCCTGATATGTGGGTCCTAGACTCAGTTATCATATTTCCACACTAGAACCCTAATTCTGTGAACTTACATAATTGAATGATTTTATCATGTATCCTGTTAGTTCTGAATTGTGTCTTTTATATGGGAATAAACTCTGGAAATCTAACAGTTCTTCTTCTCTCCCATGTGATCATTTCCTAGAATGAATTCCCCCTCTTTTATCTAAGAAATAAAGGCATGGAAAAGGCTTTAAAATGAGCCTAATAAATAGCCAATGATATATTATAGTAATAATGAACTCAATTTGTGTTTTTAATCCCTACTTTGAAAAATAGGTAATACCTTTGTTGGGGAGAAGAAACACTGTGATCTTTGGATTTGTTTTACCTAAGGGTAGGTATATCACGGTAGTTAGTTTACTAATACAAACTAAAATCTATAGAATGATACATTTCCACATTAACAGATCATACTTGTAAGTAGAAACTAGTTCACATTATAAAGATATATACTTTAAGAAAAATGATTCTCAGAAAATTTTCATGTTAGAAAATAATCCTCAGTTAAATTTGGTACATAGTTACATTTTTATAATTATTTAAGCACCATGGTTACAAGATTGTTCATGATTTTTCTGTCATAAAACGTAAACTACCCTTCACCAGTGCGTTTTCCTGCCAATAATGTCCCGTTTCAGTTTTCCTTTCATGCACCCACCTATTTCTCTCTCCCTCTCGCTCTGTTCTTGGCCTTTTGTTTGAACTATTGTTAATGAAACAGTCTGATTCATATCACTTTATCCCTTTTCAGCACTCAAAAACACCCAATTCTTGTCCAGAGTGATCAGTTCCAACTACCTTTGTTGTAGAGGACCCTTCTCTACCCTAACTGCACTCACTCTTTGTGGCAAGCTTCTTTTTTTTGTTTGTTTTTTTTTGTTTTTGTTTTTGTTTTTTTTGTTTTTGTTTTTGGGTCACACCTGGCAGTGCTCAGGGGTTATTCCTGGCTCCAGGCTCAGAAATTGCTCCTGGCAGGCACAGGGGACCATATGGGGCGCCGGGATTCGAACCGATGACCTCCTGCATGAAAGGCAAACGCCTTACCTCCATGCTATCTCTCCGGCCCCAGCAAGCTTCTACCATGGACTCCATCTCTCTTGCCTCTGGATATTACTATCAAACTATCTTTTATTTTCCATTTATTAGAGACATCTCTGGATACATTGTAAATTGGTGGTTTTACTAGTTAAAGGATAAACATCTTTTAAAAAAAGGTGTGCATTATATAATTATAGATTTACTCATATAGTACTATGAATGTAGCAACATTCAGTAAATATTTTGTAAATGAAAAATAGAGTAATAAAATTCCATTAATTCCCTATTGAATATATTCAATAATTTGAATTAGTAGCTTTAAAAGATTTTCAAATTTCAGAGTATCTTTTTCAATTAATAGACACAAATCACTTCTAATCAGCAGTATTGATTTATACTAGATTTACTCAATTCTCCTGAAGAACTAAAGTACAACCCCTGAAATCTTGATGCAATATTATCTCAGTAAAGTCTAATTAACTACTGTGATGGTGAGGCTCTTTAATCATTTTTCCAATAATGCCAAATTCATAATGAGTTTAAGTTGCTTAACTACAAATCAAAGTCTGAAAAAGAAGACTGGTATTTTGAGAGTGTTTCCCAGTAATATTGAGTCAAAGGTGTGTGTTGCAAGTTTGAAGACATATTTTCTAGTTGTTGATTCATTATTGAACATACTCAGGGGAAAATAATTGAATCTCTAAACCTTTATTTTATTGAGTTAGTAAATATTGAGTTCCTGCCATAAACAAAGATTTCCACCATTAGTCTATATTCAGTCTTATATTAAGTGATCCTCTCAAAATCAATGTTTATATAACTACAAATTAAAAATAAAAAGTGGGGCTGGAGTGACAGCATAGTGGTTAAGGTGTTTGTCTGGCATGCGACTGACCTGGGTTTGGACCCCGGTATCCCATATGATCCTATGAGCCTGCCAGGAGTGACTTATGAGCACAAAGCCAGGAATAAACTCTGAGCAGAGCTACTGGATGTGGCCCATAAAACGAAATAATAATTATATAAAGAAGAATAAAATTAACAAGGTTTTTATTTTATTGAAACCATTGTGATGTACAAAATCCTTCATAATTAGATTTCAGGCATAGAGTGACAGTGAATTAGGAATATTTCCAACACCAATGTTGCCCTCCCTCCACCAAAGTTCGCAGCTTGCCTCCTATACCACCACCCTTGAGCCCCCTGAAGCAAAATAATTAAGAGACATAGAACTACTGAGAGAGAGAGTGCACAGAAGGGAGTAGTCATAAAAACTAAGAAACTGGGATCAAAGAAAGTTGGCTGTGCTAGATAAAGATAAAATTAAGCTACTGGCCAGAGAGAGAACATAGTTGGTAGGGTCATTGTCTTGTATGTGGCCAACACAGCTTCAAACCCCAGATTCCCATGTTATCTCTTGAGCCTGAAAGGAGAATTTTCTGAGCAAAGAGTCAATACTAAACCGCTGAGCACCTTTGAGTGTGGTGCAAAGTACACAAAATTTGCACTGCATACCAGCCTTTCTCAATGTTGCAGTGTTTCTGAAGGTCTGATCTATTTAACACAACAGAGACATTTGGCTTTCAAAATATTTGACTGTGAGGTAACTCAATAATGGAATTCTAGCCTTCCATGTGTGAGGCCCTGGGTTTTAATGCTAAGACCATAAAATAAGTAAGTAAATCAATCAATAAATAAGTAAATCTATAAAAGGGTAGTAATGACTCCTCTGGACTCACAAACTTCAGAGTTTGGAATAAGTTTATTGGCATAGGACATAACAAGGATGTTATCTGTATACTCAACCATTTTATTTAATGTTCCCCATGGAAGGGGAAAACAGTACCTCAGGGAAAGGAGCTTAAGGGAAATTAATTTCTTAAGAATAATATATTGAGCAAATTGAATCCCTAATGAGAGGAAGTAACAGCAGAATATTAAGTTGGGTTGTTGGAGTAGCATCTAGACCCCAAGAATGCTCCTGATTGCAGATCCTGATTTTCTGTCTAAATGAGCCAAGCATTCTGATCTCAGGGTCATGGTAGCCTGCACCATGAAGAAAAAGAATAATAAGGTAAGAAAAATCTATTTGTATTTCCATCATCAATGATTACAATAGGGCTTATGTGTTTGACCTAACTGAGAGAAAATGTTATACAAGCTAACATTTACTAAAATCCTAGTGGACACTCACTTCTTGTGCTAAAAATGTTTATAATAGAATGGAACAACAGGAATCTTAAAAATTGCACCCATTTTGATGGCACTCACAATTTTTATGGAAAGCACATAATATAAGAGTAATTGTATTGTGTACATTCACATTGTAAAATAAAATGGCATACTAGGTATTTCCCAAAGACTTTATATGAATTTATCTCATTGAAATATAATGGAAACACTAGGAGGTATATTTATTCCTTATTTCACAGATAAGAAAATTGAAATACTGAAAGGTCAAGATCCTTGCCCAGAGTCAGATAGATATCCATTTAAAATAGACTGGACCCTTAACTTCTATAATGTTCTGTTCCCCTGGGGCATGATATGTCCTCAGGTACACAGCAAAGCTACCATGTTTCTGTGACAGTAACAGCTGTAAATTTGTCACCACTGGTCAAAAAAGAAAAGTATAGGAGAATAAAGCTTCACAATATAAAATTTGAGTGATGACAGCACTTTTGAACACTAGAAGGTGGAGACTAGAGAAAAAGTAGAAAGAGTACTAAGGTATTCTCCATAGTCAAAGGCACAATCAGATAATGGCTGAAAGGTGAAAAAAATTAATGGCATGCAGTTTTTTATATGACTGAAATGTCATGAGATATGAGAGAAAAGTATTAAAATGATACAGTGAGATGTCTGGGTCTCTTGACTATATGTGAATGAAGCCTGCATAAAACATCTAGCATGTCATTTCATAACTCAGAGGACAAGATAAACTAAAAAAAGTTAATTAGAAAATTATATATGGATAAAAAGTAAACCCTTTGTTCATGGAGCATATTTTCATTGTAGAGATATATTCTGAAATGTTTTTGTTTGTTTGGGGGGTATTTTTATTTTGTTTTGCTTTATTATAGGGTCACAATTAGCAATACTGTACCCAACGCTAGCTCCCTGGGTCTGCCCTCAGTTATCATTCTTGTGGTAAGGTACTAGGTATGGAACCCAGGTCAACCACCACACATTGCTCCAGCTTCTGCAATGATTTTTTTCTAATCAACTGAATGCTTTCTGAGCCCACAAACTGCAGATTATTGTACCAATATAATTTGACAATTAGTCTATATTGGTAAATTAGAATAAAAACTTAAGCATTTATAAGAATTATTTAAATTTCTAAAATTTTATATAAAGCATATCAACAGTTGGGACCAAATTATTTGCATAATTTAGCAAAATAATCGTTACTGTTCATCACATTTAAGTTAGGTCAGCCAAATAATGAAACATCACTTATAGTTTTGCCTAAAATAGTTCCTGCCCATTTCATTGAATATCATGTTGACAAATGAGACAGAACATAAAGCAGAATATTGTGACAAGTAATAGTTTAATTAGAAATACACATCACTAGCTCTCTCAAATGCCTCTCTTGATGTGATACTGGGTCTAAATAACTTTGTTTCAGGCATTTTAGCAATGTTTAGTAATCTCCAACTTTAGATTTAGTCTCTCTTAAGTCTCAAAGTATAAAAACAAAAATAAAAAGCCATTTCCGTAGACACCAAAAGATTTCTCACAATAATGTTTAATTCATTTAAATAGGGTTACTAGAAATGACATAAAGGAAGTAGTGAAGGATTTGAGTCTCTTTGGTGGTGGTAAAAATATAGTAATTATATTCATCAAAACCATATGCATTAATTCTATTGTAAGCATCTTTCTAATTTTAATCAATTTTAAAATATAAGTAGTGTGTGATTCCTTTAATAAAGGAGCAGTATCAGTAGCTAAAGAAATAGTATGGTGCATAGGGTATTTGCTTTGCAGAGTTGACATAGGTTCTATCCTTGGCACTGTTGGCACCCCATATGTTCTCCTAACACTACCACATGTGACCTGAAACCAAAATCAAAAAATAAAAGTGAACTGTCTATAATGTTCCATAAGTTGAGTTCAGTAAAAATAAACTTTCAACCAAATATTCCTACTACATGCACAAACTTAAGTCACTCAAGTAAGACCCTTCTTATAAAGAGACTTGACAAGAAAACCAACTTCTATTGGTACATGAACCACCACTGAAGGAATTATTATTTCTTCTGCCCTTTCAAAATTTTGTCTCTGGGTAAGTTTTCTACTCACCAATCTACTCTTTCACAGATATATTTATTATTTGGCTTTTTAGGGGCACATCTGGTGGTGCTCAGATGTTACTCCTGGATCTGTGCTAGGAAAATCACTCCTGGCAATTTTGAGGAATGATATAAATACAGGGAATCAAACTCAGTTGGCCACATGCAAAGTAAACGTCTTACCTGCTAAGCTATTGATTCAGCCCCATTAAATATTTAGATAGTTAGGAATAACTTTATATTTATTTGGATCAAAAGAATTGACAAGAATTGGACACCAAGATGATATGTTAAAGCTATCAATTATGTTTGATATTTGTTATTAAATATTGTCCCCTGTTATTACATTGTGGAATTTGGGGAAGAATAAAAATTTAAAGAAAGAAGATACAGAATTATCTCTCTACGATGTGGAATATTAAGAAACACAGCAAGTAAATAAATGGATAAAGGCAACAGAACATAACAGATGGTCGTTAGAACTGAGTTTACCTCAGCAGAGGGAAGGAGTGAAGGGATGAGGGGTGGTAAACACTCAGAAAGTGGTGCAAGGAAACAGCCACTCAAGTGGAGGTTGATGATATTGGACCATTACAGTCATGAAACAATGATAGTATTGTAAACCAGTCTCTGAAATAAAAAAATTTTAAATGTGTGAGCACATTTGAATGTTTTTGCATAATTGTTAAAATGGATAATGGTAGGTTTTTGGTGATACTAGGAAGATATTTTATTATGTACAACATAATAATTATATATATAGTGAAATGATAATGATAAACAAGTTACCTAAATGTCTACCATCTCATCTATATATATTGAATATATATATTGTATGTATATATGTATTTATAAAACGCTCTCTTGGTACATCCATTTTGTCACAAATGATGACTCCCTTTTAAAAACTGAAATATATTGCTTAATAGATGCCACATTTTCTTTATCTATTCATCAACAAGAGGGCATTGAGGTTATTTCTGTGTCTTTACTAATATGAATAATGCCATAATGAACTGTAGGAATGCAGATATTTTTCATAAATTCATTTTCTTTGCATATATTTATAGAAATATATAATTTATATATGTATATGATTTATATAACTGATTTGTATGTCATAACTATTTCTTTGCTCTCTTTTCAAATTGTGTATTTCTTCTTTCCAGAAGTTACCAGTAACCTTCAGCCATTCTTCAGATTTCTCCTTACCTACCCCTTATCCAAGAGGTTTTCTGAAATGAGTGTACCTGAGGTAATGAGTTTGGACTTACATAGTCACTACTTATTCAACTTTATTATTAAACTTTTGCATGTTTTGACATCTCAAAAGTGTTTAAGAAAGGTTTATTGGAGGGGAGAGTTGTTTTAAATCGCACATAAAGTAGTTTTCTTGTAAAAAATATATATATATCTTTTGGTGATTATAAGGAAGTAGGAGAATCCTGACTAAGGCAAATCCTGACTAAATGATTAAAGGGAAAGGAGAAAAAGATACATGTTTAATTAGATTTTATGAGTAACTGAAACTAAGAACAAAACTGCTTTCCAGTGTTTGTCAAAAAGAATCTATTAAAATAGCCGAATCTACTGTCTTAACTCAGTAAATCAAGCATAATAATATACTTGAATCACTTTTTACTGATTGCAGATCTTTCCGAGCCTCTGGTCATTATTTTGAGCATTAATTTTGATTGTTCCAAACTATAGATGAAGAGGAAAGAGAGCACAGAGTACATTCTTATCCCAGAGTCACTTCTGAAAATAGTTTTCTTGACTGAACTCATTTCATTGTAGTCTTTTTCATGCAAAAGCTAAATGAGACAAAACAGAGTTTTTTAAATCTCAGATGATTGAAAGCTCTGGGTAGTTGGATTGACATTAAGGAAGGTTTGACTGAATCACACTGAAGGTTGTCTAAGCATCCCTGTGGAATTTTGCTTTCCTGTGATTCATATGCAGAGTGTGCTCCTGATGTGCAGTTGCTAACCCTGAGCATTCAGCAATTCTACAGGGTGAGTAAAGGTTACAATAGCCCATTCATTTCTTTCCCTGATCCCCTTTGAAACCAAGAACAAGGATTTTTCCAAATTTTTAATTAAGAATTTGTGTAGTCACAGTAAGAGCTCTGTCTCTTAGGCCTGAAACTCTTGTGACCAGATTACTGACCCGTATGAAAATGAATATTGTCATCCTTGCATTTTTACCCACTAGACTAATCCAAATAAAGGAAGGAAAGAAGGAAGCAATGAGGAAGGAAAAAGAAAAGTTCCCCCAAGAGAAATTAATTACAAATTATTCCATTTTCAGAAATATGCTTTCATCCATGCAATTGCTTAAGCCAGAATCCCAGGGTTCATCTTTCTTCTTTCTTTCCTTCATAATTCTACTATAATTCATGTCATTTCATTGGAATAAAACTTTAATGTATGATATACATGCAGAAATATATTGATATAGATATATCAATTCCACTGTCATGTAAAAAGTCCTAAAAAGGGACTTGACCCTTATTACTCACTTTATATGATTTAACTTTTGGGAGGAGGGACACACCTGGAATTGCTCAGAGTGAACTTCTTGTTTTGTGTTCAAAGATCACTCCTGGCTTTTTTTGTGGGACCATATGCGATAGTGGAGGGTGAATCTGTTTGGGCCACATGCAAGACACATGCCTTGCTCACTGTATTATTTCTCTGGTCCCTTTAACTACTATTTAATGTCTACAACAGCTTTCTCATTTTTCGTTTTGCTCTTTCAGACCAATCAAAGCCTGAGGGATTTATTCAAATTATGACTCAAAACACAACTTTATAAACTCATTTCCTATTATTATTTTTTTTTACCAAACTTACTTTACCTTTTGCTCAGTGGCTATTTTATTACTGTTTCCACTCTTGCTTCAATTTACTTGTATTTAGGGGCCGGAGCAGTGGCACAAGCCTAGGACAACTCGGTTCGATCGCCCCAAGTCCCATATGGTCCCCTAAGCCAGGAGCAATTTCTGAGCACAAAGCCAGGAGTAACCCCTAAGCACCAATGGGTGTGGCCCCAAAACAAAATAAAACAAAACAAAAATTTTTATTTGTATCTAGGTGCCTTATCTGATCCAAGAAGTATCTTTACAAATGTTGCCTCTCTACATGTATACCTGTCCTGTGACTATTCTCATAACAGGCAAGATTCCAATCAAGTACTATTCCCTTAGATAATGAATCCTTGATCATCTCATCAAAACTAGACCATAACTCTAATCACATCAATGCTTTGCTATTGATATTTTTCTATATGTAACTTCTCTATATGTTTTAATATGTCTATAATTTTCTGATAAAGAATTTATCACAATAGTAATTGTACCATTATATTTGAAATCATTCATATACCTATACCTCTAGGAAAATTAACATAGTGTTCGATAATTTCACCCCCAATGCCTTCCTAGTCCAATATGTGGCACATAATAAATGTTCCCAAATAAGTGGCGAGTCAATAAATAAGTGATCAAAGAATGATCATAATTGTAAATTGAAGTCTCTTTTTCATCAACATTAATCTCTGTCTTCACTGAAAGAAGTGGTGTTGAGCAAGAATATAGGGAAATTGGAGTACCTTTGAATTTTTAGTCACCAAGGAGCATGCCTATAATTCAGTAGGGAAAATCAAATTTATTACATTATTAATTAATGAGACTTGCAATTGAATGATAAAATTTAATGATATTAGTGTTGGTTATGAATGCTAGATGGAAGTCTCTGAAGACAAGTAAATGATAATAGGACGCTGAAGTTTAATCCCCCAATTAGATAACATCTGTCAGCCCCAGAGACAATTCAGTGCTGATTGATTTTCCTTCTATGCTGTGCTTATATTGATTACCAACATAGTGAAAAGAGTACCACCCCAAATATTCCAGATTTTACCCCCTTAGAGTTGGACATCCCTAGATAAACCTTGCGTATTACCAATCCAGATAAATACAAAACAAGTGAATGATGGAGAAATTCTCTCATGCCAACGTACTTTTAATATTCTATTGAATAATGAATCCCTATGTGACTTTGATACAAGATTTTATTTGCAGAAATGTGAATTGACTATCGCCTTTTGAGATCACAGTATTTCTACCCAAAAAAACCACAGAGGTGGCTTTACTTTCTTCTTTAACTACAAAGTGAGTCTTTAGCCTAAAGTCCGAACTTAAGTGATTTGCTAAATGACCTTCACTTGACTACCATTTATGCCCCAACATTCAACAGTTTTTATTCCTATCATAGTTTAGGCACTAATATTAGAAACCATTTCACAAATATGGAGCTTTGAGCTCCAGGAGAGCCTACTGGGGACTGGGAAGTTCCATCCATGACTCACTGATTACCCATCCCTGCTGTTAGAAAAAAATAATAACGCCAAATGCACATCCTACTGCTTGTGAGTCAGGAATGTCATTTTCATTTATGAAAGATGGAACATTATTTTTATCCAACATTTCTAGTGAATAACTTTACATACATTTCCCCCAATTTTCATAGGAATTTGATGTCATGGAAGCAATCATCTACATGTCCCCAGAGCCTAGCAGAAACTGTGATTTTTTTTACAGGTATGTTAAGATCAATACCTCAGAATTTCTGTCCTCCTTATTACCTTTAGTGAAAGCCATTTTAGTTTAGAGAGTCTGTAGAAGAGAAGATAGACTAAACCTTGATGCTTTCTTAGGATTTTAGGCTAACATTTATTTTGACTCTTAAAAGCTGAGTTACAGAAATCCATAGACCCTTCTGAGCCATTTCTCTATTAAGAACTGTTTGCCTCCCTCTATGTGACTCCCAGAAGCAAATTTCTCACTGGTTATATTAAGAATAGAAAAATGCAGAGGAGATGCTTTCTGTCCACCCTCCATGGTGTACTTTATCATAGCTTTACAACTGGTTGGTAAATACACCTAGTAGAATGAGAACAGAAATTTTTCTCAAGGAAAAATATTAGGACCTGTAAGCTATACATTATATGCCATTTTGTGCATTTGTATTCTTTATCATAGCACAACTTTTAAAAATTGATTTTATTTCTCTCTTTTTCTCAGGTCATGAATCTCACAGATATGAGTAATCTGACAATGATCAAAGAATTTCTTCTTCTTGGATTTGGGAGTCTACATGGTTCACAGTATTTCCTATTTGGGATATTTCTAGGAGTCTATGTGGTTACTTTACTGGGGAACATTCTTATCCTTACAGTAGTTTCTCTGGATCGAAGCCTCCAAACACCTATGTATTTCTTTTTATCCAATTTCTCCTTCCTTGAGATCTGGTATACTACCTCCATTTCCCCTAAGATGCTGAAGACCCTTCTGTCAGGTTCTGAAGTGATTTCCTTTGCAGGTTGTGTGGCACAATTTTACTTTTTCGGTTCCATGGCAGTAGTTGAGTGTTTTCTATTGGCAGCCATGTCTTATGACCGCTACCTTGCAATCTGCAGCCCCCTCCAGTACCCCACGCTCATGAACGTCCACACATGCATCCTGCTTGCAGGTGGCTCTTGGTTGGGTGGCTTCTTAACACCAGTGGTGACTGTCAGCATGACCTTCCAGCTGCCATTCTGTGCAGCCTATGAGATTGACCACTTCTTCTGTGACTTGGCTCCTGTGCTGAAGCTGGCCTGCTCTGGTGCCGAAAGAGTGGAGAAAACCACTTTCCTCATGGCCACGTTTGTCACCATGGTGCCCTTCTTACTGACTGTGGCTTCCTATATCCGTATAGTTGCTGCTGTGCTCAGGATTCCTTCAGCATCAGGAAAGCAACGGGCCTTCTCTACTTGCTCTTCCCACCTCATAGTGGTCACTCTGTACTATGGTACACTAGGAACAGTATATGCCATTCCCACAGCAACTCAAGCTGCTGTCCTTAACAAGATTTTTTCCTTACTCTACACTGTAGTCACACCCATGATCAACCCTATAGTATACAGTCTAAGAAACAAGGATGTTAAAAAGGCAGTGAGGAAGCTCATGAGTCACCAGGCATATTTTAAGTGAAATTAATGGCCGTCATAGTCACCAGGGAGTTTTTTCAGAGCAACCTGGGATTCTGTGAAGAATGCCAGATACTTGTGGGTCCAGCCTACATCAGTTGCATTCTTTCTAGAGCAATGAATAGCAGAGCAGAATACACCCCCAGTTCCCACTTAAGATTTGGAGTGTCAAGATAGTTTGCCAGACAAATGTGACTTTATCAGACTATACTGCATAGAAAAATGACATTCTAAAGACACATGTTGATATGTTACAAATCCCTCTTTTTCATAGAAATACATCTCAAAACTAGTGTTTTATTCCATTATATCAATTTTCTCAATACACACATATTCAGAAACACAAACTAATACTTACTATTCCTTGCACAGCCAAACATATCCCCTAGCATTTCCTATTACACCTTCTTAGCTTCTGCCTAGAAATGCCTTCACTGCCTTTCCTCAGGGTTCATGATCAGTGTCATCTCTGATATCTTAAGTAGCAATGGACTTTCCCACTATTAAACAATTAGTTCTGGAGCCGGAACTGTGATACAGCCGTAGGGCATTTGCCTTGCATGCAGCTGACCTAGGACTGACCTAGGTTCGATCCCCCGGCATACCATTTGGTCCCCCAAGCCAGGAGCTATTTCTAAGTGCAGAGCCAAGAGTAAACACTGAGCATCACTGGGTGTGGCCCCAAAACAAAAACAAACAAACAAAGCCAATTAGTTTATCAAGCCCTTTGAAGACTAGAATAATATCATCCTTATTCCATTTAGTGTCTTCTGTACTGTAGTTATGCTCAGTGAAGGTGCAACATAATTATTCTAGAGAGACAGAAGAGTGTAAGGTATTCGCCTTGCACTTGGCCAATCTGAGTTTGAGCTCAGGTACTATATAGGATCCCCCCTGAAGTTCCCTAAAATAAATCCCTGTGTGCAGAACAAAGAGTAATTCCTGTGCACCATCCAGTGTGGCCCCCAAATAAAAATACTGATAATTCTTTGTTTTAATAAATGAATGAATAATCGAAGCAATGGATGTTTGACAGATGAAAAGAGAGGACTAGGACACTTTTCTTTCTGCCTAAACTGTTTTTTCACCTTACCTTCACTCTTTTGTTTATTTCCCCAGCTCCCTCCACTGGCAAGTCCCACTTAAATTCTCTCATTCAGCTGTCCCACAGAAGTCAGATATATCATTCTGAAATCCAAGTCTAACCAATTTCTGCCTTGTTTAATCCCAGATTCTATCCCCAATTTGATCCTCATGTTTGATCTCTAGCACCATAAAGGATTGTTTCTGTGTTCTGCCAACACAGAATCATAAGTAATCGTGGAGCACCACTTAGCTCAAATCCCCAAATCAAAACAAACAACACAAACTTTTATGTGGACTTGAACTGTCTTTACAGGGATCCTCAAACTTTTTATATAGGAGCCAGTTCACTATCCCTCAGAGAGTTGGAGAGCCGCATTATAGTTTAAAAATACTATGAATAAATTTCTCTGCAGACTGTACATATCTTATTTTGAAATAAAAAACAAAATGGGAACAAATAGAATTTTTAAAATGAAGAACAAGTGAAGTTAAGAGGAGGAGTAGAGAGACAGAGCAGGAAGAGAGTGAAAGAGTTCAGGGTACATTCCAACTACTCACTATAGGCTATAATTTGAGGACCACTGGACTATACCATATGCCTGCCATATCTCTCTTATGGTATTTAGAACCAGAGTGGGACATAAGAAGCAATTGTTCAAATATAACACTTTCAAACAAATCATATGAAACGCTTAATTTTCCTTTTAGTTTCCAGTCATTTAGTTTCTCTATGAAGAGCTTTGAGGGAAAAGGTAATCTTGATTGTTAGTATAGTGTGTGTTTACTTGGTTTCACCTACTCACCTCCAGGAAACCACCTGAAAGACACATAGATCCACCCCAAACCTCCACCTAAAGAATGAATTATGCTTTAGGAATTTCAGGCAGTTTGGGAAGCACTTTCCCAGCTGGTTCTTCCTACTACTTTCCTGACCACCCACAGAGTTCCTTCTTGTATAGAGCCTAATTGTCTCTAATCTAGTTTTAACTTCTTGCAATTACTCTCAATTACGAAGTAGAGCCTGTAAAACACACTCCTTGTGGTTACGACAGGAATCCTGTGCAAAAGTGTAATTACTTTTCAGCTTCTCAGGAGTTCTGCTTTCTATGCAGATACAATGCCTCAGTTAATCCACCCATCCATGTCCTTTTTTCCCGTTGAGTTCAAATTTCTGAGATAAGTTATATGGTTTGTTTAATTTGTTGGCCATTGGGAAATTCCAAAACAACTGCACATCTAAGAGCAGCTAAACTTAAAAACCTGGAAGAACTTTTCATTGGTTTTTAGATAAAATATAAATGACCCATCAAACTGACTAATTTTACCTATCACAACACCCTAAGACATGTGGTTAAGCCAATGACTGAACCCAGACCTCTAACATGCAAGGTATGTGCTCCTTCACTTTGAGCCATTTCACTGGTCTTCATTGGACTTAGTCTTTAGACCCCATGAAGTTCCTTTATATATTCTGTTAATGATCCCCAACCATTTTATTGTAAAATTATTACAAATTCAGTTATATATATATATATATATATATATACATACAATTACTTAAACCAGGAAGAACTCAGATTCCCCTGTCCAGATTATAAATTTCACAAGGCAGAGCCCGAACCTGCTTTGTTTGAACTATATACACAGTATCCAGTACATACAGAGCTTAACACAGAATAATTGTGTTATTCTTGTTAATAAATAATGAAAGAAACATCTGAAGTCATTTTATTTATTTGGTAAAGCATTACACTTCTTTTGCTCAATATGTGGTTATTAAATCTTCTTGTAGGACAATCAGTTTCATTCTGTTCCCAAAACTAAAATGTACCTTCATATTCACTGCCTATCATATCATAAATTCCCTTAGGAGAACTGGAGGAGGATAGAAGGATCAGAACAGCTCATCCCTACTATTCAAAAACATGTCAAAGTGCATGTCCCTCTCGCAGTGGTAGTACAGCTTCCCTGTGGAACATGAGCAGCAGTACTTTTCTATTATTGTGCTTTGGTTAATACACTTGATTTTATAATATGAACAGATTTTTTTCTACATAGTGAAACATTGTGTTAATGACTGAACAAAGCAATTAATAGCAAATCAAATTTAATTTTTATGTCTCTGTACAAGCCAAAGAGAAATTATTACCATTAACCTGATCAGTACAAACTGTCATACTAGATTAAGAGTGCTCAGGATTCAGCATATACCTTAACCTCCAATGTGTTGACCAAATGGTGTGCTAATAACATAGCAGCTGTTCAGAAAAGAGGAAGAATAAACCTGGAATGGGCACATCATAGCCACGAAAAGGAAAAATGGCCTTCCAGCCTGGTCTAAAGGAAAGTTGACAGGAGTAGTTATTTCAGCTTTAAGAAATGGTTCTTATTGTGAGGAGTACTGCAATGGACATATGAGTGCAGATACTTTTTCTGCACTGTTTTGGGGCCCTAGGGGATACTCCCAGGAGTAGGTCTGCTCTGTAAGATGGAAGCTCAATTTTTAATTTTTTGAGTAAAGTCCATATTTTCCAAAAAGGCTGGATGAGTTGACATTCCATAACAGTGGTGAATGAGAGTCCCCTTCTCCTTGCATCCATGCCAGCACTGGTTGTTTGCATTCTTTGTTATGTGTGACAGTCCCTCTTGTAAGATGATATCTCATTTTCATACTGATTTGCACCTCCCTAATGATCATGTGAAGAATTTGTCATTTAACCTTTTGTGCACTTGAATATCTTCTTTGAGGAAGTTTATGTTCTTCTCCCCACATTTTGATGAGTTTAGATTTTTTTCTTGTTAAGTTCTACCACTGTCTTGTATATATTGGATACTAATCCCTTTCCAGATGGATATTGGGTAAATAATATCTACAATTATATAAGCCAAGTCGATTTAGATCCTGGTCATCATTTTATTTGAGAAGCAATCTCCTTTTGTTATAATGCAGTCTTATTTATTTATCTTTGCCTCCACTTGCTTGGAAGTGAATGTTTCATTCTTGAATTTTTTCCTCTATGTACCTTATGAATTTAGGTCTTATATCCAAGTCTTCAATCAATTTTGTAGATCATTTTTGTAGATTATGTTACAGATAGACAGAATCTGGTAACAAACCAAGTGCCCTAGACAAGATTAGAGGATAAAGAAACTCTGGTACATCTATACAATGGAATACTACACAACCCTAAGGAAAACTAGGAAGTCATGAAGTTTGCTTAGACATAGATAGACATGGAGAGAATCATGATGAATAAAAATAATTCAGAGGGAGAAAGATAGTCATAGAATAGTCATACCTATATGTGGTATATAAAACAGTGTGAGAACAATCCCCAAATACAATAGAAACAAAGGTCAGGAGAACTAGCCCATAGTGGAAAGTTTGTCCACAAAATGTGTGTGCAGTGCAGTTATGACAGAGATGTGACTAATATGACAGTGATAATTGTAAATGATCACTCTGCACAAGAATTCAGTGCTGGAAAGAGGTAAATTGATATGTGTGGTTCACTTACATCAATATTATTGCAAATCATAGTGCCTAAAAAGAAAAGAGGAAAGAGAGACAAGAAAAGTGACTGCCATTGGGGCAGACTGTGAAGGGAGAAGAGGAAAACTGAGGACATTGGTGATAGAAATGTTACACTGTTGAAGGGATGGAACATTATATGATTATAATGGAATATTATATGATTGAAACTCAATCATCAACAACTTTGTAACTGCGTCTCATGATGATTCAATAAGAAATTATAAAAAAGAACTCGTTTATCATGTGAAGAAGTGAGAAAAATATGACTCTCATAGAAGTGGCACTAAATAATGAAAGACTTTTGTTGTGTTTCAGAGCAGTATATTTGGAAGGAGATCTTTTAAAAGATTCTTTGACCTTATCAGAAAGGGCTATCAAAAGTATGGTATCAGAAACCCTAACCAAATGAGTTGAAGATATTCAATATGAGATTCATAACTCATTGTAGTACAGACCAAGAATAGAGATGAACATATTCAGAAAAATTAGCCAAGAAATTCTCTTTTTAGAATACTTTCTAAAAGTTAATCTGTTGTTGCTTCTTTCTTAAGTTCTTTTTTAATATAATATTTATTTTGACCAAAGTGACTTACATATCTTTCACAGTAATATTTTAGGTACATATTACATTGTGTCAGAGGAATTCCCATCACCAAAGTTGTCCTCCCTCAACCCCCGCTCCCATCTTTCATCCCATATCCCCCACCCTCAACCCCCCGGGCTGCTAGTATAAGTGGTCCCCTCTGTGTTTAGATTACTACTTAGTGATCATACAACTGTTTGGTCTTGATAACCTCCACTCTTTCCCCTTCTATTTGAGAGGCAGTAGTAGATAGTTCAAGTTATGTGGTTATGTTTGAAGAAAAAAAGAGCTCACTGGATTTTTTTTGATTTTTTAATGTGAGATCTCCTTTTGTATGGTTGTGGTGTTTTACTTCCTTTTTCCCTTTTCTCTCTCAAACTGTGGTTGAGAGCCTCTAAAAGCACTCCACCCATTTTTGGCTTATTTGATTTTTACCCTATTTTATGGTTCCTTCTTAAGTTCTATCGTACTCTTAACTTCACCATCTAGGCTCAAATTCACTTGTAATATAAGACCATTGTGAGTATTAACCTGAATGAATATGAAAGAATGGGGGGCATAGTTTCTGATCTCTATACTTTTTTAGTTGGTCAAGATTGTTGTTTAATAATGCTAATATCAAAAGGTGTTTTACAATAACCTAAGAAGTAATTACGATTTTTGACAAGCCCTTCAAAATTTATATATTGAAATGAATACTATTTCATTTATAGTAGTTTCCTTTAATATTTATCTAGTTTTTATTGATTATTTAATAGTATATTTTTATTCACTAATGTTAAAAATCAACATTACTTGAACTTCTTTGGTGGCATTTTATTTGGACATTTAGCTACATTCTTTTGGATATACTTAGCTGAGTTAAACTCCATCTTTGTGAATGGATTTAAATTCTACATATCATCAAAAGTTCTTTTGAAGTTGATTTGATAAATAAAGATTACATCCAGTGGTGCCATTCAAGTAAAATTTAACTTTAAATTATTATCTTTATAATTTTAATCCATTACATTGTCAGTCCTTTGGGCCAAATCAGAGATAATATTTAAGCATCAGGGAGATAATCAGGGTTTACATAAGCTCAAGCAGATGAACCAAGTGTCAAAGGATATCTGCCATGGCAATAGGAGCGTTCAAACCACGAAATGGGCAGCAGAAACCCAGGAGTCTCCAAAGCAGATAGAAATATAGTGTTAGGCCAGAGAAATAGTACAGTGGGTAGGGTGCTTGCCTTGCTTGTTAACAATCTAGGTTCATATGTTTTCATTCCATGTCATGTCCCACGAACCCTGCCAGGAGTAATTCCTGGGTGCAAAACCAGAAGTAACCCTTGAGATCATCAGGTGCAGGCCAAAAAAATAAAATAAACAAACTAAAAGAAGCAGTGTTGAAATAAGGATTATACTCACCGGAAAAAAGGTAAATCAGAACCGGAGTGACAGGGGGGATAAGATTATCTATCAGTTGTAGATTCAAGTTTTAAAAATTGGATTCTACTAAAAAGCTTTCAGGAAATTAGCTTGAACTCCAAGTTAATTTGTAGGTAGACAAGTTAGAATGAGCTTAAATGCTTAACAATCCCTCTATGTTAGAGTAGGATTGTTCCAAAAGCCAAGGACAGAGCTAACTGCACAGGATTTTTTAATGCCCTCAAATACAATTAAAGTTACATAATTGAGTTTTCAATGCACTGTTGTGTTAAAGAAACTAGTTACATTATCTTTCAGTGCTTCAGAATGTCTAGCCTATCTGCCTGATTTCTGCAGAAAATTTGATTATATAAAATATCAGAATTATTATCAAAATAGTGCAAGTCGATTATCCTCATATGCAGTCCAATTTTGTTCCCATTTTAGGGTGTCTGGCATGCTGAAGCTTGCCTATGAACGTACTAGTACTCTAATTTCTTGGCCATGCTAGAAGAAAATCACTTTCCACCCTGGTTACTATTCTGCTCAATAAAACTTGTTTTGTTGAGCTTCCTTTCAAAGTTCAGAACAAATGTCAAGTCCTTCCTGTTTCCATTCATCACTCAAAATGCACTGACATCTTTTCAGAAACTTTGCTAGCGTTTAGGGTTTCTTCCACAACAAGTTAGCTTCTTCCTCTAGATTTTATTTTTCAATCTTTGTTCTCTACAGTTGGCCTTATGACATTTAATGAACCAAATCTCTGACCTTTTTAATATTTCTATCAGTCCTGTGGATGGCTGACTAAATGACCAATTCATACATCATTATGGACCATTTTTTAAACCTTTTGTGGCACTCCCAATTGTTGTCCTTCATATTATGGCTCTTCTGAATTTTTTTTCTTAACACTTAAATTATCTCCCTTGTAGATTCACCCTACAGAGCTTTAATATTCATACCTTGCTCTAAAATCATCTCTGGATATGGGGAAAACATGAAAATAACATGCATGGCAACACCCTGAAATTTAAAGCCTGTAGCCGGTTTGCCCTTGCCACAGTTTTGAACAATGAGTGACAAAGTCTCTTTGAATTCTGTAGATGCATTTTCAAGGTTGATTGATTTAGAAACCAAAATTTTTATAGTATCCTTTCTCATTGAAATACATTGTCATATAAGATAAATGATAAATACCCTTATTTTATCCAGAGTAGGTTGAAGGTGGGATTTAAGAGTAGGCTAGTAGGGTTTAAAATATATGGTCATGTTTGAGATAAAACAACAGATCCTGTAACTAGAGCTGAGTTTGATACTCAATTCAGCCATTAATGAACTTAGTCAAGTGGATATCTCATAGAATTGTAATTTTCTTACATAAGGGAACTAATGTTCACCTGAAAATTTTCTGGGGTTTAATTAAAAGAATACACATAAAATGATATTTTATCTTGTACCTATGAAAATACCTGTTATTAATTGACAGGAAGACCATTCTGACTTAATGTAAAGTCTGAGTATCTTTCAAAGCTATAAAGTAACACTCATACTAATATTAAGTACCCCAATCTAGGTTATGCTCCTGGAAGAAACTAACTCTTGAGCTTGTGAGATGCATCTTTTTCTTCCTTGGAACATGTACTCAAACTAGTTATTCTAAAGCTGAAAATACTCTAGAATCTAGAGTGTAGATCATTATCTTCCCAACTATAAATGTCCTTGTCTATCTCTTTTTTCTTATGCTGCCACAACTATTAGTCAAGGTCTGAGAGCTTCCAATAATCCTATATGTCTTTACATAACCAGATTGATATTCAATATGCTTTTTTTAAAGTTTTCTGTTATTTTGGGGGGCACACCTGGTGATGCTCAGGTGGCTATGCTCTCAGAAATCACTCCTGGGGGACTATATGGGATGCTGCAGTCCGTCCTAGGCTAGCGCCTGCAAGGCCTTATAGCTCCGTGCCACCGCTCCAGCCCCAATATTCAATATACTTTTTATCCTTCTGAGTAACTGAGGTAATATTATTTGGTATTCTTACTTTCAAATATATATTCTAAATCACACTGTGAAGGTTGGGTATTATGGCATCCATATTAATATATTAATAATTATAATAAAATTTCACATGAAAATGAAATCTTCACTTTTCTTGTGATTCTATTTAATGTAATGATTTACCAGTTCTGTCCTTCCTTGGTGAAATAAAAAATTCCCAACACCTAGTATATAAATAAGAGCCAGTCCCATATTGTGAACTAATGAAGTACAAATTCATGAGGTTTACTTGATAGTATTAATTCTAACTGCAGTGATATATCACTTATCTGAAGGCTTCCTTCCTGAAAACAAAACTTACCAAGTGTTCATGGAGCTAAAAACTAAGAATTGACTTTTATAAACTAAGGAATGCTACAAAGTCTATACATCAGAATATATGCAAAGTACTTATAGAAAAATTCCTAAGGCTCTAAATCTGCTTTATACATAACTGTAACCCAAATGAGCTTCTAAGCCTAGGGTAGAATAGAAAAATGTCAAGGAACTTCTGGAGGAATAAACAATGTTATCTGCAAGCAAAGACTTTAGAAAGAAGACACGATACTACTTTAAATTATGATCAGCCTGGGGACATTTATTGGATAATTAAATAGTTTGATACACTGTAAGATTTCTTCGAAGGTCATTTCTTATATCTTAATCTAATCCGATGATTAGTGCCTATAGTAGATAGTCTGGATTCAACCTTAAAAGGGCAAATTGTGTCATGTAAAGTTGTTTTGAAAAGACAGAAATCTATCTATCTGAAGCAATTACAATGAAAAATCCTTGAACAGTGCAGAGAATGCTGCTATTATATGGGACACGCACTTAGAAACTTTTTTCTTTCTAACCAACAAGAAACATTTAAGGTGTTAGTTTTCAACAGCCCAGAATATCGCTCTATAATGCTGCCCACCTGACTTCAATGAACAATGAAGGATTTATGAAGAACACACCGTTTATGTATATATAAAACAGATGCTAGCTAAACATCCCTGATACTGTTTGCTTACCCTCGCTTAGGTAGCTCACACGTGACCAGTTTACATGGAGTCTGAGTTCCAACTTTGTATTAATGAGGTGGCAATTTGTGTATGTGTGTATTGCCAGGGAAGATTGTCCTCCATTGATGAAACTCCAGGGAATTTATTAAAGCTTCCCTTTTGACAAAAAGAAAATACTTGCCACAAAATCATTTTGCCACATCACCTTCCAGAAGAAATGAGTTACACAAAAATGGAAGGTATTGGCAAATAAAAAGTTATACTTACAGGATTCTAATGAAGTCAGGGAATTTTCTCTCAACTTGTTATCAATAATAGCATGCACTCTTGGGGTGGGGTGGAAACAGCAAAATAATGGCTTCCCAAGGAGCTGTTATGTACTTGCTTTTAATAACTCCCCCGGAGCCTATCTCCCAGTGAAGTTCATTGTAGTTAAAGTGCCTTCTTTAACTAACTCAGGTGCATCCATTAAAATCACTATATCTTGAGTGAATGAGATGACGAATTCTTAAATCCCAACGATTATTGTGCCAAGGACAGAAAGTGATGAAAGAAGCAGTCTATTCATTGCCAGAAAGGGAGTCACAAACCTAGTTACAGGGAGTGATTATTACTTGCTACACTTCACATGAATCAAATCAGTATAATTTATGTGTTCATCTTGTACAAATGCATTTGCATGAAAGTTAGTGGTTATATATATTATGCCCATATATATTTGTGTACATGTATGGATGACATAAATGTCTGTCTTACTAGGATATTTATTTTGTAGCTATTTAGTGAAGGGAGAGTCTAATAACTCCAAGATAGCTCCTAAAATCACTCCATGTCTTCAGTCCAGACCTCAATTATATGAGTCCCTGAAGATAAATTGAAAGTATCCAGAAAAAGTATAATTGTGTCAAGTTCATTTGGTCCAAGACAAGAGAAAATGATCTGCTTGAAACAATTATAGTGAGACTTTATTATTTCAAGGGATGCTTTTTAATTTGAAACATGTTCCCATAATGAACACTTTCTTGCCATTTGAAAACAGTTCAAGTGTTAGAGAATCTCTCAAACTAAAACAAACCACAGTAGGTTCTGCCATTGTGAGTACACAGCTGCATGAAACATTTTGTATCTTTAGTATGTGTATATAGGTGTGAGTATATGTGTCCAAGTTAATCAAATTTATGTGTGTAGAAACTAGCAGTTATGATGGGATATAATTTTTTAACAAATTCATTCTAATGCAAACACATAGATTCTGCTCAGCATTTCACAATGTACATCTTCCTACTTTCCCATTCCAGTGCTTTATTTGACCTTTTTCAGTGGATCTCATAGGTCAAATTTGGCTGAATTGAAGATTGCTTGGATCAACTGATCCTGACTACTTGTTGAGTCCAGCAACTTTATTGCCCCATCCGGTAGCCTCGATTACCTCCTCTTGCCAAAGCTGCCACCTGTTCTTTGGTTCATTTTGACCAGCGTTACTTCCTTGAAACTGACCTAGTGACCCCGCTTTGGCTAAGTTAAGCACTAAGCCTGGCAGATCAAGGTTGGACGACAGGGCTTTGCACGGTGTGAACCATGATCCCTTGGGTACAGTAGAAACATGGATACATGAGAGATTGCTTCATGGGGGGAAACTGCCAATTTTGGTAGAAGAAAGCATATGAGAGATTTTCAAGTGTTCTTGGTTTAAAGAGAAAAACAATTGTAGAAACGAAATGATAACCAAGTGCTAAGTGTAGAACATGCTGGATTATCTTTGATAGGGTGGAGAAGAAAATATGAGTTTTAAAAAGCACTAATACTTTCATAACAATATAACAAACCACAGTATCTAAAAGAAAAAAATGAAGAGAGAGAAATAAAAAAATGTTTGTTCCAGAGACAGGCAGGGGAAAGAGCCAAAGAGAAACTGGGGACATTGGTGGCTGGAAATGTGTACTGGTGGAGGCTGTTGTACATTGTATGACTGAAATCCAATCATGAACAACTTATAACTGTGGGGAAAATAACTGTATTGTGAACAATCTTGTAACCATGGTGGTTAAATAAAGTTAATTACAGAAAAAGTACTAGTACATAGTATCTTGGACTATCACTAATGAAACAAGAAGTTGGTCTGAACACTGTCACTGTAAACACAAAAATCATTTACTGAGAAACTTTATATCAAGCTCTCTTTGGCCATTGAATATCTCATAAACAAAACATAGTGTAATTTCTCATGGAACTTGCTGCATATTTGGAATAAAAAAGCAATTTTATTTTCACAATTTTGTCTGCTATGTTCCATAATATAAGTAAGAGCAGTGAGCACAGAGCCAGAAGTCAGCACTGTCAGGTGTGATCCCAAAACTGGAAAAAAAAACACTTAAGCAATTAAATAGTGAGATGGGGGTTGAATATTTAAAGGATACCCACTTAACTTTAAGCTAAAGCTAAAACTCATTGTCTTAAAATGAGAGGCTCTTTATAAATTGGCTCTCATTGGTCTCAAATTCTACCTTTGATTATATATTAGAACAAGCCACATTGAATGTATTTCAGTGAATTACTGAATATTAAATATTGTCTCTTAAGGGTCATTATAAATGTGATCATTTTTTTTTCATTTTATAGAAAATATTTTTTCCAGACTTTACCAGTGGAATTTATCTTGCTAATCATTCAACTCAGCTAAGACCTGCTCTGGGACCAACTCTCATCCATGATTTGGAAATGGGTACCAGTGTACATTCCGTAGAATTGCAATAAAAAGTACCACTAAATAACTAAAATTGACATAGGCAACAAAAGTTCCCATGGTTTTATAAACTAAAAATCTGAGATTAAGCCTTCTGAGAACAATAAGAAAAAATTCCACCTCATTTTCCCGTATAAACCTCTAGCAGTTTGAAGGCAAGCTTTGGTGTATTTTGACTTATAGATATGTCCTCACAACATATACCTTTATTGGAGCACTGTCCTTATTTGTATCTTTATGTATAATTCTCCCCATTTTAATACTAGACATATTTAATGATTACCCACTTTAATTATTTCATTTCAATTGGATCACTTCTATAAAGACCTTATACCCAAATAAAGTCAATATTTATAGGTTCAGGACATTATAATTCCAACATATCTTTTTTGAGAGGGCAACATTTATATCATAACAAGACTCTTCCCAGAACTCATGTAGGAAACTATTTATAAGAGCACCAATAAACCTGATTAAAGTGTACTCATTTGTATATCTTGCTTACTAATCTATCGGCTTCATGGAAGCAATGGCCAAGGTTTTTGTTTCTTTGATAGTTTTTGTTTTGTGTAGTAGAAGGCCACATCCATCAGTCCTCAGGAATTCCTCCAGGTGGGGATGAGGGAACCATATGAGGGGCTGGGTGTCAAACTGGAGTCAACTGTTTGCAATGCAAGCACTCTATCTGCTATCCTATTTTCCTGGCCCCACAAGGGCCAACCTTTATTCATTATTCTATCCCTAGAGTTTGAAACAAACCCAGCACACCATAGGTATTCAACACATATTTTTTATGATACAAATGTCACTTCTTTGATCAAAGACCTTCATACACACTCTAAACTTTAGACTTTTTATCTTTTTCTGAGACCATAAAACACTGACCTTTTGAAACTTATATTTCTTGCTTTTATGAATTCTTCCTAATGTATTTAAAAATTTTATATCAGTGTATATTATAAAACCAATCATCTTTCCTTAAGTTCCCTGATCCATCTATTACTAAATTCTTTGGATTTTAGTGCCAGGCTTTTCTCCAAAGAATTAGCTACACTAGTGTCTTTTTATATTTAACATTTATTTATTTGTTTCATCTTTCTTTAGCATGGCTTTCTAAACTCACCATATTCTACCAAAAGTCTTTGTCTGAATACATGTGTGTTAATTAATGCCTTCTATGTTATTAGAAACCATAGATTCTTTTTACCTAACTTACTTCTCTCAACAGCATTCAGCTTAGTTTTTTAAATATACTTCCTTACATCACTCTCTTCTCTATACTTGAATGGGCTTACAGGCTGTTTTTCCTAATATTTTCTCTTCTTGGTTTTACTTACTATCTAATTTTCCTCTACATAGTCACTGTTTTCTGGCATCCCTTCACTTTTCTCTTAACCAATTTTAATGTTTTAAAATGTCACCTGTATACTGATACATTCTAACTTCATATTTATAGCCTAGATATCAGAACTAGTTTGAGTTCTAGATTGTTATATTGCTTTAAATTTGATCTACCATTTGTCTTCTCACCCAACTCAGATTCTATTTCAATGTTCTCCCATTTAAGTAGTACAAACGCATGTTCAAGCCATACTTTTGTTTTATTTTGTACATTTTGGGTGGTAGTTGTACTCAGGCCTTATTCTTGGCTCTTGTTCAGGGATCCCTCCTGAGTATAGAACAGGGGATCCTATGTGGTGCTGAGGATCAAATTAAAAATAGGATGCAGGTATTTTTTTTTATCAGAAAACATCTTAATTTCTGCCCTATCTCTCTTACCCAATGTATAAACCAGTAACTGAAATATTATTGATACCCAATATATCACTAGACCCTATCATTTCTACCTCTAAATATATCAAGTTCAATGAATTTCTCCCTATTTCTGCCACTGCTCTCCAAATCCATATTTCATTAGCACTGCAATAGTATCATAAATGATTTCCCAAAATATACTATCACTGCACTTCCATTACAAGACATTTCTACTGGGATACAGGGATATCGCTTAATGCCTAATCACTTAATGCTAAGCATTACAAATACTTATCATGTGTGAAGACCTAAGTGTAAACCCTGGCACCACGTGATACTTCCCAGCACCACCAGACATAAACCTGGTGGCCCCAAGCACCACCATAGATAATCCTGGTGATTCTCCACTGAAGTGTCAAAAGTCTTCCCTTTTTTACCTTATAATCTATATTTGCTTGGTTTTATTCTTATTTCCCTTGCAAGTTTCTGTTTAAATATTATGTATTTGGAGAATCCTTTGATGTTTTCAGCCCAATACAAATGAGGTAGGTACTCCTAAATAAGCCTTACTATAGTCCTATGTTTTATCTCTTATTAAATTTAACACAGAGAAATCATTATATAAGTAATAATGTTTGAAACAATAGGTGTATAATAATAAAGGATGGTATATAGCTAACTATTTAACAAGTACTTATTGAGTATCACTTCCTGTTTGTTTTTAGACCATAGCCAGCTGTGTTCAGAGCTTACTCCTGACTCTGACCTCAAGAATCACTTTTTACCACTTCCGGAGACCATATGGGGTGTCAGGGGTTGAACCTGGGTAAGATACACGCAAGGCAAGCTCCTCACTTGCCCACTATTGAGTGTCTCTTGTATCATACACTATTCTAGGCAGTATAGATGTGTTGTGTATGTAAACATTTTAATGGGATTATTATGTTACTGACCCTACCCTAATCAGTGATTGTGCCCTACCCTAAGGTGTGACCTGGCATTCTTCTCCCACCCTAGGGTGGTACCTAATTCTGTTCCCACCATTGGGTGGTACCTCATCCCACCATTGGGTGGTACCTGATTCTGGGGGATAAAAGCAAGGGTCTGTGGAAGGCGAGGGGCTTTTTGGCTGGAACTGATACTGAGGTATTTGGGCTTCAGTTTTGTCCTCCGAATAAAGCTAATATTTTCACAAGCCTGACTCTGCGAGCTGTTTACCCGCCACTTCACCTCAGAACGGCCAGCTGAACAGGGTGGTAGATGCGTGCTCTGAGCTGGAGGGGAAAGACCTCATCCTCCATCCCTCCATCAGTCAACTACTTCTGGGGCTGACTTGCAAGATAGATGCAATGAAAAACACCAAATAATGTTATATCCATTAATGTTTAGGTCCACAATGAATTACATGGAACACGGTAGAATATGTTGGACAGGAGAGAATGGCTAGGTAATGCTTACTAGTGAGGATCATGATGAATCCAAGAATAAACAAGAATTATCCAAGCAAGGAATAAAGGTGGGGATAATTTTCAGGCAAAAGGCATGAATGATGTTGGATATGTAATAAACTCTAAGATGAATTCTGGTGGGTATGAAATTGGGGGAAGGAGTTAAAGCAGTTTCTAGAAATATCTTCAAGGATTTTATTTTTATCCTGTGAAGAAAGGTATCAAATATCTACTTGTATAATGAACTATGCTGGACACCTGAAGGGTAGAGGTAGAATAGATTTTTGTCTCTGCTTTTGAAAGGTTTACAAACTTTCTGAGAAGACAGGGACTACACATAAAAGTGTTTCTTGTCAAATGATGAGTAGTAGAAAAATTCTTGTGAGAAAAAATATCAGAAGAAGAAAATATGAAGAGTTTCGAGATAAATTGTGGCTAAATTTGTTCATAAAGTGAAAATGGAATAGGTTTAGTCAAGCAGGGGAATTCTGAGTGTTCGCTTTTGTTCATATGGCCCACAGAAAGCTTTTCTAGGTTTTTACACTGTATTGTTTTATATTTATCACATGACTATTTTTAAATTAATGGAAGTAAATAATCGTGAAATTTTATGTACAAAAGTTTGCTTTATAGGCAGTATTCTGCACCTCCTTCATCTGTAGCATTGTAGAAGCATAAATCCTGAGCACTTTGAACACCAACTTTCAAGTTGCTGTAACTACATTATTCACTATTCAATTTCCAACAACTAACACAATGCCAGAATAATACTAGACTCTCAATAAATTTTCTTGATTGAGTGAATAAATGCATGAATTGTGTCCTTTAACAAAGTGGAATGTTTTGCTTTACTTCTCTCTTTGAATGCAGTTTGAATATGCCAGTTGATAATGCTAGGTAGCTGGTGACAGATACAAAAATTAGAAACAAAAACATAAGTGAGGTCAACAAGGCAAACTCAGGTACACAGCAGGAGAATCTGGGGAGGAATAGAAAAAATGAAAGACAAACACAGTGGGTGGCTATAAATGTCAACTCAAACTCAAGTTAGAAAAGAGTGCCTGGAGGGAATACATGTATAACAAATTGCTCTAAGTGCCGAATGTGCATTTCTCCAAAACAAGTCTTAATATGAGTTTCCATATGTTTTATTAGGTTGCTTCTTTATCTTTATAATCCCAGACAAGTAGTGTTGCAATACTTAGACATTTGAAACAGTATGCAGGCAGAATTCTAGCCTGAATGATGAAGCAAGTTAAATGTGGTCACTTCATTGAACAAGCCCCCTTGTTATTATGAAGTTTACACAGTTGTCACTCTTTCTCCTTTCTCAGGACTTCCCAGTCTGATTGCTCAAAGACACACATACATAGAATAAAAATTATACAGACCTAAAACATAGTCATCGACTCAAGACTGAGTTTGGGGGGGGTGTTTATGCAGCAATTATTCATATCAGTACAAGAAAGTTCCCCCTCCTAAAATAAGAAGCAGTCCTAATATCTAGCAATATGCTTAAAGAAAAACTAAATTGTTTCAAAGAGCTGGAGCCAAAATAAATCTGTGAGCTACTTTCCCCAAAGCGGCTAAGTAGTTATTTAAGATAGACAATATTTTGTTGCTATAATGATTATAATATACCCTATATTCCTAATCAGACATGTTCCCTTAAAATTGAGAGAGTTCCTTGACCTGGAGAGTGCCACAATTCTTGTCTATAAGTGGATATCACGAGTGTAGGATCAAATTCTCAGCTTCTTCAAGGCTTCTTTGACATCTTTATTTTTGAGGCTATAGATGAGGGGATTACACATGGGAGTGACAATAGTATAGAGGACAGAGAAAATTTTGTTGAGAACTGGCACTCGACTAGCCAAAGGCACAGCATAAACCAGAATCAAGGTTCCATAAAATAAGGTCACAACCACTAGATGGGAAGAACAAGTAGAGAATGCCTTCTGCCTACCCGTCATCGAAGGTATATGCAAAACTGTGGAAATAATCTTCCAGTAAGATACCAGTGTTAATCCAAAAGGAGCTAGAGTCACCAAAGCTGTTAAATTCATACAGACCAGGTTAACCAAATAGGGATCTGAGCAGGAGAGCTTCTGCAGAGGTTTCAAGTCACAAAAGAAGTGGTCAATCTCATTGCCACCACAGAAGGTCAAACTGGATAACATAGCAGCCTGGAAAGCAGCTGCCACTGTGAAACCACTGACCCAAGAACCAATTACTAGACCCACACATATGTTCGCATGCATTAGTGTTGGATAGTGCAAAGGCCGACAGACAGCTAGATACCTGTCATATGACATTACTGCCAGTAGGTAACATTCAGTGCTACCCAGTGCTCCAAAGAAGTAGAGTTGAATAATACAACCAACCATGGAAATCACTTTGTTCTCTCTCAATAAATCCACAAGCATTCTAGGCACAATGTTGGATGTATAACAGATCTCCAAGCAAGAGAGGTTTGCCAGAAAGAAGTACATTGGTGTCTGGAGTCCCCTCTGAGTGCTCACCAAAACTACAAGGAGGAGATTACCTGAAATGGTGGCTAGGTAGACAATGCCAAACACCAGAAAGAGTAAGACACCCAATTCCTTGAGGTCTCCAAATCCCAGAATGATAAATTGAGTCACCATAATAGTAGTATTTTCTGGCTCCATAGAAATCAAAATTTCCTGGGGAAGTGTGAAATTCTCCATACTTTTAGTCAGCTTGCTCTACAACTTGCATTTTCTACATAATCCAATATAATATCAATATCAATAATTAGCATTCTGCTTTGATGAAGATCTTTCTTAGGGATTGGTTCTCCACATAGTTCCATTTGCCCTCAGAAAAACTGTTTTCCAGAAGACATCAGATGTACCTATATGGAATAGTGAGGAGGTTATTAAATGGAAGAAGAAATTACTCTGAATAATTACTTTTATTCCTAAGGGGAAAAATCTAGATTTCCATGGCAGTTATGATAAGTCAAGACCCCCTGATTCACACAGGAGATCTGAATATCCGATGCTTGACATTCTTTATGCCATCTCAAACACAAAACATCCCCATGAAGAATTCTTACAAAATCTTGACAGCTCAAAGAAAAAGCAGGCCAGATAACAACTCATATTTATGCTCTTTATCAGAGCATGAATCAGAAGCTGAATCCAGAACTGAGAAAGAGGAAACAAAATCATTCCGTTGGTGTTACTGTGTAATTCATGCATGTTTGGTAGTAGCATCCCTGTGGTAACAAAACCAGAAGGGCAGTTACTAGAGAGAGAGCAGATTCTGGAAAACCAGGTGTAATTTACCTTCTAAAACAGAATAAAACTCTAATTTTTATTTATATCTTTATTTAAACATGGTGATTACAAATATGGTTGTAGTTGTATGATTTCAGTCATGTAAAGAACACCCCCCTTCACCAGTGCAACATTCCCACCACCAATGTCCCAAATCTCCCTCCTCCCCACCCCACCCCCACCTGTACTCTAGACAGGCTTTCCACTTCACTCATTCATTCACATTGTTATGATAGTTGTCAATGTAGTTATTTCTCTAACTGTGCTCACCACTCTTTGTGGTGTGCTTCATGTCGTGAGCTGGACCTTCCAGCCCTCCTCTCTTTGTCTCTGAGGATTAATTTTAAAGCAGCTGATATCTGAAAGTAGTAGGCTCAAAAGCAAACATCTGAACATGCACAAACATATCTGCATTTGCACTGTTAAATATAGTCATACATGATACCATATTTGTCCTTTGTATTTTGTTTTTTATTTTTTACTCTTAAGACACACCCAGTGGTGCCAGGGTTCATTTTCTGTGGAGTTCAGAGGATCATATGTTGTATCAGAGATGAAACCCAAGGTTATCAAGATCCAGGCAAATGCCTTAACCCCTATACTAAATCTATGGCCCTGCCTTTCACTTTCTTTGTGTTATTTTGTTTCAGTTGGGAGCCATAATCAGCAGTATACTGGGCTTAATCCTGTCTCTGTGTTCAGAGATAACTTCTCGTGGTGCTTAGGGTCATATATTATGTAGGGTTCAAGTCAAGGTTGGCATCATGCAAGGCAAGAGCTTAGACTTTAGGAGGGAAATATTTGTTGTAATTGATGATATTTTCAATTCACGTACACTGATATTAAAAATATAATGGCCATAGGCCATAGATCACAGATCAGAAAAAAAAATCAACTTTTTCCATAGACATTAAGAGCAGTTGGAAAGAAATTAATTTATCATCCCAGTTAAAGTGTATCAGTTTTGTAATGACTCGTCATACAATGGTTAAATATATGAATACCAATGATAGTTTATCTAGAAACAACTCATAGACTCTCCATTTCCTGTGGAACCTTCCTGTGGAACCTTCGGCAACTATCTGGTCTCAGTATTCTCATAAAAAATAGAACAAGGACCAGATGTATAATCTAATGGATAGGGTGCTAGTTTTGTGCATGGCCAATCAGGGCTACATCCCAGGCAACCCATACAGTGCCCCCAGTACAGCCAGGAATAATTCCTGCGCACTGCCAGAAGTGACCAAAAAAATGAGAGCACCAAGAAGGTTACTCAAAGAACAGAATCATGCTCTTCATCAGAAGCCCCCACTCCTATCCTTGACAATAGGGATGCTCAGAGTACCACTCTCTATCTAGAGAGCTTAAATATAATTTACATGTGACCTATACTTTAAAGCCGGTCTGCTATCAATGTACTTGAGGTTAGAGAATTCATCTGGATATCCTTTCACCACTTTTTTTTCACAATTGTCTTCTCTTACTTTACAAGAGAAATATTTACCTATTTGGCATCTCAAATACTACTGTGGATGCTGCCACTTTCTTTTCAGTAAGAGAAGAATGGGTGACTGAAACCCAACTACAATCATATTTGTAATCAAGGTGTTTAAAGACATTAAGAAAAAAAACCTCTCAAGAAGATGGGAATAAATAAAATTTTTGATATTTGTTCTATTGTCCAGAAAAAAAGAGCACAATAGGTTAGATCCTGAAGTTAGAGCACAGGTCCTGATCCTAAGAAACTCTTTCACTTACTTTGTAATACATATTTGTTTGTTTTAACAATTTGAAAAATTGGGGCCGGAGAGATAGCATGGAGGTAAGGTGTTTGCCTTTCATGCAGGAGGTCATCGGTTCAAATCCAGGCGTCCCATATGGTCCCCATGCCTGCCAGGAGCAATTTCTGAGCCTGGAGCCAGGAATAACTCCTGGGCACTGCTGGGTGTGACCCAAAAACCACACACAAAAAAAATTTGGAAAATTTTGGCTTTAATTTCATTTAAAATGTCATTGAAATATATAACAGGGTGGTCAAGAAAAGACTTTTCAAGTATTAAATATGTATGACACCAGGATAAAATTGGGGGATGGTTACAATGATATTCAACAATATTATTGTTGAAAATGAGTTCAAGAAAAATATTGTTAAATATCTGATTGTTAGAGAAAATATACATTTCTATTTTATTGGGTGACTATGGACATCAAAGTGCTATAGCATCTAAGAGTAAGAAAATACATTCATAGAATGAAGGAGGAGTTTAAACAGTCGATATTTATATGGTGATAAAGTCACCTATCTGAATTAAACAATTAAATGTTTTAGTATTATTTTGTTTTAATGTCCAAGAATGCTGAAGACAACACAAAGTTTCAAGAGCTGGGTTGCTTCTTTCTCCCCTTCTGTGTTCCTTCTTACTTGATGGTAAAAGGAAAAGAGTTTGTGGGGGGGTAGGGGGACTCTCACATAGAGATGTGATTAAAATGCAGCAGCAGGTCCTACTGCACAAGTGTGGTTTGCTCCTATCCCCACTCACCCTGCCAGCTTGCAGGGTGAAAAAAGATGTGTTTTTTTCTCTTGTTCAAGAAGTTCTTCATCTCCTTCAGCCTTTCTTTCAAACCAATACCTATTTTTTTTTCCTTTTTTAAAGTCAAATAATGACTCTCTTAGTCATCACCGCAGGTCTCCTGGACTCTTGTAACCTGCTATGACTCAACTTGCTTTTAGCAAGTGGGCTGACAGATACAAATCATGATTATCAAAACTTTGAAAAATGTATTAAAAGGAAAAGTTTTTTAAAAAGACTTTGCTACAGGATGATCCTCACACACGTACGAACTATGCTCAGAAAGACTTTTTCCCCCCAGGTCTGGCAAACTGCTGGGAGAATGAACAAGTTGAGCAAAGAAATGAATTTATTTGTTAGATTTTATTCAGGAAATGGGAAAAACTGGCTCTTTTTTAATTGAAATCATTACTGTTTCAAATTGTGAAACTGGTGTGTTTATGGACTCAGGAAAGTAATTTCATGTATTCACACAAACATCTTTGCATACAAGGGGGCAATTGTAACTTTAATGAGCAAAGAGTGCATTTGATACAATCCACCAGACCAGACCACAGTAAAGTCAAGATAGTACAAACTTAAAAGAGAAACAGAAATAAACAAATACTTAGTTTTCATCTAATTGTTTTGCAATTCAACATTAAATTCTGTCCTGTAAATGCCCCTTGCCTCATTGAAAGTCTGAGCTGCTGTTTCAGTCTTCCAGTTTAAGGATGGCTTCGTAAAGCCATGGAGGGATTAGAGGATACTAAGTACTCTCTCAATAATAGGCTAGAAGTATAAATTTTAATTCTAGCTTATCCAATATTAGTTAGGTTGCCTCAAGCAATACTATTTGGCAATGACGAGGATCACATCCCACATATGCAAATGTTCTACCACTGAACTAGATCCCTAGTCCTTAGGTAATATTCTTCACCTCTCTTAACCATCTGTTTCATTTACAAAAACTAAGAAAATTGCTATATAATTATTTGATATACAAAAATGAGTTCTGAGGATTAAATAAAACACTATTTGGATGGATTAATGATTTCCTCGTGTTTTACTCCTGATTCTGCTTTCAGGAATCACTCCTGATGGTGCTTGGGCAACCATATGTGGTGCGAAATATTAAACCAGGGATAATCATCTGCAAAGCAAGTACTTTAATAGCTATTCTTGATTCCTTTTCTATTTTTTCTTAAAAATTATATATTATATGTAAATTATATATAATTTTAAGAAATGTGTAAAATATGAAGGACAAATGATAAATAATGGGAGACAGGGGCCAAAGGGACTTAAGGGTATTAGTGGTGTTAAGAAAGGACAGAACAAAATATCCAAGACATAGAGTCAACAATAATGAAATCATAAGACTCAAACTTTAACAACCAAACTTAAAAATTGGCCTGTTATGCTGGCACGCTGGGAATCAGGGAGTGATGACATGGGATGGACTCTGGTAACATTGGTAGAGGGAAATTAGCACTGGTGGTGGGATTGGTGCTGAAACCCCAACTATGAATAACTTTATAAGTCACATGCTCTAAATAAAAATGTTTAAATATAAAAAGTATTTAAATTATTATAAAAACACTTTAAAATGAAAATTATTCTTGTTATTAGATCCCTATACCACATCTCCATTCTGGTCACTGATTTTATACAAAAGGGCTATAATTCTTTTTCTATGTAAAATAAATAACATCGTGATCTATGTTCATTCAGATAAATGCTTATTTTTTCAATAGAGATATTATGTCCCAACACCCCCAACATTGAGTTTCCTTGATGCTAAAATACAATCAATTGGGATTAGGAGGCTTTTAAAGAAGGGGAAAGGTGTGATATCAGTGCATTCACACCTGTTTTCAATATCATGGTTGTCTGATTGATAGCGACTGTTTTCATTGGAAGATAACATACAGAAAAGACATGTAATAAATTGAAGACATAAAAATGATATTTTACTCTTATTGTGACTCGTGCTTTAATAACCAGCGTGTATGTCTCTTTTGCTATAGTTATAAATAAGTGTATAAAATATTCTATATTTAATTTTTCCTAATCATGGTCACCTAAAGTGTCCAAATTCTCTCACAAAAAGATGAACCCTAAAGATCTTAAGCTTTGAGTCCATTCTACACTCACAAAATCTGTGGCTTGACTGTCCAGTCTTTCAGAGTGATATTTTTCAAACTTTTTGGAGATTGAGTCATACTGTGGGACCATCTAGGTCACTGTCTGCAATGGATGTCAAGAAAAATCTTTTTTTTTCTTTTTCGACAAAAAGTTGTTGTCCAGTAACCTGGCTTTAAATTCCCTTTTAGACAATTCAAGAGGATTAGCTGCATTTGTTTACTTTGTATTTTTTGTATTTGTTTACTAGGTATTAAGGTTGCAGTCTCGGTATTCAATCAGATGACTAAAATAAAAATTGTCTTTAAAGTCAAAGAAAGAAATCTGTTTGGAAGAACTGTGTTTCTTTTATTTTTGTTTTGTTTTGATTGGGTTTCTTTATATTTCCTTGTGATTCTTTTTGCTTGCTTGCTTGCTTAGGCTTTTTTAAGTAACTATGCACTCCTCATTGTGGGCTCTCTGTAAGTTGGGTGAGCATAGGAAGCAGAAAAATTCATTAAACTGCTTAACTTATGAGGCCATGTTGAAGCTCAGAAGTCAGATCTTCAGTGCAGCAGAGTCTTAGTTGTCTGATACTACAATTATCCAACTGTGGTCTAACGATCATAATTTTTTAATAAGATCTCTAGTTCGACAGGTTAAAAGGCAAAGTATGCACAACTGCAGGTAAATATTTAAGATAAATTTTAGTCATTTCCAGTTGTCTTTCTTGCATATCTATATTATAGAACATTATAAATTGTTAACTCCATGAGAGTATAAGTGGTGCCTACTTTGAATATATTAAATTATGATGCTAAAGCATATACTGTTAGTATGTACTGAGTAAATTTTTTGTTATGGAAGTAATGTATTTTAAGGAAAAGAAGGTAGGAAGACCATTTCAAACAAATATATAAAAAATAATGCAATAATATAGCATTCTATAACTCTGGTGCCCTAAGGGCCCATGAAAAACTACCAGTGTACAACTTTCTACATTCTAAGAAGATTACCTAAATCAGTCATTATTCTATTTTTGAGAAATCTTCAGATGAAAGTGTATGGGATTTTCCTTCATATCACATCTTTGTGTGTAAACATACATTAAACATACATTTATGTTTGTTTAATGTAAACATACATTCACACACTGGTTGGTCTCCAGCCTATTGAAAATATCTAGAATACACATTCCTACCTGAGTTATCAATGTGTTACTCAGGAAATTTGCCTGTATTAATTTTGTCTTCATAGCAGCAAAACAACTGGTCAGTTTTCAAAAGAAAATAAAATTCAATTAACCTACTTGTATTGCCTTCTCCCTACTTTCTTGAATATGCAGGATACCTACATATATCTCTATATAAACATGTTCTCTAGTTTAATTAGAGACAGTGAAAAGGCTCTTATAAAATTCTGGTTACTTAAAACTTGACAAAATCTAGAAAATTTAATATATTCTGCTTTGGGAGAAAAAATGAAACTTGATATAAACTATTATTAAAGATACAATATATAATGGAGCCGGAGAGATAGCACAGCGGTAGGGCATTTGACTTGCACATGGCTGACCCAGGTCGGACCTGGGCTCGATTCCCGACATCCCATATGCAATTTTTGAGTGCAGAGTCAGGAGTAAGCTGAGCTATGCCAGGTGTGGCCCCAAAACCAAAACCAAATAATAATAATAATAGTAGTAGTAGTAGTAGTAGTAGTAGTAGTAGTAGTAGTAGTAGTAAAGGTACAATATTTTGGGTCCAGAACAATAACAATAGGTAGGGCATTTGCCTTGCATGGGGCCAGGTTTGATCCTTGTCACTCCATATGATTCTGGAGCCTACTAGGAGTAGACCCCTCTGCACAAAGCCCAGAATAATTCTGAACATAGCCGGGAGTTGTTAAAAAAAGTTATGATATTTTTATTCAAAAAATTTAGTTTCCCTGGGGCAGAAACGATGGCACAGTGGATAGCACATTTGCCTTGCATGTGTTTGACCCAAGTTCAATGCCCTGAAACCCTTATGTTCTCCCAAGCCTATAGGAGTGATTTCTGAATGCAGAGCCAGGAGTAACTCCTGATTACTGCAGGGCGTGGCCCAAAAACAAAAACTATTTTTCAGTTTCCTATACCTATTCAAATTTTCCTTTGTTCTATTCAAGTTTAGAATAGATCCCTTATTTTCAATAATGTCCTACAATGGGTTTTGGGGAATGTTTAGATATATTAAGAAAATTATTAGAGAGCCTTTCTGTACCTGGAATAATTTATGAGATTAAACACCCAATTTATTAGCTGTTCTCAAATGGTTTTATTACATAATTACCATATTTTAGTGGTAGAGGTAGTTGTAGTGGCATCTTTTTACATTTATGAACCTCACTCATGGTTACTCTGTACTAAAACCTAATGATTAATTTATTTATTCATAAATGATCTTAGTTCTCAAAGCAGCCCTAAATACTATCATTATATTTAATTTGCAGATAATGAGACTCAGAGGAAAGAGGGTTAGGTAACATGTCCATGGTTACTAATAGAGTGACACAGAGTAAACCAAATTGATCCATCACTATAAATCAAATTTTATCTTGACATGAACACTGGTACCCCAGAACTTACACCAAATTACATTCTAGAGAAAATTATTGTATATTTTATGGAAGGGTTGTAAACAGCATGAGGAAAGTTTAAGGAGGAATTCCCCCCAATCAATGATCTCTTCTATAACATAGATCAAAATCTTTCTCTTTCTCATAATGAATAAAAATATCATTTTAAATGCAAAGGAAGACATGAAATTAATGTGTATGAATTATAATTTATAATAAGTTGTATGAAAAAGTTTTCTTAATAATAGTTACATTTGAAATATCAAATTAATCTATCCATAAATCACCATAATAAGGAAAAATTAGGCAAGCACTTCACATCTATAAACTGTGAACTTTTGTCATCTTATTAAAATCAACTGAATTCTGATTACAGACCAGGTGTCTACACTATATTCTAAATTAATAACAATATAATATCAGCACCTTACTCTTTATAATATTCACATAGTTCATGCGAAAGCACAATTGTTGGCAGGATAATAATTGGCTTAATTATGGGAAAGAAAACAAACATTTATTGACCACCTGAATCATATTGTGCTGGGTGCCTCTACATATTATCTCATTAAGATGATGATACATATTTAACATGCTTGTTCTAAGGATAAAATGAGCCTACATATACCCAGGGGAAGCAGAAAAATAGGACCTATCATTATAGACACCTGGTGTGTTCCAGGTCCTGTGCTGTGTACTGAACACAAAGTATTTCCTTTTTCATTTGCAATTTCCATGAATTCTTGGCCTTGATATTCATATTTTATTCATAATGATAATTAGGGTTGATCGAAGTCTCACAGAAAGTGTATGCTTAAAGAGTGTGGTTCTCAGGTTTGGTGTGATAGCTCAATGGACTATTTGCATTCATTTAGAAAACCCAGGTTCCACTCCCAGCACTATGTGGTCCAATGAACACTGTCAGTTAATACCCTAAAGTAAGAAAGCCTTGGTATCTTTCTTTCAGTCCCTCCCTATAGTGAAAGAAAGCCATCAATATCCTTTCATTCATTCATTTGCTCATTTAACAAATGTGTCTTTTGTAATTCTCTGTACCAGACAGTAAGTTAAATTCTTTTTTTTTATAAACGATTTAGTAAATTTTCACAAGTATAAGACCGATCTCAGCATTAACCTAATTTTTAGTTGGAGAAAATTGGACTGAGGTATATTAAATTAATTTTCTCAGCATCAAAGTGCTTATATGGAAAATCTAGATAGAAATTTAAATAGTCTTCAAAGCCTTCATTCTTTGTGTAATATCCAGTTACCTCTTGAAGACAAATTATTCCCCCATATAAAGAAAGCAACAAATTTTGAGTTATCTTGGACACTATTAGGAATGCCAGATTAATATTTTCTAGTACCAAACCTTTATTATATAATCTGAGTTTAGGATAAAGAGGGAGAGAGATAAAAAATGAGCCAGAGAGGGAGAAAAGAGGTGGTCTACGATGGATGGGATTACAAAAATCCATCATGTCTAGTCATCTGCTTTGTACAACAGCATTTCAAGTTACCTGCCTATTCTCACACTACATATATACTGATGCCATCCTAGAGCCAGAATTTTGTCTTTAATCTATGGACATCACAATTACCAGATAGAATGATACTTACTTCACTCAAAATTACTGGCATGACTAGAGAAAAAGCTCCATGATCTCTTCTGTTAAGTAGAATTGGAAAGTGTGCTATAGAGGAGAAACTGACTGTATCGCATAAGACTATGTTTATATCTGAAAGTTACCTCTAAAATCAATCTTTTGTTCAATTCAGCAGTATCCTCCATTTAGCCCTTTTCATATGTGGATCAGTGATCCTACTCACCTTTATCCTTCCCACGAGTCTAAGGTTATACTCATCTCTGTTTGTAGCTACTCCCATCCTTACAACAGTTCTCAAAATGCTGCCCCAAAAGGTTAAGATTTACTTAGTTCAAACCTGAGCAAAGTAAGTTGCCTTTCCTTTTATTTAAACATAGCCTCCTCTAACTCTTCAGGAAGCCAATTTTCACACCTGCCTCAGGAGTATAGAATGAAAAGTCAAGGATTCTAGGGTATCCTTTCCTAGGTGACCCTGGAACTGCCCTAGGGGATAGTTGGCCTAGGATAAGAGTCTAATATTAATGAGGCCACGAAGAAGAATTTAAGCTCTGTGGGACTAGTTACAGTTCTGCATAGGGAAATTTGTGCTATGCTTAAAAAACCTCTGGATAGCCATGTCTTTAAGCACAGGTCCTGAATCACAGAGGACCTGAGTTTGATAGTAGAAGGCCTCCAAAAAATCTCGGACACACAGGGAGAAAAACTGTGCTTTTCACACAACAGAAGCCATATATAACAGTATGCACATTGAATTTTAGAGCTGGGAATCTGATTGACTTGAAGAAGTAACATAGTTTCCTGAGTTTTTCATCTTCATCTTCATATTTTAAAATGGTGATGAAATGGATGGCTACAAGCCAAAGCTTGATATAGAACACCACATGTATTAAATACATACTTTACATCATACTCAGAAATTCACTTCTACATTTAGTTCATCATTCTAATATTTCCTCAATGCCTGCAATATTATGTAAATAACAATATAATGTGTAATAGAGTAACTGGCTCATCGCACACAGCAAATATCAGCTCCCCTTCTAAATCAATGTGGTAATTACAAGCATTGTAGTCTCATAGAAGAAATTTATTCAAAACTTTTCTCACTATTTTCAAATGTTTTGATGCTATTTAAATAAGACTAAGGTGAAGGCAGGAGAGAGTACAGAAGGTTGAGCAATTTCCTTATATGCTGCTTTCTAGGGTCAATTCATGGTACCCCATATGGTATCTTGAGCACAGCCAGGAGTGATCCCTAAGCACAGAACCAGGAGAAAGCCCTGAACACTGCTGGGTGTGGCCCAAAATAAGAGAAATGGACGTGTATCTCATTAGAAATAATAATAATAACAGTAATCATAAATACAGAGGGACCCTTGAGATTGTTAATTGTTAGGTTATACCTTATTTGCCCAAAACAAAGATCATCCCTTGTTCCTTTATATATTTGTTTACAACTTGGATTTACCCCCAAACAGAGATTGTCTTACTTGTAAACCTGGGTGGGTTTACTGCCCATCCAGGGTGGTCTCTCTACTCAATAAAACAGACAGTTAAGGTGGGCAGGAGGCTCTCCATATGAGGTAGAAGACTGCCAGATTACACTTGTTTCACCCTTATCCTGATCTGAATGATTTCATATGCAACCCTGATTCAGAATCATTCACCTGAAGTTGGAGATATGGCAAGTGGGTTGATTTTACAGTTAATATTTAACTTCTCAATAGATAACTGAGGTGTTTGTCACCACGCCTATAACAAGAAGTGTACCGTGAATGAAATACTCTCCCCTCTAACATTCTGTCGATGGTGAGTGAATGGCCATGTGAGGAGAAGATCTAAGGACCGGGGCAGAATATGAGCAAATCTCCTGAAGCAGTTCAGTGTTACTGTTCATTTATTGCAGGTGGGACTGAATAATTGTACAGAAGCTGGAACAATAGGAGAAACAAGATTGCCCATGTAGGGAAGGGAGGGATAAATGAAAAGGCATTTTATGTTGCTCACCAGTCAGGAGGTGTTTATCAGAAGTGCAGTATTTCATGTCAACTGATATGGCAAGCAGGATGTTGGCCATGCCAGGGCTTACAGTAAGGCCCTGTCTTGTCTTTACCCATGGCCATACTCCCTCCCAAGTGTATTTGTTCCTATGACTCTTTTTTAAATAATAATTTCTTTATTGAAACACCATGGCTATAGAAATGTTCATAGTTGGCTGGCAGAGTTTTCTGCACCAACATCAAGAATCAAATTCACCTTGGCAGAAACCCTAATGCCACCCTGGAGCCAAGTTGCTCTAGTGTAGGTACATATGATGCCCTGATAAATGGGAAACAGCAACAACTTGCTGTAAGGGCAGATTTTCCTACCTTGCCACCTAACAGTGAGATAAAATCAGGGACATGCTGTGACACCCCGGATTCAACCTAAGATCTGTGCAAAAACCAAGATCTCTAATTATGGAAGACTGACTACAACAACCACTACTGAGTAGAACTTTTTCTGAGACCTATAAAGAAGACATTTGGGTTGGACAATTAACATGGCAGGAGTCTAACGTTGGTCTTATGACAGTATGCTTCATGGATAGAGACACTATTTATTTTAGACCAAGGGTCTTTCCGTTCTAATTTCCCAACATTTACTGTGCCTATACAAAAAATAAACCTTCCATAAACCACCCTTTTTTAAAAAATTTATACCTTCTAGACAGGGCCTCCCACCTTTTTCATAGAACCTTGGAACATGAATCACTTTGCTTTACCTCATATTTCTATGTCTTTCTACACATTGAGAAAAGAAAAAAAAAGTGGATGGGGCCAAGTGGTTTCAGCTGTATTGGGTGGAAAAACTGGTTATAACTAAATATCCAAACAAAAGTCAACAACAAAAGAATCAAGAACCCAAACTATAACAAGCTAAACACAAAATTTACCTATTATTCTGGTAAACCAGGGTGCCGATCCTGGAGGAATGGGATTCTGGCTGGGAACTCTGGTGGAAGGAGATAAACACTGTGTTGGGAATGGCCCTAATTCACTGTCACTATATGCCTGAAACACAACTATTAAAGATATGTAATACACAATGGTCTCAATAAAAATTTAAAAAAATGTTCATAGTTGGGTTTCAGTCATAGAATGTACACCACCTTTTATTAGTACAACTTTCCTGACACCAATGTCTCCCATTTCCTTCTCCCCTCCCCCTGAATGTCTCTGGGGCAGATATTTTTCTTCTCTCTCTCTGTGTCTTCTCTTTCTGACATTGTAGTTTGCACTATTGTTAATGAGGATGTAATATGTGTATCATTTTATCTTCTTTCAGCACTCAGTTCTTGTCCAGAGTGATCAGTTCCAATTATCGTTGTCATGGTAGTTGCCTACTACTCTTTTTCGTTTGATTTTATTGTGCTGTATTTTGGGGTGTTTTTAACCACTTCTGAGAGTTCTCATGGTGTGTTCATAGCTTTGTGCTCAGGGAACACTTCTGGTGGGGCTTGAAGGATAAAACCCAGGTCAGAAAAATGTAAGGCAAGCATCCTTCATGCTGTACTATCACTCCCACACCATGTTCCTATGACACTTAAAGGTTTTGTTAAAAATGCCACTCTCCTAATTCTCAATTAACAGAAATTAAGGTTAGGTTTAGCCTATGTGAGGTGTAGGTTATAGTAGCTATTGAGATTTAAGTACTGTATGAGCTTTAAAAAATGACTTTGGAAGATAGGGGAGAGAAGGGATGGTAAGAGAAACTAGAACCCAAAAGTTTCACCATAATGATACAACCAAAGTAGAAATAAAGACAGAAGTAAATGCAAAAACATTACCTAGACAAACCCTTTTTTAGATGTTATGGAATTTTACATATCTCTACTTGCCTTGTTGAGTCTGAAATTCATTGCACACTCCTTTGGTCATTTTTGCAATTCTCACCATAAATGGCTCTCAGCCATTATCTATCAAAAGCCCTGGTTCAAAAAAATATTTTGGCAAAAAATTCTGATACTAAACCTAAATCGATGCATACCAAATTTAACAAAAATATTTGCCCCATCAATTAATCAATGGATTGTGTTATTAAGGAAATTCTCCTGTTCTTTTAATGAAACACATATAGGGATGATATAAAACATCCCTGAGGTATTGTTGGGCAGTTTTGTTTTCTACTTCCTAGACTAGAGATGGAGAACAGACCTTGTCTGAATTATATAATGTATTTCTCCAAAAGTGAAGAAAACTAGTACCTGCCACCTCACTTTGGAATGTCCTGTGATATTTCTGAGCAGAAGTCTACCTATTATAGAGAAATGGCCTGAATGGAATAGGAAGAAGCAGAAAGTTACATCAGCTATTCATGAAAGTCATGGGAAGATAAGCAGATAAGCTTCTTTACAAGTGTTTTTGAGATTCATAGAACAGACACCTACCTATTACCTGTCTTGAACAAACAAGAGTCTCTAAGAAAGAGTTAGAAAATCTCTTACCCAGACGTAGGGAGAAAAGTACTCTGCTCTTGGGAGGAGAATATAAAAAAATTTACTTTGTGAGGAAGGGTGAGGAACTTTCATGGTTCCAGGATGTCATAAAAACAACACTCATAAAAATACAAGTATTGGCAATAGAACCTAGAAAACTTCTGCCAAGTCTAATTAAGGTAGTTTAAATAAAGTAGTTTCATTGCCATTTTGACTACGACCAAGGATGCTAAGGAACTCCATTCCTAAAGCCCAGATATACAACTCTTACTTGAAGATTGATATTGAACCCAGACATCAGAGAACATGCTGTGTCAAAGTAATAACATTCTTTTTACTGAAAGAAGAACAAAAGCATGCATTGCCCAGGCAAGTAAGGGCACTAAAATCTGAGGGAGAAGGCAAAATCAATGCGAAAATACTTCTGGCATGTCAGCTCCTTAGGACATGATAGCAGCAGCTCACTAACTATAAGACTTCAACGACAGTGGTATAATTATGTAATGATAGCACAAATCACCATGCATGCTCAATTACTAAGGGAATTGACTCAATACCACAATTAAATGCCCTTGTAAAAGAAAATGCATGGTCTCTTCCAGGCATAATTAATTATCTCGAGTTCTACTATTCTAAACACATTGTCTGGAATTCAACCAAAAATTGGGTCAAAAAGTAAATTTAAAAATATCAATTTTCAAGAAATAAAGTAATGAACCAAACCTGAATTAGAAATGTTTCAAATGTTGAAATAAGAGATTTTCAGATAGCTATGATTACTAGTACAAATCAGCTAGAGAAATGACTAGATGAAAATTTCAGCACAGAGATATAACTATATTGAAAAATAGATAGTCTATAAATTTACATTAAAAAGGTGAAGAATCATAGTAATACAGTAGCAAAGAAGAAGAATGCTTTTGATGGATTCATTAGTGGGTGAATATATAAAATTGATCACTGGTGAACTTAAGGATAGGTGGCTTTAAATTACCCAAACTGTAATGCAAAATAAGTTAAAAAATAGCAGAGCTTCCAAAAGTGTTAGGATAATATACAGTTGAATAAAATAATATACAGTTGAAAAACATAATATACAGTTGACTAACATATATGTCATTTGAGTCTTGGGACCAAAAAGGGAAAATAAAAATGTTGCGGGATTTGTGGCCTATAAATTGGGTTTGTGAGAAATAATAACAATGTCCTATAAATGGCAAAGAGATCCCACTTACAAGTTGTATCTAAACTTAAACATAATCTATGGGAAACAAGGAGAACAATAATGGGCTCACCTACAATGAACTCTAGACTTTCTAGCTTTTAAGTTTAAAATATATATATAAACTTAGAATAGCAGGTGTAAACTTTGAGGTGATTTCAGGAAGAAAAAAGAAACAAGCAAGAGACTAGAACTATGACTATACAGAATGCAATTTTCAAACTACTAGGCCAAAGAAACAAACCTCACTAACACCCAGAACAATATAAAATGACAATAAGGAAAAAATGACTATAAGGTCTCATTTTTAAGGGACGGACTGTCAAGAAATTCTCAAGGGGGCTGTAAGGATAATTTTAGGAGGTACTTCGTACAGTGCTCCTTGGGATCAGCAATGCTGGGGTTCACCAGCACCACCCTGTGGCAATCAAGATACCATACAGTGCTGGGTATCCAAGTTCAGACCTCCACATGCTCTATCTAGTCTTTTGAACTAGCACCTCAATCCTAAAATCGTATGTAGCAACTTTTATCTAAATTTGAATAATATAAACTCAACAATAAAAAGTCACAAAGTGGAAAGAAGCAAAATGCAGTCATCCACTTTTGAAGTAGAGACCTTCAAATTCAATAATCAATTGAGACTCCAAAGAAGAAGGTAGTCACATTTAAATCAGAAAAAAATATTTAAAAAGATGTGCTTACTAGATAGTACAATGGATAGGATGTTTGCATCACCAGCCCAGGATTGATTCCTGGCACTCTAAAATAGTCCCCCATGCCCCACCAAGAGTAATCCTGTGCATAGATCAGTAACTCAGCCCTGAACATCACCAGCTATGGCTCAAAATATAAACAGAAAAAACACAATAAAAGATAAAAGACAATCGGAGCCAGAATGGTGGCACTAGAGGTAAGGCATCTGCCTTGTAAACACTAGCCTAGGATGGACTACGGTTCGATCCCTTGGTGTACCATATGGTTCCCCCAAGGCAGGAGTGATTTCTGAGCTCATAGCTAGGAATAGCCCCTGAGCGTCAAACGGGTGTGCCCCCCAAAAAAGATAAAACTGGATAGAAATAAGAGTGTTTAAAACAGTTTCAAAAGAGATAAAGTGGGGGCCGGAGAGATAGCATGGAGGTAAAGCGTTTGCCTTTCATGCAGGAGGTCATCGGTTCGAATCCCAGCATCCCATATGGTCCCCCGAGCCTGCCAGGAGCAATTTCTGAGCCTGGAGCCAGGAATAACCCCTGAGCACTGCCGGGTGTGACCCAAAAACCAAAAAAAAAAAAGAGAGAGAGATAAAGTGTTTACAAATGAACACATACCTGTAAGTCACTAAGTATTAAAGAAAATAAAGTGTAAAAGGAAATTTAAAAATATGATGTTTGTAGAAAAAAAAAAAGAGCTGACATTTTCAAATTTTGATACAGCCCAAAGAATTTTTCAGGCTTAAGTCAACTCCTAACAAAATTTCAATAAAAGTATTCTAGAACTTAAACACTTAATGAGTAGAGTCATAAAACTTCCAGATCATTAAGTTCTTTCATTTTACATTCTACTATCATGCTAGAGTAATCTCGCACCATACACAGAAGTTAATTTACAACAGATTAAAGACCTCAATATTGAGCCATAATCTATGAAATAGATCTAGGTAAACATAGAAGGAACTCTTCAAGATGTGGACCTCAGAGTTACTTTAATGATTTTACCTCAATAGCAAAGAAAAGCAAAATTATAAAACTGGGACTACATCAAACTAAAAAGGGCCTTCATAGTGAAATAAACTAAGCCTAAATTTTTTCAAAGCCCTATTGAATGAGATAAAAGATTTTCACACCATGCATATATTAAAAGAACAAACTTCAAGATTATAATGCAATCATAAAACTGGGAAACAACAAAAATATCAAAATGAGTAGTGGAGATATAAACATTTTTCTGAAGAGATCATATAGATGGAAAGTGGACATATATAAATATGTTCATCATCACTTATTATCAAGGAACCTGAAAACAAAAATGACAACATGTTACCACACTCGAGTGATAATAGCATATACAAGAATAAGACAAGAAAAAAGAAGTTTGGCTAAGATATGGTGAAAAAGGAAGCCTCATTCACTGTTTCTCGTATCTCTGGTTTGTGGAAACAGTATGGAGAATTCACAAATAACTAAAACTAGAATTGCAATATTATCCAGTATTTCTACCTTACTTATCCCAGAATCTATCCTAGGAACAAAAAAGTCATCATATAAAAATATAATCATATGGAGCCTAAGAGATAGCACAGCACTAGGGTGTTTGCCTTGCATGCGGCCAAACCAAGAGGGACTCAGTTCAATTCCTGGCATCGCATATGATCTCCCTGCCTGCCAGGGCTGAGTGCAGAGCAAGGAGTAAGCTGAGTGCAACCGGTTGTGGCCCAAAACCCAATCAATCAATAAATAAAGTTTAAAAATAGTCATAAAATATATTTGCACATGTGATATTTATTTTCTTTTTTCTTTATTTAGAAATCTTGAATACATATATGATTGTGATTAGGTTTCAGTCATGTAAAGAACACCCCCTTCACCAGTGCAACAATTCCACTACCAATGTCCCAAATCTCCCTCCATCCCAACCCACCCCCACCTGTACTCCAGATAGGCTTTCGACTTCCCTCATTCATTCACATAATTATGGTAGTTCTCTCTGTAGTTATTTCAATAACTGCACTCACCACTCTTTGTGGTGAGCTTCATGAAGTGACCTGGAAGTTCCAGTCCTCCTCTCCTTGTCTCTGAGGATTGTTGCAAAAATGACTTTTATTCTTCTTAAAGCACATAGATGAGTGAGACTATTCTGCGTCTCTCTCTCTCCCCCTCTAACTTATTTCTCTCAACATGATAGATTCCATGTACATTCATGTATAGGAAAATTTCATGACTTCATCTCTCCTGACGGCTGCATAATATTTCATTGTGTATATGTACCACAGTTTCTTTAGCTATTCATCTATTGAAGGGCATCTTGGTTGTTTCCAGAGCCTGGCTATTGTGAATAGTGCTGCAATAAATATAGGCATGAAGAAGGGGCTTTTGTATTGTATTCTTGTGTTCTGAGTGTATATCCCTAGAAGTGGAAAAGCTGGGTCGAATAGGAGCTCAATTTCCAGATTTTGGAGGAATCTCCATATCGCTTTCCATAGAGGTTGGACAAGACCGCATTCCAACCAGCAGTGGATAAGAGTTCCTTTCTCTCCACATCCCCGCCAGCACTGATTGCTCACATTCTTTGTGATGTGCTACAATCTCTGTGGTGTGAGGTGGTATCTCATTGTTGTTTTGATTTGCATCTCCCTGATGATTAGTGACGAGGATCATTTTTTTATGTGCCTCTTGGCCATTTGTATTTCTTTTTTATCAAAGTGTCTGTTCTCCCAATTTTTTGATGGGATTAGATTTTTTTCTTGTAAAGTTCTGTCAGTGCCCTGTATATTTTAGATATTAGTCCCATATCTGATGGGTGTTGGGTGAATAATTTCTCCCACACGGTGGGTGGCTCTTGTATCCTTGGCACTATTCATTTTGAGGTGCAGAAGCTTCTCAGCTTAATGTATTCCCATCTGTTGATCTCTGCTTCCACTTGTTTGGAAAGTGCAGTTTCCTCCTTGAAGATGCCTTTAGTCTCAATGCCATGGAGTGTTTTACTGATGTGTTGTTCTATATACCTCATGGTATCAGGTCTGATATCAAGGTCTTTAATCCATTTGGATTTTACCTTTGTACATGATGTTAACTGGGGATCTATGCTCACTTTTTTGCAAGTGGCTAACCAGTTCTGCAGGACCACTTGTTGAAGAGGCTTTGCCTGCTCCACTTAGGATTTTTTGCTCCTTTGTCAAAAATTAGGTGATTGTATGACTGGGGAACATTATCTGAGAACTCAAGCCTATTTCACTGATCTGAGGGTCTGTCTTTATTCCAATACCATGCTGTTTTGATAACTATTGCTTTGTAATACAGTTTAAAGTTGGGGAAAGCAATGCCTTCCATTTTTCTTTTCCCTAAGAGTGCTATAGCTATTCGAGGGTGTTTATTGTTCCAGATAAATTTCATAATTGTTTGATCCACTTCTTTGAAGAATGTCATGGGTATTCTTAAGGGGATTTCATTAAATTTGCATAATGCTTTGGGGAATATTGCCATTTTAATTATGTTAATCCTGCCAATCCATGAGCAGGGTATGTGTTTCCATTTCCATGTGTCCTCTCTTATTTCTTGGAGCAGGGAATTACAGTTTTTTTTGTATAGGCTCTTCACGTATTTAGTCAAGTTGACTCCAAGGTATTTGAGTTTGTGTGCCTTCTTGAGGCCCATCTCTTTCCTATCATTATTGGTGTATAAAAAGGCCATTGATTTCTGTGTGTTAATTTTGTAGCCAGCCACCTTGCTATATGAGTCTATTGTTTCTAGAAGCTTTTTGGTAGAGTCTTTGGGGTTTTCTAAGAAGTGTATCATGTCATCTGCAAAGAATGAGAGCTTGACTTCTTCCTTTCCTATCTGGATTCCTTTGAAATCTTTTTCTTGCCTGATCGCTATGTTGAAGAGGAGTGGTGAGAGAGGACAGCCTTGTCTTGTAACAGAATTTAGAGAAAAGGCTTTCAGTTTTTCTCCATTGAGGATAATATTTGCCATTGACTTGTGTAGATGGCTTCAACTATATTAAGAAAGGTTCCTTTCATTCCCATCTTGCTGAGAGTTTTGATCAAGAATGGGTATTGGACCTTATCAAATGCTTTCTAACTGCATCTATTGATATGATCATGTGATTTTTATTTTTCTTGTTGTTGATGTTGTGTATGATGTTGATAGATTTATGGATGTTAAACCATCCTTCCATTCCTGGGATGAAACCTACTTGGTCGTAGTGTATGATTTAATTGATGATGCATTGGATCCTATTTGCCAGGATTTTGTTGAGGATCTTTGTGTCTGCATTCATCAGGGATATTGGTCTGTAATTTTTTTTTGGCAGCATCTCTGTCTGGTTTTGGTATCAAAGTGATATTGGCTTCACAAAAGCTGTTTGGGAGTGTTCCTGTTTTTTTCAATTTCATGGAAGAGCTTGGCTAGGATAGGTAGTAGCTCCTCTTGAAAGATTTGAAAGAATTCATTGTGAAATATATCTGGGCTTGGGCTTATCTTTTTGGGAAGATGTATGATTACAGTTTCAATTTCCTCAGCAGTGATGGGGATGTAGATATGCTACATCCTCCTTACTTAACTGTGGAAGATTAAAAGTGTCCAAGAATTTTTCCATTTCTTCTAGGATCTCCTGTTTAGTAGCATAAAGTTTCTCAAAGTAGTCTCTGATTACCCTTTGGATCTCTGCAATATCTGTCGTGATTTCCCCCTTTTCATTTCTAATACAGGTTATCAGATTTCTCTTTCTCACTTTCTTTGTGAGTTTTGCCAATGGTCTATCAATCTTGTTTATTCGTTCAAAGAACCAACTTCTGCTTTCTTTGATCTTTCGGATTGTTTTTTGGGTTTCCACTTCATTGAATTCTGCTTTCAGCTTTGTTATTTCTTTCTGTCTCCCTATTTTTGGTTCCTTTTCTTGGTCATTTTCTAATTTTATGAGCTGCTCATTAAGTTTTTCAGGTACGCCCCTTCTTCCTTCCTGATGTGTGCTTGTAGAGCTATAAATTTTCCTCTCAGGACCACTTTTGCTGTGTCCCATAGATTCTGGCAATTTGTTTCTTCATTGTCATTTGTTTCCAGAAAAGTTTTGATTTCCTCTTTGATTTCATCTGGGACCCACTGGTTGTTCAGTAGCAGGGTGTTTAATTTCCAATTGTTAAAGTTTTTCTTTTGTTTGCCTTTGTAGTTCACATCTAATTTCAGAGCCTTGTTGTCAGCAAAGGTAGCCTGCAAGATTTCTATCCTCTTAATTTTATGGAGGTATGTTTTATGTGTCAGCATGTAGTCTACCCTAGAGAATGACCCATGTACATTGGAGAAGAATGTGTATCCAGGTTTTATTGGGATGGAGTGTCCTATATATATCTACTAGTCCTCTTTATTCCATTACTCTTTTTAGGACTAATATGTTTTTGTTGGGATTCAGTCTGGTTGACCTATCAGGTGTTGATAGGGCCATGTTGAGGTCTCCCACAATTATTCTGTTGTTATTGATGTCTTCTTTCAGAGTTGTCAGTATTAGATAATTTGCTGGTCTCTCATTGGGTGCATATATGTTTAATAGTCTGATTTGTTCCTGTTGCACATATACCTTGATTAATACATAGTGTCCATCTTTGTCCCTTACCACTTTTCTGAGTATAAAGTTGTCGTCATCAGATATTAATATGGCCACCCCAGCTTTTTTAAGGGTGTTGTTTGCTTGGAAGATTTTTCTCCAGCCCTTGATTTTGAGTCTATGTTTGTTCTGACTATTCAGGTGTGTTTTTTGTAGGCAGCAGAAGGTTGGATTCATCTTTTTGACCCGTTTTGCCACTCTGTGTCTTTTAGTTGGTGAATTTAGTCCATTGACATTGAGGGAGATGATTGTCATAGGATTTAATGTCATCTTTGTAGATAAGTTTGCTGTGTTTGTTGGTCTCTCTTGTCTTAAAGTAGACCTGTCAGTTTTTCCTTTAAGGCTGGTTTTTCATCTGTGAAGTTTCTGAGCTGTTGTTTATCCATGAAGCTATGTATCCTTCCTTCAAACCTGAATGTGAGTCGGGCTGGGTGCAGTATTCTTTATGAGGTATTCATTTCATTCAGTCTTGTTACAATATCCCACCACTGTCTTCTGGCCTTGAGAGGTTTTTGTGACGTGTCTGCAGTAAGTCTTAGGGATGCTCCTTTGAATGTAATTTCCCTTTTTGATCTTGCTGCTTTCAGTATTCTATCTCTATCTGTGGGATTTGTCATTGTAACGAGAATGTGTCCTGGGATGTTTTTCTTTGGGTCTCTTTTAGCTGGTAATCTTTGGGCATGCAGGATTTGATTGCATGTAGTCTTTAACTCTGGGAGTATCTCTTTGATGATGTCTTTGACAGTTGATTCTTCCTGGAGATCTCTTACCTGGGCCTGATAGTTTATCCTAAGGTTCTTTTCCATTTTCTTCTGCTGTGTTGAGTTTTTCTGCATCTCATCTTCCAGTACTCTGATTCTCTCCTCAGCTGCTGTTACCCTGCTGTCAAGGCCATCCACTGAGGTTTTCATTTGAGTTACCGTGTTTTTCAGATCTGTTATTTCAGTTTGAAGTTTTCTGATTTCTGTCTTTGTGTTCTGTTCAGATAGATCTATGCTTTCTTTGAGTTCTACAAACATCTTCCATATTTCTATTTTAAGTTCCTTATCTGAGAGGTTAATCAGATAGTTGGAATTTTTTAGGTCATCCAAGCTATCATCTTCATTCTCTGTGCATGGTGTTTGCCTGTGCATTTTCCCCATTGTCACTCTAGTAGTGTGGTTTTTCCTGCGTGTTGTTGTGGGGTTTATTGGTTAGAAACAGTGTGCAGCTGCAAAGCAATACGGCGTGGCCATGCTCTTCTGGGGCCTCTAGGTGACAGTTTTTGGGGGTTCGCTTCCCAGGGCTTTGAGGAGAGCTTCAAGAATTCAGGAAATACAGAGAAGCACAGGACAAGGCTCCCTTCATTTCCTCAGTTTTCTCAGAAGAAGCACAGCAGGGCAGAGACTCCGCAGGTAGAGCAATCAGCACTCCACCTAGCAAGCCCCACAGCCAGCCATTTCTTACTTGTCGCTGGGCAGCTTCAGAATGCAGTTTTCGGGGGGTTCGCTTCCCAGGGCTCTGAGGAGAGCTTCAAGAATTCAGGAAAGACAGAGAAGCACAGGACAGGGCTCCTTTCAGTTCCTCTTCTAAGTGGTCTTGAGAAACTTACTCGACATATATTTCTTAGCTTTTTTAAAAAAAATATTTGAAGGGCCATGATTTAAAATACAGTTCATAATAGGGTTTCATGAATACAATATACAAATACCACACTCTTCATTAGATTATTTACTTTCCTTTACCATTTTCTCAGCTCCCTTTCTAATCAGCATTCCCTCTTGGTAAGCTCAGTTTTGTAAACCAGCTCTCAAGTTCTATTACCTTTGACTATTTGTTCCTCCTACACTATGTTTCATTACATTACACATATGAGAAAGTACATTCTGTAATTGTCCCTATTTTTCTGGCTGACTTCACTCACCCTGCCATTCTACAGTTCCATCCATACAGAGGCAAATTGTATGATATTTTTCTTCTTATATTTACTTAGCTTTTTAATATCTCAAATGAGAGTAATCATACCTACCTTAATGACTGTAGTTATATTCAAAACAGATAAATTAGGTAACAGTACTTCGCAATCCAACTGAGTTATCTTTCAAGTTCTACATGGTAATGACCGATATTAAACCATATTTATTAGCTTTTGTGAAGTCTGACCTGTAATGGGAACAAGGATAATAACCCCATGAGTAGAACATAGAATAATCATGTAATGGGTGATATACACCCACCACAAGAATTTATAACAATATCCACAGTCCAATAATAGTCTTTTACACAGTTGCCTGTAAGCAGAGCTTAGAGCTTCTAGTATCACAGCACTATGCCTTCAGTTTCTACTTTGTTCAATACTTAGCAGCTAATTGAAGATCAATTCATGTTCCTTTAACTGATTTTGTTTTTAACTCTACTCTTTTATCACTCATACAATTTTCTGTCTTTGCCTTTCTATCCTCTCAGTATTTTCCTCCCCTTTAAATCAACAAATATTTCTTTTCTACTAAGGCTCTCAGCAGTTTGGATAGACACCCATAACTAAGACAATAATTACATCTCCTCCTCTTCCAGTCTCCATGACCAATGTGTATGAGAGAGACAAAGACAGAGAGAAAGATATGTATCTCTGTTTCTCCTTCTCTATCTTCATCCCCTTCTTGCTTTACATTTCCTCATTTCTCTGTCTTTAATTTCTAATGTTATTCTCATGATTTTATTTTCTCTTTTTTCTCTCCCTACTTTTCTACCAATATGAATTTTCCCAGTCACTGCCTCCACTATTTATTTTGAAGCCTGAGTTGCTGGTCTCTTGTTTGCCATCTAACTCCCACCTAACCACCAAAGACAACTCTATTCCTTAAATAGGGACAGGAAACTCAACAGAAAGGTTTCCAGATCAAATTCATTCCCTGTGTCACCAGAGAGGTGACCCAGTTGTTCGTATCCTTTATGTGTGCAAGCCAGATTTTTCATGGAGCTAAGATTAAACCTCCCTGCAGCTTTTCATGAAAATTTGTTCCTAAATTTCTAGGCACTCTAGATAACTGTCAGGAATTTCTGGGAATATACTTGCTACTCCCACTCTTCTTGTTTCAAGTATACCTTGTTCAAGTTTCAGATACCCATTTGGAGTTTCCTGTGATGATATGCCTGCAATGTTCTTAAATTAATAAATTCTTATATTCAGTCAACGTTTTAAGGCCTACTTATCACTAGAATTTTTCCTATTAAAACTTGTTTAATGCTCAAAATAACAACATGATGCACAAATACTATCTTAATTTTACCAAAGAGGCACAAAAAGATAACATAACTACTCATAGTCCATAGTTAATAAGTGGTAAAAAAAAATCAGAAACTTTAAATCTCTTCCTTGCAGAGAATCTCCACTAATCCATTTCTATTTCATGGATACTTAAATTGAGCAAAAAACACATAGTTATTCTCTGTTATTGTTTTGTTGTTATTGTTATTTTTTGAAGGGGATTACAATATAAGATGCTTGCTCATTGTAGTTTTGATTAACATCTCTCTGATAATAAATACTGAACAGTTTTGCCTCTTTATAAAACTGTTTTTTCATATATTTTCCCATTTTAATGGTATTATTGTTTTTGTTGTTGAGATATTTATTACTTTATATATCTTGTATCTTAGTTATTTTTTTGATGCCTAGCATGCGAGCATTTATTTTTTTTTTTGTTTTCGGGACACACCCATTTGATGCTCAGGGGTTACTCCTTGATAAGCACTCAGAAATTGCCCCTGGCTTTGGGGAACCATATGGGACGCCGGGGATCGAACTGCAGTCCTTCCTTGGCTAGCACTTGCAAGGCAGACACCTTACCTCTAGCACCACCTCGCTGGCCCCAGCAAGCATTTTCTTCCACTCAGTAGATAACCTACAAATTTTAATCCATGTTTATTTTGCAATTAAAGACATTTTTAATTTGAGATTGTACCACTAATTTTTTTTCTTGCTATCTTTGCCAATATACTTAAAATATTAAATACACCTCTGAGGTACATATCCTGCAGAAATCTACCTATGTATTTCCTCAATGTATTATTATGAATTCTGGTCAAACAGAAGTAAGAATCTTTACTTCCTGCCTTTACTTTTGAAAAATTTCATATCACTGGTTCTTTCAAGTCTCTGTTTAGTTCTTTCTCATCAATCCAAATGGCTCTCACACAGAGCTCATCCAAAGCACTTACTGCTCTATAGGTGCTTCTTTATGCTAGTCTGATCATGATAAATAGCATCTATGTGCCATAACTCCCCAATGTTTAACTCCAGAGAGTATATCTCCCCTACATTATAGACTCTTCACTTCAACTACATATTGGTAACCTACACTATAAATATCTTAAAATGAACATGTCTTAAAGAGATTGAATATTTTCCATACATTCCAAGACCACTGTTAACTAATTTCACCTAGATAAAAGGAAATTATATTCTTCCCTTTTCTCAGGCTTTAGTGATCCTAAAACATAGTAATCGTAGTCCTGCCATATTTTTCTTCATATGAAGTAGACATATATTTTACTAACTTTCTTACTTTATCTCTGCCTCTATTCAATTAAATTTTAGCATAGATTATCTCTCTTAAACCCCTGTATAAAGTAGCAGAATCTCTCCCCAATACTCCAAGTGCATGTTATCCACTTAATATTATATATTAAGTTTCAAGTTAATTTATTTTGCTCATTTGTTCATGACCATCTCAGTTCTTTTTCATTTGTTTTTGTTTTGGGAGCACATCTGACTTGCTTAAAGGTTTCCCCTGGCTTTATGAGAGGAATTACTTCTAGCAGTGTTGGGATACTGGGGATTGAACCTGGGTAGGCCACATGCAAGGCAAAATCCCTACCTGCTGTACTATTGTTCAGGCCCTTATCTCAGATCTTACAATGTAAGCTCCATAAAAACAGGGACATTTTTAAAATATTTTTATTTAACCAACTTTATTATATACATGATTGTGTTTGGGTTTCAGTCATGTAAAGAACACCAACCATCACCAGTGCAACATTCCCATCACCAATGTCCCAAATCTCCTTCCTCCCCCACCCAACCCACACTTATACTCTAGACAGGCTTTCTATTTCCCTCATACATTCTCATTATTAGGATAGTTCAAAACGCAATTATTTCCCTAACTAAACTCATCCCTGTTTGTGGTGAGGTTCATGAGGTGAGCTCTACCTTCCAGCTCTTTTCTCTTTTTTGTCTGAAAGTTATTATTGCAAGAATGTCTTTCACTTTTCTTAAAACCCATAGATGAGTGAGACCATTCTGCGTCTTTCTCTCTCTTTCTCTGACTTATTTCACTCAGCATAATAGATTCCATGTACATCCATGTATAGGAAAATTTCATGACTTCATCTCTCCTGACAGCTGCATAATATTCCATTATGTATATGTACCACAGTTTCTTTAGCCATTCGTCTATTGAAGGGCATCTTGGTTGTTTCCAGAGTCTTGCTATGGTAAATAGTGCTGCAATGAATATAGGTGTAAGGAAGGGATTTTTGTATTGTATTTTTGTGTTCCTAGGGTATATTCCTAGGAGTGGTATAGGTGGGTCTTATGAGCTCGATTTCCAGTTTTTGGAGGAATCTCCATATTGCTTTCCATAAAAGCTGAACTAGATGGCATTCCCACCAGCAGTGGCCAAGAGTTCCTTTCTCTCCACATCCCCACCAAGACTGCTTTTTCTCATTCTTTGTGATATGTGCCAATCTCTGGGGTGTGAGGTGGTATCTCATAGTTGTTTTGATTTGCATCACCCTGATGATTAGTGATGTGGAGCATTTTTTCATGTGTCTTTTGGCCATTTGTATTTCTTCTTTGTCAAAGTGTCTGTCCATTTCTTCTCCCCAATTTTTGATGAGATTAGATGTAAAAACAGGGAAATTTTTATTTACTATTAGATCTAAGGAAACTATGAATGAATGTATAATGGTCATAATAGGTACTCAATGATTAATAATAAACTAAAAATATTAATGAAGCATACATAACATAAATTTTCTGCCTCTAATTGCTTATTCATGACTATTTCAGCAGCCTGATTGCACATAGAAATTTTACTCTAAAATTTTGTCGTAAATTTCATCTCAAAGGTTACTTTTCTATAAAGTTCTGTCAAACTACTCTCCTATGCAGGCATAATTAATTTTTCTTGCGTACCTCCTGTACTACCATAACCTTTACATTGAACTCTTTAAAATACTTGTTATTTGGGCCAGGAGAGATAGCACAGCGGCGTTTTCCTTGCAAGCAGCTGATCCAGGACCAAAGGTAGTTGGTTAGAATCCCAGTGTCCCATATGGTCCCCCGTGCCTGCCAGGAGCTATTTCTGAGCAGACAGCCAGGAGAAACCCCTGAGCACCACCGGGTGTGGCCCAAAAACAAAAACAAAAAAACAAAAACAAAAAAAACTTGTTATTTTTGCCTTAGGTTGAAGTTTTCTACACAATAGTCTCATTTTATGATGAACATTGAGATACTAAAATATCTAGTATTGTGCTGGGAACATTGTTAAATAGAATGGAAGGTTAAATGAATACTTATTATAAAGTAGAAAAATCTAAGGATAATTAGACTTGAAAATAGTAATGTTACCATAACTCAACAAATAGCCTCTAATTCTTCCCAGACATGGACATTGGCTGGTATACAGCTTTTGCCTGTAACATGTTTAGATATCTTTAGTGTTAACCTTCAGGTGGGTGAGTGGATGTTGATGCTAGGACAACAGAAATACTTTCTGTAATTTTGTCAAGGTGGTACACATAATACTGGGGGCCTCAGAGTTTTGAAGTTTACCTTTTTTACTAGACTGGAGGTTACTTCCTAATATAGAAAAATGCTAGTCTCTTCTGGCCTTAGGCTACATAGAAAATGTGGATAATGTCTCCTTAGTCACAATTGTAGCTATTCAGAGTCAGGAGACAATTACTTCTCACACTACATATATATGCAGTTTAGGAGATTTTGGGCATTGGTGATGGGAATGTTTTATTGGTGAAGAGGGGTGTTTTTTATGACTGAAACTCAACTACAATCATGTTTGTAATCAAAGTATTTAAAAAAAGATATTTAAAAAAAAGAAATGTAATGGCCTAAATGGGAGTTGGCTCAAACATCCTAAGTTGATTCCTTGGTATATGATATTTGGGGGCCTTAGTTTAAGAGAATAATATTTTAGATTTTTCTTTTTCTTCTAGTTCATTATTTATAAAAAAGGAATTCCACTAATTTTTGTACGTTATTGAATTATTTCTAGATCTTTGGTGAAGTCTTTAGCAATTTTGAAGTATAGTATCATGTCATATGTAAAGAGTGATAATTTAGCTTCTTTGTCTCTAATTTGATTCCCAATTGCTATGGTGAGTACTTTGAAAGGATGTTGAATTCGAGTGTTGAAAGGAGACTTGAGCATGATCACAGGAAAAAGGATTTTCAATTTTCACAATTGATATTGGCTGTGGGGATTTTGTAGATGGCTATTACTATCTTGAGGTATATTCCTTCTATTTCTATTTTTGCCTGATTGATCTGTCCAATGGTGAGAATGGAGTTTTGATCTCCAACAATCATAGTGATGTCAAAATTGTATTTTGTTATGTTTCTTTTTTTAAATATATTTTATTTTATTTAAACACCTTGATTACATACATGATTGTGTTTGGGTTTCATTTATGTAAAGAACACCAACCATCACCAGTGCAACATTCCTGTCACCAATGTCCCAAATCTCCCTCCTCCCCACCCAACCCCCGCCTGTACTCTAGACAGACTTTCTAATTCCTTCGTACATTCTCATTATTAGGATAGTACAATACATAGTTATTTCTCTAACTAAACTCATCCCTGTTTGTGGTGAGCTTCATGAGGTGAGCTGTAACTTCCAGCTCTTTTCTCTTTTGTGTCTAAAAGTTATTATTGCAAGAATGTCTTTCATTTTTTTTAAAACAAATAGATGAGTGAGACCATTCTGCATCTTTCTCTCTCTCTGACTTATTTCACTCAGCATAATAGATTCCATGTACACCCATGTATAGGAAAATTTCATGACTTCATCTCTCCTGACAGCTGCATAATATTCCATTGTGTATATATACCACAGTTTCTTCAGCCATACATCTCTTGAAGGGTATCTTGGCTGTTTCCAAAGTCTTGCTATGGAAAATAGTGCTGCAATAAATACAGGTGTAAGAAAGGGATTTTTGTATTGGATTTTTATGTTTTACGGTATATTCCTATGAGTGGTATAGCTGGGTTGTATGAGAGCTCGATTTCCAGTTTTTGGAGGAATCACCATATCGCTTTCCATAAAGGTTGAACTTGACGGCATTCCCACCAGCAGTGGATAAGAGTTCCTTTCTCTTCAGAATACCACCAACACTGCTTGTTCTCATTCTTTGTGATGTGCGCCAATCTCTGGGGTGTGAGGTGGTACCTCATAGTTGTTTTGATTTGCATCTCCCTGATGATTAGTGATGTGGAACAAATTTTCATGTGTCTTTTGGCCATTTGTATTTCTTCTTTGTCAAAGTATCTGTCCATTTCTTTTCCCCATTTTTTGATGGGATTAGATTTTTTTTCCTTGTAAATTTCTGTCAGTGCCTTTTATATTTTGGAGATTAGCCCCTTATCTGATGGGTATTGGGTGAATAGTTTCTCCCACTCAGTGGGTGGCTCTTGTATCCTGGGCGCTATTTCTTTTGAGGTGCAGGAGCTTCTCAGTTTAATATATTCCCATCTGTTAACCTCTGCTTTCACTTGCTTGGAGAGTGCAGTTTCCTCCTTGAAGATGCCTTTAGTATCAATGTTCTGGAGTGTTTTACCTACATGTTGTTCTATATATCTTACAGTTTGGGGTCTGATATCGAAGTCTTTCATCCACTTGGATTTAACCTTTGTACATGATGTTAGCTGGGGTCTAAAGTTCAATTTTTGCAAATGGCTAGCCAGTTGTGCCAACACCACATGTTGAAGAGGCTTTCTTTGCTCCATTTAGGATTTCTTGCTCCTTTATCAAAAATTAGGTGATTGTATGTCTGGGGAAACTTCTCTGAGTATTCAAGCTTATTCCACTGATCTGAGGGCCTGTCTTTATACTACTACCATGTTTTTTTGATAACTATTGCTTTGTAGTAAAGTTTAAAGTTGGGGAAAGTAATTCCTCCCATATTCTTTTCCCAATGATTGCTTTATTTATTCTAGGGTGTTATTTGTTCCAAATGAATTTCAAAAGTGTCTGATCCACTTCTTTGAAGAATGTCATGGGTATCTTTAGAGAGAACACATTAAAGTTGTACAATGTTTTGGGGAGTATTGCCATTTTAATTATGTTAATCCTGCCAATCCATGAGCAGGGTATGTGTTTCCATTTCCGCGTGTCCTCTCTTATTTCTTGGAGCAGAGTTTTATAGTTTTCTTTGTATAGGACCTTCACATTTTAGTCAAGTTGATTCCAAGATATTTGAGTTTGTGTGGCACTATTGTGAATGGGGTTATTTTCTTAATGTCTACTGCTTCCTTATTACTATTGGTGTATAGAAAGTCCATTGATTTTTGATTGTTAATTTTATAGCCTGCCACCTTGCTATATGAATCTGTTGTTTCTAGAAGCTTTTTCATAGACACTTTAGGGTTTTACAGGTAGAGTATCATGTCATCTGCAAACTGCGAGAGCTTGACTTCTTCCTTTCCTATCTGGATTCCCTTGATATCTTTTTCTTGCCTAATTGCTATAGCAAGTACTTCCAGTGCTTTGTTGAATAGGGGTGGTGAGAGAGGACAGCCTTGTCTTGTGCCAGAATTTATAGGAAAGGTTTTCAGTTTTTCTCCATTGATGACAATATTTGCCTCTGGCTTGTGGTAGATGGCCTTAACTATATTGAGAAAGGTTCCTTCCATTCCCATCTTGCTGAGTTTTTATCAAGAATGGGTGTTGGACCTTATCAAATGCTTTCTCTGCATCTATTGATATGATCATGTGACTTTTATTTTTCTTGTTGTTGATGTTGTGTATTATATTGATAGATTTATGAATGTTAAACCAGCCTTGTATTCCTGGGATGAAACCTACTTGATCGTAGTGGATGATCTTCTTAATGAGGCATTGAATTCTATATGCCAGGATTTTTTTGAGGATCTGTGCGTCTGTATTCATCAGCAATATTGGTCTGTAATTATTTTTTTGGTAGCATCTCTTTCTGGTTTAGGTATCAAGGTGATGTTGGCTTCATAAAAGCTATTTGGATGTGTTCCTATTTTTTCGATTTCATGAAAGAGTCTTGCCAGGATTGGTAGAAGTTCTTGAAAGGTTTGAAAGAATTCATTAGTAAATCCATCTGGGCCTGGACTTTGGTTTTTGGGCAGACATTTGATTACTGTCTTAATTTCCTCAATAGTGATGGGTGTGTTTAGATATGCTTCATCCTCTTCATTCAACGATGGAAGATTATAAGAGTCCAAAAATTTATCCATTTCTTCCAGGTTTTCATTTTTAGTGGCATAGAGTTTCTCAAAGTAGTTTCTGATTATCATTCAGATCTCTCCTGTATATGTAGTGATCTCTCCTTTTTAATTCCTTATACGTGTTATCAAGTTTCTCTCTCTTTCTTTGTTAGTTTTGCCAGTGGAATGGCCGTGTTCTGCTGGAGCCTCTTTTCAGCCCACTCCCAAGCGGTTCAGGTGACAGGCCAGGAGACAGACACACAGGCAGCACTCACAATATTTTCCCAGCCTGATGTCACAAACAGGGGACCTGACTTCTGCAAAGTACTGCTTATGGTCTGTTTTCACGTTATGAAGCAGTTTCTTGGTGTTCCTGCCCTTGAATGAGCCTCTAGAAGAGCAAGTTTTCTGGAGCCTCTTTTCGACCCACTCCCAAGGGGTTCAGGCGACAGGACAGCTTGTTATGTTTCTTAAAAGGTGCTTTATTTACCTGGCTATCCCTTCATTTGGTGCATATATTTTGACAAGAGTTAAGTCCTCATGACCAGTTAATCTATTAACCAGTATTTTATGTTCTTCTCTATCCTTTGAATATCCCCTTTAGTTTGAATGGTATTATGTTTAAATTCAGTATGGTTGTACCTGATTTTTTCTGTTAACCTTTATCCTATATAATTGTGTTCTAGCCATTGACTCTGGGCCTATATTTAGCATGGGATTTTAAGTGTGTATCCTGTAAGTTAGCAACAAAAATCTGGGTTTCATTTAATGAGCCATCCTGCTACTTTAATCATTTATGGGAAATTTCAGTCTATTAACATTTAGGGAAATTATAGACATGAAGTTATTTGTTGACATGTGTATATGTCATATTTGGTTGCTCGCACTATGCAGTATTGCCATTTTATATGTGACATTTCAGTCCCCTTACCAGATCTGGGTTAAATTCCAAATATGTCCTCAACTGCTATTTAAGAATATTTTTATCTGGAGATCAGTTTACAGGGACCACTCTTGGCAGAATCAGGGAACCATATGTGTTTCCAGCACCCAGTTTGTGCTGCTTGGTTTAAAGCTGTGAGTATATAGATTTGAAAAGAAAATGAAAATTTAATCAATTTAAATGACTGTTCTTTTATTATCTAAAATTCAACTACAAGCATTTTTGTAATCATGGTGCTTAAATAAATATAATAAAAATAAATACATGTGCAGTATGTGAATTTTCATGTTAGCAGCCCACTCAACATAAATCTTCTTTCTCTTTTTTTTTTTTTTTTTTTTTTTTTGGTTTTTGGGCCACACCCGGTGACGCTCAGGGGTTACTCCTAGCTATGCGCTCAGAAGTCGCTCCTGGCTTGGGGGACCATATGGGACACCGGGGGATTGAACCGCGGTCCGTCTCCTAGGCTAGCGCAGGTAAGGCAGGCACCTTACCTCCAGCGCCACCGCCCGGCCCCCTTCTTTCTCTTTTTATTAATAAATTTTAATTGCATCACTGTGAGTTAAGTTATGTAGTTGTTCATAACTTAATTTCAGTCATACAATGTCTCAACATGTATCCCTTTGTTAGTGCACATATTCCACCAACAATTTCCCCAGTTCCACTCCTGCCATGCACCAGCCTTGCCTCTATGGCAGACAATTTTCTTCTCTCTCTTCCTGAGTCACATAGGGGAGAACTGTGGTTAGTTGGGTCAGATGGATGGTGTGTGGAATAACTTTCCCACCTGGGAAATTAGGTTTAAGAGTTTTTCACTCCAGTAGTCCACCACAACTTAAAAGCCTCTGTCTGAACCTAGCTGTGCAGAATGGAGAGGGTAGAGTTCTGTGAATAGAATTTATACAAAGAAAGAATATCACTATCGCTTTCTAATGTCAACAAGTTCATTATTTTAAATAACATGTATATACTAGAGATGATCAAGTTATTATCCCCTACCCAAAACCTGTCTCTCATATCCAAACTAATATATATCCACCTCTATTCATATATACAAGAAATGTCAAATATAAACCCAAGTGTTAAGCTTAGTTCAAGGATGCTTCCCTGTTCTGGTAATTAAAATGTGTTACTGTAAAACATGGACTGAGCAAGAAAATTGAGTAGAAAGTAGTACTCTATTCATTTCCTTTCCAGCTACAAATTCTTTTAAATGTCAAGTATAAATTTCAAGTTTAAGATGTCCCACTTATAAGCTTCTCTAGCAATTTTTCTTCAAGCGTAAACTTTCTCCAGATAATTAATTTTGGTCTATTTTATTAAAATAAATAATAATTTGGGGCCGAGAAAGGTGGCACTAGAGGTAAGGTCTGCCTTGCAAGTGCTAGCATAGGATGGACCGCAGTTTGATCCCCCGGCGTCCCATATGGTCCCCCCAAGCCAGGAGTGATTTCTGAGCGCATAGCCAGGAGTAACCCCTGAGCGTCAAAAGGGTGTGACGCAAAAACAAAATAAATAAATAAATAAATAAATAATAATTTGAAGTCATCAATGAGTCTTGTTTTTTCCTAATATGTACATCTAATAAATAGGCAACATTTCTAGTCATTAGAAAAACCTATTGCCTCTACTTTCTTTTTTATCATGATGTTTTAATTATATTTTTTCTTTATTTAAGCACATGATTGCATACAAGATTATGGTTGGGATTTAGTCATAAAAAGAACACCCCTATTCACCAGTCCAACATTCCCACCACAAATGCCCCCTATATTCCTCATTGCCCATACACTGCCTGCATTCAAGACAGGCATTCTACTTCTCTCAATCACTAACATTGTCATGATAGTTAGTGTAGTCATCTCTCTAACTAAACTAACCACTCTATGTGGTGAGTTTCACATCTAGAGCCAGTCCGTCTAGCCCTCATCTCTGTTGTCTTTGAGCATTATTACCATAATGTCTTTTGTTTTTCTTGAAACTCATAAATGAGTGAAACTATTCTATGTCTATCTCGCTCCCTCTGATTTATTTCACTTACTATAACAGATTCCATGTACATGTATGTATAGGAAAATTTTATGACTTCAATTCTCCTGATGGCTGCATAATATTCCATTGTGTGTATGTACCACAGTTTCTTTAGCCATTCATCTGTTGAAGGGTATCTTGATTGGCTATTGTAAATAGCGCTTCAATGAATATAGGTGTGAGGAATGCATTTTTGTATTGTGTTCATGTTTTCCTAGGCTATATTTCTAGGAATAGTATAACTGGATCATATGGAAGCTCAATTTCCAGTTTTTTGAGGAATTTCCATATTGTTTTCCATAAAGGCTGGATGAGATGGCATTTCCACCAGCAGTAAATGAGAGCTTTTTTTCTATCCACATTCCTACCAGTACTTATTGTTCTTGTTCTTTGTTATGTGTTCCAATCTCTGTGATCTGAAATAGTATTTCACTGTTGTTTTGCCTTCCATCTCCCTGATGAATAGTGATGTGGAACATTTTTCATGTGCCTTTGGCCATTTGTATTTCTTCTTTAAGGAATTGTCTGTTTATTTCTTTTCCCCATTTTTTATGGGGTTAGATGTTTTTTTCTTGTTAAGTTCTGTCAATACCTTGTGTATTTTTGATATTAGCCCCTTATCTGAAGAGTATTTGATGAATAGTTTCTCCCATACTGTGGGTGGCTTTCATATCCTATACACTATTTCCTTTGAGCTGCAGAAACTTCTAAGCTTAATATATTCACTTCTGTTTATCTTTACTTCCACTTGTTTGGAGAGTGCTGTTTCCTCCTTGAAGATGCCTTTAGTTTCAATGTCATTGAGTGTTTTACCTATGTGTTGTTCTATTTACCTTATGGTTTCAGGCCTAATATCAATGTATTTAATCCATTTGTATTTGACCTTTGTGCATGGTGTTAGATGAAGGTCTGAGTTCGCTTTTTTTTTGCAAGTGGCTGACCAGTTGTGCCAACACCATTTGGCACATGATGGCTTTCCTTGCTCCATTTTTCATTTCTTGCCCCTTTATCAAAAATTGATTGTATATCTAGGGCACATTCTCTAAATATTCACTTCTGTTCCACTGATCTTAGGGACTGTCTTTATTCCAGTATTATGCTGTTTTAATGACTATAGCTTTGTAATACAATTTAAAGTTGGGGAAAGTGATGTTTTCCATATTCCTTTTCCCAAGAGTTGCTCTAGCTATTCGTGGGTGTTTCTTGTTTCAAAATAATTTCAGGAGTGTTTGATCCACTTCTTTGAAGAATGTCATGGGTATCTTTAGATAGATTGAATTAAATATATACAATGCATTGGGGAGTATTGAAATTTTAATGATGTTAATCCTAGTAATTCATGAACAGGGTATGTATCTACATTTTTGTGTGACTCTTTTATTTCTTTCTTTTTTGGTCACACTTCCTGATGCTGAGGTTTACTAATTGCTATGTGCACAGATATTGTTCCTGGATTAGGGGACTGTATGGGACACTGGGGGAATGGACCAAGGTCAGTCCAAGGTTAGTGTGTGCAAAGCAATAGCCCTACTGCTTGCACCACCTCTCTGGCCCCCTCATTTATTTCTTGAAGCAGGGTTTAGTAGTTTTCTTTACATAGGTTCTTCACCTCTTTAGTCAAGTTCATTCTAAGATATTTAAGTTTGTGTGACACTAATGTGAATGGGATTTTTTAGTCTTTTTTTGGGGGGGGGGCCATACCCGTTTGACGCTCAGGGGTTACTCCTGGCTATGAGCTCAGAAATTGCTCCTGGCTTGGAGGGGAACATATGAGATGCCGGGGTATTGAACCATGGTCCGTCCTATGCTAGTGCTTGCAAGGCAGACATCTTACCTCTAGCTCCACCTTCCTAGCCCCTGTGAATGGGATTTTTTAAATGTCTATTTCTTCTTTATCATTACTGGCCTATAAGAATGCCATTGATTTTTGCGTGTTAATTTTGTAACCTGACAATTTGCTATCTAAATCTATTGTTTCTAGAACCTTTTGGCAGAGTCCTTAGGGTTTTCTAAATATAGTATTATGTCATCTGCAAACAATGAGAGCTGACTTCTTCCTGTCCTATCTGGATGTGCTTGATAACTGTTTCTTGGCTAATCCCTAGGGCAAGATCTTCCAGCATTATGTTGAATAGGAGTGGAGAGAGAGCAGTCTTGTCTTGTACCAGATTTTAGAGTAAAAGCTTTTAGTTTATCTCCATTGAGAATATTAGTCATTGGCTTGCAATAGAGGGCCTTGACTATATTAAGAAAAGGTTATTCCCATCTTGATGAGAGGTGTTTTTATCAAGAATGTGTGTTGGAACTTATCAAATACTTTCTCTACATTGCTTGATATGATCATATGGTTTTTATTTTTATTTTTGTTGATATGGTGCATTATGCTGATTTATTTACATATGTTAAACTATCTTTGTATTCTCGCAATGAAACCGACCTTGTAATGGTGTATGACTTCTTGATGAGGCATTGGATCCTATTTGATAGAATTTTGTTGAGGATATTTGCATCTGTGTTCATCAAGGATATTGGTCTGTAATTTTCTTTTTTGCAGCATCTCTGGTTTTGATACTGACATGATGTTAGCTTCATAAAAACTATTTGGGAGTGTTCCTGATTTTTCAATTTCACAAAAGAGCCTGTAAAGAAAATGTTGAAAATCTTGAAATGGAGGGAGGGACTACAGAGCATGAAAACTAGCAAGACTTTGAAAAATCTGGCTCCCAGTGTGTGACACCAGGCGGGGAAAATCCACGAAAGTACACCGGCTCAGTGGGGCCCAACTGTGAAAAACTGTGAGTGTGACTTGTATATGTCTGTCTACAGTCCTCTTGCGTGAAACTCTTGCGAATGGGGCAAAAAGAGGCTCCAGAAAACTCACTCGCCCAGAGGCCATTTTCAGGGAGGGACTACAGAGCATGAAAACCGGCAAGACTTTGCAAAATCCGGCTCCCAGTGTGTGACACCAGGCGGGGAAAATCCACGAAAGTACACCGGCCCAGTGGGGCCCAACTGTGAAAAACTGTGAGTGTGACCTGTATATGTCTGTCTACTGTCGTCTTGCGTGAAACTCTTGCGAGTGGGGCAAAAAGAGGCTCCAGAAAACTCGCTCGCCCAGAGGCCATTTTCAGGGAGGGACTACAGAGCATGAAAACCGGCAAGACTTTGCAAAATCCGGCTCCCAGTGTGTGACACCAGGCGGGGAAAATCCACGAAAGTACACCGACCCAGTGGGGCCCGACTGTGAAAAACTGTGAGTGTGACCTGTATATGTCTGTCTACTGTCGTCTTGCGTGAAACTCTTGCGAGTGGGGCAAAAAGAGACTCCAGCAGAGCATGGCTGCTCCGCTTCGCTACGCGGCCGTGCACTCTTTCTAAGAAAAAAACACCATTGCAACAAGAAGGAAAAATTACACTAAGAATGGTGCTATATCACAGAAGCAAACATTTCTCTCCGGACTGTCTTCTCTGTTGCATGCTCGGGCCTAAGATTTGACCCAGTGTGAGGCTTCATCCACGGAGGACTCCCCTCCCTTAGAGGCAAGTCAGCCCATCCAGAAAGGGCGGAGCCAGAGAAGTGTGCTGCCTGCATCATATAGCCAATGAATACCACCACAACACGTTGAAAAACCCACAATACAAGTGTGACAATAGGGAAACAACGCAGGCCAGAATCAGACATAGAGAATGAAGATGACAATTCTGAGGACCAGATAATGACCAACCAACTAATCAACCTCTCAGATAAGGACTTCAGACTAGCAATATGGAAGATGCTCAAAGACCTCCAAGAAACCATGGATCGAGTTGAACAGAACACTAATAAGAACCAAGAAAATATGAAGACAGAAATCACAAAACTCCAAACTGAAATAACATGTCAACTAACAGGACTGAAAAAGTCAGTAAACGAAGTGAATGACAAAATGGATAAGCTCTGGGACAGGGTATCAGAAGCTGAGAATAGACTTGGTGCTGTGGAAGATGAGATACATAACAATTCCATACAGCAGGAGAGATTGGACAAAAAACTTAAAGCAAATGAGCAGACAATGGAAAAATTAGTCAAAGAATGGGAACAGAAGAAAATAGAAGTCTATGATAACATCAACAGAAACAACTTAAGAATCATTGGAGTCCCAGAGACCCAGGAAGAAAATTTCCAGGAAGAATCAACGGTCAAGAACATTATTAAAGAGAAACTTCCAGGGCTAAAGAATATATGTGATCAAATCCTGCATGCCCGAAGAGTACCAACCAAAAGAGACCCCAGAAAAACCACCCCAAGACACATCCTAGTCACAATGACAAATCGCACAGATAGAGACAGAATTCTGAAAACAGCAAGATCAAAAGGGGAAATCACGTTCAAGCAAGCTTCCCTGAGATTTACAGCAGACCTGTCACCAGAAACACTCAATGTCAGAAAGCAGTGGTGGGATATTGTGACAAGACTGAATGAAATGAATGCTTCACCCAGAATACTATACCCAGCAAAACTCACTTTCCGGTTTGACAGAAGAATACATGGCTTCACAGACAAAAAACAGCTCAGAAAATTCACAGACACAAAACCAGTCTTAAGAGAAAAACTGGAAGACCTAATCTAAGACAAGACTACCCAAAAGACACACCAAATTTCGAAATAAAGATGGCGTTAAATCCCAGGACAATTCTTTCTCTCAACGTCAATGGACGAAATGCACCAGTTAAGAGACACAGAGTGGCTAAATGGATCAAAAAACTCAATCCAACCTTCTGCTGCCTACAAGAAACGCACCTGAATAGTCAGAACAAACATAGACTCAAAATAAAAGGCTGGAGAAAAGTTATCCAAGCAAACAACACCCATAAAAAAGCTGGAGTGGCCATACTAATATCAGATAATGCAAACTTTATACTCAGGAATGTTGTAAGGGACAAAGATGGACATTTTATATTAATCAAGGGGTACGTAGAGCAGGAAGAATTCACTCTCCTAAACATATATGCACCGAATGAGGGGCCAGAAAAATATTTAATACAACTGTTGACAAATCTAAAAAATAATATCAACAACACAATAATTGTGGGAGACCTCAACACGGCTTTGTCAACACTGGATAGGTCAACCAGACTGAAACCCAACAAGAATATACTAGACGTGAGGAGAGAAATGGAAGAAAGAGGCCTAGTGTATATATATATAGGACACTCCATCCCCAGAAACCTGGATACGCATTCTTCTCCAATGTACATGGGACATTCTCCAGGATAGACTACATGCTGGCACATAAAACATACCTCCATAAGATCAAGAGGATAGAAATTTTGCAGACTACCTTCGCTGACCACAAGGCTCTGAAATTATTTGTGAACTCCAAGGAGACTCAAAAGAAACACTTTAACACCTGGAAGTTAAACAGCCTCATGCTCAATAACCAGTGGGTCCGAGATGAAATCAAGGAGGAAATCAAAAGGTTCCTGGAAACAAATGACAATAAAGACACAAACTATCAGAACTTATGGGACACAGCAAAAGCAGTACTGAGAGGAAAATTTATAGCTTTGCAAGCACACATCAGGAAGGAAGAAGGAGCTTACCTGAGTAGCTTAATGACACAGCTAATAGAACTAGAAAATGCTCAACAAAAGGACCCAAGAATAGGAAGACAGAAAGAAATAACAAAGCTGAGAGCAGAAATCAACGAAGTGGAAACCCAAAAAACAATCCGAAAGATCTACGAAAGCAGAAGTTGGTTCTTTGAAAAAATAAACAAGATTGATAGACCACTGGCAAACCTAACAAAGAAAGAGAGAGAGAGAAACATGACAACTCGTATCAGGAATGAAAAAGGAGAGATCACTACTGATATGGCAGAGATTCAAAGGGTAATCAGAAACTACTTTGAAAAACTCTATGCCACTAAAAATGAGAACCTGGAAGAAATGGAAAATTCTTGGACTCTTATAATCTTCCACTGTTGAAGGAAGAGGATGTAGCATATGTAAACACCCCCATCACCATTGATGAAATTAAAACAGTAATCAAATGTCTGCCGAAAAATAAAAGCCCAGGTCCAGATGGATTCACTAATGTATTCTATCAAACTTTCCAAGAGGAACTACTGCCAATCTTGGCAAGACTCTTTCATGAAATTGAACAAACAGAAACACTTCCAAATAGCTTTTATGAAGCCAACATCACCTTGATACCTAAACCAGACAGAGATACTACAAAAAAAGAAAATTACAGACCAATATCGCTGATGAATGCAGATGGAATGATCCTCAATAAAATCCTGGCAAATAGGATTCAATGCCTCGTTAAAAAGATCATCCACTACGATCAAGTAGTTTTCATCCCAGGAATGCAAGGCTGGTTTAACATCCGTAAATCTATCAACATAATACACAACATCAATAACAAGAAAAATAAAAACCACATGATCATATCAATAGATGCAGAGAAAGCATTTGATAAGGTCCAACACCCATTCTTGATCAAAACTCTCAGCAAGATGGGAATGGAGGGAACCTTTCTCAATATAGTGAAGGCCATCTACCACAAGCCAGTGGCAAATATTATCCTCAATGGAGAAAAACTAAAAGCCTTCCCTCTAAATTCTGGCACAAGACAAGGCTGTCCTCTCTCACCACTCCTATTCAACATAGCACTGGAAGTACTTGCTATAGTGATTAGGCAAGAAAAGGATATCAGGGGAATCCAGATAGGAAAGGAAGAAGTCAAGCTCTCACTGTTTGCAGATGACATGATACTCTACTTAGAAAACCCTAAAGACTCTATCAAAAAGCTTCTAGAAACAATAGACTCATATAGCAAGGTGGCAGGCTACAAAATTAACACACAAAAATCAATGGCCTTTCTATACACCAATAGTAATAAGGATGAAATGGACATTAAGAAAACAACCCCATTCACAATAGTGCCACACAAACTCAAATATCTTGGAATAAACTTGACTAAATATGTGAAGGACCTATACAAGGAAAACTATAAACTCTGCTCCAAGAAATAAGAGAGGACACACGGAAATGGAAATGCATACCCTGCTCATGGATTGGCAGGATTAACATCATCAAAATGGCAATACTCCCCAAGGAGAATACAGATTTAATGCCATCCCTCTAAATGTACCCATGACATTCTTCAAAGAAGTGGATCAGACACTTTTGAAATTCATTTGGAACAATAAACACCCTTGAATAGCTAAAGCAATCATTGGGAAAAAGAATATGGGAGGAATTACTTTCCCCAACTTTAAACTGTACTACAAAGCAACAGTTATCAAAACAGCATGGTATTGGAATAATGACAGGTCCTCAGATCAGTGGAATAGGCTTGAATACTCAGAAAATGTTTCCCAGACATACAATCACCTAATTTTTTATAAGGAGCAGGAAATCCTAAATGGAGCAGGGAAAGCCTCTTCAACAAGTGGTGTTCGCACAATTGGATAGCCACTAGCAAAAAATTGAACTTAGACCCCCAGCTAACATCATGTACGAAGGTAAAATCCAAATGGATTAAAGACCTCGATATCAGCCCCAAAACCATAAGATATATAGAACAGCACATAGGCAAGACACTCCAGGACATTACAGGCATCTTCAAGGAGGAAACTGCACTCTCCATGCAAGTGAAAGCAGAGATTAACAGATGGGAATATATTAAGCTGAGAAGCTTCTGCACCTCAAAGGAAATAGTGCCCAGGATACAAGAGCCACCCACTGAGTGGGAGAAACTATTCACCCAATACCCATCAGATAAGGGGCTAATCTCCAAAATATACAAGGCACTGACAGAACTTTACAAGAAAAAAACATCTAACCCCATCAAAAAATGGGGAGAAGAAATGGACAGACACTTTGACAAAGAAGAAATACACATGGACAAAAGACACATGAAAAAATGTTCCACATCACTAATCATCAGGGAGATGCAAATCAAAACAACGATGAGATACCACCTCACACCCCAGAGAATGGCACACATCACAAAGAATGAGAATAAACAGTGTTGGCGGGGACGTGGGGAGAAAGGAACTCTTATCCACTGCTGGTGGGAATGCCGTCTAGTTCAACCTTTATGGAAAGCAATATGGAGATTCCTCCAAAAACTGGAAATCGAGCTCCCATACGATCCAGCTATACCACTCTTAGGAATATACCCTAGGAACACAAAAATACAATACAAAAACCCCTTCCTTACACCTCTATTCATTGCAGCACTATTTACCATAGCAAGACTCTGGAAACAACCAAGATGCCCTTCAACAGACGAATGGCTAAAGAAACTGTGGTACATATACACAATGGAATATTATGCAGCTGTCAGGAGAGATGAAGTCATGAAATTTTTCTATACATTGATGTACACGGTATCTATTATGCTGAGTGAAATAAGTCAGAGAGAGAGAGAAAAACGCAGAATGGTCTCACTCATCTATGGGTTTTAAGAAAAATGAAAGACACCCTTGTAATAATAATTTTCAGACACAAAAGAGAAAAGAGCTGGAAGTTCCAGCTCACCTCAGGAAGCTCACCACAAATAGTGGTGAGTTTAGTTAGGGAAATAACTACATTTTGAACTGTCCTAATAACGAGAATATATGAGGAAAATGGAGAGCCTGTCTAGAGTACAGGCGAGGGTCGGGTGGGGAGGAGGGAGACTTGGGACATTGGTGATGGGAATGTTGCACTGGTGATGAGTGGTGTTCTTTACATGACTGAAACCCAAACACAATCATGTATGTAATTAAGGTGTTTAAATAAATTTAAAAAAAAAGAAAATCTTGAAATGTTGAAAGAATTCGTTAGTGAATTCATGAGGGTTTGGGCTTTTGTTTTGGGGAAGATTTTCGGCTACATTTTAATTTTCTCAGTAGTGATGGGGCTGTTTAGACATGATAGATCATCCTGGTTTAATCATGGAAGATTATAAGAGTTAAAGAATTTATCCATTTCTTCCAGATTCTCATTTTTGTGGCATAGAGTTTATCGAAGTAGTCTCTGATAAAGCTTTGAATCTCTCCAGTATCTGTAGTGATCTCCCCTTTTTCATTTCTAATCCAGTTTATAGAGTTTCTCTTTCTGTTTCTTTGTGAGTTTTGCTAGTGGTTTATCAATCTTGTTTATTTTTTCGAAAAACCAACTTTTGCTTTCGTTGATCTTTTACATTGTTTTTATTGATTTCCATTTCATTGATTTCTGCTCTAAGCTTTGTTATTTCCTTCTGTTTACCTATTTTTGGGTTTTTTTGTCGATAATTTTCTAATTTTATAAGTTGAATCATTAAATTCTTAAATATAGGCCCCTTCTTCCTTTCTGATGTGTGCTTGAAAAGTAATAAATTTTACCCAGTACTGCTTTTGCTGTGTCCCATAAATTCTGGTAATTTGTATCTTCATTGTCATTTATTTCCAGGAATGTTTTATTTCCTCCTTGATTTTATCCCTGATCCACTTGTTGTTCAGTAGTGAGCTGTTTAATTTCCAATTGTTGAAGTTTTTCTTCTGTACCCCTTTATGGTTCACTTCTAATTTTAGTGCACTTTTATCTGAGAAGTTTTTCTTCATGATATCTATCATCTTGATTTTATGGAGACATGTTTTATGGGCCAGCCTGTGGTCTTTCCTGGAGAATGACCATGTGCATTGGAATAGAATGTGTATCCAGTTTTCTGGAGGAGGGGTACTATATATATAGTATATATGTATGAATATATGAATTTTCACTTTCTTCCATTTTTCTTTTCAGAGCTAGTCAACAATTGTATTAAATATTTTGCTGGTCCCTCATTGGGTGCATATATGTTTAGGAGTGTGATTTCTTTCTGTTGTAATATACCTTGATTAGTACAAAATGTTCTTTTTTGTTCCTTACAACTTTGTTGAGTCTAAAGTTTGTGTCATCAGATACAATATGACCACTCCAGTTTTTTTTTTCAGGGAACTGTTTGCTTGGATGTTTTTCTTTTAACCTTTAATTTTGAGTCTATTTTTGTTCTGGCTCTTTAGATGTGTTTCTTGTAGGCAGCAGAATATTGGAATTCTGCATTTTGATCCAATTTGCCACTCTGTGTCTCTTAGCTGGTGCATTTAGTTCATTGACGTTGAGAGAGATCATTGTAATGGGGTTTAGTGTCATCTTTGTGTAGAAGTTTGGTTTGCCTGTTGGTCTTTCTTGTCTTAAAGTAGACCTTTCAGTTTTTCTTTTAAGGCTGATTTTTTTTATTAAGGCTGATTTTGAGTCTGTAAAGTTTCTGAGCTGTTGTTCATCTGTGAAGCTATGTATACTTTCTTCAAACCTGAAATTGAGTCTGCTGGATGCAGTATTCTAGGTGAAGCATTTATTTCATTTAGTTTTGTCACTATATCCCACTACTGCCTTCTGGCCTTTAGGGTTTCTTGTGACAGGTACACTATAAATCTTAAGGATGCTCCTTTGAATGTAATTTCTCTTTTTGATCTTGCTGCTTTCAGTATTCTATCCCTACCTGTGGGATTCATCATTGTGACTAAGATGTGTCTTGGGGTGTTTTATTTGGGGTCTCTCCTAGCTGTTACTCTGCTAGCATGCATAATTTGGCTGCATGCAGTAGTTAGAGCTGGGAATTTCTCTGCAATGATGTCCTTGACATTAATTCTTCCTGAGTATTTTCTTCCTACTTCTCTAGGACTCCAATGACTCTTATGTTGTTTCTGTTGAGTTTATTGATGACTTCTATTTTTATCTGTTCACATTCTTTGAGTATTTTTCCATTTTCTGATCATTTGCTTTAAGGCTATTTTTCAATCTCTTCTGTTGTATGGAGTTTTTGTGCACCTCATCCTCTAGCTCACTGATTCTGTCCTCATCTGTTGTTACTCTGTTGGAGAGGTTTTGTCTTGAGGTTTTCATTTTGTCTACTGAGTTTTTCAGACCTGTTATTTCAGTTTGGAGTTTTCTGATTTCTATCTTTATATCCTCTTGATTCTTATTTGTGCTGCATTTAATTTGATCTATACTTTCTTTTTGTTCAATGAACATCCTCCATATTTCTTCCTAAACTCCTTATCTAAAAGGCTAATTAGGTGATTAGGTCTTCTTCAGTCATCAGTGCTGTCATCTTCATTTTCTGTGCATGGAGTTAGCCTGTGTTGTTTACCATTGTCTCTCCTGTAGTGTGGATTTTTCCTACTCGCAATGGTGGAGTTCATTGGCTAGAAGATAAGCATGGCTGCAAACCTCTGGCACCACCCTTTGTGGGCAGGGACAGCCTACCTTGATGGGATTAAGTTTGCTGGGGTCTTCCTTTGCAACCTGAAGCAGAAATTTTTGAAGCCAAGTCTATTGTCTCTAATTTCAACAGATTTTCAGTATTCAATCACCTGTACTTATGTTTTTGCCTAGTTACAGTCTTCTCTCAGTTGGAGTATTTAAAAGGCATCTAACTGATCTCTGTTTCTATTTCTGCCTCCTTTTCTATCCAAATGATCTTTAAAACTGTAAGTAGATAGAATTCTTTGGTTCAGAACACATCTTTGAATAGAAATATTTTGACTATTTTGAATAATACTACTATGTTTGAGTTTCCACTTCCATTTCTTTTGGAATTATATTTAGGTGTGGAACTGCTATGTGTTATTCTCAGTGACTGGATCTGAATTTCAAGTAACGCATTCATATAATAATCTCAAAAGCCCTCTATAAATGTTTGGAAGATAATTATATAAATACAAATTCAATAGAATACACAGGCTTCTCAAACATTTATATAAATAAATGTATTAAAATATCTTTTCTACTTCATCAACTACAACAGTAACAGTATTAACAACAACAGCAACCACAAAGTGAATTATACCTGGCAAGTTTGAGGAATATCAAGAATGTCAGCATAGCTAAGGCAAAGTAAGACTGGAGCACTAAGATATAATTGGTCAGGTCATAGAGGGCTTTTTATTATATATAATTTTTATTTTGACCATATTGCTTTACATATCTTTCACGGTAGTATTTTAGGTACATATTAACATTGAATGAGGGGAATTTTCATCACCAAATTTGTCCTCCCCCTGTTCCCATCCTGCATCCCATTTTCACCACCCTCACCCCCAGGTTACTAGAGTAGGTGGCCCCTCTGTGTCTAGCTTACTACATAGTGATCATACATTCGTTTGGTCTTGGTATCCTCCCTTATTTCCATAGAGGGCTTTTAAGATTAAATCTCCTGAGTCAATAATGATCCATTAAAACTTTTGTATTTACAAGGTTGGAGCTATAATACACTAGGAAAGACATTTACCTTGGTTGTGTTCAACTCGGGCTCAATCTCTGACATCCCATATGATATACCACACGCTACCAGGAATGACCATGCATCAGGAGCAACCCCTAAACACTGCTAGGTGTGGCCCCCAAACCAAAATTTTGCACTTGGTATGTCCTGTACTTTGAACACTTACCCACAAATATTTTTCTGTGATACTCCTTTATTATTCTATATTTCCCCAAAAAATATCACTTTCTCTCTACCAAAAATAATGATCTTAGTTTCACTTACTCAATTTCCATGTTACCCTGTTTGCATCTATCCTTGAAACCTCAGGATGATGAAACAACATACCACATATTGAGTAGATTGAATAAGATTAATTTATTTTTATAATTCTAAATTGTAGATATTTGAAGTCAGGGACAGTTTTATTTCTGCTGCTGTGAGCCATGTATGGTTTACTGCTTCCACTATATCTTTTAATATATATATATATATATATATATATATATATATATATATATATATATATATATATATCCAAATTCCTTCTTTCAACTATACTTGTTATACAAGTTTAGGGTCCCAGTCTGATAGCTTTTTAATTTATTTACTTCTTTGAAACACATATCATCAAATGCAGCCATATCCTAAGGCAATATGACTTGATTATTCAACCTATATTGTAGAGAGGGAAACATAATAAATGCTTTATTTTTTCTTATAAATGAATATTTTGAACACACTGTGTATTTAATTTCATGCTAACTTTTTGTTTATTGTCCTTATTATCCTCTGCAACAAAAGTTCAATTAAGCCAGTAACATCCATTTGATTAAAAAACATAGCCCAAGTGCCAAAAAAAAATTACAAGACGTACAATAATACATGTTGTAGGAATATTTCCTTCACCCAACTGAAGACTAGAACTTTTCAGAGAATGAAAGCTCTTTATCATCAATCAGGCATTTGATCATGACAGGAACCACATCTCCCAATTAGACTGCGATTTTTTTCTCATTATGTACTGAGGATACTGTATTTTGTTTATATGAAATCACTGTTTCGAGTTCAATGTTAAAATAAAAAATTCGTGTGTCATGAATAAATTGTCTTTAGTGCAAGTCATGTTAACAAACTATATTTTTCTAGTACAGCTATCTACCTCTTATCTTTGAAACTGGGCTTTTGAGGTTAATTTGATTCATTTAACTCTTATCAATATAAATAATGCTGAGTATAATATTATGGTTCATAAGGAATGTGTTGGGCTTAACAGAACAATAAATGAGCCGTTTGGTCCTTAATCAATTTGGAAACTATCCATCTAATATGAGGAAGAAAATGTCTATTGGTGATGGTTTGGTTGTTGGAAATTGTATGACTGAAACTCAATTATAGACCACTCTGTAACTGTGAATCACATCATGAATCAAAGAAAATTTATTTTTAAAATAGAAGAAAATTGGGTAAAGTCTACCATATGATGGCTACACTTACCAATCATTCAAATTAAAATTCTACTTTAGCACTTACTTTTTTCATCTCTTATACCCCATAAATTAACTAGTCTTATTATATTCTGTTTATTGTAATTCCTAAGTATCCCTCTTGTCAGATGTACACTCAACTCTTCTATTTCCTTAACATAGATATAACTAAAACTGCTATAATAACTTATAATGTAGTGTGCCTATCTATGCCTTAATAAATTTTGAACCCAGAGTCACACATTCTGGGAAATAATGTACTGAATTGATATTATTCATGTCTGAATAACTTTCTCAAGGTAGCAATAAAAGTCACAAAATAGAAATCAAAGAATCAAAAACCAGTTACTTGAAGAAATTGATAGATGGACAAATCAACCAACTCAAAGAGTAACTTTTTCAGAAGATGAGAGAATTCATACAAATGAAATTAATGGAAATATAAAACGTCTTAGCAAGCCAAAATAGCAGTATTACACAGTAGGAGAATCATATTGAAGAACTTGAAAAACTACAAACCAAAATTAACAAACCAATAATGAAATAAAAGGTAAAGCATTGGAAGAAAAATTTAGATATTTAATGACCAAAGGCAAAAGAAATAATCTACAGATTGTAGGAATACAAGAAGGGGAGGAAATGGGGAAAGGGGAAGAACAAGTGATCAGGGAAATAATAGCAAAAAACTTTCCCACCCTCTGGAAAGAGGCGCCAGGGCAAATCCAGGAGGTAAAAAGAGTTCCTAATAAAATAGACCCTAATAAACCAACACCAAGACATATAGTAATCTGAATGGCAAAACAAAACAAATAAACAAAAAAAAAAGAGAAAATAAACTCTTTAAAGGAATAAGGTAGAATTCCTCAAGTACAAAAGAAGAAACATAAGAATCAAACCAGATCTCCCATTTGAAACAATCCAAGCAAGAAGACAGTGGAATGACATATTTAAATGACTCAATGAAAGAAACTTCCAACCTAGAGTCCACTACCTGGCAAAACTCTCATTCATCTGGGAGAAAGGACTGAAAACAGTCTCAGACAAAAATGAACTCGCATTATTTGTGCAAACAAAACTGATTATATATGATCTACTCAGAGATGAATTACACAATACAAACCCCCATAGTAACAACAACCACCTGACATTACAATACAATTGCACAACAATCAATAATCTCCTTAAATGTTAATGGACTAAACTCCCCCATTAAAAGACACATAATAGAGGGTTGGATCAGAAAACAAAAACCGGATTTCTGCTGCCTACAAGAAACACATCTAGTGTACATAACGGACATAGGTTTAGAATAAAAAGATAAAAATCAATTGTTCAAGACAATGAAAAACAAAAAAAGCTGGGACAGCCATTCTTATATCAGACCAAATTGCATTCAACCTCAAGAAAGTGAGCAGAGACAAAGAGAATCACTACATACTGATCAGAGGAACACTATACTAAGAAGTACTAACTCTGGTCAGCATTTATGCACCAACTATAGAGCCAGCAAAAAATAAGGCATTGGCTCACAAATCTGGAGAAATATATGAAAGGAATTATGAAAGAAGTAGGAGATATCAATACTCCAATATCACCACTGGACAGATCCACCAGACAGAAAACTAGAAAAGAAATAAGAGCCCTAAAAGAGAAATTAGAAGAACTAGGACTAATGTACTTATATAGGGCCCTCCACCCCCAGAAAGTAGAATAAACATTCTTCTCAATTGCAAATGTAACCTTCTATAGAATAGATCATGCCTTGGGATATAAATCTAACTTGTACAAAGTCACAAGTATAAGAATTATTAGAAGCACCATATCAGATCACTATGCAACATAGATTAAGATTGGCTGTAAAAAGAAGCTATGGAGAAATTCCAATACCTGAAGATTAAACAACATGCTGCTCAACAACAGATGGATCAAAGAGAAACTCAAGTAAGAAATAAAAAGATTTCTTGAGACAACCGATAATGAAGAGACAACATGTCAAAATCTGTGGGACACAGCAAAAGCAGTGATTAGGGGGAAACTCTACAGACCTATGTCAGGAAAGAGGAAAATGACAAAAACAACCATTTAAAGGGTCTGTTTAAGGACCTGGAAAAACAGCATCAAAGAACCCCAATCACAACCAGAAGACAAGAAATAATAAAAACCAGAGCAGAAATAAACATAGAAACTAAGAAAACAATACAAAATATCAATGAAGCCAAATCATGCAATATCAATGAAATATCATGAAATATCAATGAGTTGGCTTTTAGAAAGAATAAACAAGATTGACAAAACACTGGCAAGACTAACTGAAAAAAGGGCAACACCCAAATATATAGGATCACAAATTAAAGGGGAGAGATTAGAAAATAATCCCAAGAAATCCAACACATCATGAGGACTTATATGAACAACTATATTCAGTCAGTTAGAAAACCTAAAAGAAACCGACACATTTCTGGAAAAATATCATCTTCTGAGCCTGTATAAGGAAAATGTATACAGCCTAAACAGTTCAATCATTTCTGAGGAAATTAATTCAATATGTAAGAAACTCCCCAAGAACAAAAGTCCAGGTCCAGATGGTTTTACAGGTGAACATTCTGAGAAAAATTACTACCACTGATCCACAGGCTCTTCCAAAGCATTGAAAAAACAAGAATCCTTCCTAGTTCCTTTTATGAGGCTAATATCATACTCATTCCAAAGATGGCAAAGACACTGCCATGAAAGAAACTACAGACCAATATTACTAATGAACAAAAATGAAAAAATCCTAAACAAAATCTTAGCAAACCAGATCCAGCCCTACATCAAAAAGATTATACACTATGACCAAGAGTTTTTTATCCCAGGGATGAAAGGATGGTTCAACATATGCAAATCAATCATCACACACTACATCAACAACAAGCAAAACAAAAATCACATGATTATATCAATCAATGCAAAGAAGGCATTTGACAAAAATCTAACATCCATTCATGATGAAAACACAGCAAAATAGCAGTGGAAGGAACCTTCCTCAAGATAGTTACAGCTATCTATATAATGACCACAGCCAACATTATCCTTAATGATGAAAAACTGAAAGCATTTCCACTAATGTCAGAAACTATACAATGCTGTGCACTCTCTCCACTCTTATTCAGTATAGTTTTATAACTCCTAGCAATAGCTATCAGACAAGAGAAAAGAATCAAAGGAATCCAAATAGGTAAAGAGGAAGTTATACTATCTCTTTTTGCATATAATATGATTATATACATTGAAAAAACTAAAGAGTTAGCAGTAAAACTTCTAGAAGCAAGTAACCAATACAGCAAATTGTCCGGCTACAAAGCCAATACACAAAAAACAGTAGTGTTCCTCTATAAAAATAACGAAGAAGAGGAGAGAGAGATTAAGAAGGCAATCCCATTTAAAATACTATCCAAAAAATCAAGTACCTGGGTATCAATCTTACAAAAGAAGTGAAGGACCAATACCATGAAAACTTCAAAAAACTTCAGAAAGAAATTGAGGAGGACCTAAAAATGGAATAACTTCCCATGCTCATGGGTAGGTAGAATCGCCTTCATCAAAATGACGATCTGACCTAAACTTCTATATAGATTCAATGCAATCCCTATCCAAATTCAGACATCATTTTAAGGCCTTAGAACAATCCTTTATAAAAATTTATCTGGAACCACAAAGACCCAAGGTTAGCCAAACACATGCTGAAAAACAAGAAGCTGGGTGGCATCTCTTTACCTAACTTGAAACTTTATTATAAAGCCATAGTAATCCAAACAGCATGGTATTGTAACAAAGATAGAATCTCTGACCAGTGTGTTAGAACAGAATATCCAGAGATAAATCCTCAAATATACAGTCAACTAATATTTGACAAAAGAGCCAAGAACTTGAAATAGAACAGACAGTCTCTTTAACAAATGGTGTTGGAACAACTGGATAATCACCTGTAAGTAATTAAAAATTGATCCATACCTAACACCTTACATAAAAGTCAACTCAAAATGAATTAAAGGCCTTGAACTCAGACCCAAATCTATAAAGTTTATTGAGGGAAAAATAGGCAGTACACTCCAAGACCTATATATCAGAAACATCTTTGACAATAGAATGCCAATGGCAAGAACTTTAGCATCAAACCTAAATAAATGGGACTACATCAAACTAAAAAGTTTCTACATGGCGAAAGAAATCCTAGTTAATACTAGAAGACAGTTAATGAAATGTGAAAAAATTTTGCATTCAACACATCAGATATAGAGCTGATATCTAGAATATGCAAAGCACTCAGAAAGGTGAGCTCTAAAAATATCTAATAATGCCATAAGAAAAATGGGGAGAAGAAATTAATAGACACTTCTCTGAGGAAGATTGAAAGATGGCCAATAGACACATGAAAATATGCTCACCTTCACTCATCATTAGGGAAATCCAAATCAATACAACAATGAGTTATCACCTTACACCTGTGAGGATGGCACACATCAAAAATAATGGGACCATTCTCTATTGGCAGGGATGCGGTAAGAGAGAACTCTCACCACTGCTGGTAGTAATGCTGCCCGGTCCAACCCCTACTGAAATTGTGTGGAGAGTTCTCAGTAAATTCAGAATTTAGCTGCCATTTGACCTAGCAATTGCTCTCCTTGGTATCTATCCCCAAATCAAAAGGACATTCATCCCAAAGTATGTGTGCACTCCACTATTTATTGCAGCACTCATTACAAGATTTGGAACCAACCTCGATGTCCAAAAACAGATGAGTGGATTACGAAGATGTGGTATTTAAACATAATGGAATACTACATAGCAGTTAGAACTGATACAATCATGAATTTTTCAGCAACATAGATGGATCTACAAAATATTATGTTAACTACAGAATGATAGCACTTTTCTGAGGAACTTATACTATACACCATATATATATATATATATATATATATATATATATATATATATATATATATATATATATATATATATATAATCCATGAACAAATACAAAGTTTTAATGAGGTAGAAACTCCAAGCAGTGTAGTTGTCAGCATTTACTGGGGAGAGAAGTTTAAAACAAGTGGAAGAGGAATAACACAAAGCTTTGGCTATACATTATACCATAAGGAATCAGAAACAACTGTTTAGAGTGAACAAGTATGTAATCAGCCTTTTACGACAAAGGCCTATAATACTATTTTAGGAAGTTTATACACAGATACAGGTGAAGAATATGATTGAAAGCCAGAGATTTCTGTGACATCATTTCTTAACAATATGTTTTAATGCCTTAATCTTACTAGGTGTAAAATAACCTCTTAGCTTCTCTATCCACAGGGATTCTTTGATACAAAGGGTGGACACCCTAATTTTACACCCTAGTGCTCAGTCATACTAGATACCATATTCAGTTTGCATTATGAAAATGTCTTGATAAAACACTTCTATATACCCTTTTCCTCTGGTTTATGTCTTCTATTAGGACCTGAAGCATATGACCATTTAGACCACTGAAACAGTCAACTGGAAACCATGGACTTACGTTACAGGACCTAATTATTTAATGTTTTGGCAAATTAACATTTCCTTTCTCTCCCTTCCTCTCTCTTCTCCCTACTTCTTTTCTTCTCCCCTTTCTTCTTCTTCTTCTTCTTCTTCTTCTTCTTCTTCTTCTTCTTCTTCTTCTTCTTCTTCTTCCTCCTCCTCCTCCTCCTCCTTCTTCTTCTTCCTCCTCCTCCTCCTTCTTCTTCTTCTTCCTCCTCCTCTTCTTTCTCCTCCTCCTCCTCCTTCTTCTCCGTCTCCTTCTCCTTCTCCTTCTTCTTTCTTCTTCTTCTTCCTCCTCCTCATCATCAATTTAATCTATGTCAAATATAACCCACACTGTTAGTTTCTCTTTAGTAAAATAACCTAGATACATAAGATGCAGCAACAATACTACATAGGGTAGCCATCTACATAGGTAGGCCTCATTAACACATTGTTTAGTACTTAAGACATTAAACCTATGTGTATCCTAAACTGCTCCAGCCATTATCTAACCCTAAAACATTCATTTAGCAATATGCAACCCCATCACTGATGAAATGTCTAAAAATGGGGAAATCATCCCAACTCTGATGCACCAACCCAATCTCTTATTTGATTTATTTAATTTTTTAAATTTATATTCACTATATTTACCCTTTTATTCTTTTTCTCTTCTCTCTTTTTTTCTATCCCTTCCTCTGTCTTAAGCTATGCATATGCTAATTATTTATTTAAATTCAATCAGTACTTAAGAGATTAGACCCATCCTATTAGAGTCAGAACTCTAACAACACCTTAAGAATAGATCACAGGGCCAGAGAGATAACATGGAGGTAAGGCGTCCGCCCACCCACGAACGGTCCGCCCCGCCCCCGCAGCGTTTCCCCTGGCTTCCAAACTGTAGGGAGGCTCCACCCACCCATGCGGCCAGCGCGAACGGTCCGCCCCGCCCCCGCAGCGTTTCTCTGGCCTCCAGAGGCTAGGGAGGCTCCGCCCACACACGCGGCCCGCGCGAAAGGTCCGCCCCGCCCCCGCAGCGTTTCTCTGGCCTCCAGAGGCTAGGGAGGCTCCACCCACACACGCGGCCCGCATGAACGGTCCGCCCCGCCCCCGCAGCGTTTCTCTGGCCTCCAGAGGCTAGGGAGGCTCCGCCCACCCACGTGGCCCACGCAAACGGTCTGCCCCGCCCCCGCAGCGTTTCTCTGGCCTCCAGAGGCTAGGGAGGCTCCGCCCACACACGCGGCCCGCGCGAACGGTCTGCCCCGTCCCCGCAGCGTTTCTCTGGCCTCCAGAGGCTAGGGAGGCTCCACCCACACACGCGGCCCACACGAACGGTCCGCCCCGCCCCCGCAGCGTTTCTCTGGCCTCCAGAGGCTAGGGAGGCTCCGCCCACCCACGTGGCCCGCGCGAACGGTCTGCCCCGCCCCCGCAGCATTTCTCTGGCCTCCAGAGGCTAGGGAGGCTCCGCCCACCCACGTGGCCCGCGCGAACGGTCTGCCCCGTCCCCACAGCGTTTCTCTGGCCTCCAGAGGCTAGGGAGGCTCCACCTACTCACGCAGCCCGCGCGAACGATCCGCCCCGCCCCTGCAGCGTCCCGCCCACCCACGCCGGCCCTGCCCCGCCCCCCGCTGGTCTTTTGCTGCCTCTCAGCACTAGCTGACAACAATAGGTCAAAGCAAGGAATCAGGCCACAGAAAGAGCACAGCAGGAGCCAAACCTCAGCAAGCTCTCCCAACAGTACCTCTAGATCCACCCTCAGGGAGGGGACCCATTCCCACACAACAGGGGATCAAAACAGACTGAAATCGGAAGGAAGAGCACTCCAAAGCACACCAATAAACACAAAAAAATATGGGTAAATCAAAGAGAACCCTAAGTTCTGAAGATACGGAGACAAACCCTAACAAGTTTCCAAGTCCGCCAAAACGCACATATCCCTGGGAAGGCGAACTAAAAGCAGCAATGAGGAAGGAAATGCAAGAATTAATAAAAGAAATGAGAGAAACCTTAGCTACAGAATATAAGATAGCTATGGATGAACGAATAAGCCAAATTAAAGAAGAAATGTTAAAGAGCATGAGAGAGTCCATACAAAAAGAAGTGAAGGAATTAACAGACAAAGTAACAAGCCTTACTAGCAGAAACACAGAGTTGGAGAAACACATTGAAGAACTCGAAGGAAAACTGCAAACAAAAAATGAACAAGAAACCAACAAAGAAATAAAAGGCAAAGCACTGGAAGGAAAAGTCCAGTACCTAATGAACAAGGACAAAAGAAACAATCTAAGAATCGTGGGTATACCAGAAGGGGAGGAAATAGGGAAAGGGGAAGAACAAGTAGTCAGAGAGATAATAGCAGAGAACTTCCCCACCCTCTGGAATGAAACTTCAGGGCAAATACAGGAGATCAAGAGGGTCCCTAATAAAATAGACCCCAATAAACCAACACCAAGACATATAGTAATCCAAATGGCAAAAAAACAAAGAGAAAGAGGAACTTCTTAAAGCAATAAGAGAGAAAAAAACCTCAAGTACAAAGGTAGGGACATAAGAATCAAACCAGATCTCACAGCCGAAATAATTCAAGCAAGAAGACAGTGGAATAACATATTTAAACGACTGAATGAAAGAAATTTCCAACCTAGAGTCCAATACCCAGCAAAACTATCATTCATATGGGAGGACAGACTAAAAGCATTCTCAAACAAGACCGAACTAGAGCTATTTGTGCAAACAAAACCAATTCTAAACGACCTACTCAGAGATGAATTACACAATCCAAACCCCCGATTGTAACAAAAACCACCCTACACAACACAACTGCACAACAGTCCTCTCTCTCAATAATCTCCCTAAATGTTAATGGCCTAAACTCCCCAATTAAAAGACGCATAGTAGAGAACTGGATTAGGAAAAATAAACCGGACTTCTGCTGTCTACAAGAAACACACCTACAGCTACAGGATAAGCATAGGCTTAGAATAAAAGGATGGAAAGTAATTATTCAGGCCAATGGAAAACAAAAAAGAGCAGGGACAGCCATTCTTATATCAGACAAAATCACATTCAATCTCAAGAAAGTGATCAGAGATAAAGAGGGTCACTACTTACTGATCAGGGGAACACTAGATCAAGAAACACTAACCCTGGTCAATATCTATGCACCTAATGTAGAGTCAGCAAAATATGTGAGGCAACTGCTCGTAAACCTGGAGAAACACATGAAGGGAAATGTGATAATAGTAGGGGACCTCAATACTCCACTATCACCACTGGACAGATCCACCAAACAGAAAAATAGCAAAGAAATAAGAGCTCTGAATGAAAAATTAGAAGATTTAGGACTAATAGACTTATACAGAGCCCTCCATCCTCAGAAAACAGAATACACATTCTTCTCAAGTCCACATGGAACCTTCTCCAAAATAGACCATGTCTTAGGAAACAAAGCAAACCTATATAAGACCATGAAGGTAAGGATCATTAGAAGTACCCTTTCAGATCACTATGCAACAGAGCTCAAAATTGGGGTCAAGAAGAAGCAATGGAGAAAAACTAATACCTGGAGATTAAACAACATGCTGCTCAACAACAGCTGGATCAAAGAGCAACTCAAGGAAGAAATAAAAAGATTCCTTGAGACAAATGATAATGAAGAGACAACATGTCAAAATTTATGGGACACAGCAAAAGCTGTAATTAGGGGGAAACTCATAGCAATACAGGCCTATGTCAAGAAACAGGAAAATAACAAAACCAACAGTTTAAAAGATCACCTCAAAGAATTGGAACAACAGCAACAGAGAAACCCAACCACAACCAGAAGGCAAGAAATAATAAAAACCAGAGCAGAAATAAACAACATAGAAACTAAGAAAACAATACAAAAAATCAATGAGACCAGGAGTTGGTTTTTCGAAAAAATAAACAAGATAGAAAAACCACTGGCAAAACTCACCAAAAAAAAAGAGGGAAATCACCCAAATTAGTAGGATCACAAATGAAAGGGGAGAGATTACAACAGAACCCCAAGAAATACAACATATCATGAGATCATATTATGAGCAACTCTACTCAGCTAGGATAAAGAACCCAGGAGAAATCGACAGATTCCTGGAGAAAAAACCTCTTCCAAGACTGGACAAAGAAGAACTAGAAAGCCTAAACAGACCAATCACCTCAGAGGAAATTGAAGATGTAATTAAAAAACTCCCTAAGAAAAAAAGCGCAGGCCCAGACGGATTTACAGGTGAATTCTACCAAACATTCCGAGAAGATTTACTACCACTTTTTCATAGGCTCTTCCAAACCATAGAAAAATCAGGAATCCTTCCTGACTCCTTCTATGAGGCAAATATCACACTCATCCCCAAAGATGGCAAAGACACCACTAAGAAAGAAAACTACAGACCAATCTCACTAATGAACATAGATGCAAATATACTCAACAAAATCTTAGCAAACCGAATCCAGCTCTTCATCAAAAAGATCATACATCATGACCAAGAGGGATTCATACCAGGAATGCAAGGTTGGTTCAACATATGCAAATCAATCAACATTATACATCACATCAACAACAAGAAAAACAAAAACCACATGATCATATCAATCGATGCAGAGAAGGCATTTGACAAAATCCAACACCCTTTCATGTTAAAGACACTCAGCAAAATAGGGTTAGAAGGAACCTTCCTCAAGATAGTTACAGCTATTTATGAAAAGCCTACAGCCAACATTATACTTAATGGTGAGAAACTAGAAGCATTCCCACTAAGGTCAGGAACTAGGCAAGGTTGTCCACTCTCTCCACTCCTATTCAATATAACCTTAGAAGTCCTAGCAATAGCAATCCGACAAGAGTAGGGAATCAAAGGAATCCAAATTGGGAAAGAGGAACACAAACTATCTCTATTTGCAGATGATACAATGATATACATCGAAAACCCCAAAGAGTCCACAGTAAAACTACTAGAAATAATTAACCAATACAGCAAAGTGGCTGGATACAAAGTCAATACACAAAAGACAGTAGCGTTTCTATATACAAACAATGAAGTCGAGGAGAGAGAGATTAAAAATACAATACCATTTGAAATAGTATCAAAAAATATCAGGTACCTAGGAATCAACCTTACAAGGGAAGTGAAAGATCTATACCAGGAAAACTTCAAAACGCTTCAGAAAGAAAATGAAGAAGATCTAAAGAAATGGAAGAACATCCCATGCTCATGGATAGGTAGAATTAACATAGTCAAAATGACTATCCTACCCAAACTACTATATAGATTTAATGCAATCCCTATCCAAATCCAGACACCATTCTTTAAAGAAATAGAACAATCAATCACAAAATTTATCTGGAACCACAAAAGACCCAGGATAGCCAAACACATACTGAAAAACAAAAAGCTGGGAGGCATCTCCTTACCTAACTTGAAACTATACCATAAAGCTATAGTAATCAAAACAGCATGGTACTGGAACAGAAACAGGACCTCAGACCAGTGGGTCAGAACAGAATTCCCAGAAATAAACCCCAAAATATACAGCCAAATAATATTTGACAAAAGAGGCAAGAACCTGAAATGGAACAAAGGAAGTCTATTCAACAAATGGTGTTGGTACAACTGGAAAACCACATGTACGAAAGTGAAGATTGACCCATACCTCACCCCTTATACAAAAGTTAACTCAAAATGGATCAAAGACCTTGAAATCAGACCCGAATCTATAAAGTTTATCGAGAATAAAATAGGCAGAACACTCGAAGACCTATATATCAAAAAGGTCTTTGAGAATGGAACACCAATGGCAAAAACGTTAGCATCAAATATAAACAAATGGGACTACATCAAACTAAAAAGCTTTTGCATGGCAAAAGAAACCCTACTTAACGCAAGAAGACAGTTAACAGAATGGGAAAAAATCTTTTCACTCGATATATCAGATAAAGGGCTGATATCTAGAACATACAAAGCACTCAGAAATCTGAGCCCCCCAAAACCAAAGCCATAAAAAAACGGGGAGATGAAATGAATAGACACTTCTCTGAGGAAGACAGAAGGATGGCCAACAAACACATGAAAACATGCTCACCTTCACTCATCATTAGGGAGATCCAAATCAAGACAACAATGAGATACCACCTTACACCAGTGAGGGTGGCTCACATCAAAAATAATTGAAACAACCTTTGTTGGCGGGGATGCGGTATGAAAGGAACTCTCATCCACTGCTGGTGGGAATGCCCCCTAGTCCAACACATATGGAGAAAAGTCTGGAGAGTGCTCAAAGAACTCAGAATTGAGTTGCCATTTGACCCAGCAATTGCGCTCCTAGGCATATACCCCCAAGTTGAAAGGACATTCATCCCAAAATACGTATGCACCCCACTATTTATCGCAGCACTCAGTATAATAGCCAAATCTTGGAACCAACCTCGATGTCCAACAACAGATGAATGGATCATTAAGATGTGGTACATATACACAATTGAATACTACATGGCAGTCAGAAATGATACAATCACAGACCTTGCAGCAACGTGGATGGACCTAGATCATGTTATGTTAAATGAAGTAAGTCAGAAGACAAAAGATAAACACAGAATGGTAGCACTATTCTGAAGCACCTAGAACATATATTTTATACACAACTAATACCTAACAACCAAATAAAAGGGTTTAACAGGGTAGAATCTCCAAACACTGTAATAGTCAACATATACTTGGGAGCAGTGTCCAAAATACATGAAAAAGGAACAACACGAACTCTTGACTACACATTATACCACAAAGAAAACAACAACAAAAGAAACAGCAACATAGAGAGAACAGGTATGTAATCAGACTTCTACAACAAAGGCCCACAATAATCCCTTAGAGATCGTATACAGGAACACAAGTATAGAACACCATGGGAAATCACTGACTGCAATGGAAACATACCATAACACTATGTTTTAATGCCTTTATCTTACTATATTTTAAATAACCTCTCAGCTTTTCTGTCCACAGGCGCCCTTGGATACAAAGGGCAGACAAACTAAGACGGCAACTCGGGATACCACGCGAGATACCATACCTTGCTTGCACTACGAGATGGCCCCGAGAAAACTCTTTGACATACACTTTATCTCTAGGTTACACCTTCTTTTAGGAACTGAAGCACGTGACCAGTCAGACCACCGAAGCAGTAACTGAGACATACAGACTTAAACTACAGGCTCTACTTTTTTTTCTCTTTTCCCCCTTTCACTTTTCTCTTTTCTATTCTTCTCTTTGCTTTTTTCCCTTTCTCTTCTCCCTTTCTTTCTAAGCTATTTTCTCTTTTCTCTCCCTTCATACCCCTCCCATATACCTTCCCCTTTCTCCCCTCCAGAAATCCAACTATCCCTTCACCCCTCAATCCCATCCAGATCTCCCACCATAATAAAACTCTTCACCCTCAGTCTTTAATCTATCAGGCATCAAGATCGACCTCCTACCCAACGAACCAGTACCCAGCACCCAGGCGAGGGGACACCCAGTCAAACCCACACCTCGTCTCCTGCAAGAAAAGACAGACAACTCCCCTGCGGACTCATGATGCGAGGCCCTCCCTACCAACTCCCCGTAACGTGGACTGTTTCTTGAAACTGGACCTAGGTCCAAAAGTATCCCCAAAGCAAGAACTCTTCCAAGACCTCCCTGCCGCAAATTTTTACCAATCTGAAGAAGGTCAGGGGTGTGATAGAAAGATGCCTGGGAACCCATGCACCACAAGGAAAACCCAAAAGACAATGGGAAAAACTGTACTTCCAACATAGGCTTAAGACCTGTAATATAGCACCGCTTTACCTGCTTTCCCCCAAATGTAAGATAGTCTTTTGCACCACTTTGGTCCTTTAAAAACTTTGCTAACTCATTTTCTTTTCTTTTCTTTTTTTTAAATTAATTAAGTTATTTTTTAAATGTCTGTCCTACATATACATTTGTGAGCTGATACATTTTTATTCCTTTTTTATTTTTTTTTATCATTTTTGGGTATGTGACCTGTTTCTGTTATCCCCTCTGACCACCCCCAAATACACCGACAATATAAGGTAGCACCATTTCTCCCTGCAAAGGCACACTAAATAAAGGGGAAATCTTACATAAAAAAAGAGCTCTTGTCTACTAGAGATAAGAACTCATAGTTGTTTACAATACAGGGATATCTCCTACCCTGAAAATATGTCATGTGGAATCAACTTAGACTTCAGGTGATTAGATACCATTCATCCAGCCTTGAACCCTGGACCCCAGACATAGAAACGGCACAGTTCCTCACAACAGCTACAAGAAACAAATCCCAGCCGGGACAGCCTTAATACTGTGGGGCCACCAACAAGGACCAGCTCTAACATGATATATCCTGACAACGAGGAAAATGTGAACAACTTGACCTTAGAACAGATTAGCCTACCTTACCAGCCAATGACAAGACAAAACCAGAAGACTTGTCACCCTTTGGTAGGTCCAAAAGCCAAGATCGTGAGTTGTAGATGACTGGCTGCTAGAACCATGACCAGACTGTATATATCTTGGGACCAATAAAAAAGCCCTAGTTTAGGGTTTGAACTATGACCTGCACAATAATTATGATCCCCAGTTCCAAAGGTCTGGCAGAGACAATTTTAACGGAATGGGGCTTCGGGAAGCACAAAGAAAGACGCTATCCTAGGTGCCATCCCAGGTTCAACACAAAGACCAAGATCTCCAACCACAGAAGATGGATTAAAATGACACTGAGGGAACGGAACCTCAAGAACCACAAAGACTGACTTCATCATAAGTCCCACCTCAGGATCCGTGCAAATACAGAGACCTCTAGACACAGAGGTCTGATTGTATCACACAGGACAGGGCAGAAGTCTTCCACACACCACAAAAGCACCACCGGGAAAATAAATGATCCTGAGCAGAGTCTATAGTTGATCCCATGTCAATATACTCTAAGGACAGAGAAACCCCATATTTCTTAGGCCAAGTGAATTCCTCTTTGAATGACCCCAATATTTACTGTGCCAGGGCAGGAGGGAAAGAACAAAAATACAAAAAGTACAAAACCTCGGTTATTTTTTATATATATATTATTTTTTTATCTTCATTTATTATTATTATTATTATTTTTATTTACCTACCTATCTTTGGTAGATTTCTCTGTTTGGGTGTGATTATTGAAATTGTTGTCCCCAGTTATACTTTTTTTTTCTCTTCTTTTCTTTCCTTTCTTTATGTGCTATGCCATGTTTCTTATTTCAATACCATAGCGGTTTTCGTTTTGATTTGTTTTTGTTTGTTTCTTTTTTGTTTTTGTTTTTGTTTTTGTTTGTCTGTTTTTCTTTGTTTTGTTTTTTTTCGTTTGCTTGTTTTTTTGTTTTTTTTTTTTTTTGATTTTTGGGCCACACCCGGTAATGCTCAGGGGTTACTCCTGGCTATGTGCTCAGAAGTTGCTCCTGGCTTGGGGGACCATATGGGACACCGGGGGATTGAACCGCGGTCCGTCCAAGGTTAGCGCAGGCAAGGCAGGCACCTTATCTTTAGCGCCACCACCCGGCCCCGTTTGCTTGTTTTTTTTGTGGTGCTAATCGATATAGCCGGAATCCTCACTGGATATTTGACACTTCTTTTGGTACTGGGGGAGTGTTTCACCTTCTTTATCTCCTTCATCTCTCAAATCGTTGATGAGAGCCCCTAGAAGGATTCCGCCCATTTTCGGCATATTAGTCTCTTACCCCAGCTTATTTCTTTTCTCTTTTTCAAACAAAACCATGCATCTTGAACTAACTAGTCCTACCTCCAGTTAGAGGGGGAAATAAGGGAGACATCAAAACCAAACAGGTGCAAGACTACTAAGTAGTAGGTCAGATACAGAGGGGACCACATATTCTAGCCGCCCTGAGGGTGAGGGAAGAGGAAATGGGAGGGAGGACAAAAATGGAGGTATAGGTAAAGACAATCTGGTGATGGGAATCCCCCTTGCTTTTATGTAAATATGTACCTAAAATAATATTGTCAACAATATGTAAGCCACGATGATCAAAATAAAAATCATATTTAAAAAAAACATGGAGGTAAGGCGTTTGCCTTGCATGCAGAGGGTCGATGGTTCGAATTCCAGCATCCTATATGGTCCCCTCAGACTGCCAAGAGCGACTTCTGAGTATAGAGCCAGGAGTAACCCCTGAGCACTGCCAGATGTGACCCCTCCCCCAAAAAAAGAATAAATCACTAATATATGTCTTTATGTGGGCAAGAATATATAGACAGAGGACTCCTTTATGAGGCCAAACCTAAATTGTAAACATTCCATGCCTATAGTGTATATAGCCCCTCCTATAGAGTATCCTACTTCCTCCCTTCAGAAATCCTACTATTCCTTCAATCCGATATCTCGTCTTATTAATGACATTTATCCTCAGGTCTTAACCCACTAAGTATGAAGACTGACATCTTGCCCCCAATAAACAATCACCAAGCTCCAAAAGTGAAAGGACACCCACTCAGCCCCAAATCTCGTCTCACAGCAAGAAACTACAACCAACACTCCTGCTGAATCATGCTCTGTGGCCTTCCTTCCCACCCCTTCAAATGTGGACTGTTGCTTGATAGGGGATACAGCTCCTGAAGGACCCTCAGTGCAAGAACTCTATCCAAGCCCTTTCTGCCTCAAATTCTTTCTCAAGAAAGATGAAAATGTGCCCTGGATCCCACCCTCCACAAGAATATCTCAAAAGACAATGGGGAAGCCTCTATTTCCTTTGTATGTTTAATACCTCTATAATACTACCTCTTAACCTGTTTATCCCCAAATGTAAGGTAGTCTCCTACATCACTTTTTCCTTAATTACTTTTTTAATTCATTTTTATTTATTTCTTCCTTCATATATATGTATGTGTATATAAATTGTCTTGCTTTTGCTTTAATCTCTTCCTTAACTTTACCTGTTTTGCTTCTGCTTGGTACAAAAACCTACAAGAAAATTCTTGCTCAGGTCAATACCAGGGCACAGAGATGATGGAGCCTGACATTCTCACCCCCAAATGCACTAGAAATATAATACAACATCATTTCTTTCTGCAGAGGCATACTAAATAAGGGTAAATTTTACTTATAGAAACAAGCTCTTATCTACTAGGTATAAGAACTCACATATTTTACAATACAGGGTATCTCCCACTTTGAACATATGTCATGTAGAACCAACTTAGTTTTCATGTGATTAGATGTGATCGTCCAACCCTAATCCCTATATCTCAGACATAGAACCAACACAGTTTTCAGCAACAGCTCCAGGAACAAAACTCCCTCTGGGACATTCTTAATACAGCTCTGATACCAATATGTGCCAGTTCGGATATGACATCCTCACAATGAAGAAATGACAACAACTTGATCTAAGAGAAAGTTGTCTTATCTCATCACCTAAAAATAAGATGAAATCAGAAAATATGTCATCCTTTGATCTGTGCAAAAACCAGAAAACTAACTGTGGCAACCATGACTGGGCAGAACTTATCCTGGCACCAATAAGAAAGACCCTAGCCTAGGCTTTGGCCTATGATCTGTACAACAACCAAGATCTCTAATTCCAGAGGTCTGACTGGGACAAGTGCAACTGAGCAGAACTTCTGGAAGCATAATGAAAGACTCTATCCTAGGCTTTGTCCTAGGATGGGCCCAAACACCAAGACCACTAATTACAAAGACTGATTAAAACAACAGTGTTGGAACAGAACTTCTAGAACCGTAAAGAAAAACTCTATCCTAGGCTCCATCTTATGACCTGTGCGAATGTCAAGATCTAGTTACAGAGGCCTGATTTTATGATTCACAACTGAGCAGAAGTTTCCATACACCACAAAAAGACCTAGGGGAGAGTAAAAGCATGCACGGAGCCTATGGCAGTATGCCCATGACAGTATGCTTCAAGGGTGGAGAAACCCTGTATCTCTTGGAACAAGAGAATTCCCTTTCTAATCTCCCCAATATTTACTGTGCCTATGCAAATGAGTGAAAAAGGGAAGCATAATTTTTTTCTTTTTTCCTTTTTATTTCAGGCTCGTGATTATTGCTTGGTTGCTGTCTGTATTGCAGTTGTGCTTTTAGGTTGTATTTTTTAAACTTTTTTTGTCTTTTTGTGATGTTTTTCTTCCTTTTTCCTTTTCTTCTCTTAAATTGATATTTATAATCCTCTAGATATGTGATGGCTAACCTTTTTGAGCCCAAGTGCCCAAACTGCCACACAATGCCTGGTCCTCCCAATGGCCAGTCCGGCCCTGTTGCCAGGTGCAAAGCAGACACCAGCACACTCACTTTCCGCCATGTCACATATCTTAATTGCGGACTCCTTCTAGCATGCCAGCTTCAATACCTTTGCATGTCATCGCTGGTACACGTGCCATAGGTTCACCATCAAGGCTCTAGCTGGACCCCCTTCAGGATTTGTTGTTTTTCTTGTTTGGTTGGTTGGTATTTTTGCTTTTCTTGGTTGCTTTTTTTTTTCTTTCCTTTCAAACAAAAAGACATAACTTGAATCAATTTGTTCTGCTTCATAATTTGAGGGGGGAAAATAGATGGTACCAAGTATGAACATTGAGTAGAAATAACAAAATAATCAGTCTTAAACATCAAATTCAAAGCCATTGACGTCTGAATCGATAACCATTCTACAACAAGCTAGAAATAGAGGGGACAAATTATACTAGCAGCCTAGAGGAGGGGAAAAGGAAGGGGATATAGAATGCATGCTGGGAACAGGGTTGGAGGGAAGACAACACTGGTGGTGGGAATGCCCTGGGTTCAATGCACTATGTACCTAAAATATTACTGTGAAAGATTTGTAATCCACTTAGGTCACAATAAAAATTATTAATAAAAATATTTAAACACTCATTCCTTCCCAACGTTCACTTCCCATCATCAATTTCCCCAGTTACCTTTCCACCAGTCTAGCCCAGCCCTCTTAGACACTCTTCTACTTATCCTCCTCCTCCTTCTCTTCTTTCTTCTCTTCCTCCTCCTCTTTACTCCTTCTTCTCCTTCTCCTACTTCTCCTCCTCCTTCTTCTCCTTCTTCTTATTATTATTCTCTTCCTCCTCCTTCTCCTTCTACTTTTTCTTCTTCTCTCCTCTTAGGTACTGTAGTTTGTAATGTTGTTATTTAAATTGTATTATTCATATCACATTATTTCCTTTCAATTCCAAGTCTCATTCAAAGTGATAACGTCCAACCATTATTGTCATAGTTGTCCCTTCTCTGTATTAACTATAATTATCACCTATCATTTCTATTGTTTTTATTATTATTCTCATATTGTGTTTTTTTTTGTGGTCACTCCCGGCTGTGCTCAGGGATTACTCCTGACTCTAGCTCAGAAATTGCTCCTGGTAGGCTCAGGGGATCATATGCGATGCTGGGATTCGAACCACCAACCTTCTGCATGCAAAGCAAACACACTACCTTCAGGCTATCTCTCGGGCCCCATACTGTGTTTTTATATCTTGCCAATGAGTTATTATTCTGTTTAATCCTCTCAATCTGACTCATTTTATTCATTTTTGTTTTGAAGGTATGGTTATCATTTTGTTAACTTTTACAAGTGAATTATATATCTTAAATATAAATACATTATTAGATGGGTATTGGTGAATAGTCTCTCCCATTCTTTGTGGTCCTTATATTCCTGTCATCATTTCCCTTGAGGTACAGAAGCTCCTTAAATTAATGCAGTCCCATTTCTTTATCTTTGGTTCCACTTGCTTTGTCACTGATGTTTCATCATTGAAGATGCCTTTAGCGTCAATGTCATGGGGAGTTCTTCACATGTTTTCCTCTATGTACTTTATAGTTTCAGGTAGACTATCAATGTCTTTAATCCATTTTAATTTGACCTGTCAAAGAAATTCTGAGGAGACTATCATGCTGAGTGAAATAAGTCAGAGGGAGAAAGATAGACACAGAATAGTCTCACTCATCTATTGGTTTTAAGAAAAATAAGACATTATTGTGATAATTCCCAGAGACAATAAAGATGAAGGCTGGCAGAACTGGCTCAAAGTGGTGCATGCAGTTAGAGAAATAACTACACTAATAACTATCATGACAATGTTAATGAGTAAAAGAAATAGAATGCCTGTCTCGAATACAAGCAGGGGTTGGGGAGGAGGAACATTGGTGGTGGGGAGGGGGACCTTGGTGGTGGGAATGTTGCACTGGTGAATGGGGGTGTTCTGTTTACGACTGAAACCAAACTACAATCATGCTTATAATCATGGTGCTTAAATAAAGATAATGTTTTTAAAAAATATTTCTACAGCATAAGAGTTATGTTTCAACACCACCTCATTCCTAAAGATGTTGCACAAATAATTACCTGACATCTGTTTAGAAGGCACAAAAGTCACTCCATGAAAAAACACACTGAAAAATAAATTCTGAGGAGAATTGCATTTTATCCAAGAAATTAAACTATTCTGCAAAGCTATATTTATCAAAATTACATGGGTGGATACAAAGATTATTATGCTGAGTAAAATGAGTCAGAGGGAGAGAAATAGACATAGAATAATCTCAATCATTTATGTGATATAAGATAAATAAAATATACTATAGTACTCATATCCAGAAATAATAGAGATGAGAACCAGGAGGAGCAGTCCATGGTAGGAAACTTGTGACAAAGATCCATGATTGCATTTAGGGTCCACTATGACAATGATAGTTGCAACTTATCACCTGAACAAAAACGGGGGGCTGAAAGAGTCATATACATGGTACTCCTTCATTAACAATAGTGCAAACTACAGTCTCTAAAAGAAAAAAACGAAGAGAGAGAAGTAAAATGTCTGCTCAGAAGGATAAAGCGGGGGCTGGAGAGATAGCATGGAGGTAAGGCGTTTTCCTTTCATGCAGAAGGACGGTGGTTTGAATCCCAGCATCGCATATGGTCCCTTGTGCCTGCCAGGGGCGATTTCTGAGCATAGAGCCAGGAGTAACCTCTGAGCACTGCCTGGTTTGACCCCCCCCCCCAAAAAAAAAAGGATAAAGTGGAGATGTTAGGAGGGAAATTGGGGACTGTGATGGGTAATGTGCACTGGTGAAGGATGGTGTACAATAACTGAAACTCGAGCATGAACAATTTTGTAACCAAGGTGCTGAAATAAAATAATAAAAAATAAAGTAAAAGACTAGTATTTGAGGAATTGCCTAATTCTTAGAGGAATTAAATTTGTACAGTGTTTTGGGGAGTATTTCCATTTTAAAGATGTTTAGGTGAGGAGAAAATGTATAAAATGACACCATACGTTAAAACCAAATGCTGATTTTATAGTGTTAAGTTTCTAGGTACACCATTATCTTACACTAGATATTATAATGTATATATAATTTTTTTTATTTTGGGGCCACACCCGTTTGATGCTCAGGGGTTACTCCTGGCTAAGCGCTCAGAAATTGCCCCTGTCTAGGGGGGACCATATGGGATGCCAAGGGATCGAACCACGGTCCTTCCTTGGCTAGTGCTTGCAAGGCAGACACCTTACCTCTACTGCCACCTCACCAGCCCCTATAATGTATATATAATTTAAGATAATCTTTAGTATTGGAGGTCTTCAGACCACTTAATATCTCAGATCTAAAAATAAAAGTCTGGGGCTGGAGAGATAGCATAGAGGTAAGGCGTTCGCCTTGCTTGCAGGAGGTCGGTGGTTCGAATCCTGGCATCCCATATGGTCTCCTGAGCCTGCCAGGAGCAATTTCTGAGCGTGGAGCCAGGAGTGACCCCTGAGCGCTTTTGGGTGTGACCCCCCCAAAAAAAGTAAAAAATAAAGTAAGTCCGAGAGCATAAAAGCCGGCTATCCTTTGCAAAAGCTGGCTCCCTGTGTGTGACACCAGGCGGGGAAAATCCGTGAAAGTACACCGGCCCAGTGGGGCTCAGCTGTGAAAGACTGTGAGTGTGACCTGTCTATGTCTGTCTACTGTCCTCTTGCGTGAAACTCTTGCGAGTGGGGCAAAAAGAGCCTCCAGAAACCTCGCTCGCCCAGACGCCATTTTCAGGGAGGGACTTCAGAGCATAAAAACCGGCTATCCTTTGCAAAAGCTGGCTCCCTGTGTGTGACACCAGGCGGGGAAAATCCGCGAAAGTACACCGGCCCAGTGGGGCTCAGCTGTGAAAGACTGTGAGTGTGACCTGTCTATGTCTGTCTACTGTCCTCTTGCGTGAAACTCTTGCGAGTGGGGCAAAAAGAGCCTCCAGAAACCTCGCTCGCCCAGACGCCATTTTCAGGGAGGGACTTCAGAGCATAAAAACCGGCTATCCTTTGCAAAAGCTGGCTCCCTGTGTGTGACACCAGGCGGGGAAAATCCGCGAAAGTACACCGGCCCAGTGGGGCTCAGCTGTGAAAGACTGTGAGTGTGACCTGTCTATGTCTGTCTACTGTCCTCTTGCGTGAAACTCTTGCGAGTGGGGCAAAAAGAGGCTCAGAGGAGCACGGCCGCTCCGCTTCGCTACGCGGCCGTGCACTCTTTCTAAGGAAAGAACTCCATTGCAACAAGAAGGAAAAATCACACTAAGAACGGCGCTATATCACAGAAGCAAACATTTCTCTCTGGACTGTCTTCTCTGTTACATGCTCGGGCCTAAGATTTGACCCAGTGTGAGGCTTCATCCACGGAGGACTCCCCTCCCTTAGAGGCAAGTCAGCCCATCCAGAAAGGGAGGAGCCAGAGGAGTGTGCTGCCTACATCATATAGACAATGAATACCACTAAAACACGTAGAAAAACCCACAATACAAATGTGACAATGGGGAAACAGCGCAGGCCAGCATCAGACATAGAGAATGAAGATGACAATTCTGAGGACCAGATAATGACTGAACAACTAATCAACCTCTCAGATAAGGACTTTAGACTAGCAATATGGAAGGTGCTCAACAGACTCCAAGAAACCATGGATCGAGTTGAACAGAACACTAATAAGAACCAAGAAAATATGAAGGCAGAAATGACAAAACTCCAAACTGAAATAACATGTCAACTAACAGGCCTGAAAAACTCAGTAAATGAAGTGAATGACAAAATGGATAAGCTCTGGGACAGGGTATCAGAAGCTGAGAATAGACTTGGTGCTGTGGAAGATGAGATACATAACAATTCCATACAGCAGGAGAGATTGGACAAAAAACTTAAAGCAAATGAGCAGACAATGGAAAAATTAGTCAAAGAATGGGAACAGACGAAAATAGAAGTCTATGATAAGATCAACAGAAACAACTTAAGAATCATTGGAGTCCCAGAGACCCAGGAAGAAAATTTCCAGGAAGAATCAATGGTCAAGAACATCATTAAAGAGAAACTCCCAGAGCTAAAGAATATATGTGATCAAATCCTGCATGCCCGAAGAGTACCAACCAAAAGAGACCCCAGAAAAACCACCCCAAGACACATCCTAGTCACAATGACAAATCCCACAGATAGAGACAGAATTCTGAAAACAGCAAGATCAAAAGGGGAAATCATGTTCAAGCAAGCTTCCCTGAGATTTACAGCAGACCTGTCACCAGAAACGCTCAATGCCAGAAAGCAGTGGTGGGATATTGTGACAAGACTGAATGAAATGAATGCTTCACCCAGAATACTATACCCAGCAAAACTCACTTTCCGGTTTGATGGAAGAATACATGGTTTCACAGACAAAAAACAGCTCAGAAACTTCACAGACACAAAACCAGTCTTAAGAGAAAAACTGAAAGACCTAATCTAAGACAAGACTACCCAAAAGACACACCAAATTTTGAAATAAAGATGGCGTTAAATCCCAGGACAATTCTTTCTCTCAACGTCAATGGACTAAATGCACCAGTTAAGAGACACAGAGTGGCTAAATGGATCAAAAAACTCAATCCAACCTTCTGCTGCCTACAAGAAACGCACCTGAATAGTCAGAACAAACATAGACTCAAAATAAAAGGCTGGAGAAAAGTTATCCAAGCAAACAACACCCATAAAAAAGCTGGAGTGGCCATACTAATATCAGATAATGCAAACTTTATACTCAGGAAGGTTGTAAGGGACAAAGACGGACATTTTATATTAATCAAGGGGTACGTAGAGCAGGAAGAATTCACTCTCCTAAACATATATGCACCGAATGAGGGGCCAGCAAAATATTTAATACAACTGCTGACAAATCTGAAAAATAATATCAACAACAACACAATAATTGTGGGGGACCTAAACACGGCTTTGTCAACACTGGACAGGTCAACCAGACTGAAACCCAACAAGAATATACTAGACCTGAGGAGAGAAATGGAAGAAAGAGGCCTAGTGGATATATATAGGACACTCCATCCCCAGAAACCTGGATACACATTCTTCTCCAATGTACATGGGACATTCTCCAGGATAGACTACATGCTGGCACATAAAACATACCTCCATAAGATCAAGAGGATAGAAATTTTGCAGACTACCTTCGCTGACCACAAGGCTCTGAAATTATTTGTGAACTCCAAAGGGACTCAGAAGAAACACTTTAACACCTGGAAGTTAAACAGCCTCATGCTCAATAACCAGTGGGTCCGAGATGAAATCAAGGAGGAAATAAAAAGGTTCCTGGAAACAAATGACAATAAAGACACAAACTCTCAGAACTTATGGGACACAGCAAAAGCAGTACTGAGAGGAAAATTTATAGCTTTGCAAGCACACATCAGGAAGGAAGAAGGAGCTTACCTGAGTAGCTTAATGACACAGCTAATAGAACTAGAAAATGCTCAACAAAAGGACCCAAGAACAGGAAGACAGAAGGAAATAACAAAGCTGAGAGCAGAAATCAACGAAGTGGAAACTCAAAAAACAATCCGAAAGATCAACGAAAGCAGAAGTTGGTTCTTTGAAAAAATAAACAAGATTGATAGACCACTGGCAAACCTAACAAAGAAAGAGAGAGAGAGAAACTTGATAACTCGTATCAGGAATGAAAAAGGAGAGATCACTACTGATATGACAGAGATTCAAAGGGTAATCAGAAACTACTTTGAAAAACTCTATGCCACTAAAAATGAGAACCTGGAAGAAATGGATAAATTCTTGGACTCTTATAATCTTCCACGGTTGAAGGAAGAGGATGTAGCATATCTAAACACCCCCATCACCATTGATGAAATTAAAACAGTAATCAAATGTCTGCCGAAAAACAAAAGCCCAGGTCCAGATGGATTCACTAATGAATTCTATCAAACTTTCCAAGAGGAACTACTGCCAATCTTGGCAAGACTCTTTCATGAAATTGAACAAACAGAAACACTTCCAAATAGCTTTTATGAAGCCAACATCACCTTGATACCTAAACCAGACAGAGACGCTACCAAAAAAGAAAATTACAGACCAATATCACTGATGAATGCAGATGCAAAGATCCTCAACAAAATCCTGGCAAATAGGATTCAATGCCTCATTAAGAAGATCATCCACTACGATCAAGTAGGTTTCATCCCAGGAATGCAAGGCTGGTTTAACATCCGTAAATCTATCAACATAATACACAACATCAATAACAAGAAAAATAAAAACCACATGATCATATCAATAGATGCAGAGAAAGCATTTGATAAGGTCCAACACCCATTCTTGATCAAAACTCTCAGCAAGATGGGAATGGAGGGAACCTTTCTCAATATAGTGAAGGCCATCTACCACAAGCCAGTGGCAAATATTATCCTCAATGGAGAAAAACTGAAAGCCTTCCCTCTAAATTCTGGCACAAGACAAGGCTGTCCTCTCTCACCACTCCTATTCAACATAGCACTGGAAGTACTTGCTATAGCGATTAGGCAAGAAAAGGATATCAAGGGAATCCAGATAGGAAAGGAAGAAGTCAAGCTCTCACTGTTTGCAGATGACATGATACTCTACTTAGAAAACCCTAAAGACTCTATCAAAAAGCTTCTAGAAACAATAGACTCATATAGCAAGGTGGCAGGCTACAAAATTAACACACAAAAATCAATGGCCTTTCTATACACCAACAGTAATAAAGAAGAAATGGACATTAAGAAAACAACCCCATTCACAATAGTACCACACAAACTCAAATATCTTGGAATCAACTTGACTAAATATGTGAAGGACCTATACAAAGAAAACTATAAAACTCTGCTCCAAGAAATAAGAGAGGACACACGGAAATGGAAACACATACCCTGCTCATGGATTGGCAGGATTAACATCATCAAAATGTCAATACTCCCCAAGGCATTATACAGATTTAATGCCATCCCTCTAAAGATACCCATGACATTCTTCAAAGAAGTGGATCAGACACTTTTGAAATTCATTTGGAACAATAAACACCCTCGAATAGCTAAAGCAATCATTGGGAAAAAGAATATGGGAGGAATTACTTTTCCCAACTTTAAACTGTACTACAAAGCAACAGTTATCAAAACAGCATGGTATTGGAATAAGGATAGGTCCTCAGATCAGTGGAATAGGCTTGAATACTCAGAAAATGTTCCCCAGAGATACAACCATCTAATTTTTGATAAAGGAGCAGGAAATCCTAAATGGAGCAGGGAAAGCCTCTTCAACAAGTGGTGTTGGCACAATTGGATAGCCACTTGCAAAAAATTAAACTTAGACCCCCAGCTAACATCATGTACAAAGGTAAAATCCAAATGGATTAAAGACCTCGATATCAGCCCCAAAACCATAAGATATATAGAACAGCACATAGGCAAAACACTACAGGACATTACAGGCATCTTCAAGGAGGAAACTGCACTCTCCAAGCAAGTGAAAGCAGAGATTAACAGATGGGAATATATTAAGCTGAGAAGCTTCTGCACCTCAAAGGAAATAGTGCCCAGGATACAAGAGCCACCCACTGAGTGGGAGAAACTATTCACCCAATACCCATCAGATAAGGGGCTAATCTCCAAAATATACAAGGCACTGACAGAACTTTACAAGAAAAAAACATCTAACCCCATCAAAAAATGGGGAGAAGAAATGAACAGACACTTTGACAAAGAAGAAATACGCATGGCCAAAAGACACATGAAAAAATGTTCCACATCACTAATCATCAGGGAGATGCAAATCAAAACAACGATGAGATACCACCTCACACCCCAGAGAATGGCACACATCACAAAGAATGAGAATAAACAGTGTTGGCGGGGATGTGGAGAGAAAGGAACTCTTATCCACTGCTGGTGGGAATGCTGTCTAGTTCAACCTTTATGGAAAGCGATATGGAGATTCCTCCAAAAACTGGAAATCGAGCTCCCATACGATCCAGCTATACCACTCCTAGGAATATACCCTAGGAACACAAAAATACAATACAAAAACCCCTTCCTTACACCTATATTCATTGCAGCTCTATTTACCATAGCAAGACTCTGGAAACAACCAAGATGCCCTTCAACAGATGAATGGCTAAAGAAACTGTGGTACATATACACAATGGAATATTATGCAGCTGTCAGGAGAGATGAAGTCATGAAATTTTCCTATACATGGATGTACATGGAATCTATTATGCTGAGTGAAATAAGTCAGAGAGAGAGAGAAAAACGCAGAATGGTCTCACTCATCTATGGGTTTTAAGAAAAATGAAAGACACCCTTGTAATAATAATTTTCAGACACAAAAGAGAAAAGAGCTGGAAGTTCCAGCTCACCTCAGGAAGCTCACCACAAAGAGTGATGAGTTTAGTTAGAGAAATAACTACATTTTGAACTGTCCTAATATTGAGAATGTATGAGGGAAATGTAGAGCCTGTTTAGGGTACAGGCGGGGGTTGGGTGGGGAGGAGGGTGATTTGGGACTTGGGTGATGGGAATGTTGCACTGGTGATGGGTGGTGTTCCTTTTATGACTGAAACCCAAACACAATCATGTATGTAATCAAGGTGTTTAAATAAAAAAAAATTTAAAAAAAAAAAAAATAAAGTAAGTCCAAATAAAAATATTCTACTTTTTCTTTAACCTACCAAGTAATTTAGAAGAAAGTTAAACAAATACACAATTTTTTCTCTATCAAATATACATTCCTCTATGCTGATTTCATTAGCTATATTAATGGTCTGATGATAGGTGTGCTCCCTCCAAAACAAAAGGTAAACTGAAGGTGTTTCAGTGAATTCAATCATAAAAAGGCTAAATTCAGTGCCGGAGAGATAGCACAGTGGTAGGGCTTTTGTCTTGCACTGGACCAACCCCAGAATGACCCTGGTTCGAATACCAGCATCCCATATGGTCCTCTGTGCCTGCTAGGAGCAATTTCTGAGCACAGAGCCAAGAGTCACACCTGAGTGTGGCTGGGTGTGACCCCCCCCCAACAGAAACCAAAAAAAAAAAGTTTAAATTCTTGCCATTTGTACCAATGTGGGTGGACAGTGAAGAGGTTATGCTAAATAAAATGTTATAAGAAAGAAAATAAAATTCTAATTCACACTATTCATGGGACTGCTGTCTACTTCAACCTTTCCAGAAGATTGTTTGGAGACATTTTTAAAATTAAGAGTAGAACATCCATATAAATCAGCATTACCACTTCAAGAAAATCAAAACATTAATTCACACAGATATGTGCATACCAATTTTATTTAAAGACCAAATTTCTAATAATAGACAAGTCAATAAAAATTGTGGTATATATCTACAAATGGTGTACTATTAACTATGATAAATAATGATATAAGTAAATATGATAAATAATGAAAATCACAATTCATTGTAACTTACATGGAACTAGAAGGTGTTATGCTAAGGGAAATGAGACAAGAGGAAATGAGAAGGAAACAAGACAAACAATGAATAATCTTGCTCATTTTTGTAATAGAAATTAATAAAGTATTAGATTACAAATAAAATTAAGTTCTGGTATTACATCTACTGCTAACTGAGGATACAAAAATGTGGGGACATATATTTTGGGAAAATGATAGAGAGATACTGATAAGATGGTAAGCATGATATAGAAACACTACAAGAAAGTATCAACAAGAATATGAGGCTAGAGATAATACAGCAGTAATATCTGTTTCAGTCCTCCATTCCACATATGGTCCCCTGAATCTCACCAGTAGTGATCCCTGAACACAAAGCTAAGAGTAATTCCTGAACACAGCCATATCAGAAGAACTAATATTGGTTTATATATATACATCCTCACTACCAACAGCCATCTACAGATTCAATAAATTTATCAAAATTATAATTTCACTTCTCAAATAGATATAAGAACCTTAAAATTCACACAGAATCACAAGAGATCCATAATGGCATAGCCAATTATAGGAAGAAAAAGAAGAAAGTTAGAGGTACCACAGTTTTGGATTTAAAATTATATTATAATACTATTGTAATAGAGACACTATGACAACTGCTTTGAAAGCAGAGATCAACAGCACAGAATTGTGAGGACAGAAATAACCTCTATTTCCACAGTCAAATAATATCTTAATAAAAAAAATAGTTGAAAGTTAATATTTCTAATAAGAAGCATTCACAATATATTTTAAAGTCCTAAATCTCAATACTAAAAAGAAAACAATCTGATATTTAATAAATAGTGGAACTTTTTCCAGAGGACATACAAATGTACAAAAGGTGCATGAAAATGTGTTCAGAATTAGAGTGACAGCACAGCACAGAGGGTCTTTGCCTTGCATATAGCTGACACGGTTCTATCCCCAGCCCCCATGTAGTACCAGAAGTAATCCCTAAATAGAGTCACAAGCAAATCCTGATTACTGCTTGGTGTGGCCCAAGACCCCAAGAAAGTTCTTCAACATGACTAATCACCATAAAAATGAAGATAAAATGATGAGATACAAATTCACACCTGTCAGAAAGACTATAATTCACAGACAAGTGATTAAAAACTGCTGCTCAGGACTTGGAGCAAAAGAAAAGTCTTGTACAATGTTGATAGAAACTTGTGTTGATACAGCCATTATGGAGAACAGTATATAGGATCCTCAAAAATTATAAATTGAACACCCAGTTGTGTTTTCCTATAAATACACATGATCTGTATTAAATATGTAGTATAAATAATTTTTGTTACTTTAAAATTATAAATAAATAAATTGAACACTCAGCTATGTCTGCATTGACTTACTACTTTTCAAAAAAAAAATTAGGCCAGAGAGGGTATAGCAGGGAAGGCACTTGCCTTACACACGTCAAATCAGTATCTAATTCCCTAGCACCTCATATGTACCCCTCCCAAGTCAGGTGTAAGCCTTGAATCCAGAACCAAGAGTAAGCCCTAAAAATAGCCACGTGTAGAAAAATAAATTAAAGGAGATAGAAAGATATCTGTGTTCCTGTATTGGTTATATCAATACATCAGTGTTTACCATAGATAAGTGTCTAATAACAAATAAATGCATTAATGAGATACACATTTCATAAAGATGTGTAGGTCAATAATAGATAAGATTAAATTATATATAGCCTATGTTTATTGATTATCTAGATGTCTTTAAGTAAACTTTATGAAGATTTTACCATGACAGAATTTCCTAAGGACACATATCTCAGATTACTTCCCAATTGTTAAATATTGCAATGTTTTCTGCATGTCATGTACTAAAATATCCGGTAAATCCACTGTATAATATATATGACTAATAATCCACCCCCAGTTTCCCCTGCCCTTTCCCTGCCCTCTCCCCTGCCTGCCTCAGTAGAAGACATTTTTCTTCTCTCTTTTTCTCTTCCTTTTTTTCTTTTAGACACTGTGGTTTGCAATGTTGTTGCTGAAGGGGTATCAGGCATATCATTTTATCTCTTTTCAGTACACAATTCCTGTCCAGAGTAATCATTTTCAACTACCATTGTCCTAGTGATCCCTTTTCTATCCTGACTTCACTCCCTGTAGCAAGCTTGCTACCAAGGAATGGTCCTCATGACCCTCATCTTTATTGTTGAGTATATATTTTTGAAGGAGAGGAATTGTGTTGAGTGATGATGATAGATAGGAAGCTATTCAATAATTAAATTGGGTGATCTCCATGAGGGTAGGGCATCATTGCATTATCTCTTACAAGCCGTACCAGAAGTAGTGTATGCAATGTAGAAGTGTTTGACTATTACTTATAAATGAATATATGAAGAGGTGGAAAATACCGAAACAAGGTTCCTTAAGGTCTGAAATGGAAGATATTTTCAAGGTAAGAATTAGTTTTACCACGGAGAAGGATATCCCTTTTCCTAGGAGCATAAGTGAGAAAAAAGGTGATAACATTGCAGAAAAAATTTCATTGTGAAGATAGATATGCAATTTGTCTTCTTAGGGGATGTAGAGAACAAAAATATAAAATTGAATACTTAAAGTCAATAAAAATATTCATGACCTGGAGTCAGTAGTAGAGTGGCTTATATAGAATGATCATCATGGTCTTTAAGGATTTTCCATGAGCCAGTAAAGCTGCCAATAATTGCTTGATTGTAAAAGAAACCAAAGAAATAATATCAAAAAATGAGTATCTCCAATGTCTTCACCTCTTTGTCACTGTGTATGTCCTCTCACACACACCTCATGCTTACCACACATCTCATAATGGAAGGAATGCATTAATTAAAGATTAGCCATGCAAAGTTTAAGGAAAGGCAATTATAATAATGTATACCTTACAAAATTTCTCATTTTATTCAGAGGGGAAGATGGTTGAACTGAACAGATGAGCTACAATAGACTTAGCAATTTTATTATATAGGAAAAAGAGACAATATTGTATTCGCAAAACTTGAATTGTCACGTAAGGTCACCAAGAGTACTCTGATACTTTAACATGAAATACAGGGCAGAACTAAACTTAGACTGAAGAGTTCATCCTTGGATGACATAGTCCTATAAAGCTATTAAGAGGTTGTTGAGGTCATTTTTTAAATACCATCAGCCTTAAAAGATAATGTCATGGCTAACCTAAATCCTTCCTGCCCTTTATAATTCTTCTGCATTGAATATTTGGCATCTAAAGAGGAACATTTTTGAGTCATTTTAAAGAGTGTGTCCAAATACAACACTCATCAGAACATTAATAGATGTGTCATGAAAAGAGATTCCCTGGTTAAAGAGGTGCAAAAAATTGGGACATATAAAATTAAATTTCATGCTTAATTAATATGCATGCTTAAATCATTAAATTGTATGTAGCATGCCTCAAACTTTTTAACATGGTAAATATAATTATTGATGGAGATTTGTAATTGCTTTAGTATTTTTAACCTGGAATATGTGACTAAAGTTCTATAGACCCCCATTAGTTATTATCCTAGGGGAGGATATTATTAAATTACAAGTGTGAGAAAATTACATATTTTTATTTTTGTAATTTATTTTTATAAAAGCATAATTATTTACAAAGTTATTCATAATACAGTAGTTTCAAAAATACAATGTTTTAACACAAATCTCACTACCTGTGTGACCTTCCCTCTAAGAATGTCTTCAGTTTTCTTCTTATCTTTCAGCCTATTCCCTTAGTGGGCACATCATAACTTCGCTTTGTATTGTTATTATTAGTAACCACTTATATATATGATGTCAACATGTTAACAAAGGGATGGAGCAACAAAATATATTTCTTGCAATATTATCATAGTCTTGCTGAGAGACAAGAAAGAATTAAATATGCAATAAATACTATCTAGGAATATATTAAATGTATTATAAACTGATGATGGCAATTAAATATAAAGAGTGGACAAATTTTGGATATACTTTGAATGTAGTTATGGATTAGAATATTTAGTGTAGAGGAAATAAATCAGTTTGATAATTCTAAAGTGTTTGATGTTGGAACTATATGGATGCTCATGCTATTCAGTGTGACAGAGAATGGAAAACAGGAGTGGGTTGTCAGTGGATGATGAGTTTAACTTGTGAGATTTTTAAAGACAGTGTTTCTCATGATAAACCTACATGGCTATTATTATTCTACTCTGCTACGTGGAAAATGAATAACACATTTTTATGAGAGTTTTCACATTAAATATTCCGTCAAAAACATTATCTTTTCACCATTCTTTATGGTAGCTTAACTGACAAACTGTAACATAGCTTATGCTGAGATATGACCTATAACTGTTAGGACTGCACAGTAAGAGCAGTAATTTATATAACAAATTCAGTTTTGATATAATACATGAACAGATTAATGGATTAATTTTTAATAGAGATATAATTTTTCAACAAAGAAAAATGCTATAAACTAGATCTAATCTTTCAAAGGTACCATATATTCACTCAGACAAAATTCAAAGTATGTCCAATAACTGACAAGTTCAAAACTGAGTGATTCAAAGTTGAACTTCTAAAAAAAATCTTTGCTAAATTGTTAAATTTTTTAAATTGAAATATATGTGTCATGGACATGTAAAATTAAAAGTTTATAGTTTTTGTAATAGAAGGCGATGTTGGACATTGTAAGGAAACAATGATGGAAAATTTCATTTTAGTGTAAAATGAGAGAAGTATTTGAAACTTGAACTGCAAATATGTTTTCAAAGAGGACAATAGAGTGAGAAAGAATGTAAGAATGATACTCTAGGAAAATTGAAGGTTATTATTACAAGAATAAGATATTTTTGAGATACATTTTCAAATAATAGATGCAATTTATAGATTTTAGATAAAAAGTAATGTCAAACTTATGATTTATAAAGATAACTCTGGCAGTTAAAAAGATAACTCTGGCACTTTTTCTGTGGTCAAAAAAGGCAACTGTGGCCAGAGTTATAGAACAGCATGTAGGGTGTTTTCCTTGTATATGTAAACCCTGGTTCAATTCTTGCTACCTCCATTTTATCTCGAGTACCAGCAGGAGTGAGCACTGAGCACATAGCCAGGAGTAAACACTGAGTACCACAGGGTGTGGCCCCCAATAAAAAAATAATTAAAAGCTTCTGAAAGAAACCAAACAAGAGATAATGGAAAAAGTACAATGAGTAGGATGCTTGCCTTGCCTGCTGCTGACCCAAATTCAATTCGTGGCACCAGATGTGATCCCCTGGACACCCGACAGAAGTGATCTCCTAATGCAAAGTCAGGAATAAACCCCAGCTACAACAAAGTGCAGCATGCACAGAGAGAGGGGGGGAGAGAAAGAGAGAGAGAGAAAGAGAGAGAGAGGAGAGAATTGTGCAGTGTATCTGGGGTTAGCAAGATGATAAAACAGAGATGTAAAATAAGTAGAATTTAAGTACCTATTTACTTTATGGATGTAATGAACATCAAGAATTGAGTCTAGGGGGCCGGAGAGATAGCATGGGGGTAAAGCGTTTGCCTTTCATGCAGGAGGTCATTGGTTCGAATCCCGGCATCCCATATGGTCCCCCGTGCCTGCCAGGAGCAATTTCTGAGCCTGGAGCCAGGAATAACCCCTGAGCACTGCCGGGTGTGACCCAAAAAAACCACAAAAAAAAAAAAAAAAAGAATTGAGTCTATTGAAATAGTGCACCTGCAGGACTCAGAGAGATGCTACCACTGCGTCATCCAGGTACATACACCCAATGACTGGGCTCAGATCTCTAGCCTTCTAAGAATGGGGGGGGGAGGGCAAAGTTCTTGCCCTGGTAAAAGGCTCAGCAATACTCAGATATATGACTTCTGCTGGCATATAAACAGCTTAACTGAGAAGCCATGCTGCAGAATTATTCCAGCTCCTGGAGTACACATGTGGCCATGCAACATCTCCAAATTTCACAGTACTGGCAGCACAGTAGGAGCACATAAAATTAGATGGAAAAGTGTAGAAGCTCACTATGCTCAATGAGCAAAAACAGTAACACAGAAGACTGAATGAGCATGGAACAGCTCAGTAAATCCTCAGAAATGACATTATGAGATATATCTTGTAACAAATGATATAAAATAAATTATTTTGTGCCTGCTAATGGGGCAGGCTTGAGAGTGAGAGTGAAACTGGAGATATTGGTGGAGAGATGATATTGGTGATGATATTGATATTGCAATACTGAACATGCAAAACAACTGTATTATTAAGAACAGCTGATAAATCATGGTATTTAAATAAAGTTTCAAACATTTCAAAATAGTTTACTGACAGTGGAACTGAGGTTACAAAGCAGGGTTAGAGACTATGTAGAAATGGGACAGATTAGAAATTACATAAAAAAACAGTGGTGAGTGTGAAGTTATTCAGAGGGAGAGACCAAACAGAAAAATCATTCTCATATGTGGATTATGAAGAAACTATATGGGAATAAGAAATTCCCAAAAGCAATGGAAACAACATGAACTTGTCTTCAGTAGGAAGCTTATGAAGTGTGTAGGGGGGAGAAATAGGACAGGGAAGAGAACACTACACTAATGGTGGAAGGAAGATGTCAAATGGGAGTAGGAGATAGCTATAAAGTAGTAAAGTATTATGCATAAAATGTTATCCATACAGTACTGTAAACCTAAATGCCAAAAGATTTTTTTAAGTGCCTGTCATAGAAACAAGGCACTCCGTAAGAAGGAAAAGGGGTCATTGGCAAAGAGATGTGAACACTAGTGAAGAGATTGGTGTTAGAACATTGTATGCCTGAAACCAAATATAAGTAACATTATAATCCACAGTGATTAATTTTTTCAAAAAACAGTGGTGGATGAATTTTGGCACTTTGATATTGGTGGATACACAGTAATTTTAAAACCCAAAGCATAAACATTAGCACTATTTTAAGCCATGTTACCTCATAATAAAATAAATATGTTGTAACAAAAATAATGAAACCTAAAGATTATAAGCTACTTTGTCTACTTGAACAATTTAGTTGGTGACATTTCTTTCAGTAGAATGGGAAGATTGAAAAAAATGAATACAAGATGATGATTTTAGATTTAGGATCTGAAAGATAAAAAGTTCAACAGACTTTAGTATATGAACCTAGATTAGAGATGAAAGGTCTGTATGACAGATATATTTAGAAAGAAATGGGAAGACTTCTGCTCATCCTAAAATGGAGGATAAATATCCTTTGTGCCAAAAAGAATATAAATACACTTGGGAGTGTATTCATTTAAATTTATACATATGAACACCACACAAAGAAAAATGTTACCAGCATAATGAAGTAAAATAACCTCATAGCTCTCCGTATTACAATTTAAATAACAGTATTAATTTTCTTTTATTTTAATTTCAATTTTTAATTTTTAATTATGAGAACAAAGATGCAAAGAAAGAGGACAAGGTAAAGTTACAGTGGAAGGACAATCACCCATAAACAGAATTCTCAGAAGAAGTCCCCTTGCTGATATCTTAACTTTGAACTTTCAGCCAAAGAACATTAAGATAAATAAAAGAGAAACCATGCACAACTACTTTGTCCCTCATGTCCCCAGATTGTAATACATTATAATATTTCTTAACAGCACACAAAGCAATCTCAAGCCATAAAACTTATGAAACTCCTTAAACATTAAAGGCATACTATTTCTGTACATTTCCATGCACATGCATATTAGTTTAAGTGGGTTTCTTAGTCAAAGGAGCACAGTAAAAACTGTGTTAGAGTGGCAATTATTGTTTGCATAGGTCCACAAAAATATGAGGGACATGGAAAGGAAAAACCTTGGCCTAAATATAAGGAGACCCTACCCCTGCAGTTTCCTGGCATAAGACCAACACTAGGCTCCAGGCAAGCTAAGTTTGTCCAATCCAAGACATTGTCTGTAGTGCCAACACACTTATATTTTTCACACAGTCTCTGTTGTTGGTATCGTGTTTCTGTATTAAAGATCCTGGAATTTGCATATCCTACATTGATGTCAGGATGTGGAGCATCCTCTAGTTTCACCTCACAATTAAAAGGCAGTGCAGAGAGCCCTGTCCTGTAAGCAGTTCGTTGTTGTTAAGTCTTCTCAGTGTTAAGGAAAGTCTCTTTTGAGCAGGTTGATGTCAGAGCAGCGGTGGGGTCTTCCCTGGTAGAGGATTGCTTGCAGGTGATGTTATAGACAAACTAGGATGTTTCGTGGATGGCTTCCCTGGTTCAGGGGTGAATGGTGAGTGTCCATTCTTCTGAGGCCTGTGCCAGGTCATTATGTCAATGTTCAGGGTGTAAGGTCCTCTTGCACTACAAGATTTGTGTTTTCCAATCTCTATTAGTAAATCTTATTTGTATGTATAGTATTTTCCTATTTTAATGTGCCTATGCAAACAAGGAACAATGCCATGTGGCATTATAGGGGCATATGGGGGCCATAAGAACAAGTCCAACAATCCCCTTGACATGGTTCAATCATAAGCATTAAACTGAGGGACTCTTTCACCAAAATTCCTTATTGAACAGCTCACAAAGAGAAGAAAAGATAACAAGTGGTTAGAATCGTCACTGTATAAGAGAATATTTAGTAAGACTTATACCTGTCAGAGAAAAAAACACATAAAATATTCAAAAAGACATACGTGTCCATTTTATGTCTTTTGAAATAGTTGGGGGTTGTTAGATCCAATGCATGGCTTTGGTCTGTGATTAGGATTGTGCAGTACTGAAGGTAAAAAGAATAATGTGGGTTACTGATGGTTGGGGGGGTGAGAGAGTTAAGGAGTAAAAATGAGCTTTGTAGGGGTGAGCGAAAGGGCAGAATACAAGATGGATATTCTGCATACGCAAAACATAACTTAAAGATAGGGAATACTCTTAGTATATACTGTGCCCCCGTGCGGTTTTGAACATGTAGACTGGTATAAATTGCCAGTGACAACCTTAGTGCAACAGAGCAAATCTCAGTACACCCCAAGTTAGGACCCACCATTTCTGGCCACCTAGGCTGGCACCTAGGGAAGGCCTGGAAGCCGGGGGCAGAAAAGGGGACATCTGGGGGCCTATCAAGGCTCCCAGCACACCCAAGTTAGGGAGAAGGCCTAAGACATGGGATCTCCCCAAATCCCATGCCGGCTAGAGCTAGCCTCCAAATCAAGAAAGGATTTGGTAGAGAGCCAAAAGCCAGAATCTGCCCACCCTCCACCCTGTGCCCTTCCCTCCCTTCAGCTGGGGGAAGGGCGGGGAAAGCTTGGGACCCCATCCAGGAGGGACCACCGACACCCACCTTGTCTGGCTGCCTGGGCTGGCACCCAGGGAAGGCTAAATAACAGTATTAATTTTCTATTAATATATTTAAATATATTGAACATAGAGGCCAAAAGATAGGGCAACAGATATGGCTCTTGACTTGCACCTGTCGACCCAGATTTGGTTCCGACATCCCATATGGTCCCCAAGGCCACTAGGTGTAATTTCTGCTGAATACAGAGCCAGGAATAACCCTAAGCACCACCATGTGTGGACTAAAGACAAACAAAAAATATTAAGCATACTCTTGGCCAACAGAAAAACAACAAAAAATAAATAGAATACAGTTTATGATATATCATTAAATAATCAATTGATCAAAAACAGTCACAAGTAAAATATATAAAAAATGTATCAAAATTGTGGCATAGAAACCTAGTGTAAAATAACCTCATGTGCTATATCTCCAATCCCAGGTGAATAAGTTTAAAGCAGGGTTATGCATGAAATAGTCCAGACCAGACTGAGGATGAAACACATGTAGTCTGGCAATCTTCTATCTCATATGGAGAGCAATCTGCCTGCCAGAACTGTCATTTTTATTGAACATAGAAACTATCTTCAGATTGGGTAGTAAAGACAGAGTAAGGGCAAATAGCTCAGGCTCTCCTGAGCTGTCCTCCCTAGATTTACATGTAAGACAATCTCTGTTTTGAGGTGAAACCAAATTGTAAACAAAGAAACCAGGGATAATCTTTGTTTTGGATAAAACAAGATGTCATCTAATAATTCCCCAGTTTTGTTCTAAAAATTGAGAGGAGTACATAACTGTGTCTTATTATTCTCAGCAAGAGGCAGGAACCCCAGATCAGAACTTACAAAAGTGGCTGTTCATTTGCATAGGCACAGAAAAAGTTGCTGTAATAGCATCAAAGTTTAAAATGTATACATCATTCTCAAAATGTCAGTTTTTTTCCATCTTCCCATATCTTATACATATCAGAAAGTTTTTTCATAGACTTCTCTGAACATAAACATTAGAATCTTTCTGCAGATATATTTAATTTGAAAATTCTTAAACATTGTTACACCAAGCACTGTAATATGAGTCTAAAACATCCAAGTTTCTTTTCGACAAACTTCCCTAAAAAATCACAAGAACATTTCTGATATATATGTATATATACCCAGTTAGAAAATATGTTTGCTAAAACTTTCTTATAATGAGAACTGTAATGAATCAATAGCATCAAAGTTCTTTTTCCATCTATTTTTGTGGACAAAAATATTAGAATATTTTTGCAGACATAATTTTGAGAATTTGCTAAATAATATACACAATCAAACATCACAGCGATTGGGAAACATTCACTAAGATAGCTGAGAACCATTAAAAATCTAACATTATGCCTTTTCTCCAGAACTGTGCAAACTAATATTAAACCACTAAAGTTGGATACAAAATTATCTGTTTGCAGTGGGGCATAGAACAAAACAGTAGCTATAAAATCGGCTATAAAATGCAGGTAGAACACACAGTTTATTCAGCAATATAATGACCGTTGCAAATAGGATAAAGAGATTAACCTAGAAGAAAGTTAATTTTTTGGAGGCATCCCAGGTGAGGAGGTTCTGAAAGCAGATTCTCCTCAGTTGGGCTTCGGCTGCGCTTGGATTCTCCATCTCCTCATCCTGTGTTGTCTGCTGGTGTCTCCTCAATAGCTGCTGCAGGTTGGGTTCTTTGGTCCTTGCAAAAGGCATCTCTGGTAGAAGAAAAATGGTAGGTATTGGCTTCTGGGATGCTGCCCAGAGTCTTCAGCTATCTTCCCGTCACTGCCTGCTTCTATCCCTCCTGAGGGGGACTATGCCACCATAGGTGGTGAAACAGCTGAGTGAGGCTGGGGGTGGAATCTGCCAGGTCCAGATACATTAGTCGTTTTTGGACCCCTCTCCCCATCTCCAAGGCTGTACCAAAGCTTCCTGCGATTGTTTCAGTGAACAAAGACTTCTTTGATGTCATTTTTTAGGGGGCCACACCCGATGACACTCAGGGGTTACTCCTGGCTTTGCGCTCAGAAATCGCCCCTAGCTTGGGGGACCATATGGGACTCCAGGGGATCAAACCACGGTCTGTCCTAGGCTAGTGCATGCAAGGCAGAGGACTTACCACTTGCTCCACCGCTTTGGACCCAGAAATTTTGAGGTCATTTCTGTTGATAAATCTGTAACCATTCTGGACACTGAACCATTTGACAGTGCCCAGGCCTTGGATTGCCAGCACCGCCTTGTCCATCTGACTCAGTGCTTCGGGTGTAGGAGTAAGTATTTTCCAGAGTATAAGACAATCCTTCAACCCATGAAAAGCTTCCTAAAAGCCTTAAAAAATAAGTTACTTCTTATAAGCTGGATTAAGTTTCAGCATGCCTCATACCGGCATATAAAACGAACCCGACTTTTAGCAAGTTTTTCATGGGTCGTCTTATATACCAGAAAATACGATATATCTGTTTGAGCAGTTTGAAGCACTGAGTCTGCAGAGACGGTATCTGGCCCATCATTCTTGAGAGGTTGGGGTCTGTTTGGTTTACTGCCAGTAGTAAATGATAAATTTTCAGCCCTGGGAAGGCCTTTAGATCAAGGACTCATCACCACTTGGAAGGCACCCTTCCCCTCTTGTGGCTTGTGTTCAGGAGAATCTCTAGAGAGCCTGGCACATACTTGTCCTGGACTGGGCCAACATGCTAACCTTACTATGGCTTGGAAATTGGCAATTACATGTTTTGTATGCATATTTCCCTGCCTCACCACGTAACAGATAAAACCAGGAGATGCCTCAGGACATCCTGACTTCGATATAGGATATGTGCTAACATACTATCTCCAATTACTGAAACCTGACAGCAAAAACCATGATTGAGGAGAACTTTTACTGGGACCTTGAAGCAAGACAAACTAATGTGCCTGGAGCCTGTAGTTGATCTTATGGTAGGAATTTCATGGTAGGGATGCCCTGTTGTTGTTATTGTTGTTGTTGTTGTTTTTAGGCCAAACCTTTTTTCTTTCTATTTTTCCAAATTTGCTGTGTCTACTCAAATTTATGGAATCCCCTTTATCCTTTAGAGATGTCACCTTTTTATAAAATTCATGTTCCTTTGGAATGTGTATTACATTATTTTACCTTATATTTCCGCATTTTTTATAAAGTCAATTAGGGGGAGATGTGGGATTAATCAGATCCCATCAAATTCAGTATGTGCCTTGTTATTCATTGGTTGGAAACATCTTTGAATGTAGCACTTTGGATTGGTGTTTAGACCGCCTAAGCCCACCTCTGGGTGTGGTCTATTCCTTCAGAATAAATATTTCATGTTGCAAGAAAATGTTCTATTGCAATTCTGGACTTTCCACTGAGATTCCTGCTTCTTAGGAACTGAAGGCTTACATGTTGAAATTCTTTTTTTTTTTTTTTTTTGTGGTTTTTGGGTCACACCCATATGATAAATCGTTAATATCTAAGATATATAGGGCACTGTTAGAGTAAAACAAAAAAAATCCAATCCATCCAAAAATGGGTAGAAGAAATAAATAGAAACTTCCTCTGAGAAGAAGTACAGTTGGCCAAAGGCACATGAAAATTGCTTCACTACATTAATCATCAGGGAGATTCAAATCAAAACAATGAGATATCATTTCACACCACAAAGACTTGCCTACATCAAAAGGAACAAGAATAACCAGTGCTGACACAGATGTGGGGAGAAAAGAACTCTCCTTCACTACTGGTGGGAAAGCCAAGGGGTCCAACCTTTTTGGAAAACTTTCCTCAAAAAACTGCACATTGAGCTCCCATACAATCCTGAGAATATGCCCTAGGGGCCCAAAAATACAATGCAGAAAAGGCATTTGTATTCCTTTGATTTCAGCACTATTCACAATAGCCAGAATCTGGCAACATCCCAAGTAGCTGAGACCAGATGAGTGGATAAAAAAATTGTGGTGCGCCTACACAATGGAATACTAAGAAGTTGTTAGTAAAAATGAAGGCATGAAACTTGTTTATGCATTAATGCATGTGGAGAGTACTGTGCTGAGCAAAATAACACCTAAAGACAATAGAGACAATGGGCCAAAGGACCAGTCCATGGTTAGGAAGCTTGCCACAAATAGCAGGGACTACAGCTGACCAAGGACCACTATGACAATGATAGTTGGAAACGATTACTATGGACAAGAAATGGATGCTGAAATGCAGGAGTGTTATGCACGATACCCCTTCTGTAACAATATTGCAAACCACAGAGTCTAAAAGGATAAAAGAAAGAGAGAGATGGCTGCCATAGAAGAATAGAAGAAGCAAACAGGAAAAAGGGCAAGGGGGCAGGAGGGAGGGAAACTGGTAACACTGGCAAAAGTGCACTGGTAAAGTGATGGGTATTGGACATTGCATTACTGAAACTCAATTATGAACAACTTTCTTACTGTACCTCAAGGTGATTTAATTGAATAATTTATTTAATTTAAGAAATTAAAAAATAAAGAGCAAAAGTTTTAAACTTTGTTAAGAATCTTCTCAGAGAGCAACCGAATTGAACTAGAAATTGATAACAAAAGAAAACAGAAAAATTTACAAATATATGGAAACTAATTCAAATATTCTTAAATTATCAATAGGTTGAATAAAAATAAAATGGGGAATTCTTTAAATACTTTCAGGGCCAGAAGGAAACTTACAAAGCAGTAAGTTGTGTGCTGCTTTCCTTGCATGCAGTGACCCCCTTCATTTCCTGGCACCACCAGGAGTAATCCCTGAGCATAAAGGCAGGAAATATAAAACACTCCTGGGTGTGGCAAAATAATTTTAAATATGTTGGACTCAGTGCCAAATCTTTTCAAACTTCAGAAAGTCAAAAGAACAAGGCATGCTACCAGACAAAGGCAACACAAGAAAATAAAATACACATCAATAGCTTTATGAATATAGGTACAAACTCAAAAGTACTATCAAATCAAACCACCTATTTCATTTGATATTATTTCTGTTTTTCATATGTTTACCCACCATTACATTACAGATATATCCCATTTGATCTTATTATATAAATCTTTTAATATTTTATTTTATTTTATTGAGTGTTGCACTCTATACCAAGACCAATAGGTTTATATCTGTAATGCAAGGACATTTCAACATATGAAAAGTACAATATAAATTAAATGAAGATATAAAACCTATCTCAATTGGTGCTAAAAAGTATTTGATAAAACCCAGTACTTTTTTATGACACAACTGTCAACATACCCTATACTTTAGATTACAATTTAGGAAAGCAAAAAGAAATATCACTTCTACCTTGCCAATGAAAACAATCTGGAGAACATACAAATACAGTGCCATTCAATTTTTACAATACCATCCAAGAACCAAAATTGCAACCTAACAAAAAATAAACTGTTTTCCTGACAATTCTGGGCCTTTCCAGGTTCATTTTATTTCTAGAAGAATGTGAATGGGAAAAGGAGAAAACTATAAAATTGAAAGAAACACTAAGTGTCCCATATTGGCTGGGGTGACATTTTAGAATCCCAAGAAGCCTCATTCATTGAATTGTTAACTCACTAAATTTTTTCAAAATCTTCACTAAGTAAAGGGGAGTAATATAATAAATTATCGTGACTGGTAAATCTGACAGAGGTATGCTATCCCACATTGTGTTGTGTGGGAGGGCTGAGAAATACCATTATGAATCACTGCAGGTCTTGTAAGAGCACAAGTCAGATTCTGATGAAAGCTAGGGAATAAGTGTCAAGATTGTTGAAAGACATCTCTACAATACTCCAAAGCTTCAACTAATATAATACAGTACTTAAAGTCACTCTTTGAAAACTGGGGGGAAGTTATCAGTGTAAAAATGTTATCTCTTGAAACACAGAACATCTGAGACAGGACTAGAAATCTAAAAGAACTATAGAAACCTCAAATGTTGAGATTAATGCTCTGAAACAGAGGAAAACTTTCTATAGTTCTTGAAGTGGGTGGCTGGCTATAGTTCACAAAGAAATCTTAACAGTTGCAGAAGTGCTCAGATCCTAAGCTCTGATATAGAAAAAACCTGTAAACAAATGTATACAGCAACTTCGTTCATAATTACCCAAACTTCGAAGCAACGCAGACCCATTAGATATCAAAGTGTAAACGAACTAACATCTATACCTGGGATGTTTAAAAAATGATTTTAAAAAGAAATGTGACAAAGACATGAAAATATATACATGAATCTGCATTGTTAGGTGATAGAGGTCTATTTGAAAAAGGTATAAATTGTTTGATTCCAATCATACAACATTTTGTGAGGCAAAGCCATGGAAACAGTAAAAAAGATGTGAGTGATGGTAAGTAGTGAAAAGTGTGTAAGAAATAAAACGTTTTATAACTGAAAAATAATAAATACATCAAGTGAATGATTTACGCTTTCACTTTGAGACATTAGGGAAACCAGGTAAAATAAATTCAAAGAAAATAGAAGGAACAGATTAATAATGATTAGAACAGAAATAAATCATAAATAGAAAAGCATATAAAACTAACAAACATAATGTAAATTGGTTCTTTGTAAAGGTCAACAAAATCAACAAATATTTAGCTATAAAGACTAAGAGGCAAACACAAATTATTAAAGAATAAACAAGCAAATTTTATACCAATCATATAAATAAAAAAGAATTATAAGGAAATACTATGAACAATTGTGTGCCAGCAAATTAGGAAATCAAGATAAATTGGATAAATGCCTAGAAATACCCACATTATTAAAAATTACTCAAAAATAATTAAAAATCTGTGTGTATATATATGTATATATATGTATATATATATATATATATATATATATATATATATATATATATATATATATATATATGAACCAAAGAGGTTAAATTTCTAATCTAAGTAAAAACTAGCTTCCTTTCTTTTTTCTTATTTTGTTTTAGGACACACCTAACTGTTTTCAGGGCTTCTGACTCTACTCTCAGAAATCCTGCTGGACTTGGGAGACTGTATGCGATGACCAAGATCAAATCCAGGTTAGCCATGTGCAAGTCAGCTTCCTTACTATGCAATTCCACGATCAGCAAATAATGGCAAATGTTCTTTTCAAATTCGTATACATTTTTCTTGCCTAAATGTAGTTGTTAAATTACCCAGTATTATGTTTCCTAAGAAAAATGTAGAAGAATTTGAAAAGAGCTTTTGTGTTATTTACTGATTATGGAATTATGGGGAAAATCCTGAGTAAACTATACTGCTACAACTAATAAGTGAGATCATATGGGTCATAGAGTACCAGAGTATAAATATCAATTTCACTTTTTATAATAAAAAAGGAATACAGAACTTATACGTTAGAATGCTCTCATGTGTGAGACTTAAATATACACAAGTTAGCAAAAAATGTTCCAAAGGCAATATCATGGGAGAACTAAGACACACAATTTAATTAAGAGGGAGGTGTCCTGGAGTCACAGGGAGAAGGAGATAATTACAGTACAATGGTATTGGTGTGATGTTAGAATCAAGTGCAAGAAAAACCCTTATTAATAGTATTATGAACAGAATTTATAAAATTATAAACTATAAAAATTATAATTATATAAAATTATTAAAATAGTATAAACAGAATTTCAATAAAAATATTTTAAGTTTAACATACATCACAGGCATAAATTTTAAATAAATATAACATAAAATCAATAAAGCTCAATACTAGATGTTTGGTTGAAACTGCAATATAATATAACTGCAATATAAAAAACTTAGAAGCTGTCACTATTCCTCACACCTATATTCATTGCAGCGCTATTTACAATAGCCAGACTCTGGAAACAACCAAAATGCCCTTCAACATATGAATGGCTAAAGAGACTGTGGTACATATATACAATGGAATATTATGCAGCTGTCAGGAGAGATGAAGTCATGAAATTTTCCTATACATAGATTTACAGGGAATATATTATGCTGAGTGAAAGATGTCATAGGGAGAGAAAGACACACAGAATAGTGTCACTCACTCATCTATAGGTTTTAGGAAAAATTAAAGATATTATTGTAATAATGCCTACAGACAGTAGAGATGAGGGCTGGAAGGACCAATATGAAACCAATATGAAACTCACAAAGAGTGATGAGTGCAGTTAGGGAAATAACTACAGTTAAAACTATCATGATGATGTTAATGAGTGAGAGAAGTAGAATGCCCGTATTGAATACAGGGAGGAGTGGGAATACAGGGGTCATTGGTAATGAGAATATTGCACTGGTGAATGGGGAGGTATTCTGTTTGTGACTGAAACCCAACTACAATCATGCTTGTGATCATGGTGCTTAAATATAGATTTTATAGAAAAAAAGAATCTGTCACTAATTAGCTTACAAAAATATGAAGCCTGAAATAATCAATAATTTTTTGACTTGTGGAACTGAGGCTAGAGGGGAAACTAAACTACTGTACTTTAAACTAAGAGGGTGGACACATTACAAAAATTGAAACACCTAAAACCTTCCTAACTAAAGAAGAAGCTATGAGAATCATAGGTGGAAGGAATATTTAAGTAGTATAGTTAAAAAAACTGGAAACTGAATTAATCTAATAGTGACAAAATTATGAAATCCACAATTTTTGAAAGACTTATACATTTTGGTGTCTTTTTCCCAAAGAGCCACATCCAATTTTCACAAAAAGGATATGAGATTCAAAGAACTTAATTTCAAGGCTCTTAAAGTACAACTAGTAGCATAATTATTCTTAATGCATGCAAAATCTTCTCCATAACAAAAACTAAACCTTCAGGTCCCTATTTTCCAAATGCACAATTCTGAGCCTTTGTCCAGCTAAGGGAGCCAATTCATCCCTACTCCAGCAAACAGAAGCTGACAGAAACACTAAACAAAGCTCAATATCAGGCTATGTTAATATATAGCATCTGATTTGGGATCAAATTACCTCAATTTTTCTTAGTAAATACAGTGCTCAACTTTCAACAAAAATTACAAGACACACACAAAGATAAGAAAAATTCCTGGCTGAAGGGCAATATCAAGCATCAGAACAAGTCTCCAAAATGTTATAGATGTTGGAATTATCAAGAGAAGTGTTTAAATAATTATGGTTAACCTGTAAGAGCTTAAATAGAAAAAGTAGATATGACACAAGCACTGATGAGTAATGTAACAAAAAGAATGAAATTCTAAGTAAGAATTTTTAAATGCCATAAGTAAAAACTCTATAACACAAGTGAAGAATGCCTCTAATGATCTCGTCAGTAGATTGGACACATCTAATGAAAGAATGAGTCATTTTGAAGTTAGGTGAATAGAAGCTTCACAAGACTAATGCAAGAAGAAAAAGGAAAGAATATCTGGAGGAACTGAGAGGCAAATTCAAATATTTATAAATAACTTACCATATGGGAAAATGGAGCAAAATAAATACTGGAAATATTAGTGGCAGACAATGTTAAAAATTAATGAAATCCCAAGTTATAGAACTGGGAGTAAATATCAGACAGAATAAACTGAATACCAGCAGCTGGAGAAAATACAGCAAATTGGGTGCTTTTCTTTCATGCAGCTGACCTAGATTCAATCTCCAGCATTTCAGATGTTTCTTTGAACACCACCAGGAGAAATTCCTGAGTACAGAGTCAGGAGTAACCTCTGAGCATCACCAGATGTGACCCCCCAAACAAAGAAACAAGCAAAATTCTTGAATAACAAATAGAATAAATACCTAAAATGTCATACCGTGCTTAGGTAGGTCATATCCAATGTGCAGGAAACCAAAGACAGCACTAAAAATTAGCCAGAGAAGAAAAAAATGATTTATTATAAAACAGATAAAATCTAAGGTGGACTTACAAAATTAGCTCAGTGGTGTCAAATACATAAAGCTTCAAAGAAAGAAAAACCTGTATCTTTATGATACAACTCTAAATTAGATAGAAAGCTACCATATAACCAAGCAATTCCACTTCTGAATATGTAACACCAGAACTTTCAAGAATTCATTCAAAAAGATATGTGTTCACCATTATTAATTGCTGCACTTAGTATAAATGCTAAGATGTGGAATCAACATAGGCCTCCAACCAGAAAAGAATTTATTATGAAGCTGTGGTGTATATATATGCAATGAAAGACTATGCAGCTGCTAGGATAAAATCATTTGGTGGAACCTGACTGGAACAGGAGGATATAAAGTTGAGTGAAGTAAGCCAGAGGAAGAATGACAAACACAGGATGATCTCACTTGTCAGTGGTATATAGAAAAACTGGAAGAAAAATGTAATGTAGTACAGGGGGTGATGCCTAGTTAGTTCACCCTGAACCAGAGAACTTAGGGAGGAGGACAGAGAAGGAAAGAAATCAAGATTGAAGGGAAGATGAGAAATGAAAATAATGGTGAAACAGAGGTCGGGTCTCCAGTTATATTGGTGATATTAGAGAATGGAAGAGTAGCTATAAATTCAAAGCACAGACAACATTAAGCTGAAACTACCACCAAAATTTATAATGTCCTTGTCAAGGTGGCAGGCAGGGGTGAAAATAGGATGAAGGTGAAGGGATGGGAAATGATGGAGTATGGAAACACTAATGATGGGAGTTGACACAGGTGGTAGAATTGATGCTGAAATCTTATATGCTTAAAACTCAACAATCAATAACATTGTAGGGGCTGGAGTGATAGCACAAAGGTAGGGTATTTGACTTGCACGCTGTCAAACCAGATCGGACCAGGGTTAGATCCCCAGCATCTCTATGGTCCCTCGAGCCTGCCAGGAACAATTTCTGAGTTCAGAGCCAGGAATAAACCCTGAGTGCTGATGGGTGTGGCAAAAAAATTGTAAATCATGGTTCTTAAACTAAATTTAAAAAATTTAAAGAAAAATTTAAAAAGAAAGAAGTGAAGCAATCAACATGAAATTCTATATCCAATAACAGTATCTTTCACAAGGAAGAAAAAATAAATTTCTTAGAAAAATGTATTTTTTTTCTAAAAAAAAGAAAAATTTTACAAGAAGATACATTTTCCTCCAAGAAACAAAAATAAACTTCAGATAAATATAATAAAAGTGCAATGTAGGTAATGGGAGAACTGATCCACACAATTGAGATGGAGGAGTCTCTTGTTCGTGGGAGAGGGAGGTGTGTACACTGGTTATGGGTATAATGTTGAAATTCTGCACACTAGAGACAATTGTTAAAAGCAATGAAAATACAGAATCTCAATAAATTAAATTATTTTCAAGAAACACTGTGTCAGAACAATAACACAGTGAGTAGGGTATCTTGCATACAGCTGACCCAGGTTTCATTTCCAACACTCTATATTGTCGATAGAGTTCCAATAGGAGTAATCTCAGATGTAATCTCTGAGAGAACGATGGTGGAGGGAGGTCAACACTGGTGGTGGGAAAGGCACTAATTCACTGTCACTACGTAACTGAAACTATTGGTCTCAACTTAATAAAATGAAGTAATCCCTGAGAATAGAGCCAGAAGTAAGCCCTGAGCACCATCTGGTGTGGCAAAAAAAAAAGTACAGAAATTTAATAAGGAAGAATTTTGGAATAGAAATAAAGATAAAACTATTTTTATTAATTTTAATTAATTTAAAATTCAATTGCTCATTTAGGGTAATAGTAACAATATGTGAAGGAAAATGAGAGCTTTCATTGTCCTGAGACAATAGTGAAAAATGAATGTCAAGTGTAAGAAATTTAGAATACTGTATTACACCACAGTTAAATACACATGACCCAATATCATATATTTAAATTTAGTCTTAGTTAGAATTTAATTATATTTGTGACAACTTCAGAAAATGTAAAATTGTATCACTGAGATAAGAGATAAGTCAAAGTGCAATAAGTCTCAGCTATTATTAGAAAACTACAATGAACATAATGGGAATATTACTCAGAGATAAGAAAAGATGAAATATTGCCTTTTGCTGTAACTTGGATGGAGCTATAAAGTTTATTGAGTGAAATAAATCTGGAAACAACCAAGATGCCCTTCAATAGATGAATGGCTAAAGAAACTGTGGTACATATACACAATGGAATATTTTGCAGCCGTCAGGAGAGATGGAATTTTCCTATACATGGATGTACATGGAATTTATTATGCTGAATGAAATAAGTCAGAGGAAGAGAGATAGACACAGAATAGTCTTACTCACCTATGGGTTTTAAGAAAAATAAAAGACATTTTTGCAATAATCCTCAGAGACAAAGAGAGGAGGGCTGGAAGGTCCAGCTCATGACATGAAGCTCACTACAAGAGTGGTGAGCGCAGTTAGAGAAATAACTACACCGAGAACTATCATAACTATGTGAATGAATGAGGGAAGTAGAAACCCTGTCTAAAGTACAGGTGGGGGTGGGGAGGAGGGAGATTTGGGACATTGGTGGTGGAAATGTTGACCGGAGAAGGGGGAGTGTTCTTTACATGACTGAACCCCAACTACAATCATATTTGTAATCAAGGTGTTTAAATAAAGATATTAATAAATAAAAAGAAAAAGGAACAAAAAGATATTTGATATATAAAGTAGCAACACAATGGAATAGCAACAGTCCACTGGACTTTAAATACAGAACCAAGGTTACTAAAGGAGGAAAATAGAAGAAGAAGTGAACAAGAAATGACACTAGGATAGTGATGAAGGGTCTTTAGCACTTTGTGGGTGGTGCAGAAAAGATCATGTACACCATAAGCAGATAAGTAAACTAGTCTAAGCATGTTACCTCAATTGCAATTAAAATAACAGTAAATTAAATGCAACAAAATAATATGTTCAATTAAAATCAAAGAGGTCAAGAAAATGTTAATAGCTAAATATATCAATTAATATATATTTGGGAACTGGGCAAGTCTTTTATGAGTGGGACTCGGTTTTGACCCCCACACCCAATAAGGCTCCCCTAGTCAGCCAGGATTTCAGAAACAGGAGTAAGCCCTCAAAGCCAAGATAAATAAATAAGCCAGTTAATACATAATTGGTCAGAGCGAATCTTATAAAAGAACCTAAAACAATATAAAGATAATATGTAGTTTTTGTAATTTATCTTTAGTTCAAGAACCATTATTAAGAGAAATAAATCTGAAAACAATCAAGATGCCTTTCAACAGATGAATGGCTAAAGAAACTGTGGTACATATACACAATGGAATGTTATGCAACCATCAGGAGAGATGAAAATTTTCTATACATGGATGTACATTACATGTACATGTACATAACAAAGCTAATGAGGGTTCAGTTTTAGTTATATAATATTTCAATACCAATCCCACCATCAGTGACAACTCCTATCACCAGTGTTCCCACACCCCATCATTGTCCTCCCCTTCATGCCCACCTTGACAGGCACATTGCAAAGTTTGGTGGTTACTTTGGCTGGAGCAATAGTACAGAATGTAGGGTAGCCTTGCACGAGACCAATACAGGTTCGATCCTCTGCATCCCATATGGTCCCTGAGCTGCCAGGATTGCTTTCTGAGCACCCCATCAGGTATGGCAAAATAAAAGTTTGGTGGCTACAGTTTAGATCTCATGTTTACAGTGTTTTTGAGTCTGTGATTTAGACTTATAGCTACTCTTCCAAATCTCCCACATCAGCAATATAAGTGAAGCCCCTACAGCTGTTCCCTGATAACTTCACTTTTTCATCTTCTTTTAAAAATCCACTTTAAATATAAAGTCACAATTCAGAAAAAAGTAAAGGTATAGAAAACTATACCATGCTGCCATTAATCAAAAGACAACTATATTAGTAATATTATATTCAATAGGTGCTAGTAATTTTATCAGAAATAAGAGGTTCAGTATATAATGATAAAGGAGTTAAATTGTCCCAAAATATGTGACAGTCCAAAATGTGTATTACCTGATTATAGAATGTTACAGTAGTTGAACCAGGTTGATGGAATGGAGCAGGATGTAAGTCAATGGTAGAGCAGGGACTGGAGTGGTGGTGCAAGCAGTAAAGCATTTGCCTTGTCAGTACTAGCCTAGGACAGACAGCGGTTCAATCCCCCAGTGTCCCATATGGCCCCCCAAGCCAGAGAGATTTCTGAGTGCATATCCAGGAGTAACCCCTGAGCATCACCGGGTGTGGCCCAAAACAAACAAACAAAAATGGTAGAGCAAATATATTAAGTTTGTGAGGCCATGTCTTTTACTTTAGCAAAAATAAAATACTTCAGCAAAAATAAAAACACTGAAATGAGTGGATCAAAAAGGAGAAAAAGATATATCCACAATTATATTTGGAGACTTCAACTCTCCTCTGTGAATAAATGATAAATAAATCTTGCAGAATATCAGATGACCTTCATAGAACTATTAATCATCTTGACCTACTTTTATTTATTACTTTTTATTTTTGATTGTTGTAGTACTTAATATAACATGTTTATAAAGTTATTAATGTTAAACATTATATGTGTAGTTATCAAACCTCACCAAATGTACAATTCCCTCCATCAATGTTATCTGTCATTTATTAACTACTCCATCCAACAATAGCAAAATTCACATTTTTCACAAGTGCATATTGATCATTAACCAAAACAAGCCACATATTGGCTGTAAAACAATTCAGGGGCCAGAGCAAATATACAGTGTTTAGGGCATTTGCTGAAATCTATCCAAAGGACCACATATATAATCCCTTGAATATCTTCAGGAGTAAGTCCTATGCAGAGCCAGGACTGACCCCTGAGCACAGCTAGGTGTGGTCCCCAAATAAACAAATAAATATTTAAAAATTAGGTTTTAGGGCTAGTTTAAAGCATTCAAAGCACCTGCCTTGCTCATAGACAATCAGGAATTGATCCCCAGCAACCCCAGATGATCCCAGAGCATCACCAAGAGTGCCCCCTTGAGCACAGTAAAAAGTAAATCCTGTGGGGCCAGAGAGATAGCACAGTGACAGGGTGTTTGCCTTGCACTTGGCCAACCCTGGGCAGACCCGGTTTGATTCCCGGCATTCTATATGTTCCAGAGCCTGCCAGGAGCAATTTCTCAGCACAGAGCCAGGAGTATCCCGTGAGAGCCACCTAGTATAACCCCAAAACCAAAAATAAATAAATAATAGATGATAGATAGATAGATAGATAGATAGATAGATAGATAGATAGATGATAGATAGATAGATAGATAGATAGATAGATAGATAGATGATATATAGATAGATAGATTGATAGATAGATGATAGATAGATGATAGATAGATAGATTGATAGATAGATGATGATAGATATAGATAGATAGATATAGATAGATAGATAGATAGATAGATAGATAGATAGATAGATAGATAGATAGATAGATAGATAGATAGATAGAAAGATAGATGATAGATAGATAGATAGATAGATGATAGAGATAGATAGATAGATAGATAGATAGATAGATAGATAGATAGATAGATAGATAGATAGATAGATAGATAGATAGATAGATAGATAGATAGATAGATAGATAGATAGATAGATAGATAGATAGATAGATAGATAGATAGATAGATAGATAGATAGATAGATAGATAGATAGATAGATAAAGAAAGAATAAATCCTGAGTATAGCCAGCCGTGTGTGGCAAAAGCAGTTTTTTTAAATTTAGGTTGAAGATATAGTACTTGCCTTGCTCATGGCTGGCCAGGTTTGATCCCCCACATGCATTATGAACTTATGAACCCCATCTTCAGTGATCCCTAAATGCAGACTAAGAGTAAGCCCTAAATATCTCTGACATGGATCAAAAATAAAAAAGAAAGGCATTCTACTTCTCTCACTCATTAACACTGTCATGGCACAGGCAGAGGGTGTGGGGAAGAGATATGGGGGGCACTGGTGGTGGGAATGTTGCACTGGTGAAGGGAGGTGTTCTTTTTGTGACTGAAACCCAACATTTTTGCAATCAAGGTGTTTAAATAAAGATATTATTTAAAAGAGAAAAGATATGCATTGAACTCAGCTTGCGTTATTCCTCATGGCCTTTCTCTGAGATGTGTTTTTTCTTTTACTTTTTTTCTCTTTTCTTTTTTTTTTGTTTTTGGGTCTCACCCAGTGGCACTTAGGTGCTACTCCTGGCTCTGTGCTCAGAAATCACTCCTGCCTGGCTCGGGGGACAATATGGGATGTCGGGATTCAAACCACAGTCCATTCTGGGTAGGCTACATGCCAGGCAGATGCACTACCGCTGTGCTATCTCTCAGGACCATTATATGTGCTTTTTCTATCTGCCATGTGCTCTCACTACCCTGTGCTGCCTGTGCCATGTGCTTTTTCTCTCTCAAATTCTCTCTCTCTACCAAGCCCAAGACCCACACTCCTTTCATTTTTCTCCAGAGGTCCTGTAATCCAAGTGGACTTTTACCCAAAAAAAATGAAAAGGAAGAGAAGCTCCATACTAGTCAGAAGACTACCAGACTACATGCGTTTTACCCTCAGCCTGGTCTGGATTGTTTCTGTGCGACCCTGATTTAGACTCGTTCACATGGGCTTGGAGATACAGTGCATGGAGTGACTTTACAGCATTTAAATAAAGCATTTAAAAAATGTAAAAAATGAAAAGGAAGAAAGAGAAAAGAAAGAAAGAAAGAATGAATGAAAGAAAAAAAGAAAGGAAGGAAGGAAGGAAGGAAGGAAGGAAGGAAGGAAGGAAGGAAGGAAGGAAGGAAGGAAGGAAGGAAGGAAGGAAGAAAGGAAGGAAGAAAGAAAAAGAAAGGAAGAAAGAAAAAGAAAGGAAAAAAGAAAAAGAAAGGAAGAAAGAAAGAAAGAAAGAAAGAAAGAAAGAAAGAAAGAAAGAAAGAAAGAAAGAAAGAAAGAAAGAAAGAAAGAAAGAAAGAAAGAAAGAAAGAAAGAAAGAAAGAAAGAAAGAAAGAAAGAAAGAAAGAAAGAAAGAAAGAAAGAAAGAAAGAAAGAAAGAAAGAAAGAAGGAAAGAAGGAAGGAAGGAAGGAGGAAGGAAGGAAGGAAGGAAGGAAAGAAGGAAGGAAGGAAGGAAAGAAAGAAGGAAGGAAGGAAGGAAGGAAGGAAGGAAGGAAGGAAGGAAGGAAGGAAGGAAGGAAGAAAAAGAAAGAAAGAAAACTCTTCAAGGAGGAAACACCACTGTCCAACCAAGTAGAAGCAGAAATAACAAATGGAACTACGTTAAACTGAAAAGCTTCTGCACTTCAAAGAAAACAGCAAACAGCAACTAAGACACAAAGGCCACCCAAGAAATGAGACTATTCACCCAATACCCATCAGGTAAGGAGCTAATATATGATATATAAGGTACTGACAGAACTTAACAAGAAAAAATATCTCACCCTATCAAAAATTGGAAGAAGAAATTAACAGAAATTTCCTCAAAGAAGAAATAACAGATGGACAAAGGATCATGAAATGATTTCATTGCAAATCAAAACAACAATGTGATATTATCTCACACTACAGAGACTGGCACACATCACAAAGAACAAGAACAATCAGTGCTGTCAAGGATGTGGGGAGAAAGGAACTCTCATTCACTGCTGGTGGGAATGACAGCCTTTCTGCAAAATAATATGGATATTCCTCAAAAAACTGGAAATTGAGCCTCCATATGATTCAGCAATGCTACTCTTAGGAATTTACTCTAGTGCATCAAAAACACTATATAAAAATGCCCTCTGCATGCCTATGTTCATTGTAGATCTATTTGCAATAGCCAGAATATGGAAACAACCCAGTTGCCCGACAACAGGTGAAACATTAAAAAAAAAAAGTAGTACATATACACAATGGAATACTACTCAGCTGTTAGGAAAAATAACGTCATGAAATTTTACTATACATCAATGGACATGAAGACTATTATACTGAGTGAAATGAGTTAGAGGGAAAGAGATAGACATCAAATAGTCTTATTCATCTGTGGAATTTAAGAAAAATAAGACAGTATGATAATAATACCCAGAGACAGTAGAGATGAGGACCAAAAGGGCCAGTCCAGTGATGAGTGCAATTAGAGAAATAACTACACTAACACTACCATGACAATGATAGTGAGAGAGAAATTGAATGTCTGTATGGAAGGTGGGGAAAGAGGGAAATGGAGGACATTGGTGGTGTGAATGTTGCACTGGTAAAGGGAGGTGTACATTTTATGACTGAAACATAACCATGAAGATGCTTGTAACCATTGTGCTTAAATAAAAATTTTTAAAAAGCAGGGTATCTCCAAAATGTATGGCTCTTTCAGGGGTGCTGCCAAGGAGGCCAGTCAAGCAAAACAATGCCCAGGGTCCTGGGACTCCAAATAGACTCCATTATCCCAGGAAGAACAACTGATCCTCAGCTGGGTTAGAGAAGTTTCTCAGGGCTTCTGTATCTTCCAAAGGAGGTGGAGAACATAGGAGAGACTCGTCTTGTAATCTAGGTCTCTCCTCGGTGCTGGGGATTCTATTTTCAGGTGCCCAGGGTTGATATTCTGATTGAGGCACTGTGTCGCTACCCTTCCACAAATACAGGGTGTTCTGGCTGCAGAACGTTAGCTGGATCGTTGGGTCCATGCAGTGTTGAACATGAAGTTAATCTAAGTTATATGCATGCATTCTTGTGCTAATTCCCCATCGTCCTACCCCAGGACCACTGTCATGACAAGATGCTGGGCTCTGCCAGTTGCCCATCAACAAAGCCTGCCAGGCCTTGGACTCAAGTGCTGGGTTATGGTGTCTCTTGGACACAAGGGGTGCAAAAATGGTCCCTGCAGCCGTGGGAAACCTAGAAAAAAATAGATTTTTTTTTAATTTTTTAAATTTTATTTAAATACCATGATTACAAACAGGACTGTAGTTGGGCTTCAGTCACCAAAAGAACACCCCCTCTTCACCAGTGCAACATTCCCACCACCAATGACCCCCATTTCCCTCCTCCCACACCCCCTGCCTGTATTCAAAACAGGCATTCTACTTCTCTCATTCATTAACATTGTCATGTTAGTTGTTAGTGTATTATTTCTCTAACTGCAGTCACACCTCTTTGAGGAGAGATCAAGTCATGAAATTTTCCTATACATGGATGGACATGGAAACTATTATGCTGAGTGAAACAAGTCAGAGGGAGAGAGACACACAGAATAGTCTTGCTTATCTCTGGATTTTAAAGACATTATTGTGATATTTTAAAGACGTTATTGTGATAATGCCCAGAGATGAAGGCCGGAAGGACTGGCTTATGATATGAAACCCCTGTCAAGTTATTTTTCAAAACAGAAAGAGAATTTAAAGGAGTTAAAGAGAAAATACAGTGGGTAGGGCACTTACCTTGCACATGTCTCACTCAGGTTCAATCCCTGGCATACCATGATTCTCCTAGTTTACAGGGAGTGATCCCTGAGTGCAGAGCCAGGCAGAAGTCCTGAACACAGCAGGTGTGGCTCCTAAAAACAAAAATAAGTAAAAATTAAATTTATTAAAATTTGTGGCATGCAACACAATTAGTACTTTACAGGGAAATTATAGTATATAAGTGCATATATTAAAAATGAATAGAGTTATAAAGTCAGTTTACTAGAAGTTGCCTTAGGAACTAGTGAAAGAATGGCAAATTACCATAAATCAAGAAGTTCAAATAAAATAAGTAAAATGTGTATTAGTAAATAATAGTTTTAAAACAAAAGCAGATAAGAAAGTCAATAAAACCAAGACTAGTTCTTCGAAAGATAAACAAAAATATAAATAAACTGTAATAGTTTAAAGTGTTAGAAATAGAATGAATAGTGAATGAGTTGTACATCTACCTGGTTATATCTATTTTATTTTGCTTTTGTGTGGGGAAGACACCCAGTGATGAGTGATGCTCAGAGGTTACTCTTTGCTCTACACTCAGAAGTCACTCCTGGTGGTACTCAGAAGACCATATGAGATGCCAGCGATTGAGCCCTGGTAGGCCACTTGCAAGGCAAGTGTCTTACCCACTGTGTTCTGACCCCATATTTATTTATCTGATTATAAAAGGGATCTTTGAGGTGATGGAACTTTGCTATGTATCTGAACTGTATCAATTTAAATAATTATAGTTCTGACAGTGTACTGTAGTTTTGCAAGGTGTAACTATGAGGAAACAGGGTAAATGATAAACAAAAATTAACTTCATTGCTGTATTTGAAGTAGATATTATCTCAAAGCAAACAACTTTATTATGGCTTTTATAACCATGGTATGGTACTCTCACTAAGATCAAATGAAATTGAGAATAACCAAAGTTGGTTGACTGGAATAGTAAATTTTTGGTGATGAACTTTGCCACTGTTATCTTAATGCATTGGGAAGAAAATAAATCTGATTGGCATAGATTGATGACTAAATAAAATGTTATAGTAAAAATATAAAACATTTTCTTCAAAGAGCTTAGCAAAAAAGAAATTCTTGTCAATCAGTACAGGGTATTAAATGGTCAGAGAATGCTTTCTAATGACAAAAGATACTTAAGCTTATGAATAACACCAAGTTATTCATATGCTTAAGAAAGAAATTCAAAAATAGGCAAGAGATTTCATGATGCAGAAAGGAAGATTTTATGTGAAATTTGAAAAGAAAAGGAAGGATAGATAGTAAGAGAAAATCTAGTATAGGAAATGAAAAAGATATTTATAATATGAAGGGAGAGTCAGAGCCATCTGTGACCATTGCAGAGGTGGATTCATGGAGTTCATTTCAAATAAGATGGAACCGAAGAATATCATATTAAATGAATTAAAGAAATAAATTGAGGAAATGGAAGAAAAAAGGTAGGCTGGATGCAACAGGTGGTAAGGGTCAAGGGTCTCAGGTATATTGGTGAGTAGAGGGTTGGATATCTATACATTTAAACCACAGAGTCAACACCAAAACTATGAAATATTTTATTTTTTAAATTCTGTTTTTTGTTTAAGAGACACACCTATTGGTGTTCAGAGATTAGTCCTGACTGCACCAAAGGATCTCATCTGACAGTGCTCAAAAATCATATACATTACCAGGAACCAAACCAGGGTCAGCTGCTGTGCAAAGCAGGTATTTTCTCTTAGCTCCCTGGAAATTATTTTAACGTACCAATATTTGACATGCACCTCCTTTATCTATAATGATTATCCCCAATCTTATGAAATTGGCGAAATCAGATGTTTAGAGGAACCCCAAAATGAGATTCAGCAGTGCTGATGTAGTATTTGTAGGGAAGTCAATACTAAATCAAAACACCCTGAGACATTGACTGGATAAGAAAAGTGGGAAAAGGAAAGTCTTGAGGCATTGGCACATAGAGGCAAATAGAAGATGGTGTGAGACCTGGCTGTTTAGATTTAGTGAAAATGGGATAATGGAGTGTAGTAATTTAAAAAATTCTTAAAGCACCATGAATTACAAATGTCTTTATCCATAGTTGTGTACAGAATTGTTTCAGTTATCTGCAAGACTGTAATTAGCTACAGAGCTAAAGGGCTGCAGGGCTGCAAAGACCCAAGGCTGCCAGAGCTGGGTGCTGCAAGGCTATTAGAGGCCCATTGGGCCCAGCTTCTTGTGGAGTCTCATGCCAAGCAGGGTCACCAATTTGTAGTGTTTCTGCCCGGGCTGGGGGAGAGAGAGAGAGAGAGAGAGAGAGAGAGAACAAGTATCAATTATTTTCCTACAAAGAGTCTAAAGTCTACTGCTGCCTGGGTTTCAGAGAGAAAGATATTCACCAGCCAGAGGTTTCCTGGGAAAGCCATAGACCCAGGTTTGAGAGATAGAGATAGAGTGATAGACACAAAGCAGGCAGCATCTCTTGACCCATGCAGACCAGTAGGTGCTGCTCTGGTCACTATCCTTGGCCCCCTCTCAAAGGTCCAAGTTTTTCTTTTTACACCCAGTGTAGATAAAGGCATGTCTGAAGGGCATGGCCAGGAGTCATGTCCAAATCCAACTGTCATTACAGTGGGGGTTTTCTTTTCTTTTTTTTAAATTAATCAGTGGTTTTTATTTTGACCAAAGTGGAGTACAAATCATTCACAGTAGTATTGTAGGTACATAGTGACATTGAATCAGGGGCATTCCCACCACCAATGTTGTCCTCTCTCTACCCCTGGATGTGTTCTAGTTTAACTGCCAAGAACAGTTAGGCTTTAGACATATTATGTTCAGTTTCAATCCCATTAATATCTTCTCCATGTTGGGGTTCCCAGGTTCCCTCCCTCCCAACGACCTCAAGCCCAGCCTGCTACCATGATTGGCACATTTTTAAGTTTGGTTGTTGAAACTGGATCTCTTGTTTAAGGGTAGTTTACTCTGTGGTTTGAATCTTTAGCAATACAACTCTTTTTCACTACCAATGTACTCAGATGGCCTTGACAGGAGTCAAAGTTACTTCCCATCTTTTCCCCCTCAATTTCTTTTCTTCTCTGTCTTTCTAGAACCTATACTCTGGAGTCAAAAGTGTTCTAGGATCCCCCTTTTAAATATTGTATTTCTTTGTCCAGTTAATTTACATATCATCTAAAAGTGGTATCATCTTTTTGTCCTTCTTCTGGCTTGCTGAATTTAATATGATACCTTCCATGTTGCAACAGATTGCCTTATTCTGTCTTTCTTTACAGCTCTGTAACATTCCATTGTTATATACCACATCTTTTTGATCCCATTATCTATTGTTGGATACCTAAGTGTAGTGTATATTATATCTTACCTATTTTACTAAGTGATACAATGAATAATGGTGTTAATATGTGGTTTTGAATAAGAGTTTTGTGTATTGGAGATAGATGCAAAGAAGTGGAATTTATCAGTCAAATGGCAGCTCAATTCTTAGTTTACTGTGAGACATCAATACAGTTTTCTATAAAGGTTGAACCTTTATATATATTTATATTCCAACCAGTAGTAGATAAGTGTACCTTTTATACCACAATACTGTTAACACAGATTGCTCCCATCATTTTTGATAAGTACCATTTTCAATCATGTGAAATGGTATTTTATGGTCATCTTGATTTGTATTTCCTAAATAATAAATGATGAACAGCATTTTTCATGTGTCTCTTGGCCATCCTCTGTCTTCCTCAGAGATGTCCCTGTTCATATTCTCAACCCAGTTTTGATGAGGGTTTTGGAATTTTATCTTTGTGAATATTTTCTATATTGTAGATATGAATTTGATTGCTGAATGCTACCATTTTTCCATTCAATTAGCTGTCTTTTAAATTTGTCTCATGTTTATGCCATGAAAAAATGTTTATTTTGATATAGTTCCATTTGTTTATTTACCAATGCAGCATTCCCATCAACAATGTCCCCTCTCCCCCATCCCTGCCTGTACTCGAGACAGACATTCTATTTCTCTCATTCTTTAACATTGTCATGGTATTTGTTAGTGTAGTTATTTCCCTAACACCTTTCACCACTCAAATTGTAAGCCGGTCCTTCCAGCCTTTCCAGCCCTTAACCCTATTGTATCTGAGCCTTATTAAGTAATGTCTTTAATTTTTCTTTTTTATATTTTATATCTTTATTTAAACACTGTGATTACAAATATGATTGTAGTTAGGTTTCAGTCATGCAAAGAATACCCCCCTTCACCAGTGTAACATTCCCATCACCAGTGTTCCATATCTCCCTCCTCCCCACCTACATCCCTCATTCATTCACATTGTTATGAAAGTTCTCAGTGTAGTTATTCCTCTAACTGCACTCACTACTCTTTTGTGAGTGAGCTGGACCTTCCAGCTGGACCTTTCAGCCTACCTCTCTTTGTCTCTGAGGATTTTTGCAAAAAATGTCTTAAATTTTTCTTAAAACCAATAGATGAGTGAGACTATTCTGTGTCTATTTATCTCCCTCTGACTTATGTCACTCAACATAATAGATTTCATGTACATCCATGTATAGGAAAATTTCATGACTTCATTTCTCCTGACGGCTGCATAATATTCCATTGTGTATATGTACCAGTTTCTTTACCCATTCATTTGTTGAAGGGTATCTTGGTTGTTGCCAGGGTCTGGCTATTGTAAATAACCCTGCAATAAATATAGGTGTGAAGAAGAGATTTTTGAATTGTATTTTTGTGTTCTTAGGGATTTAAATCAAGAGAAAACTTGACTTCAGGGAAGGCCAGGGGAAAAAAAAGCTAAGTTTCTTGACAATCTGCTTTCCTGTTACCTGATTTACTTGTTTTATTTTTTTTATTTAAATGGGAAAAGTATAGGTAAGCACTTCCTGGGGCAAATTTTACTTTTTTCACTACATAAAGTGTTAGAATGGAAGTCATATGCCCTGCCTAAACTGGATTATTTCTATATATAAGACAAATGTACATGATATATAATCTTTTGAATAAGCTTCAGAAGTTTGTTTTATTAAAACCTCCAAAAGTAAGTTTCCTCACCAAGTGTAGAAGCCACTTCACTAAAATCTAATCTAGGTCTCAAATCTCAGAGAAGTCCTTTTCCAGTCAGATTCTGGGTGAGATTATTAATTTAATAAGAGACTTGGAATGAGTAGATATTATACTTTCCTCTGACTTTGATACGTACAGACCCAAAATACAAAAGTTTAGGTGTGCTGAGATATCATAGTTCATATCTAACAAGTTGTATTACCTGGAGAGAGGACCTATAAGACATAACCCTGTATCTTACTTCTTAAAATATAAATTCCAGCCCAAAAATTACTTCAAATTTATGTATCATTGCTTCTGAGGATAAATCCTAAAGTTGATGAGCCAATTTAATCAAGTGAAACTCTTATTGTTGAGAGTTTGAGAGGTGGTTTTTCCTCTATCCAGATATATTTGGAGGAATATTAGCCTCCCTTTATTTCATTTTGCTCAAGATGTGGATAACTACAACACATGTCTTATAATTGTTATGAATATATTAAGTTAAAGTATAATTATTTGGTTTGGTAGCCACACTCAGTAGTGCTCAAAGTTTAGTCCTTTGCTCTCAGGTCTCACTCCTGTTGGGCTATTGAGACCATATAGGGGACCAAGTATCAAAGCCCTGATCTGATGTGTGCAAGGCAAGTGCCTTACCCACTGTACAATCCAACTCTGAAATGATAGTATTAAAGAGCTGAAGAGATTCTAACGAAGTAACATACACTTTGAAAGAACTCAATGTGTTTATTATCATTATAATTCTTAATGTAAAAGTAATAATTGCTGTGGAAGTGACCCAGCATTATGCTTTTTAGCTGTCTATAAGAATATATGCAAGGAAATATACAAGGACAAAATCAAAATGAGCAAATGTAAATACGGGAGACCATTCCATTTTCTGTAACCCTACAGTGGAAAATTTCCAAGCAGACCACAGTGTCTTAGCCTTTAAGAAGAAAAATGTCTGCCATAGAGAGAGACAGGTAGAATGACACAGGAGAAACTTGGGACATTAGTAGCAGGAAATTTGCACTTGTAAAGAGATAGATTGCTATTGGACATTGTATGACTGAATTCAATCATAAAAAATTGTAACTATGTATTATGGTGATTTAATTAAAAAAACTAAAGTCAGCGGGACCTTGAGAATAACTGGAGTTGAATAGACTGGTATGCCTGGAACCCAGAGTCTGTCTTATGCCAATAAACTTCTGGGGTGAGGCCTTTTTGTAATCAGGTCAAGGATTTTTTTCCATTTTCCCCATTTTTCTGGACCTATGCAAACAATGGCGATTGCCACTATCACACCTTTACTATATTTTTTTACTCTTATCGTTTAAGGAAAAAAATACAACTTACTGAACTTAAAAACAAATTACTGTAGTAGAATGCATGTCTCAAATACAGGCAGGGGATGGGAAGGGGGGAGGGGTTAATGTTACACTGGTGAAGGGGGGTGTTCTGATTATGACTGTAACCCAAATATGATCATGTTACTTAAATAAAAAAATATTAAAAAATAAAAAAGTAAAAAAAGTCCCTAAACTGGAAAAATAACACAGCATGTAGGGTGTTTGCCTTGCACAGACCAATTCAGATTCTATTCCTGGCATCCCATATTTTCTCCTTAGTCCCTAGGAGTGATCCATAAGCACAGAGCTAGAAGAAAATCCTGAGCACTGCTGGGTGTGGAAAAAAAAACAGAAAAAAGGTCAACACTCTTATTAAATAAAAACATGTTCTAGTCCGACCCCTGGAAATTATATTTCACAGGCTTCAAGGTTGACACTTTTTGCCAATTCATGAAAAAAATTCTTAGTTGAGAACTTCTACACACATACATACACACACACTTTGCCCTTGAGAGGTTTTCCTCTTAACATCTTTACTTAACATTAATCTTTATTCCTCCTTAATGCTCTACTCTACTTAAATCCTACCATTCTATTTACTAAGTTATATACATGCCACTTTATACGATTCTACTCACTAAATCTATCTCACTCAATCCCTTATTTCTCCTCACCCCTCCAATTTATTCATAATCATATGTTCTCTAGTATTTCACATCACACTGACCCCTTTCAATTCTATCATTTTTCCCTTATTCCTTGAGAGCCATTCCATCTATTGCCTACCACATGATCCCTAAATTCCACACAATCCTGACACTGTTTTCTATTATGTGTTTCCCCATATTCCATGTGTCCGCTCTCTTTAATTTCCTATGATGTATTCCCTTAATGCCCCTCAAACTTGCCCTTAATTCTCTATCCTGGGTCTCTCTTTATTCCATGTTTCCACTCAACCCTCCCCACTCTTTTCCTTTTAAATATAATTTTAGAGTCTGTATAGTGGGAATAAATTCTTATTTCCAGTGTGACCCCCTGTTGGATTCTTGGTCTCACACTAATCAATATTTATACTTCACTGTGATCTCGTGATCACAGTGATCTGGTGATGGTTTATGGATTACTTCCTACTTGGTATTCCTCTCTCACCCTATGGTGTGGCCTGGTTCTTGTCAATAAAAACAGGGGTCTAAGGAAGCCAAGCAGGCATTCATTCTTAGGTCTTCCTTCACTAAACTTATTTTCTTCTTAGGAGCATGCTTGTGTGGTGGGATTCCTTGCTTGAGAGCTGGATTTCCAGAACCCATTCTTGTACCTTTTCATTGTGTAGATTATTTTTATTAATTCTTTTATTAAACAACTTTATTACATACATGACTGTGTTTGAGTTTCAGTCATGTAAAGAACATCATCCATCACCAATGCAACATTCCCATCACCAATGTACCAAGTCTCCCTCCTCCCAACCCAACCCCAGCCTGTACTCTAGACAGGCTTTCTATTTTCCTCGTACATTCTCTTTATTAGGATAGTTCAAAACGTAGTTATTTCTCTAACTAAACTCATCCCTGTTTGTGGTGAGCTTCATGAGGTGAGCTGTAACTTCCAGCTCTGTGTAGATTATTTCTTGCATCAACATATGCTTCCAGACCCACATCCCAACAGATTCTCAGTTTGGAACCCGAGGCTTTTTTTTTTTGTTTTTTGTTTTTGGTTTTTGGATCACAACTGGCAGCACTCAGGGGTTACTCCTGGCTCTACGCTCAGAAATCATCCCTGGCAGGCTCAGGGGACCATATGGGATGCCGGGATTCGAACCACCATACTTCCACATGCAAGGCAAATGCCTTACCTCCATGCTATCTCTCCAGCCCCTGAGGCTTCAACTTTAATCCCCCAAAGAAAACTATTTGTATTTAAAGAACTCTAATAGTTCAATTTTAGTCATATAATCCCACCATCAGCGTCAACTTCCCTCCACCAAGGGTTCCCAAGTTCCTTTTTGGCTCTGACTCACCCCAATTACCTTGATAAGCATGTTATAAAGTTTGATGATTGCAGCTTGGATCTTGTATTTTCAGTGTTATTGAATCTGCACAGTGAATTAATAATATTCCCTCTTATTTTCAGTATATATAAAACCCTTGATCCCTGTTCTCCTGTTATTTCCCCATCTCTTCTTCTTCCTTCACCCTCAATTTCTTTCTTTGTCTGTTCTTATCCTCCCTATAATCTTTCATTAAGGCCAACCCTTCCTTTAATCTCCTATAACATGTTCCCCTTCCCTATAACATGTTCCCATTCATTTCCTTCACCCCCAACCTTGATTCTATTACATTTTTCCTCTATATTCCACACCACCATCCCCTTTTACACATCACATTCTCCTCTTTATTCCAAATAATTTCTTCTTTTTTCATGTCAGCCCTCTCCAGAATTCCCTCAATCCTTGCCCTATATTTTTTCATTTTGAATTTCCTTTAACTCCAAGTCACCCCATTCCCTTTAATTTTAATCCACATCAACTTTCTCCTTTGTTCCCTATGATTTTTTCTTTATTTTCCATCAACCTATTCAATTTATTCCCAAATACCCCTCTTTATTTCCTCATTATCTATTCTCATTAATTCTATCTGCTCCACACCACATTCCCACATGAGTTCCTTCTCTTTATTGCAATGCACTCCTCTACTTTTTTCCATTTCTCACCACCCTTCATCAGTATCCCCTTTATTGTACTTCCTCCATTATTTTATACCTTGTCATGCCTCCTTTTACCCCACATTATCTTTTTTTTTTTTTTTTTGGTTTTTGGGTCACATCTGGCAGTGCTCAGGGCTTACTCCTGGCTTTATGCTCAGAAATCGCTCCTGACAGGCTCGGGGGACTATATGGGATGCCAGGATTCAAATCACCGTCCTTCTGCATGCAAGGCAAATGCCTTACCTCCATGCTATCTCTCTGGCCCCCCACATTATCTTTATCCTTTCCTTTTTCCCTTTTCATTCCTTGATCTCCATTTACAGCTTCCCCAACTAGTCAATAAAATTTTCAAGTAAAAATAAACACACAGAGAAAACTATGAATATGCAGCTATCACAATATAGGCGTTTATTAATGATTACATGCCAGAGAAGTTTGAAAAATCACAAATCTTAGAGCTCTGTTCTTGTAACCCATTGTTTGACAAATTTATATCCCTCAATACAAAGCATTCTTCCATCTACATATCTTAACAGTTGTTATCCATCAATTTCAGCTATAATTTTCCATGTCATGCATAACCCATATCTGCATGTTATCAGAAAATATCCCCAAAATTTGTGGCCTACTGCATGGAGAAACTCCCAGAGATGATAGATAAGAACAACTGTAGTCTGTTGACTTTCACTATTTGGAATTATGTGTCCATAAGCAGTAGGTTTCTTGCTGAAAATGAAGTGTGAATGCCAGTTATCTGTAAAAGAAGTCCAGGTAATAAAATCTAATTTTTCCTCTTAACTTTTGACTCTAAAAAAGTTAGTTTGTTTTATATGTGTGCTTTTGTTGCACAAAGATTTGTGAGTAACTGCTTGAAGAGCAATTGGTCTCAATTATTTGGGAAAAAAATATCCTGAGGTGGTGGGGTTGCTGTAGGAACATGGCTCTGAGTACATGTGATATGGTTAAGCATTAATTGTAAGCTATCAGGATGGCTGAATTAACATCCTACTGTGCCTCTTGAGGACATTTCCAATGGAGCTCTAGGGAGGAAGTTAGAAAAACATGCAATTCCCTTTGCGGGAGGGAAAGCACCTCGAGATTTGTGAGCTTCCCTGGGACAGATGTTTACCACAAATGTTACAACAATTAAGAAAGGGCTGCAGTGAAAGAAATCCAGGATCAGGGATAAAAGAGAAAGGCATCATAGCACCAGGGAGCCTGGGAATGACACAGAAACATCTATCCTTTCACCAGCTGAAGAGACCAAGCAGCTCCTGTGAGGGGACTGGTAGTTTGGAATACTCAGCCTGACCCGAGCATCAGGTGAAACTCCTTCTCACCATCAGATCTTTACCTTCAAGAGTTTCATGTGACATTTCAGGTCTACTCCTGCCCTTTTCCCCTGTCCGGCACCATATAGAAGGAAAACATCTAAGCAAAGAAGTAACCGATGCCAGTTTTGGCCTCCTTCTCCCTGGACATAGGGAGCAATGGGCGGTCTTGCTCCAGAATGGGAGGATTGCCCACTCCTTCCTCATCGTCATGGGAACGGGCAGTGCCGGGAGGCACAGCTGGCTCCTCAGAGGAACCTGGAAAATAGTAACAACGTTAACTCCTTGTGTTTCTAGATTATACACTTTGCACAGCACCTAAGGGACTAAGACTTAATTTTGCACTTGGAATACAGCATAAGACAAGAAGATAGTCCCATTTGACAGATTAGAAAAGCACATTATAACAGAATATAGAGGTGCAAGTCCAGGCCCGCTGTGTTAGCTAGGAGAGAAGTAAGTTAGAGAGCAGAGTGATATCCGTGCTTAGAGCAAACGGACAATACCACTATCAAGGCAGGAAAGAGGTTGACCTCCAAGCAACTGCCTCCACCCTACTACTAGCCTAACTACCTTCACTAATAAGATGAGGAACAAAGGTGGAGCCAGGATCTTACAGAATATCATGAAGGGGAGAAAGCAGCTGACACTCTTCAGGGACACTGGGAAGGACTTGTAGCTCTCGTCTTGACCAGGCTGAGACTTGATTTTAAGGAAGGTGGTATCTACAGGAAACATGGCATCTGCCTCTTCTTTATAGTACTGGATTGACTTTGGATTCAGAATTTCTTTAGGATTGAGATCATCAGGTATTGGGACTGATTCCATATTCAATATTTCTTCAAGATTTATGGCTAGGTATGGCTCAGGGTCCGGAATTGTGTTGAGAATGGAGACATCTTCAGATTCTGGAGTCACATTGTTATCTGCATCTTCTTCAGTATCATTGGCTTGGTCTTTCTGGTGATCTAGAAATTTACTTTGAATGTCAGAATCATCAGACTCTGAATCCATATTAGAAATGGCATCTTCTTGAAGGTTAGCATTTTCTTCAGGTTCCTGGATATCACTGACATCTGAAGCTTCTTCATATGCTGTGGTGTCTTCAGCATCTAATTCATTATATAGTCCCTCACTCTCATCTGAGGAATCTTCCTGGTCAGTAATGTCATCAAAATCTGAAACACTTTCAGAACTTGATAGGATAAGGAGAGATGGATCTTCGTCATGGTTGGAGTCTTCATCAGAGCTTTCAATGGCATCAACTACTAGACTTCCGTCATATTGTGCATTTTCTGAAGCATCTGATATTTCGCCAATATTAGGATCTCCAAGATTTGAAGCTTCATCAAAATTAGGATCTTCATCAGCATACAAAATTCCATTAATTTCTGGGAAATCTTCATGATTTGTGATTTCAAAACCACCAGCAAGAAGACCCAGAGCTTCATCAGCGGAAATATTTTCAGAATCTGCAATTTCATTGGCCACTGGTACTGCTTCATGTGCTGGAAGATCTTCAGCATTTGGGACATCATCATTTGGGACCTCATCAACAGCTGGGACCTCATCATTTGGGACCTCATCAACAGCTTGGACCTCTTCAAGATTGGGGTTCTCTGGATAACCTGGGTTTACATCAGCTGAGGCATTTGGAAAGTCTGGGGATTCATCAGAATTTGAAGCTTCATCATCATTTAGGATTACATCAAGATAGGGAACTTCTGCAAGATCAGGATTTTGATAATTTGCAAAATTGAGCCCTTCTTCAAGGTTCTGATTTAGATTTACTTCAGGGTTTTGGATTTCTTCTACTTCTGGGGCTTCTTCAGGTACTGGATCTAGAACCATATCCAAATATGCTACTTCTTCCAAACCTGGGGTTTCAAGGAATTCTGGAATTTCAATATCAGGCTCCAGAATATCTTCAAGGGGAGGAAGGTCATCAAAATTCAGAATATCATCATCATCATCATCATCATCATCTTCTTCTTCTTCTTCTTCTTCTTCATCAAGCTCTGGTATGCCTTCAAGGTGTGGAACTTGAATATCAATATCATTTGATATCTCAAGATTTTGGAATTCCCCAAAGACTACTCCCAGATCAAGATATTCAAATTCTTGCTCTTCGTTAACTGGCATGTCTTCAGAGGACTCATCTTCAGCAAAGACCTGGCCATCATGAAGGGCTTGACCCTCACCATGGGACTGATCATCAGCAAGTGCCTGACCTCCAGCAGGAAACTGACCTTCACCAAATGGATTGCTTGGACCTAAGACAGCAGCACGAATTTCAGCAGAGTTTTCCACGGGATCAGAAAGTAAAGCATCCTCTTCCATCTTAATCTGAGCACTCCTGTATAAAAATAAATGAGAATGTAAATGTATTTGTATACTAGGGTTAACTAACAGAAGAGTGTGTTTGGAATGGATGCTTTCATGAATTAAGAACAAATAGAAAATAAAACAAACAAGAAAATACTCACTGAATCTTCCGCAGTCTCCTGCGTCTGATAAAATCAATGACTTCAGGGCTGGACTTCCACACACGCTTAGCAACCTGCCTCTGAATATGAGGAGGTACCTGCAGAAAAAATAGCAATGTTAGCCTAATCAGACAATTTGGTTTTTCTTTTTGTGTTTATTTTTATTAATACATTTTATTTTAATCACCATGAGATACAGTTGCAAAGCTGTTCATGATTGAGTTTCAATCATATAATGTCCAGCACTATCCTTCAACAGTGCACACTCCCTACATTTCCCACCATCAATGTTCCTAATTTGCTTCCTGCCCTAGGATAGCTTTTTCATTTATATTCACCTCTCTTAATTATCCAGGACTATAACGGGCCCTCTATAAGAGAGGACCTGTTCTATACTGGAGAGCTTTGTTACTGCTTTGGCTACCCAGAACTCAACCTTATTTTGTGAACTGAGATCTGTGAAATAAATATGGCCAAACATGCCACTTACCTGGAACAGGACACCCCAGTTATCGATCATGGCGCGAACCACATTAACAGAAGCAACATAGTGGTCAATCCCCAGTTTTGTCTTCCTTGATTCTCTTTTGCCAAATCTTCCCTTCTTTAGTAAGGCAGATCCAAACACCAAGGCCAAATTGGTAGAAGTCATCCGGTTGCCCAAAACCTGAAAAACAGAAAGCAGAAATGAATTTAATTTGAGGTCATAAAAGAAGTTGTATAAATATAAATGTTTCCCTTAGGCCCCTCTCCCCCATATTTTCCCAAAGATACTCACCAGTTGCCCGTCCATGTCAATCACATCCTCACAATGTTCAGTGACACTATGGAGTACCTTTAAGAGGCGCTCAAGGGTGTCACTGTGACACGGAGGCATGAGATAGACAAGCAACTGGAGGGCAGAAAGCTGGTCTTGTGGCTTCAAGGCTGCAGAACACAAGAGAAAAAGAAAAAGAAAAAAAATGTTTTAATGAACTTGCCTTGACAGGAGTAGAATACCGAAAGTGATGCAGTTCTGTTTCCAAATGATTAAGTTATAAAAATAAATTACATGGGCAGCTTATATATATGCTCCTTGCCATAGCACTGCAGCTTAGCATGTGCTCCTATCAAAATCAGATCTCCCCCTATAAAATCTGGGTTCTGTAGAGGACACACCAGTTTCAAGTAGCTCTAGAAAAATTTCCACACAACAGGTGTATAATGTTTAAAGATAAAAGGTAATATAATATTCAGAGATACAAGAAAGTAATCTGGTGAGGGGAAATCATTTTATGATATTTATTCACTCTTACTTCTTGGCAGTTATGTAGCCTGACTTCTGACACTAAACCCATACATTCCCTGAACTTATTTTCTTGTTCCTTGCCTTTCCTTACAAGGGGGTGTAGAAGACTCACTGGCTGTCAGGAGGAAGGACATGTGCAAATCATCTGGCAACAGAGAGTCTTTCATGTCACGAAAAAACTCTGTAAGGAGTGCAGCCACATCGTGCACATTCTGAGAGTCATCCAGCACTACATCCAGACCTTGATCAAATTCTTCACGGAGCTATAAAATAGAGAAAGATCCCATCAGTCCCACACCCCACTCTTGCAATATGGCATCCTATGCAATATTAAGTTATCTGGGAATATTTGTTGGAGGGGCTGCTGAGTGAGAGGCACTAAAAAGAAATATTATTCTTCCCACAACCCTTGACACTATCCTTGGGTCAATGGAGATATCCTCCCCTAAACCTGCTATTTCTCATTCAAGGAAGAAAAGTATAATTATAATCAACTCACCTCACGCACTCTCTCCTCAGAGTAATCTTCACTGAAAATACCCACTGTGCTTAATCCTGAAGAAAAAAAAAAAACAGGAGGATGCTAAGTTTATCCCACTGCCTTTCTCTTGGCATCTCCCCTCTCCTCCCCTTCTACATCCCCATTCACCCCAACTTCCAGTGGTGGAGAGAGAGAATGATCCTTGCCCTGCATACTTTCACTCCCATCCTCCTCCCCACCCTTCCTATCTCTCCCCAAATTCTAGTGCATTGCACTTTCTCTTTGAACTGCCTCCCACCATTATTCTACCATCATCATGTTGACACCCCTCCCCTTACCGTGCTTTTCTATGAAACTGCAGCAAACTTCCACAATCTGGGGAATTTGTTTTGCAATAGGATTAAGGCTCATCTTCCTTTGGGACCCCAGCAGGCGCTGGCCAATTGGAAAGGAACTCTTGGAAAGTTGCAGGGTTCTCAGCAGCAGAGCCCCATCCTCCAGCTCAGCCAGACTATCCACAGATATAGCACCCTGGAGAACAAGGAGGACACTTTTACGATGGGGGAAAAAAGAGGGGCCAGTCAAGAGGGGCCAATATCACGTTTGTTAGAAAAGACTTTCTCTCCCTGACAATCCCACTAACACAACCCCCCCCCCCCGCAGCCTGCACTAGTCTTGACTCTTCTGCCCCATCTTAAGAAAGAGCCAGGAGCCTTAAAAAAGAGTGGGAGCCGGAGCGATATTACAGCAGGTAGATTGCACACACCTGACAACCTAGCTTTGACCCCCAGCACCCCATTTGGTCCCTCCCCCCCCAGAGTGTCCAGAGTGGTCCCTGGCCACCACCATCACCCACTCGCCAAAATAAAAGTGGAAGGCTGAACTCACTCGACGACCACGACGCGTGAAGTCCTGGGGCAGCGCTGTCCTGGCCCACCGGCGGTGGCTGAAGAAGTTCTGTAAGCTTCGGAACATCCTCTGCGCCACGTTTCCCCGACGCCGGCGGCGGCGGCCTGAAACCTGACTGTTTTCTTCTTCCACCTGCATCGCAGCCAGGAGTTCCAGATGCTGACGCCGTGTTAGCTCGTTCACCAGCACCTCTTTCAGAGAGACGCCGAACGTCTTGAGCAAAAGGACTGGGGAGCCAGGAAGAGAAAGTCTGAGAAACAACGAAGCTTCGCCGTGTAGATGAGTAACTGCAGGGGCCTGTACCTCTCCCTCCCTGTGGAACAGCTTTCAGCCGGCCCCACCCCCTACAGTCACGCACCGCCCCTCCACTGGAAGCGAGTCCCAAAGATCTTGCTACGGTTTGGCAGAAGAATTCAAGTGCACACAACTACCCGGGGGGGGGGGGATCCAGGGCCTTTACATTCCAGCAGGAGGATGTCCTTTCTGCTGGGGGGAAAATGCACCCATTTAAGAGATTGAGGCAGATCTAATGGAACTGTCTAGTGCCTGCATCAGGTGCTCAATTTTCTGGCATTATCCCTTAAAGGGTTTTTTGAGTGTGGGAAGGGAGATTTTTCCCCCCGGGGCGGTGGGTACTACCCAATTTCCAAGGGCAAGGGACACCTTATAGAAGGGAGACATCCTTCTCTTCCCTAAAGAAAGTATAAGAAGCCCCTCACCTCTCTCTTGTCCTCTTAGAAGCAGAAACCACTTCTCCAAAGTGTTTGGACGGTCAACAGGCAGAGCTTTGGAGAGAGACAAAGATACATGCATTCACCCAAACACCATTTGATAAGTGACAAAAGCCTGATCAGCAGGGATGAGGAGTGTAGAGGCAAATGACTCATCTCACCCCAGGGAGAGTGTGTTTGCTGTCTCCCTGCCTCAGTTTCCCCGTTTGGCGATGCGACAGATCCTACCATCTTCCACCTAGGAGATTCCACTCATATTGAACGGAACCAGACTACCTAAGGCGCTGGATGGGCACTGCTACTATGCACCAGTCATAAGACCTAAACCCGAGACTTAAGATTTACATTGGGGGAAAGGAGGAGGAGGCTAGGAGGTGCCCCAACTCGGCAATCGGCTGGGGGGGGGCGAGTGGGAGGAGCTCTACCTGCCGCGCTGCTGTGAGTAGGGGTCGCCAAGTTAATGCGCGCGCGCGCGCACTGGGTCTGCCGTCGGCTCCCCGCGCTGCGGCGGGAGAATACGCGACACCGCAGTCCCCGTGCTCAGACCCCCACAGCCTCAGTCTCCGAGCCTTTGCCTTTGCTTCTCTTCTGAACCCCCTGCTCGCACTTCGCAACGCCCCCCACCCCACCATCCCTACCCATTCATTGCTACAGAGCCCCTAGATCGGTCCGGACCCCTCCAGATCCCTTTCCCTCCTTTCCGCAGCCCGGTTTGATGAGCTGCTCACCCCGGAGACCCCCGCTAGGCACACTGGACTTCGGTTCTGAACTGGGTACCGCGGACCCCCCTACAGAGCAGCCCAGGTGGGCACCGCTCACCGCGCACCTCCCACGGCCGCTCCAGGCACCCTCAAGCCCTTCAGCTCTCCACTCGCCCCGGAGATTGGCGCGTGTCTCTTTGGCACTCTGCTTGTCTCTGTCCCCAGCGGTCGGTTCCTCTGTCCCGGTCCTCTATCAGCATGCCCCTCTGTGTTTCATCTAAGTGGTCCCCGCACTTCACCGGACGCATCTTTCCCTGTCCTCTGTCCACTCATCTGTCCCTCCTCATCTGCCTTGTCCTCTTATTGCCCCTCAAACACACTTCCTCCCCAATTTATGACTCGGCGGCGCCACTAGTCCTTTACTTCTCCGCAATTCAAGAGCCTGCAACTTCCACTTGCTCAATTTCCCGGGGTCCTGGAGTACCGAGCAAGTCCTAAAGCAGGCAGGAGCCTCTCCCACTTTCCTGAAACCCCAACTTTTTCGTTCCCGCCTGTGGCGGCTGGGGGGAAGGGGGGGTCCACTCGCTCCAAAGCGAGGACTCCACACCCCGACCCTGCTCACCTCTCTCAGGTCTGAATTCGGAAAGGAAACGTCTGGCCAGGAGTTCTTCGTAAGCAGCTTCTTGCAGTTTCAGGCGCTCCAGCTCAGAAAGACTGTGTATGGAGACCATCTTCGCCCCGCCATTTGGCTTGTGGCCTGGGGGTCCTCCCAGGACATTTACTAAAATCATGAAAGTGGAAAAGAAGAGCAGAAGGAGCATGATTGAGGGGTATAATACTCTTGCTGCCCTCCGAAAAAGAGAGTTCCCACCCATCCTGGAGCTGGAGCGGGGTGAGAATCAAGACTGCCAGTGAGAATCAAACGGAATTGTCACTGGACCTTGTGGAGGGAACACTGAGGGGAGGGTGATAAAGAGGGAGGGAAAACTGGGAGGTGGCTTCACCTTCCAGCAGAGCTGCCTTTGGTTGCTCTCTTTAAATAAAAATTCAACTTACAAAAAATAAAAGGAAGAAAGAAAGGAAGAAAAGAAAAAGGTCCAGCCCAGAACCTACAGACCAAGAAAGAGAGAAATTGAATTTGGGCGTGAGAAAGAAGGAAAAGAAGAGAATAAAAGAAAAATAAATACATTTTTGTCACAAAGTAAAATGCAGATTGAGACCAAAATTAAAGTCATATTTTCTCATAACGTAATTAGAATATTAGTGGTGCATATGTTTATTTCTGCCCAGGTTTGGTGAAAATGTCCACTTTTGTCCAGATCAGAAACAATATAAATTTGTACAACTCTTCCAGAAAACAAGGTTCTCACACGAAATTGAGACAAACATGATACCCAGGTCTTTTGACACAGGAATTCTCCTTCTAGAAATGTATCCTAATGAAATCTTCCTACAGACAAAAAAGATCCATAAGTTATACAGTCAAAAATTAAAGGGAAAAAAAAATGAGTCCATCAGTAAGACTAGTTAGACACATTATGGAATGGCCACTATATTTAAGTACGATCACTCAAATGTGTTTACAAAAATGTTAGGTAACAAATATAATGGCTGGCAATATGGATTTTTAAAAGTGAAAAATATATATTAATTTTCAGGGAAAAAACAGCATTATACTAAAACAAGCATCATTCCTGGGCCATTTCTAATGAGGCTCCCAAAATAAAACTGGTCATCAGCAAGAAGTTTAACTTATTTTATTGACAAACCTCTTTGTTTTACGACACATCTTCCATGGTGCTCAGCACCTAATAGAGCTCTCAGTCTACACAGGAATCCCCAAAGGAAATCTCCCTGAACCCCAACTAGCACCCTTTTCTGCACAGCCTAACATCTATTATTCATTTCTTCTCTTTCATGCATTAAAAAAATTAATCAATTTGTCCATTTTGTGCTAAGTACAAAAATTCATACGTGAGAAAAAGAACGGTATTTTTTTTTCATAAAGCATTCAACAATGTAGTGAATGATACAAGGGTTAGCAACAACTTAGAAAACCTTGTGATAAGTCAATTGGCCAAGATAAAAACAAATTACTGTTAGAGGAGAAGAAAGGAGGAGGAACCATCTAAATCTGCCTGAAGATAGTGTTGGTGGTAGAGGGAGTGTACAGAAAGAACAGCTTGTGCAAAGAGAAAGAGACTAGAAGGTTATATTCTTAAAGTTATATACAGGGAATGGAAGGAGATAAAGCTGGCTAGGCCTAGATGAGATCACCAATGGCCCTGTAAGCCTTGTTAAGCATTGGACTTTCTTTTGAAGGCAGTGGGGAACTACTGCAGGGTTTTAAGCAGGGAGTGACAGAGTCAAAGCTGCAGCTTTCATAAATGTGAGAGCAGTGCAAAGCTTGTTTGGATAAACAGTCTAAAGGAGGGAGATCAGCTAAGAGGCAAGAGAATGTGACAGGAGTCACTGTCACTGAGGCTGGAGTAGGGAATAGACTTTTGGGTAAAACTAGCAAAGTTCGGGGGTGGATTTTTTGTAATCAAAGGGAAAAAATTAGAATAACTTCAAAGTTTATGATTCGGGTATGTGGATACTGGTTCCTGACAGAGAAAATAAGTTGTGACACAGAGAATTTAGAAAGAAGGAAGGTAGTCACATGTCACTTTTCTGAGTTCCCTTTTACTGTGGAGTCTTATAAAATATTCTGTGTATCTGGGGGAGCCAGGGCTTAAAATTCAAACATCAGATAAGTGACTATAACAGTAAGGAAAGGTAGGACTTTATCATTCAATAATCTATATAACTGATCTCTGCCCCCTCCAAATCTACCCCATTGTGTTTTCAAAGTTATATTTTGCTCAATATACTCAAAGATCAAAGTCACTCATGTCATAATGATGTTTGACACATAACTAAAGAGAAATACAAAAAAGAATAAAAATAATCTTTATTGAAAATGGTTAGCATGGATACACCTTCAACTACAAAACATTATCCCCTGGACCCAAAGCAAATGCCTAAGACCAATTACCAAATTGCAACCACACAGTGACAATTTTAAGTAAAAATACAATACCTAACCACAATGCCAGCTAAGTCTCTACAAATCCCTCTCTAAAGGAAATAGGTCCAAAACCTATAGGCTGATGATTTCATCCTGACACATACATTCTTGTTCTGGGTTACTTTTTAAATATTGCTTCCTATCTCCCCTTACCTGAATTCATAATGTTAAAAACCTGTCTTAGAGGTGTAGCTGTTTCATCTTATTGAGGTTATCTGATTTAATTAACCAAAGAGTATAGCTCATTCTTTCATGTAAAAATCAAGATGAAAATCAATCCTCTCCCCTCCAATAAAATGATAAGAGCAAGAAACCTCAAAACAACAGCCGAAAAAGAGAGAAAAGTCTTTGAGAAATGAGTCGGCCTAGATGCTTACAATTTTGAACGAAATCAAAGTCCCTAGAATAAATCGTTTGTCATTGCCTTCTTCTTAGAGCTATAGTGCTAAAGCTAAGAGTAGTCGTATGCTTCAGTTCTGCCAACAAAATTGACATTGTCTTGCTTGTCTTCAACTTACTGAATACCTCAGTAAAATACACAACAGAAACAGAGTTAGGAAAGCCAGTGTGTCCAGACAAGACACAGGAAGGCAGAGTGAGGATGGGGTGGGGGATAAACTGGAAATCTTCAACACCATATAGAAAGATAGAAAGATCTTGAGAGGGTTAATATCTGTTTTCTACCGATTTTGCAAGCTGACTAAATAAATAGGAGGCTCATCACAGAATAAGGTGTAAAGATGCCTCTGACTTCAGAGTGTCCCTCCAACTGCAACAATGATGCCAGAGTGATCTTGGTCACAATAAAGAATAAGAGCAAAAACCTCTGAGTTTCCATCTAGAATGCTATACATTTGTAAAAACAATATCCTTTGACAAAAATCCTTAGTAGTCATTACAGTTACAGCAAGTAGAACTGAGTTTGAAGTGAACCATTACGATTTCTTAACTGTGTAACACTAGGAAAGGCAGAGAAATTATCTGAGCTTGGAGATGTCCTCTATTAAATGGGAAAGTAATATAGTGACCACTCCACTGGTTATGTGGATGTTAAATGAAAAATGCTATGGCACATTGGCTTTGAAGAAATAATCTTGTTAGGGGCCCAAGCAACAGGTAAAGTACTTACCTTGAACATGGTTTACCTGGATACAAACCCTGGCATGACATATGGATCCCCAAGCACCATCACACACAGTGATGAAGTGCTCCCTGATTGCAGATTTAGCAGGAGACCCTGAGTATTATTGGGTGTGGTCCAAGACCAAACTAAAATCAAACCAAAAACGAAAAAAAAAAACATGTTGATTTAAAAGGTTTTTTGCAAAATACCTGACTTTAACAGAAAATATCAAGTATCAAAAGTAATTACATAAAATTACAATGTGTGAGCCTGGAGAGACAGTGCCACAGCTCCAGTGCTTGCTTTGCACATGGCTAATCTGGATTATATACACAAATCTTGAGCAGCAAAAATCAAAACTAAATAAAATAAAATATATTGAATATAGTAGGGTTTTTAGGCATTACATAAGTCATATGTATTTATATATAGTTTATGGACTACTCCGAGGTGTCTTCAGGGTTTACTCCTGCCTCTGCTCTCAGAGGTCACTCCTGGAGGACTCAGAGGACCATATGGGATCTCAGGAATCAAGCCTGGGTAAACCTCATGCCAGGCAAGTACCCAACTAGGCTATCATTCAAATTAATTTAAAAAATGTCTATATGTCTCCAAATGGCTAATTTCTAGTCATCCAATTTTACATTGTAATTAGTAAAAAGTAAAATTAATTTATATAAATATAAGTACTAAGATATTTGCATTAGAGAGAAATCAAATAAAAAGTGCAGAAAGACACCAAAACCAAGTCTCGACCATCAGGGAGGGGAAACAAAGGAGCAGCATCAAGCTTGTTGATCACGCCTCTCTCAAAGCAAGGCACAGATGGAGAAACGGATTTGCCTCAGAAAAGTCTCCTGTTCCAACATTGTGAGGATGAAAATGCTTTCAACTAGATATAAATCCACAGCCTTCACAATTCAGAGGACTGATTTTTTTCTATTGCCCCCATCAAACAGTTAGGGAAGACAGCAGTGTTTGCAAGTTTTTGTTTTTTCATTTGTGATGAAAAAATACTATTAAAAAGCTGAGATTGCAATGAGAATATCACTTGAATCTTTATAAAATGGACACTTTATGGCACCATCCAAATTTTGCTCTAATCTCAAGAGCTCCCCAGAGTATAAGAAATGCATAATGGACAGGAATTGACACCCAGAAGGCATTGCACCTACGTTACCCAAATCTCTACAACATTGACACTGGATAAAGGCATCCCCATTAATATATCACAACATGGGTAAAAAGATACAAGCATCTTGATGAAAATATTTAGTCTGCTGGCACACTGCCTCATTCATTGCTGAGCATTAATGAGTTAGCCTTTAAGTTGTTATCGCATAACCTCCATTTCAGCAAAGGCTGCAGCAATGATGAACAAAATGGCTCATTTTATTCTAAGCAATGTTGATGTCCCAAGATAATTAAATTTGTGGACAGCATTCTTCAATATGTGGAGTCAGCCTATCATGCTATAGTATAGGCTCATAAATTAGAAGTAGTATTATTAAATAGATTAAGGAAAATTTGCTTCAAAATATGTTTCAGAACTGCCTAGAAAATATGTTTCAGAACTTCTTGGTATATTAGAAGTGAATTCAGAGATATAGTACAGAACTAAGGTATTTGTCTTGCATGCAGTCATACCCAGATTGATCCCTGGCACCACATATGTCGTTCCCCAAGCACCACCAGAAGAAATCCTTGAGCACACATACAGACAGGAGTGAGACCTAAGAACAGTCAAGAATAGCCCAAACCACCCCCCCAAAAATATTAGAATGGGTCAGAGATAAAAAGAGTATTTATCAAATAATCTAAACACTACATTCAGAAAACTAAGATTAAGAGATAGATAGGGCCCAAGGCCACACAACCACTTGACAGAAGAATCTAGAGAAAAACCTAGTCCTTCACAGTTCTTTGGCCTTTTAATAGCTGTCCTAGCTTTGCTCTTAATAGCTGAAAAACAATGCATAACTAAAGAATTAATGCAAAAAATGAACACAAAATCAATACCTATTAGATAAACCAGAGGAGACAGTCACCAAAGTTGATACTATAAAAATATAGTCATTATTCTATAGAAAAATAATATGCCATTTTTTAAGTTATATCGACTAAAAATAACCAACTTAGAAAAGTGTCTGAAGATGGAGTACATCCTTTCTATGCAGGAGCCTTGGATTCTATCCCAGGTATTTCACTGTTCCAAGCAATTCCAGAAGTAATACTGAACACAGAGAGCCAGAATTAGCCCCCAAGCAAACCAAGGTATACCTCCTGATAAAGATCAGAAAATAAACAAACTAGAGCTCCACAAGGATAGTGTAACAAGATATTGTGACATCAAATACAAGATATAGATATCCCCACTATTGTCTTCAGTTTGTGTTAAATGTTCGAGAACATAATAGCACAAGCTGTGTTTTCATTTATCTTTGGAGTATTTTTTCTTCTTTTCATTGCTATTTCTACTACCCCTATATCATGTAAACATATGTTTAGAAAAAAAGTAATTTTTTAAAAAAATAATGTATTTTATGCTTTGAATTTTCTATGTCAACTATCTCCAGACCCTGGTACACAGAAAGTATTCAATATGAATGTTGCAATTATTCACAGGATTGTAAAGTCAAAGAATATATAGGGCTCATCTTTTAAAACAGCTGATTATTATATGTCAATGAATGAATCATGCCATGAACCTCCCCTGGGAACAAAGTAAACTGAGGATTATGTTTCCCCATTTATAGAAAACTACAAACTAGGACTCTGGAGACTGTGACTTTCCTGAAGTTACACAAAAAATGCCACAGGGAAATCTGACTTATCAGACTGCTATCCCTCTTCATCCTCAAGTCACACTTTGCCCTTCTCACAAAATTAGGGCACTTATTTTTGATGTTCATCAATGATATATTCTACCTGGAACTGGGACTATCCAAATGAAGATTATCATATTTTCATGCTTGAGTTCTTTTATGTGTACATTTTGTTTGGTAAATTTGAGGAAAGTTTGATGGTTTGTTGATGATTTGTAATTAGTACTTATTTAATATATTTATGTATGTATTTATTTAGGCTCTTAGAAAACTATAATCTGAAACCCAACTACAAACAAGTTTGTAATCATGGTGCTTAGGTAAAGATATTATTAAAAAATTAAAAAATAAAAAGACTATTGGAAACATAGAAAAGGGGTTGGTGAGGAAAAAGGCACAAAAACCTTGCACCATGTCTATCAACCCCCAAGTTGACATCACTGTAATTTTGAAACATCCTGAAATAGAGAATTGAACCTGGGTTCAAATCTCAGTTTCATTCTGAGTAAGTTCAAATGCACATCAATTATTGGTTTGGGAGCAAATTAAATCACCTTTCATAGTCTTAGCTCCATCATATCACAAAATAAAAATTAAAATTTCTATTAGACATGCCAGTGATTAAAGTGAAAAAAAAACAAGGTGGAATGAAACAGTTCTCTAAATTATTTACATTACAGAATGCTTTATCAGAGCAAACTCCCCTCCCCAATACACAGCAGCAAATTTGGGAGGAAAAGAGCAGAAGTGACTTAAATAAAGCTGGTGCCTACATTTCTTTTAAAAATGGAACTGGGTACTTACCAATTGTCAGGACACTTTCAGAGGAGATGAACTGGACTTTTTTCACTTAGTCTTTTATGACCAGAGATGCAAAGTAGTGAGGGTGGTGCATTAGTCAAAGCAGTGAAATGTAGAATGATGTTAACTGACACACAGAAAGGATTCAGTCCATACATTTGGCTTCCTGAGAACCAGATTAGCATCATCCATGATTCAAATAGTGGGGAAAAGGCTGATGGCATCTGGAGGGAAAGCCCCAGTTGCTTCCCTTGGGATCTTGCAGCCTAGCTGGAGTTCACATAAAAACCAAGAGTCTATGGAGACCTATCTGAAGATAGGCCTAAGGGCCTAGCATCATCCTTCTCTGTACTAATTTAAATATATTCCCTTGCCCTTGCTTCTTTAGGAATATCAAAAATTGACTATTTTCTCAGCACTGAGAAGACCCTTACTCAAATGTGGATTATTTTGTATTTACTTCATATTAACTCTTATTCATCTTCTGCATCTTCTCAACTCAAGCCTCCCATTAGAAAGGCAGACTTTCATTCAAGTGCACAGCATCCATGAAAACATGCATAAACAAGACTTAATGTTTGATCACATGTGCATTTTCTCTCTCCCATTCACACACACTTGAAAGACAAGTGCAAGCTCACATAGAGGGAGAGAGACAGTGAGGAGACAGAGACAGTATCAAAGAAGCTAGAATCTCTAAGGTATTTACTACAAGGGAAGAAAGGAAAGAAAGGAACCTCTGAATTAAAGAGTGAGAAGGGCATCAGGCTTTAGATCTCCAATCTCACAGCTGGGGCCTCCATAGAATTGACATAGAATTGGGCCCCATCAAGGAATGCTTCAGAGTAAAGGTCTCAAAGCCTGTGCTGAGTTTCTTCTCTTCCATCTTTGTCCACCTGCCCCTTAGGCTTCTGGCTTGAGTGTAATTTTCCCAACAAACACCCACTGCTTTGCCAGTTTTCTTTTTTCAAGATCCTGTTTAACAACTGTTGAGGAGGCTTGCGGCAAGGGAAATATTTCCTGCGGCAATTTTCATGATAGGAATCGAATTTTAAATGTTTAAAACGTTTTTTAAAAGTGTGTTTTCTTAGCTACCCATTCACCCTCAAAATTAAGCAAGGGTCTTTGTTATGATGCAGCATAAAAAGTCCTAAACTAGGAGTCATTGTTTCATGTAGTTACTTACTTATCAGCTAAGTGACCTTGGGCAAGTATGTTACAATTTCTAAACCTGAAACACGACTAACATAATTTATAATTTCCCTGATTTTTTGGAGTGTGACAAACCCAGCTATGATCAGGGGTTACTCATGGCTCGACACTCAAAAGTTACTCTTGCTGGTGTCCAGGGAATTATATAGGATACCAGGGATCAAGCCTGGTTTATTGCATCCAATTCAAGCAACATACATGCATTTGGGTTCCTGTTAATCAAGAGCTTGAGAGAGACACAACCCTTATGACTATAGAGACCTGAAATTTACTGGACTTAGCCAAGTATAGGACTGAGGGCAACTATTGCCCTTGCTCCAGTCTAAGAGGGTCATGGCACAGAATTCATGCCCTCCTCTACTCCTGGATCCCTAGCCAAGCAGTCTTCCATGAACCTAGATCTAAATGATGGAGTGGGGGTGGAAGTAAGGCCAAGGGACCAGGTAGTCTACAGCAAAGTTTGCACATCTATCTCTTGGGATTGTCCCTATAAGTTGCCACTCAGCTGCAGAGTGGCAGTCTTCCAGTGGACATGTCTTCCAGTGGACATGTTCCAGACTCATCCCAACCCAAAGTGGGTGGACAGAGTTGTGAACCTTCAAAGTTAAGTAAAGCCTGTGGTGCACAAAGAGAACTTCTTATTCAAAGCCTTCCCCTGCTGAGAATTCCAATACTCCTTTTTGCTTGCTCTGGGTTTGAGCAAAGGAACAGGACAACATGAGAAATATGCTCAGTGCTCACCATGTCCCCTCTCTCCCCCTAAATTTGTCCCCAAGGGATTTTTTACAAATCCTGAGAGGCCTGCCCCTGAATTCACTCTTGACCACTTATCTGGGTCCCAGAGCGAAAGTGGCTGGTGACTGACCCCAAACAGCTGAAGTTTGGTATTGACCTCTAGCACTGACCTATGGATAGCTTCTTGGAGCTTAGTTTTGCAGCTCACATATTTCCCACCCTCTGTAAAACCTATCATGGTGGGGCAGGTGCTATTTCAGCAAAAGACAGCTCAATGCCTTAGGCAAACCTGTTTGCTAAATTCTCAAGGCTACTCCCACTGTTTCTCATTGCACCTCACAAATGCCATTCCATTTATTCATAGCTGATCTTTTCAAGATTGCATGCAAAGTTCCCTCCCTCTGGGTGTTTTATTCTCTCTCACCTGACCATGCTATAGAATCTCCCCTTGACCCCAGACCCTAGAGAGGAGGACAGAGAAGAAAAGAAATCAAGGCAGAAAGATGATAAAGGAAAGTAATGGAAGAATAGGGGTCTAAGGGTCAGTTATATTGGAGATGTGAAAGAGTTATAATTCTACATCCAAAGCACAGACTCAACAATGGTGGAAACATGAGATCTAGGTTGAAACCACAAACTTAATGTGCCTGCCAAGGTGACAGGCAGGGATAAGGGAAGTTGTTTGCAGGGTGGGGAATGACAGAGTATGGGAATATAGGAGCACTGGTGATGGGAATTGACAGTGGTGGTGGGATGATGTTGAAATATTATATGCCTAAAACTCAACTATTAATAACTTTGAAAACCATGGTTATTTAATTAAATATCCCCTTACAGGTGAAGGAGAGGCAGAATTAAAATTCAATTCTAGGGACAGAGAGTTAATTAGTGGTCAAGACGAATAGAAGATCCTGACTTCTAGTTCCTGGCCAACAGCTCACCACATATTGTGCTACTCATCATTGCTTCCCTGATTTGAGTGGCATTTGGCTAGCAGGAACCATATATTTGTTAGCTTTAGGAACACAAGGACAGCAAAAGAGATCTTTCTTTTCCTCTTTGCCTCACTACTCTAGCAGTTAGTTTCCTATCCTATCCAGGGACTCTGCTCTTTAAAAACTTAGAGACTAAGAGATCATTTTCTTCAAAGTTCAATGAACAACAAAATCAAACCGATGCTGACTTCATAAAAGTGTCTACTCCTCTGGGTGAGAATGGTTACTGCAACCTCCCCAATCTCACCTGTCCTCCCACTATTATGGCTGTCATCTTTGACTCTGTCTTCTTTGCATATCTTAGTACCTGGAGAAATCAGAAGACTGTGTATCTGCCTGAAGCTTCTTACCTTTAGTCCCTTCTTACAAAAATGTCCCTTAATCTCTTGTTAAATATACAGGACACTATTAATTCAGTCAAGTCAAATCTCCTTATACATAGGGTCTAAATATTCTCATTTGACACAACAAGTGGAGTATGGGGCCATAAACACAAGACGACAAGTAGAGAGACTTTCAAATGTTCTCTGATACTCTGCCCCTTTGAATTTTCTCCTCTCCTGCATGAAATAAATGGATGAGTAAGAAATGTTAAGGCTACAGAAAAAGAGCAATAGAGGAAAAGAGAAAAGGGAGAATATAAGAGACTGTGATGAAGAAGTAAACAAGAGAAAGGGAAAACCCAAGCCATGGAGAAAGAAAGAAAAATGTGAGAGGAGAGAGGGCAGTTTTGCTGACTCTGGGCACACATAGGTGCTGTAGAGAATATGAACATATTACCCAAAGGCTCAGCAATATGCTCTGGATTTGAACATGAGAGTTAGAAACCCAGGGGTTATACTTTTGTCTGGAAGCAAGGGAAGAGAACCACTCGAAGTGGGTTCAATGGTGCTATTTTCTTTTGAAGTCCCATCTCACTATAATTTATCTTCTTTCTCACAAAATTCACTCTCAGTAATTAGATGCTCCAACATAAGAATTTTATGTGAAAGTTTGTGATACTTTTCTTTTTCACTGAATGATATTATCTTTTTTTCCCTTGGGCTGAAAAATGGGCTGACTTTTTACCTTCTAGGCAGAGCCCCAGAGCAGAAGAGGGAGAAGAAAAGAATGGAGAGGTTGTTTGAGGCTGGTCTAGTTTGTCCTTGGCATCCTTTCTCTTTATCTGGTTTCTGTGCTACCCCTCCTGGCCCTGGCAGCTCTGTTCCCCTCCTTCTACAGTACCCCACAGCTAGTTTCTCCTCCTCCTCTGTGATAAGGGACTGATATCAAGGCTCATTTTTCTAGTGATGTTTCTTATGAAAACAACTTATGAAAACAACTTATGGGAACAACGTGAGTTGGGGTGGATAGGAACGAATTGTTAGAAAGGATACAAAGAGAAACTCATGCAAGTGACCAAACTGCCTAAGTAAACGAATACTTGGGGGGAGGGAACAAGAGGGTAACTTGAAGATACTAATTGAACCTGAATATATAAGGAGTCTCGTTAGGCAGAGAACTGTCAGCCTGTTCATTCACTTAGATCACAGTGATTGCCTTGGTAACATAAATGCTTAAAGATTAAAGATGTATTCGAGAGAAAGATCACTGAATACCGTTCAACCTCAGCTTTTTCTGGAACAACAATAAATGCTCACCTCAGAGCACTATAGATATAGAGGGGATGGTAACATGTTAACCGTGATAACATGTTAGCACAAGACTCTTAGCAGCACTACTTGATCCCTTAACTTCAGCTGCAATTGGGATTCAGGAAGGCAAAAGGGTTTGCTTGATGTGACACAGTACCTAGCAGAATCAGTGTGGGATCTCCTCTCCAAACACACACACACACACACACACACACACACACACACATACACAGAGGCACACACACATACTGCCTTTGGAAGGGTGCTTCCTAGTCTAACTAGTCCTCTATGGATAGCACAGAATATCCTTAGATATGCCAAGCAGGGACAAGGGAACATGGGTTAAGAGCAGATTGTAAGTATAATGTATAGAAATGTTCTATCCCTTAAATCTCAGCTACTTTGGGACTGAGTTCTTACCCCAACCCCCTTCTCATCAAAGCTCAGGTAGTTCCTCCAAGCAGGGACTGATTCGCCAGCACTTTAGCATGACCACTGCTATTCAAGGCTGAGACAGTGACTCACACCCTAGTTGGCCAGGACCTCTGCCCTCCAGGAAAGAAGCTTTCTTTTTAATTGACTGCAGACACTGCAGTGAAGATAACATCCTTCCAGGCAGAATTTAGAGCTGGAGAGTTTTGAGGAGAAATGACAGGGGTCTCTCACTGCAAAATTCATTGCTTTCCATTCTTACAGTGCCTGAGGTGCCACTATGGAGATCTTGTCTTTAGATGCCTAATGATAATGCTTTACATGCTTTCCAGTCTCTGATTTTTTTTTACCCAGCGTCACAATTATACAACCTGTGCTGTGTCTCTCTGGGACTGGTGAGATAGAAGGTAGAAGAAATTCCTGTGGCCCCTTGAGTAAATTGCTCACTACAATTTTTTAAGTTAAATTGTAACCTAGGGGAGGTAGCCAGAGCAGTGGATATGGCTATTTGCCTGGCAAGCTTTCAGACTTCAGTTCAATTCCAATTTCTCTAGGAAGTGCCCAGAGCTCCAAGCCAGGAGTAAGCCCTGAGCATAGCCCCTGGTGTGTCCCAAAGATTAAAACATTAAAAAACAGCCTGAAAGGGATAAATTAGAAAATTCCTGTGGAGTTCCTAGACTAGACATGGAGGAGTAAAGGCCTCTCCAAGGTCTCAATAACTGGAGGTTATGACCTGGACTTTTTGTGGCTAGTGAGTAGTCATTAGAACCTGTGGTATTGCCTTTAAACACAGCAGGTAGTTTCCGAAAGCGCGGGGGGCGGGGGAGTGGTTCACTTGATCTGCCTTCCATTGTCTGCCTTTCAAGTCTGGCTTGGGGAACATCTAAAGCACCTCCTCCACCCTCCCATTCCCAAACTTAATATTCAGACAGAGGGGGGAAAAGAGGGATTGGAAAGGAATACATATCTGGGTTCTTGACTGGGAGAAGCACTGGACACATGATTTCTCCTCTAAACTCTGCAAACACCCCCACTGCCTAAACTAGTAACTTGGCCGAAGTTAAGTAGCTAAATTGGGATTGGAACTCAAACTGGGGCCTCCTCTAAACCCCATGCCTGTGCACTTAGTACAATGAGCTGCAAGTGGGGGAAGGGCAGTTCCTTGCCTCCATCACTTCTTTATCCTCTGTCGTCTGCAGAAAGGAGACTAGAAAAGGGCCAGAAACAGATGCTCCTCGACCCAGGGATCCTTCCAGTGTGGCCACAGTGGGAAACGAACTTAGAGCTTCTTTGACTAGTCTTCCCAGACAGAGGGTAAATGGCCCAGAGACTACTTACTGCCTCCTGCTGCGCTAATACCCGGTTTGGGGAGCTGCTGGCAGGAGTCGTGCATTTAGAAAGTGCTCACTGGTTAGCCTGCGAGCTGTTGCGGTCCTATTTGGGGCTGCAGGAGAAATTGGCACATTTAGTGGCAAAAACGGGCAGAATGAACACTAATATTGCCCTACCACATATACAACATTGGGCCGATGCTTTCTAACAGTCATTGCTATTTGTTTTTGTTTGTTTGTATGTTTGTCTGTTTTTGGAGCCATACCCTACAGTGCCCAGGGCTCAGTTTCAGCTCTGTTTTCGCGATCACTCCTCTTCAGGTTCGACGGACTCTAGGGGCTGATGGAGATCGAACCTGGGTCAGTTGGTGCTGGTACCTTCCCTGCTGTATAAGCTTGCTCTGACCCCAGTCATGGCCTTTTATGCTGCAAAGGAGTTGCTTTGTGAAAGCAACTCCCCTTTATGAGAAGTCTTCCAGCTAGAGAAGGGCTCGCACAAAAAAACCATCTGCCGCTCTAATTCCTTACTTCTTGAAGCTTTTAACGCTTTCGGACCCTATCTGTTGCCTAAGCACCATTGTCGAGAAGAAGCCCCCACTCGCGGAACAAGGCAGGGAGTGAGGCGATGAAGCGGAGGAGGGGGAAGGGAGCTGCGAGGTCAGCCTTTCCTAGGGCCAGCTGTCCTCTGAATCAGGGTCCCGCAGAGATCCTGACCCCGGCTCACTGGACCTTCCCATTTTCCTGGAAAGATCTTAACGGTCCCGCCAGAATTCAGTTCTTTTACAGCTTTTGTTAGGCGATGAGGATGTGGAGGGGGGGTGTTAATGAGGGCAGAGCCCCAGGTCAAAGAGAAAAGCTGCCGGTCATCTGGGAACCGCCTCTCTAGCCTCCCTTGCCCAGCCCCCTCCTTTCTTCCCCTCCTCCTCCTCCTCCTCCTCCTCCTCCTCCTCCTCCTCTCAGAGCCCCCCTCTCTCCCTCCCAAAGGGGAGGAGGGGGCAGTCTGTATGTCTGTGTGTGTGCGCGCACACGCATGCATGTGCGCCTATGTATGCGCGCTCACGGATGCGGCATCTCTGGATGTATGTTTGATGCGGGGGTCTTATGCGCACAGGACTACGGTTTAGCCCTAGCGCTGGCTGTGGAGTTGATTGGATTTTGATTTGCAATCGACCGTGAAGTGTGCGCTTTGGCTTTGTGTGGTTAGTGCTGGTGCAGTCATGCTTATAGGGTGCATGTGTCTGCAGGGATATATAGCATGGTTGTGTCAGTTCAGCCTGAATGTGGGTGTGTTCAACTGTAGGTTTCTGTCCGGATTTGTGGTCCTTCTATGGTGAGTGTGGCTATGTGTGTGCTTGCCCCCTTGAAACTTGTGTGTCCGTGTGTTCTTTGTGTGGGTGTCACCCTTAGATGTGCTGACAAGGTGGCTTTCTGAGCGGGATCTGTTTGTGCAGGGCAGAGTATCTGGTGGTGAGCAAGGCTGATTTGTGTGAGGGTGTGGGTAGGTGTGTGCCTTTGACTCTGATGTGTTCATGAGTGGGGTGTGGATATGAGTGTATTGGGTGTGCTTGGATGGACCGCTGAAACCCATCCATGTGTGCAGCCTGGAATTCACCCATCCATGTGTGCAGACAGGGATGGTGAAGGTGTGCTAGTGTGAAGGCGCTGGCTTGACTAAAGCACCCAGGGGACCATGTGCTTGGGTGGTTTAGTGAGTAGAAAGCTTTGAAGCACCAGGACTGGGACGGACAAGAAAGAAGACCTGGCAGACCCTGCGGGGTCTGGGTACCCCCTCTGTCCACCTGGGGCAGGGTGTGAATTTACCTGGCTGCTTAAGGAAAGAAGAGGAGGGCGCTACTCCTAATTGCCCAGGTAGGGCCCCTAGGGTGCGATGCAGGGGCTATCGGGAGTCTAACTTGAAAGATCCTTTGTCCCTCATTCAGACAACACACCATCACTGAGATCCCAATCCTGCCCAACTGAACCAAGCTAAATTTTAGGGTTTGGCTAATTCACACCTTGGGCTTGGTGGGGGGGAGAGGGACAGAAGCTGTTCCTTGAAATTTTTCCTCCTTGCTTCCCTTTCTGACAAATTGCCTCTTACTGTTAAGATTTAATTTGGTCAGAAAACTTTCTCTGCTTTTCTGTACCCTTCCTTCCCTGATGAGAGCTCCCCCCCCCACCACCACCATAGTTAAGAATCTTTTCTTGCAGTGCCATGATTTTCCCTTACAGCAATTATTTCTTTCCTGTAAAACTGGGTTTCTGCAGAGAATACCTGCTGTAGATTAAGAATAATAGGATGCTGATAGTAATCATAATAATGGCAGCATTTATGAAGCACTTTACTGTGTCTCAAACACTGTGACCAGCATTGTCTCCTTGGATGCACCACAATGATGCTGAGAGAGATGATGCTACTTATCCCTGTTTTACACCTCACACATCCAGCTCAGAATAGCTAAGAAACTTTTCCAAGGTCACACAGTAGAAGACAGAACTGACACTGGAACCCAGGTGTACTAGATTCTCTAGACATTACATTTGTCACTTGGCCTCACCAAGAGCCCCTTGGTTCCAAATAGCAACTGAAGGCTCTTTCAGACAGTATCATTTCCAAACAAATCTTTCCGTTAAGTTTGTTGTCAGCTCCAAGAATGCACAGTTTAATTGCTTTCTTTGTTTCTCAGACATCTGATACCTTTCCCACCTAATTACCTGCTTTGTTGACACTTCAAAATCTTTAATTACTCTAGGCTCATAAGTAAGTATCTCACCAGCTTCGATTCTCAGAGCTCCCCTTTGGCTGACGCTGAAAAAAAAAGGGTAGAGAATGAACATTTTGTAGCCCTATTGTCAAGGGAATTGGATATGGAGAGAAATGGGGGGAAAGGTCGAGGACAGAGTAAATGAATGGTTTTATCACTTCCTCCAGACCCACTTTTACAGCTTTACCACCAAAAAGTTGTGTGCTGTAAACTTCAAATAAAATAGCCAACTCCATCTCCAATTGCACAAAGAGGAATAAGCAGCGCATTCCTCAGAAAAGATTTTTGAAAGGGACACACTTGGTATAATTTCTGATTTTGAGGGAGCACTGTTTTGACTTACTAGGGTTCATGCTGCTCTTAAGCCTTCCAAGTAGCTATTTCCGAGAAACCCAAATTAAAACAATCTATCACATTTGGGGAACGGTATTTGGGGGTTATCAGGCCAGTCATAGCTAAAGGACTTCTAGAAACACTGGCTCGTCTACCTCAGTCCCTAAGGAATCAGCTTGCACTGCTGCAAAAAGGTCAGGGGGTGGATAAAGAGGGACAATTTGGTGGTGGTGAGTCACTTTGCCACTTTTCAGCGGGTGAACCAGGAGCACAACTTAAATTGCTGCTGTTAATACTGTGCCCTTTCAACTGGCACCAATGAGCCTGATGTAAGGAGAAGCAGCTGGAAAATCTGTAAAGCTTTTTCCTTAGCCCCAGCAGGGCCTGGTTGGCTAGGCAGGAAAAGCATATGCCTAAACTCATAAAATTTCCTTGGAGAAAAAATAAGGGGGTTATCAATGAGTTTGGCCAGTCCAAGTGACACAGGGCACAGACTAGCTGAAGCCCTTTTGGGGAATCCCTATAAGGAGTTTATGCAAAGTTTGCTGTCTCCCAACATCTGGAATTATTGCTCTTGTCTATCCTGTTAGTATGCTGCTATGGGAACAGTCTGAACATATCAGCAGCAGGTTTACCTCCACTTAATCACTATGTGATGCCTTGATCCTTTGAAGGCTCTATATCTCTCTCCCTCTCTCTTTCTCTCTCTTCTCCCTTTTTTTTGTTCCCAAACACGAAGGATTGCATGGAGACTTGTAAATGTTTAAAACCCTTTAATAACTCCATAATTGCCAAGTGCAAATAGAGATTTGCTTCTTCCCCCCCTTAAAATACGAGCCAGTAGGGGCCAGGATGCCAAAATGTGAAGTTTATTGAGAAGATAGAAATTAATTTTCCCAAGAGCATAAAGCCTTTAAAGATTAGGACTTAGCATTTTCCACAGAGGAAGAAGGAGAGTGTAGGTTTTAGAGATTGATAGCTGGAAATGTGGTCCCAGCTCCATAGCCTATTTAATATGTAATCTTGGGAAGGTTACTTCCACTCTGAGTGTCACTCAGTGTAATCACCTGTGAATTGCTGATGTTAATACCTGCCTTAGAACTATCAGGTTACTATCAAAGTTAAAATGGGGGAAGCAATAGCCAAATACCTCACAGGTATAGTTAATATTTAAGAAAATATTTCATTTCCATTTGCACTTCAACCACCACCATTTTTCTCAGATAGTCCAAAGTGTCTCAACCCAGAAAAGTGTTTAGGCCACCAAGTGAAATGTGAACTTTGCTCATTTTTTGCTAGTCTGACTTAAAATAGTTCATATTCTTTTGGGGTAATGTTCTAAACAGCCTTAATAAGTACCAGAAGAATTGGGCTTAAGGTCCAATTCTCACTCTGCAGTTTGTCCTGGCAGTGTGAATGTGACCAAGGTTTCAAGTGTAAAACTTGAAGTCTTGATCTACCAGCTCAGTGTCTAGCCAATGCCCCCTTCGCTCTCTCTCTCTCTCTTTCTCTCTCCCTCCCTCTCTCTCTCTCTCTCTCTCTCTCTCTCTCTCTCTCTCTCTCTCTCTCTCTCTCACACACACACACACACACACACACACATACACAAACACCAACTATGGCGCTACAAATCCAGCACCAATGGGCTTTCCCTACTATATGCACTGTGCTATAAAATATGACAGCATGAATATGGGCCCGGAGAGATAGCACAGCGGTGTTTGCCTTGCAAGCAGCCGATCCAGGACCAAAGGTGGTTGGTTCGAATCCCCGTGTCCCATATGGTCCCCCGTGCCTGCCAGGAGCTATTTCTGAGCAGACAGCCAGGAGTAACCCCTGAGCACCGCCGAGTGTGGCCCAAAAACCAAAAAAAAAAAAAAATTTCCTGGATTAAACTGCCCTGTAATGCCAGGTTTTGTTTACTTGCTTTTTCACTTTTACCCTAGAAGTTTACAAGGCCCCATATGGCCATCCTTTTTCTAGCCGCCATCATGGTTGTAGCAGAAATAGTATGATTAGATGAGAGATGATGGTACTACGATATGTGCTTTGCTGAACCCAGAATACAGCTCCAAATGGTTGTTACTCACAATTTAGTGAAAATAAAATCTACTCTTTGCTATGAAAGGTAAAGTGCGAGATTTCAGCCGGTGCCCTTTCCTCCCTGGGGCTGTTGCCTCCCCCTAGAGACAAGAACAAGTAACTACAATCTAAAATGCATTTATGCCTGGAGAAATGAAGACGGTGAAGATATCCAAGTTAAGAAATTGGAGGTGCATAGAACGCTCCTCTCTCCCCAAGAGATAAATAGGCTTATTTTTGTTAAGAAATCGAGAAGTATTTGAAATTTGTGGCAGTAAAAGCTCTGACATGCTGTTTGTCATCAGTCTCAGTTTCTAAATATTTCCAACTCCTTCCTCTCCTTCCTTTTTCCCTCCCATTCACTCTGTTTGCTGCCCCCTTGATACTTCTATATTTCATGTACATGATAATCAACTAGTGAGGACTTCAGAATTCACAAGCATTTATTCGGTTCTGCAATTTTTGCTTCTGAGGCGGTCCTGCTGCCTCTGCTTTGAGGAGGGAGGTGCAAAGGGGTTTCAGTTAAGGGTCAGCTAGATCACATAAATTCTAATTAAAGCAGAGTCTCAGTGTAGACCCAGGCTATTTAATAAGCTTCTCTGACTACAGAGACCTACCCAGTCTGGGTGTCAATCCAGAGGAATCCTTTTGGTTTCTCAAGAGGCGAGTCTGAGATGTGACAGTAGCTGCCAAGGCTTATCAAATATGCCATTTACCTACTTCTCCTGATGCATGTGAGAACAAATGATACTGCCAGAAGGAGACAGACATTGTTTTCTAGTGACTCAGAGTCCCAGCTACAAGGCCACAGGCGTTGTGTGCATTCCAGTGTCCAGTTCAAATGTATACCTTTTCACAGAAAGGAATCCGAAAGGAATCAAAAAGATCAAAAAGCAGAATTTTGACTCTGGGCAAGAAAACATCAACATCATAATAACCACCTAGTAAATGTCTACTGTATATCAACAACCTGCTAAGAGCTTTGCAAATATGATCCCTTTTAACTCACTCAAGCTTTAAACTCAGACCAAAAGGGGTTGTAATCCTTGATCAGTCACTGATCAAGTAAGCTAATTACTGAAACTCTTTGAGCCTTTGAATTCATTCACTTTTTGTTGTTTTAAAATAAAATGTATTGAAGTCTAATTGACATCCAACTTTATTGTGGATTTAGGTATATTCTATAATAACCTGATATTTCAATGAAGTGTGAAATTATCAGTACAATAAGTTTGGTCACCATTAGTCATCAGTTAAGTTTTTAAGACTCTCTTGGCTCTCTTGGCAACTTGAGCTGTTGTCTTTAAAATAAACATAATACTTACCTCAAAGTATTGGCACAAAAGTTAACTGATAAATGAGATTGTTTTTGCAAAGTGACTGGTAATTGGTAAATATTTGAAAAAGAAATGAAGCATATATTTGACATCTAAGCTATGAAAGGTATATAAGGTAATACCTATATTAATAATTATTATTAACTGCTTAATGGCTATATTACCTATTTGTGAAACCCAGAAATGTCAGCATCATTCTTTCCATTTCAGGGAGGTTAACTAACTTGCTTACAGGAACACTCCGATGGTAGGCCTAGTTATCAGGCCTAGTGCTCTGCTTCCTCATGCTTAGTGTTGGAGAACATTTTAGAATTCTTAGAAAGATTCAGTTTGACTTACCTGATCTAGCCATTACTTTTGAATTAAAATTTGAAGAAAAAAGTGTTTAGACTAAACTATGTCTTGTAAAATTCTAGGTTGTTTTATGAACAATCTAGAATTTATGAATAGAACGTAGAACAGCTAATATTATAAGCTTTTATTAGCCATTTTTAAAGTTATTTAAAATTATCAGAGTAATTGAAAAACAACAGAACTTTTAGTAACATCCCCCCAAAAAACCCAGTGTCTCGCCAATTCATGCAATCTCTTACTTTACATTGTTTCTGAATTTTCTTTCAATATCAAAAAATGTACACTTGGCACATTATGACTATACCATTTTCCATACTGCTACATATTCTCAAGTGGATATGTCATATATTTTATTTAACCAATCCATTTGTTAGACATTTAAGTTGTCTTCTTAGATAGGTGTGAAAAAAGGAATCACTTTGTTTTTACCTTTGCCATAGCCACCATCAGGGACTGGTAACCTGCTCTATCAGGGCTTGGTATGCTTTCTGTCATTTAATATTTTATCTTGATGAATGTCAGCTCCACAACAGGAACCTGAGGTTCATTTGCAAAAGTATTCCAACATACAGACTGCATTTTTATGCTCATGTTGGGTAAATGAACCAAACACTCTAGAATGTCACACTTTTCCCTCAATGGAGTCGTGTCAATGGGGGTGCTCCTCTGATACCATGACCAGGGAAATGGGATGTCTCACTGGTAAACTTGACCCAGCTCTGGAAAGAAATCTTCTTGCAATTTAGCCCGGCCTGGTCTCAGCAAATTGATTGGGTCCCATCTCCAAGAAAAGATCAAATTTGTATGTAAAATGGGCCTCAGGGTCCCTTCAGCTTTAGAGTTTTGGCTGCTTTACACAAGTCCAATTGTTTGAGCCTAAACCCAAAGCCAAGAGTGAATTGAAGAGAATTAAAAGTGGGTCAATTGTGCTTTCCAGTTCCCTGGGAAAGAAGACCTTTCTGGGGACCCATTCTTTAAGACCTCAATGAAGCCTCTCCCAAATGCCTTCATACAACTGTCCAATGGCCACCACCACTTCAAAGGATTGCTCTGACATACCAATAATCCCCTTGGGCAGAATGGTGAGTAAGTGAGTAGGTGAGAAAGTGTTTAAAGTAACCACCACCACCACCTCTGCACAGTCAGCATCCAGATACCTCTGACCTGAGAATTTCTGGAAGGCATTTGAAGGGAGAAAATAAGAGCAATCCGAGCCCCACAAAATATTAACAGCTACCCCAAAAGTTACCTTTCTATTACACAAAATTTCTCTGGAAAGCATATCAGAGCTTATCAGCTCTTACCTGATTTAAAAAAAAACTATACATAGTGTGTACCTAAAGACTGATGCTGTATTTCAAAATAATTTTGTAACTTTTGTGGGATCACACATGGGAAGGATTGAACCTAGGTCCCAGCTCCTGGGAATTACTTAGCATATGTCATCTTTTGTTATATGAGTAACAGACCTGGTTTGCCACTGGCATGTGGAGAGACAGGCCTCACTACACTGGAAAATGTAGTCACTAATGTAAGTTCTTGCATATGGATCCAAACATAAATTAAATATAGAGTAGACATTCCCAAAGAACTAGGATTAACTTTTTATTTTGGGGACTACACCCGGTAATGCTCAAGGGTTACTCCTGGCTCTGCACTCAGAAATCACTCCTGGCAGGCTCAGGGAACCATATGGGATGCTGGGGATGAATCCTGGATCTGTCCTGGGTCTGCCATGTGCAAGGCAAATGCCTTATTGTTGTGCTATCATTCTGGCCCCATAGGATTTGCTTTTAAAAAAAAGAGTAACTTTAGTTGAAAATTTTCCAATATAAGTTTTTGTGTAAAGTCAGTGGCACATTACACAATTTGATGCAGTGTGACCATGTGTGTGGGTAGATATATAGTGTTGTATATGAAAAGTATGTAATGCATGTGAAGTGCTTGTGCTTGAGGGTGCATAGACCTTGGTGTTTAGGAATATGTGGGTTGTGAGAATCTGAAAAAGTGTATTTGTGGTTATGTATCTCCATACCATGGGAGTGGCATGGGCTTGCAAAAGAAAAAAGAGAAAGTCAGTTATCCTGAACTATATATACAGGGGCACAGCTGGAAACCCTCTTTTTAGCCAGGTCACTGAGCAGTCAAGCTTGGAATATGTTCAAAGAGGAGCAGCTAGATGAGGGTAGGAGCCTTGGAGCCTTGTCACATGTTAAGCAGATGAAGGAACTGTGGAGGCTTGCCCTGGATGAGAACTGGAGGGAGGGAGGAGGAGATAGAATGGCACTTCCCTAAAAGAATCCCCTGGAACAATTCACCCCTGGAAGAATCATGAAGGTCAGTACCAGGTCCAGAAGGATAGAGATTGGGGTTCCATTTAATCAAATGACCTAATATCCTTCTAGTCAGGTAGCTATGGGCTTTTTTCTGATATTGGACCTCCTCCCCATCACAACACAGTCTGAAAGACCAGGCAGCCTTGCCCATTTCCTCCCCTTGCTTTTATTTTTGACAGTAAGATGTTTAAGCTGAGGGCCCGGAGAGATAGCACAAGGGCATTTGCCTTGCAAGCAGCCGATCCAGGACCAAAGGTGGTTGGTTCGAATCCCGGTGTCCCATATGGTCCCCCGTGCCTACCAGGAGCTATTTCTGAGCAGACAGCCAGGAGTAACCCCTGAGCACCGCCGGGTGTAGCCCAAAAACCAAAAAAAAAAAAAAAAAGATGTTTAAGCTGTAAAGCCATAATGGACATCTTAGAAAACCCCCTTATTGTTTACAAGTCACCAGGATCTCAAAATCATGGCCATAATTGTCTACAAAACAATAAAAAGACTCATGTTAAGCTCTCTGTGAAAGTATTTGATTCCTTCTCCAAGACCATGTAGCCTATCACAAACTGTATTTGAACTTGCTAAGCAGGCTGCAGTTCCTTAACATTAGGGCAGAACTCCAGTGATGATTCTTGGTAACAGGCTGGGGCTGGCCAGAACCAGAAATTGGTATCTGCTGAGTTAAGTTGCTGAGGCATCTCTTCTCTCTGTGGGCTCTCCCCAGACAGAAAGGAAAGAGGAGACAACCCCAGGTTTGGGCTCTGGCTGGTGCCCAATGACGCACTGTCACCAATATAGATTTTGGAGGGGGAGACTATGTAAAAACAGGTGGTTGTGGGGGCAGGTGGCAGTCTGTTAGCAGTGGGGCCTGCCAAGGGGAATGAAGGGCATTGTGGGTGGGGGTCCTAGGGAATTCTGCAAAGCCACACTCTGGCTCCAGAAACTTTTAAAAGAGCAAAAGGAACTTTCCAAAATGTGCTACGTTGAAGGTTGAAGTAGCTGCAAGAAAGGAATGACACGCCATACCTGAGCCTTCCACTGTACAGCGACAGGGCAACTCAACATTGATCTTCAGTGCACAGAGAGGGAACTGGACAAAAGTCCCTATCTGCCCTGCCCAATGGACATGTAGGAACAGGGGGCAATGAGCAGAGCTTTAGCCAAACCAGATTTGCCACCAACTCCTTGCATGCCATTTAGCAAACCTTTCCCATCTTCAGGCTTCAATGTCAGCATCTCTGACAGAAAGGGGTTGAATAGTTCGAAGACTCTACGGGGCCCCTACTGATGTGCTGGTGGGACAAGTCAGGCAGGATTTCAGGCAAAAGAGCCTCCACCTTCACCCTGCCTCCCCGGCCTGCCTCTCCCCACCACCTATTCCTTCCCCCTTCCCCGCAAACGCCTCTTTCCCCAGCGACCCAGAGTACCCAGCAGGGAACATTCATCCTTGAACTTTTAGGGACAGGGGGTGCAGGCGGTGCTCTGGGTTCTGGGCCCCAAAGCTCCTGCTGTCCTGGGGACGACAGAGCCAGCGACTCCGCCCCCGGGCTAACCAAGTGTCCTCTGAACCCTGAAAACACTGGCTGGGCGCTGGGACAGAGCTGCGGGTTTAAGCCGGCTTCGACGGGGCAATCCCTGGAGACGGGCACAATCAGTTTAAAGTCTACGGGAAGGAAAGTGTACTAGCGGGAGATGGGGAGCAGCCAGCCAAACCCTAGGGTGCCCTACCGGGTCGACAGCCCACTCAAACCCACCCATTCCCCTCCAACCTCCAGGACCTAAGCTCCCCTCCCTGCCAACTCGGTGCACCCCACTCACCACGGCGGGGGCGGGGCTCAAAGGCCGAGGCGAAGAGGCAGTCTAGGACCCAAGCCATGCCCGTCCCAGCAGGTTTCCGAGCCGTCCCCTGCACTGGCCGCCCTAAGTAGCCCCTAGTGACCCCGCCCTGAGCCGCACCCTGCACCCAGCTGAGCTTGTCTCAGTCACCGGACACCTCCAGCTTGTCACAAGGGGGCAGGGCTTTAGGAGAACCCCCACCCCCATTCCAGCCGGAGGAGAAGCGCCGAGTCCCACAACCCCTTCCCCAGGCTCCAAAGGTGACCCAGACACTGCTTCCCACTCACTGGGGCCACTGGGACTCTGAGTGCTGACCCCTGCCGCCTCCCCTGGAGCTCATCTCAGAAAAGAAGTCATCTCAGTTCCCGCGAGCCCCAAATCTCAAAAGGAGGGAGCGCGCCTGTCCCCCAAGAGCCCTTGGGCGGGCACATGAAAGTGGTCTGTCCCCAGAAACTGGAATTTGAAGGAGAAAAGGTGCACCTGTCTCAGAGAGTTTCGGATCCTAGCTCAAGACTGTGCCCTACTCCCGAAATATGTCTCCTCTGAGAGCAGGCGGGATCTCAGCCAAAGGGAAGCCTAATCATGGCGCAAGGGGTTTCTGCCCCAGAAGGCCTGTACCCTTTAAGGAGGCACCTGCCTCATTCAGCCTTAGGGAAAGAAAGCCTCCCTTCAGTCCTGAGGAGCACAAAATCGGATTCTAAGTTGCTGCTCCCGTCTACAGGACCAAGGAAGCGTTTTGTGCACAGCCTCTCCCTCCAAGAAGTCCCAAAGCCCAATTTTCTTGCCTGATAAACTTTGTTTGGGCCAGAAAATCATTGTTTTGAGGAGCTTGAGCCTATCTTATGTAGGTACACAATGAACATGTATGTGTAAGAAGCGGATTTCCCCCGCTCCAGATAGTGTTGACTGAAGGATTCTACTATCTAAACGTTTTTGCTCAGGGTACTCGCATAGAAGTAGGTATCAACATTTATTTTGGGGAAGAATTGGATATTCCATCTCCCAGTGAAGCTGTCACTGTTTCTAATTTTATTTCACTTCTTGCAGTTCTTTGTACTGTGACGTTTTAATATGATTTTTTGGGGGGATAACATCCAGCAGAGCTTAACTCCTGGCTCTGTGGTCAGGGATCACTTCTGGTGGAGCTGGGGCTACTAATAATCGAGCTTGCATCAGCCACTTACAAGGCAAACACTTTAACCTCTGTCCTATCTCTTTGGTCCCTGTACTTTTTGGAACTTTTAAGTACATCTGGAGGACACATGTCATAATGGGTTGAGTTCATGGCATCTTCTAGTGGCTGCCCCCAAAATGCTCTGGTCACAGAAGTAACCAAAGATGAACCTTATTGAGCAAGAAGGGTGTCTGAATGGAATTTCCTTCTACTATTCTAGTAGAGTGAGGGTAGGGGGCATTTGTTTCTTCTGGAATACTCCATTGACATTTGCATACACATGACCCAATGTCTAGTTTTTCTCCACTGGGAGGTAAAGCTCTTTAGATGAAAATGTTAGCGAAGACTAGAAAGAAACAAGGTAACTCCTCTTCCAACAACTATATTATAGGCCTACAGAATAGATGCAGTGAATGCAGATTCTTTTGGGGAGGAAAAGTTAAAACATTTGCTAACTCTGAAAGGGGAGAACATAAAACTGAGATTAAACATTTCTATCCCTATAAAGTCCATAGCAAAGAAGAAATGTAGCCCATGTTTAAAAGTGTTCCTACTGCCAAAAGATGTCATTTTCCATCCTTTCTGGGAAATCTGGTACCTCTTCACCTTTACACCAACTTTTAACTCATTTACATTTTTAAGCTATTTTCCCAAGTTCCACCAGGAGTGATCCCTGTTTGCATAGCCAGAAGTCAGTCCCTAGGACTGCTGGAAGTGGACCAAATGCCAAAATAAAAGGAGACCAGTTTCATAATCTGGATCTTGAAATCTTGCTTCTTCTCTTCTTTCAGGAGCTTTTCTAGACCAATTTTTATGATGATCTCAATGAGTTTTTTATTCCAGTTGACTATGGTTTTGTTGTTGTTTTGGATACCAAACCCTGCATGAATTGGCTGATACAAGGGGCCCTAGAAATTCAAGTGTCTCTGTTTATTGAAGAACTCTATTGTACATACAAACTGTGCACATCTCTTCTTGGCTGCCTTTCCCTTTAAGAGATGTGGTGTGGTTTCAAAAAAATCCAAGCTAAGCATTCTCCAGACCTAGATTGGAAGACCAATTAAGGATAGTTGATTTGGGGACAATTATTTAACTTCTGTGAGGTTAGGCTTTTCTTTTCTGTGAAGTGGGGATATTAATAAAACCAAATAATATACTTTTGAAGCATGAAAGCAGGGTACAAAATTCAAAAAATCTTGCACTTAGCAATTCTCCCTCTTCATCTGCTTTGATATACCTCTTCTGCAAATTAATTAACATTCTGTTCTCTTTGAAAATACTTACGCTTAACTAAAGTTTATCTAATAGAGAAATTCATTCATCCATCAATACAACCATTCATTCAACAAATTCTTATTAAGTGTCTTCTGTGGCAAGCTATTATACTATAAAAATAGTGTTAATTCATCCAATGAATTACTTTAATTTATTTAAAATGGTTTTCCAAATATACTTTGGATGTTTATATGATTAATTTGAAAATATATTTATGACTAACCTAAATGAAAAAGGTAGGGTGCAAATTGTATGCACATTATAATATAGAAAGTTCAAACAAATAATGAGTCTATATATAGAAAGAAAAAAGGCTATGAAAAAACACATAAGCATCTTGTTAGTAATTGTATTTAAACAATGCTGTTATATGCATTTTAAAACTTTATTATTTCCATATTAGTATTTTTCCAATTTTCTTTAATAAATACATATTTTCTGGAGTTAGAAAATACTACTTAAAAATAAGTTCTGCACTTGTACTTAGTGAAAGATGAAATAGATTAGAGAATGGAAGGACAGACATTTGGATTGAGGTCCTATCACTGTACAGTGTACCACAACTGGCTTTGAAGGCACAGAACAAGCCTGTGAATAAAGTTCTGAACTCCCTATTTGAAGGCATATAAATATAGTTAGGATATCTTCTTTCCAGTAATCTAGAGGTCCTGAGCACCCCCAGTGAGAAGTTTACAGTTTGCTACCCTGGACCAGGACTCTGACCCTAGTGTACATGCTCAACAGGCACACATTTTGTATATCCTCATACACACAATCCAAGGTCTTGACTATAACAAATCTTGCTGCTTTTAAAGTGTCTCTCATTGTGATTCCAACTAAAATCCAAGCATCTTACTCTTTACCTCAGCCACTGTTTGCCTGAGGTCTTGTATAGGAAGAAAATTTGTTCTGAGAATTTAAATTGATATAAGTAAGTTAGAGAATTTTTTACTATGGGAAGAAAGACTCTAAGCCTTCTTATAATTTTATTAAAATCTCAAAAGTGCTTGGCACCCAGGCAAATAGTTGACTAATCAAATAGGATGCCAAAAGTCAAAGGCCCATATATCTTGTTATGGATCAAGGCCATTTGTATAGGCTGCAACAGAATCGCTTGGAATAGGTTGTAATAGTGAAGATTCTTGGTTCCCAAGCCACATCTAACAAACAATAATTTCTGGACATGGAAACCAGAAGATATCACTTTTAACAAGCTCCCCCTGGGGGTTCTTCTATCCAAGAGAATATATCTAATATAAAGTAGAGGAGCCTTTTCCTGAAATCTGTCCTTCACTGTCTCTGACTATTGCACTTTAGCTGCAGAGAATACTGGGAGATTCTTAGGGACATTATTAATCACATTCTAATCCCCTTCTATCTGCTCTGGGTATGTGAGAACTTGTATGGGAACTTGAAAAAACTTTAAATTTGACTTTTAAATAAAATCTGGTTATATTCAAAATATATTTCATTCATTTATTTATTTATTTATTTGGTTTTTGGAGCCACACCCATTTGATGTTCAGGGATTACTCCTGGCTAAGTACTCAGAAATCGCCCCTGGCTTGGGGGGACCATATGGGATGCTGGGGGATCGAACCACAGTCCTTCCTTGGCTAGTGCTTGCAAGGCAGACACCTTATCTCTAGCGCCACCTCACCGGCCCCAATATTTCATTTATTTAGATTTCTCAAGAATTCTTAAGCATGTCAATATAGCAGTTTCCCAGACAGGCTTTCTTATTTAGGTCTCTAATTGTTGGGGGAGGGGTCCTTATATTAGAGAGGAAACAGCTAAAACACAGTGAAAAGAATATGTCATTAAATTTTGAAAATGAATGAATGGCCATTTCTGGACTTGAGTTTCAGGTTCTTCCTCAAGAAAATAAGGATCCATGCCCCCCCCTTTCCGGTGATCCTCAAACTAAGGCCTGCAGGCCACATATTGTATTTGTTCCCATTTTGTTTCTTCACTTCAGAATAAGACATATGCAGTGTGCATAGGAATTTGTTCATAGTTTTTGGTTTTACTATAGTCTGGCCCTCCAACGGTCGGAGGGACAATGAACTGGCCCCCTGTTTAAAAAGTTTGAGGACCATTGGGGACTCCTTGCTTGCCTCCATCAACAGGCTTTTATGAAGGTCTCCAATAATTCAGAACTAATATTTAGATGATGAGTAACATTTAAAAAATTTCTATTCTGGGCCCATGGAAGAAATTGGTATTATCTTCATAACTGCCTTCATAATATTGCTTTTTAAGGAGTCTTATTAGAATGAGCACACATTGTGTACAGGGATTACATGTTCCCTTAAAGTGTATTATAAGCCTAAGTCTTTGAAGACCCTGCATCCTTGCTTTTTTCTTTGAGAAAGATTTATCTGAGCTCATGATGAATCCATAGTACAGATGGGAACTGTACAAATTATGGGGAACATTATTGTATCTCCCTTAATCACAGAAGGGTCTAGACATCCTCATTTTTCAAATGAAGGTGTAAAAGAGATATATGAAAGTTCTTCCCAACTCCTTAGTATTGGTAAGAAACACTGACTTTATATTTCTTGTTTGTTTGATTTGTTTTGTTTGCAGAGATCAAACCCAGGACCTCACACATGCAAGTCAAACAAACTTAGCCCTGAACTACATTCCTGATTCCAGGAGGCCCCACATTTACATTGCACTCCACAACCCCCACCTACTATTTCCAAAGATTCTACTATCATCAAAGTCTGAAAAGGTGCCATACTTGTGAGACATAAATGGGAGACAATTATCCCCAGTTTTAATGAGTTATTCCAAAGTCATGAGGAGAGAGGGGAAGATGAGCTGAGAGACCAACCATTATATTTTTCACTGCCCCACCAACCAGTTCTTTTCCATGTTCTTCACTTTATCCCAAGGCTCCTGTCAGTGTTCTGACACCGCTCAGGAAAATGCAAGTTTCATCCTGACACCAGGATGACAGAGCAACGATTATGCTTCAGTCCCCAAGGAGGCAGAAAAATTGCTTTTAGTTGACAAGTGGATCTCCCACACACATACCCCTCTGGTTGAACGAAATGATAAAAATTGAGTTAAAATTTTAAATGCTTAATTTTGTCAAGTAATTTTGCTCTTTGAGCTGGGGTAGGAAACATGAGAGAGAGAGAGAGAGAGAGAGAGAGAGAGCTTTACCGCTTAGTAGTCTACTAGGAATAAGGCAAATAAGAGAGAGATGTTAGAAGGAAGTGATAGGTCACCTTTTTGTGCATAATTAATATTATAAAATGAAATTACTGAAGGGAATGAAGCTAGAAAGAATGAGATATGAGGTCATGATGTTTGCCTATACATGATGGACATGGAGATTATTATGCTGAGTGAAATGAGTCAGAGGGAGAGGCATAGAGATAAAAATAATCTCATTCTTTTGTGGTATATAAGAAAGACAAAAGACAGTATGGTAATAATATGCAGAGACAATAGTGATGAGGGCCAGGAAGACCATTCCATGGTAGGAAGCTCACCACAAAGAGCAGTTAGTGAAGTTAGACTAGAGAAGGATCCACTATGACAAGGATAGTTGGAACTGATCACTCTGGACAAGAACTGGGTGCTGAAAGGGGAGAAAGTGACATGCTTGGTACTCTTTAATTAACCACAGTGTCAAAAAGGAAAAAGAGAGAGACCAAGAGATCAAGAAAAAGAGGGAGAAAAAAGCAAAATGCCTGCCCCATAGATAGGCAGGGGGTGGATGGGAGGCGAATCAGCAACATTGGTGGCAGAAAATGTGTACTGGTGAAGGTTGGTGTACATCCTATGATTGAAACTCAAGTATGAACAATTTTGTAACCACTGTGCTTAAATGAAGAGTTTATTTAAAAAAATTAATGGTATATGTGTTTATCCCTTTCAAAAACTGTAAGGGATGCAAGCCACTGAGGTTTCCACTGAGATGAAATTGTTGTGGCTTCCAGTAACAAGCATTTGGTGGTCCATCTACTCTTTCATGTGTTCACAGACACATCTGGGCATGAAGCCATGGAAGTATTTCTTCTGAGTTACTAGTGCTGACAGTCATTGCAGCAAATCACTTGTCTTTATATGTTAAAGTGTAGAAACTCCCCATGTGTTTTTAGGTCAATTTTACATGTGAACCTCATAAAGTTTGAGATGCTGTCGATAGAGAAATGAGCACAACTCCATATCTACTGAGGAGGAGGTTGTAGGTTGAGTAAGGGAAATGACTTGCCCATGGTTGCTATATTGCTTTATTTTATTTTAGTTTTTTATGTGAACACTTGAACCACTACTTCTACTTCTTTGTCTCTGCTTGGCTCTTTCTTTTGTTACCCAGACACAATCTGAAATATGGTCTTTATACTTTATACTGAGGAGGATTGTTGGGTCAAATAAAACCCAGTGACATTCATGGGGTGCTGTGCTCTGTGCTCAGGAAGAAGAAATGGCCCCTAGCCAGGCTCAGTTTCAGGGGATCAAACCAAGATTGGCCACATATAAGGCATGTATCTTAAATCCTATGGTATCTCTTTGACCCTGAAATCTGGTCACCTTTGGTTTCTAGAAACAGGAATTTTCAGTAACTGAGATATTTAAAGTCTTTAAAAAGTTGCCTGCAAAGTGCTTTCCCATTATTAGGAGATGCATATAAAGCATTTAAGAGTGACATGTCATAATGTCTGGAATATACATTCAATGAGAGAAAATAGAGGTGGAAGAAAGAGGAAAAGTGAAAATGTGAAAAATAGTGAGGGCATGCACAAGTATTTATTTGCGGCTCTTTCAATTTTACTGCATATTAAACTTGAAAATACAAAACCATAGAAAAATATCTCCACATAAAGTGGCCACTTGACATTCTTATATGAAAATCTGAAAACCACGGATACATTCCTCCTACAGTATTTTACAGGACTCTATCAAGCTGACCTCATCCCAATCACAATGATCAATCACTAATTCAGCAAAAGGGACTAGATGAAACCTGAGTTATCTGCATGCACTGAGTAGGGGATTACTGTGAGTTGTTTTTTTTGCATAGAAAAATAGCGAAACGAGGTTGCTAGATGTGTAAGCTTAAATTCTAGTCAAATTTGAAGTAGTTTCAGAAATATTTTTCTTTAGTTGTAGGATTCATTGATCAGGGTAGGAATGCTATTTGAGAGAGTCCAACCTCTACATCCCAAGGTGGTAAGGATGTAGTTCTTACTTAAGTTCTGAACTTTTTCCTAAATTTCAGGGAAAAGTGATTTACCCAACAATGCCCAGTACATGAGCAGTCAAGATGGGATGAGAAGCTGAGTGTAAACCTACTAGTTCAAGGTTTGTTTCTTCATCTCACATTGTCATATTATCTTGGTTTTCCATGGAATTCATTGGATCCCATTCCACTCAGTATACACCATATTGCTCACTGGTTGGAAATATCTTTGAATATAGTACCTTGAATTGGTGGTCTGTTTCTTCCTAATAAATATGCTAGGTTGCAGGAAAATGCCCTCTTGCATTTCCGAACTTCCCAATGAACTTCCTGCTTTTTAGGCGCTGATGCTTAAGTGTTGGAACTCCTGAACCTGTTTCTTCCTCTTTAAAGTGTGTGAATTATTTCCTATTTTGACATTTGCTTCCAGCCCCACATCTCTCCAGTGTACTGACTTTGGAACCTGAGGCCTAATTCTAGCAGTTTGCAGGTGATAGAAAAGTTATCTGTCCACTCTAGAGTTTGTGCTATTCAGACAAACATGGCACTTGGGGGGGGGGGGACCTGCAGTCAGAGACATTCTATGCTTCTGGGAGCAGATCCAGGCATTGGACGATGGCACCTGCCACCTCTCATTGGAATAAATGACCTCACACTGAAATTGAGACAAGTGGCCCAGCAGAATCTGAGATTGGCACCTTGACAGCAGAGTTTATCCTGGTTCATCTGCGTTATGTTCCATGGGAAGCCTAAAAACATTTTTTCAGAGAAGTTTCCCTCCTCTTTAAGACCCTCAGTGATTTATTGATTATATACACATAGCCACTCCTATTTATTCATTTAGCCACTATAATCCATAAGGGTGTATATTGAGCTTAAAAGGTGAGGTAGGATCTGCCTGGTGTTTCCCTTGGTGTCTACTAACAATATTGGCTGAATGATCTTGAGCCTGGCAGGATTAATGACATTTGACTGTAGATCATGAGAAATCACACTAGAATCTGGGGGTGGTAGTAGATAGAGCAAGCAAAATGGGGGACAAAGAACAACCTGAGAGGCAAAGAGCAAAGGGAGAGGGAAGAAATGAGAAGGTAAAACAAAAACGCAATGAAAGAATTAGTTTGCACACTAATTGCAATATTTTTGAGCCTGTAGCTTTTCTCACTTTTAATCACCCTCTTTATTAATTACCATTTTTCAATGCAGGTAGGACTTTCTCCACTATAACACAATCCTGAAAAATTAACACTTTATACAGGGAAAGAATCAGTGCTCTCTCCAGAGCCCTATTTTTACCTCACTAGTGAATTGTCCTCCCCTGAAGTCCTATATCCCAGGCATGGAGGAGACACATAAAAACACCAATGCCCCAGGACAAAAGCTACTAAGGGTTAACTTTAACTTCCAAGTTGCTTTGAACCTGGCACTCACCCTCCTGACCTCTGGTGTCCAGCACCCTCTCCTACATTCAAGAGATTCGGACTTATAAAAGTGCCACCCTGTCCTCCAAATTCCAGATTTGCCAAATTTATTGTGAAGTTAAACAACAAATGAGGAGTCACCAGAGAGATGTCTCTACCTAGGATTAAACAGCATCTACAGAAATAAGGATGGCATCTAGTGTCACATCAAGTGGCAGCTGAGGCATTTAATGCATTCAACAGGCCAAGTTAGCATGTCAAAATGACCAAGTCCAGGTTATCATCAGAAAGTCCATTTTGCCCTCAATGAAAGAAACTTTTGCTGGATCACCATTTTCTAGATTAGCAGGACCTTAACAAATTACAAACAATTTGAGTCTCTGAGTGTCTGTGGAGCCCAACTATGTTTTCAGGAGAACTTTGTGAATTCAGGAAGTAAATTCTTTCAGAAGAGGAAGATATGGTGGAGTCTGGATAAGGGTGTTATTTTATAGGCTCTCTAGATAGCCACAACCTGGGGCTCAAAATCCTAAGATATGGCACCTCCAAAGGGAGAGAGTCTTCTTCCCAAATTACAACTTTATTCTCTTTAAACCACTGGCCTGATGGATTAGTCAGTAGACACTAACTTTAGCAACACCATGGAGAGATATAAAAATCATTTCAAATTTACCTTTTTCGATCTAAGTTTTAAAACGTCCTTTTAAAGCAATATGAAGTATGAAGTAAATTTGTTTTTGCCTGCATGGAGGCAGGCTAGGGTGAAAGACTGAGTATGTTGATGAGAGTAAGGTCACACAGGTGGTGGGATTGGTGTCGGAACATTTTTTTTTTTTTGGTTTTTGGACCACACCCATTTGACGCTCAGGGGTTACTCCTGGCTATGTGCTCAGAAATCGCCCCTGGCTTGGGGGGACCATATGGGACGCCGGGGGATCGAACCGTGGTCCTTCCTTGGCTAGCGCTTGCAAGGCAGACACCTTACCTTCAGCGCCACCTACCCGGCCCCAATGTCGGAACATTTAATATCTGAAACAACTATATTATAAACAATTTGGAAAATCACAGTGTTATATATAAAGATCAGAATTTTTTTAATTTATAAAAGAATATAGAGTCAGGAGGAGTGTTGATATTAGATCCCAAATCCAGGTTTATGTACTGAATACAAAAATCTTAGTCTCTGGATATTTTTGCCCTCCTTTTTTCCAAGCTGAAAAAAAGAAGAAAAGGCCCACACTGGCACCTTCCTCACTAAGGAGTTGAGTCTCTCCTGTTGTTGCCATGAGCTCAGAGAACAAATATCCTCTATTCTCTCTGTCTGTCTTAACTTTGTTTGTGTTCCCTGCAAAACTCTATTCTGTGATTTCTCCCCTCTCCATATTAACTTCTGATTTATTTATTGGGGGTTTGTGGCCACACCACCAGTGCTCAGGGATTTTACTTCTGGCCTTTGTTCAGGAATTATTTCTTTTTTGTTTTGTTTTTGGGTTACACCCAGTGGCACTCAGGGGTTACTCCTGCCTCTGCACTTAGAAATTGCTCCTGGCGGGCCCGGAGAGATAGCACAGCGGCGTTTGCCTTGCAAACGATCCAGGACCAAATGGTGGTTGGTTCAAATCCCAGTGTCCCATATGGTCCCGGTGCCTGCCAGGAGCTATTTCTGAGCAGACAGCCAGGAGTAACCCCTGAGCACCGCCGGGTGTGACCTAAAAACCAAAAAAAAAAAAAAAAAGAAATTGCTCCTGGCAGGCTTTGGGGATCATATGGGATGCCGGGAATTGAACCATCATCTGTCCTAGGTCGGCCACGTGCAAGGCAAATGCCCTACTGCTGTGCTATATCTCTGACCTACAGGAATTACTTCTGACAACACTCAAGGACCATATGCGATGCTGAGGATAGAACCTGGGTTGGCTTCATGCAAGGTAATTACCCTATTGGCAGTACTATTGTTCCATCCCCAAACTCTCTATTTACTAAAATTCTTCATGCCCTGACTAGAAAACACTGTGCTATATTCATTTAATATAGCTAATATCTTCTCATGACTCTATATTCTCCTCTGGTATACTAAATGGGAGCATCCCTCAAAGGACTATTATTTCCATCCTATCTTGAAGTGCAAGAGTTCAACCTTATCCCTCAGAATCATCTGTAGTACCCAAAGCAATATCCTGAGTACAGTAGACGATTAATGTTTGCCTAATTGGTTAACATTTGTTAATTGCACAGTGCCTGATACATAACAAATGTTTTGAAAAGGGCTGTAATTTACATCCTCCAGTTTCCAAACATTTTTGAGATTCTATCCTCATTAATAAAATGCTATGAGAATGACTCTTTATTATTCCCATTTTTATAGGAGTGAGAAGGGAGCAGAGCTAACATTTGTTTTCTGCATCTTCTTACCAAGTGCCTTATACATATTTTAATTTTCCCTACAGCCCTGTGAAGTAGGTGTTCATACCCACATTTTATAGATAAGAAAACTGAAGCTCATAGAGGTGCCCCAAATCACTAAGAGTCTATAATTTGCCTCCTCTGCTTTTCATTGTTCTGTAAAGCAGGAAATATCAAATTTAGTGAGAAATATTAAAGGCATAACAAAATGATGTTGTAATTATTGTTTACATCTACGCATTTGGGGGTTTTCACTCTTCCAAAATGTAATGCCAGGCTGATAAAGAACTGAAGAAGAAAATAAAACCTTTATACTTCTAAGTATTATTTGCCTCTCTCTTTCAAGTGAAAAATAATAGGAAATAATTACTTAGTACCAACTGTGGGCCAGGCATCATCTGTAATTGGTTAGCACTTTCCATGTTTGCATTTTATCCTCATCACCACCCCATAGTCCATAGGGGCTTATTATTGTAGTTTATTTACATGTAAGGTAATTACATCTCAAAGAGTTTAGTAACTCATTTAATAACCTCTGTTTTGACTTGACAACTAAAGTTCTTCCAACATGACAAGGCTGATTTTCTAAGGGGAGAGGGAAACCTCCATTCAGAGAATAAAATGATGTCATACCTCCCCACTCTGTATCTTACTTTTTTCCCACTCTTCACTTGCTGCTTTCCTCTTTTTGTGGAGAGACTGCTTTGTATTGCCAACAATCTTTCTATCTGTGCTTCATCTCCTCAAGCTCAGAGTTGGTTCTACCAAATATCTTTAGATTCCCCCACAGAAGGCTTTCACTGAAACCTTGTCAATTGATAAGCACTAAGCTCTTCTCCGTGGAGAGAGTTATTAATAAACCTTCAGGCAGTTGGACAAAGCCCTTCTCATCTCTTGGGAGAGCCTTTCTCATCACTTGGGAGATGTATCAGTTCCTTGCCTTCCCTCAGCACAAAGTCAGGATCCCACACTTACCACCTCCACACAGCATTTATTCTCCTGGGAAGCTCAGAATCATTTCACTGAAAGACTGAATTATGCATGTAACTCTAGGCAAATGAGGTCTCAATGAAGGGAGAGAAGTCAGGCTGAGATTTTTGCATACAGGTGGACCCTAGGGATATTTTTTTGCCATTGGATAGTGTCTATAACTCGAGCAGCCACATAACATTGAATGTGCTCTAGAGATTGTTAGTGTTAATATTAGAAATGTTAACACTCACTCTTATATTTGTATAGGAATATTCCATTTACACATAAGGTTCTGGCACAGAATTTCATCAGTTTTAGTTTGCATTGGCCTTCTGCAATATTCTGACTTCAGAAGTCACCAAACAGCTGCTCCTGTTCAGCTTTTGAGGAAAGGACTTGCCCCGAAGAAAGCTGTCAGCTGAAACCCTGAAGAGAAAATTAACTGGCTAGAATTGAAGGCCAGCAATGATCCTGCTGAAAAACATGCTGTGGAATGTTTCAGACTTAAATGTAAATCCTTCTCTTTACATTCTCTTGAATGTAAATACTGCTCTCAGAAACACTCGAACAGAAACTTTAGTTCCTCTTACTATCAAGAGAAGAAAAAAATGAAGGAGGAAAGTAAGAAAAAAAATGGACTGGAAGTAATGGAAGATGAAACAGGAAGAGATCAAGGGCCTCAGGTACATAGGTGGTGTAGAGCAGTGACATAGCTATATATACAATCTACAATGAAAGAGGGTATCCATATTACAACAACCAAACTTAAAAGATGTCATAGTAGCCTCTACTCTACTCTAAATGCACTCTGTATCAAGCTTCCTACCCTGTGCTGATCACTTTGGATAAGATTTCAGTTTTGAAAGGGGAGAAAGTGACATGCAAGGCACTCTTCCATTAACAATAATGAAAACCACAGTGTCAAAAAAGAGAGAGATGGAGAGAGAAAGGGAGAGAGAAGCAAATAGCCTGCCCTACAGACTAGGGGAAGGCCAGGGGGTGGAAGGAAACTGGAGTCATCAGTGTCAGGGAGGGTACACTAGTGAAGTGCAGTATACATTCTATGACTGAAACCCAACAATGAACAATTTTGTAACCATGGTGCTTAAATAAGGCAATTAATTTTTAAAAAATGTGACTGTCAAAGAGGCAGGCTGGGGGTTGGAGTAGATGAAGGGAACCTGGGGAAATTGTTGGAGAGAAGTTGACACTGGTGTGGTATTAATGATGAAACATTGCATGACTATAACTCAACTATGAATAACTTTGTAAATCATGATAAATCTTGATAAAAAAATTTAATCTATTTTAAAGAATCAAGAATAGCATTTGATGCACTACATTAAAACAACTGAAAAATTTGAAAACCAAATTAAAAAAAATTAAGCACCTTCCAGGAGCCTGAGAGGTAGGGTAGTACTTGCTTGTCTTGTTTGCAGTTGATCCTGGTTCCATCCCCAGAACCACATAGGGTCTTCCATGCACTGACTGCTGTAAGTGATCCTTGAGCCCAGAGCCAGGAGTAAACCCTGGGCACTGCTAGGTATGTTGTGTGGGGGATGGGGGGGACACTCACTTTACAGGTCTCTTCCCCTCACTGATTGGCTCATCAATGGGCTTCCCCCATCCACATATTTTCTCATGCATTTCTATGAGTTCTCTCAGCAGCCTGCAGAGAGATAGGCAGTACTAATCTTTTACTATGAACCAAACACTTGAACCTGCAGAGAGATAGGCAGTACTAATCTTTTACTATGAACCAAATACTTGACATGCTTGGTTCCTTACCATCCTCCTAACAGTCCTCTAAGGAAGTTTTTTTTATTAAGATCTGCACTTTATAGAGAAGCAAATCGAGGTTCTGGGTGAATAAGCAAACTGCCAAAATCCACACAGGTAGATAATGCAGCATCAAAATTCAAACCTGGGACCAGCTGACAGGGAAATTCTAGAAGATACAGTATCATTATATTGACTTCTTCTTCCTATATAGGTGCAGTGAGACCCAGCAATCAGAAGGCAATCAGAGGGAAGAATTTCAGGGAATCAGGAAAAGAGAGTTTTTTCTCAGTTCTGCCTCTAACAGACAACAAGATTCTGAGTGAATCGCTTAAAAGATCCTGCAAAGACTTTGCAAACAGGGTCCACAATGTGAGAGATTTAAAAGTGATGAGCCACTGAAGGTTATTCGTGAAAATGTATTAATTTTAAAAGCCCCATGCAAATGTAAAATGTTCCTCATAATCTTTAACATTATTATTCCAGTTATTCATCTACCAATGAACCTAGGATAGAGCCCTTGGCTCTGCCCCTGAATTCGGGTGCTATTTAGGTGCCAAGATAAATGATCTCAGGGAGTCAGGGTGATCCATTATCCAGATATGGATTATTTCTCAGAAGTAAATCCTTAGCCCTGTCGGGCAGCTGATGAATTCTCCCACCGCACCTTGGGGGCTCATTGCTCTGCATGGGACGTGCGGGGAATACAAGTAGCAACTGGAGTCGCAGTGGTACTGCAGACAAGTCCTGGGGGCAGGGAACAGGGAGGTTCAAATTCTGTTCCAAGGAACATCACTGACCCCAGCCACTGTGACAAGACCTTTACCCAAAGCTCAATTCAGAACAGAAAAGGGGTAATTTCTGTCCCAAAGCTGGAAGCACCCTTAAGGCAAACAAAGCACATAAAAGTCAACAGTCATATATAAAGACCCTCTGACAGATAAGAATAGACAAGAGCAACAGGAATAGAAGAAAAGATATGGAGAAATTCAAGTAGAGATGAAAAGAGGGACAAAGAAACAGAGAAAGCGAGACAATTAAAATTAAGGGCCAGGCCCCAAAACTGAGATGCCTGGATTAGGACCAATACAGTTAATAAAGCCAGAGGGGAGAGATAAAAGGAAAGGGAGAAAGAGAAAAGAGATGAGAGTAAAACTTGATAAAATAAAACAAGATTCAGAAAGCAGTCCCTAAAAGAAAAAAAACATACAGAGGAAAGAAAATAAAAAAGGTAAAATGTATGGAGACATTTAAGGATTCCCCACTAACCTTTGCCACAGTTCGTAGTAACTAAATAAAAATATCCTCTCCTGTTAACGAGTCTGTTAGTTACTTGGCCACCCTTCATTTGTGCCAACATGTTACTAAATAGTTTTAGTGACTATATCCTAAGGGACATTTCAGGTACATGTTTAAATTATGAAATATTAGGTCCTGTGGTGAAGACATATTTCAAGGCTAAGACTTAGGTTACCTCACCTATTCATGATCCCTTTTAACCTTTCCCAAAACTACCCCTCTTCTGAAATGTAAGGCAAAAGATCCAGAGAGGCCAATCAGTGAGATACAATATCTATAGCCTCACTTGAATGAGATGAGCACATAAGTTTTTCACTGGCTAAGAAGTGTTCCTTGCAAAAGCAATTTGAAAACCTCAGGTTACACAGGGTCAAATGATTCTTAAGGGTTCTGCCTAGGATTGCACGACAAAGAACTAATTTGTTCAATTCTAAACCCTCATTAATTGGACAGAGCTTGATGAAATATTCTGAGACGAACGTGACGTCGCTGTCTGCCTTAATAAATATTTATTTGTGGTCACAGTCTATTGATTTTTGTGTTGTATCAACATTTCTTGGCACAGTTTCCAATGCTGACTGTAGACTCAGGATAATGAGAAACATTCAAGATAGAGATGCCCTCTCGGAAAAGCCACAGATGGTTGATGGTGTGTTTATCTGCTTTTGTTCAACACACAAACTGTATCATTGCCTTTGGCTTAGGCTGGAACATGGAGAGTGAAAAAATTGCCTCTGAAAGGAGCATGGATCTAGTTAGCTCAGAAGCTCAGGGATAGTATAGCCAATAGATCACAAAGAGAGCTTAAGTGAATGAGGTTTCCTTTGCTCAGCTCTACTTGAATGCTGTGAAATTTGCCTGAGGGCATCTGTCTCATTTCATATTCATTCATTCATTTATTCTATAGCGAGTGCTTTTTCTGTGCCAAACTGCGTGCTAATCTGGTAGAGAAACAAAGACGAACACGATACAGTCAAATCCCTCAATATCTCATTTGTGAATCAGAATTCTAGTACAGTTAGGGGCATTATAAGGCTCAAGCCAAGAAATATTGATGATGTTCAGCATCAAAAGACTATGAATAAATATTTATGAGAAATAATGTTTCTTGAATATCACTGTATATGCATGCTTTTAATTATTCCCACCAGCAAAACTGATTAATCAGAGAACCTTTTGTACACAATATTCAAGATGCATAGAAGCGTTATAATGAATTCAGGTAAGATAATTTGATTGTTTTCTAACTACAATTCTAAAAAGTTCTACTTTTTATTGCTTTTTTAGTTACACTTTCTTGGTGAACAAGTTTGTTGATAATGGTCAGAACATTGGTTGCTATTTCAGATAATTAAGGGGTTTATTGCAAAAGAATGAAAGATCATCACTCTTCTTTATGCTACCATGACACTGACCCTGTTATTGTCAAGTAGATATATATTTGTATAAATTTGTTCTCTTAGTCATCCATCCTTTTATTTAGACTTTTATCCACCTAACAGTACACAAAGTACCTTATCTGAAGTATGTACTGGAGTAGGTATGGGGACATGGAGAAATTTAGATATAGCCCCTGCCTTTCAATGGCATATGCTTTAGGAGAGAAATGAACAAATAATTCGAGAACTTTGATGCATACTGTAGCAAAGATGTAGGCAAAAGGATGCTTCAAAGAGCAATAACTAAAAGTCAAATATAATAAGAGAAGTTTTAAGAACTGGTATGACCCATGGCGGGGGTGGGGAGGTATGAAGGTCAGTCCAATTAATCACTGTGAAGGTGCTCAAAGCCAACCTGTTTCCCAAGCTCTGTTTGTTTTTAACATCAGGAGCATGTATTAGTCAGAACCACAGTTCTCAACAGCAAGAAATCAGTCTGTGTCTAGGTTTAACAAAATAAGAAATATCTAAGTTTAACTGCTTGAATTTAAGATAAAATATATTAATTCCTCTAAAAATTCAGAGAGACAGTACAGTAAGTAGGAAATTTTCCTTGCAGGTAGCAGACCCGGGTTCAATTGAAGCATCCTATATGGTCCCTCGAGCCCCCAGGGATAATTTTTGAGTGCAGAGCCAGGAGTAACACTGAGCACTGTTGGGTATGGCTCAAAAAAGGGAGGGACAACTAACAAAGCACAGTAGGGTCTGAAGACAATGTATAGTTGATAGGGAACTTGACTTGGGTTTAATCCTTGGATCCTATACTGTCCACCAAATCCTATCAGGAGTGATTCCTGAGCGCAAGGTCTGACCAAAAACAAAAAAAGTATTTGTTTTGGTTTTGGGGCCACACCAGGCAGTACTTAGGGATTACTCAGCCTCTGTTTTAAGAAAACACTACTGGCAGACTCATGGGAACATATGGGATACTAGGAATCAAAATGGGTTGTCTTTTTGCAAGGCAAAAGTCTTGCTCATTGCTCCAGCACCACAAAAAATTATTTTTATAAAAAGCACACATTTTCATTAAATGCATCATATATTTTCTCCTGCATCTTTGGGCTACATTTTATTTTTTTAGTATCTTTATTTAAACACCTTGATTACAAATATGATTGTAGTCATGTAAAGAACACACCCCCTTCACCAGTGCAACATTCCCATCCCCAATGACCCAAATCTCCCTTCTCCCCACCTCACCCTGCCTGTACTCTAGACAGGCTTTCTACTTCCCTCATTTATTCACATTGTTATGCTAGTTCTCTCTATAACTGCAGGCACTACTCTTTGTGGTGGGCTTCATGTCCTGAGCTGGACTTTCCAGCCCTTCTCTCTTTGTCTCTGAGAATTATTGCAAAAATGTCTTTTATTTTTCTTAAAACCCATAGATGAGGGAGACTTATTCTGAGTCTATCTCTCTCTCTCTCTGCAGAATGGTCAGAGACTAGTTTTGGTTCCCTAAATTTAGTTTCTCAAAATCAGATTTTCCTTGCCCAATTTATAAACTTTGTAACAGAGTCATTCCATCATAAAGACAAAAGAATCTAAGTACTACTGAGTACCATGGTGGCTTTCAAATTATTCACATCTTAAAGGAGACATAATGATTTCCAAGATAATTGGTTGTAGAAATATGTCCTTCTAAAACTCCTGCAATAGAATATTCGTGATGCCACTGGATGATTCAGAGCATTTGGCCTTAATTACTTTGATTGTCCTCTAGGATTTAATATATGAATATTATATCACTAGCTTCAATTTAATTTCTTGTGTAAATGGATTGTAGAAGAATCCTGTAGTTTTGGAAGTGAAACATAATTCAGCATGTGAGACACTATCTTAAATCATCACATTACTCAAGCCACTTGTTGTCCTTCAGGTTTTGACAGCCAAGAGATAGGAGAGAAGCTGAGGTGATGTTAGCGCTCAACCTAGGTCCAGAATGATATGAGCCATATTGTCTAACTGATTACATTGTTATATAGATATAGGCAGCACTTATTTTTAGGACAAAAATACTCTAGCCAATGTGCCTTGCTCTTAACATAGTGTCATGGAGAAGGCTGGAACATACAGGAATAAAACTTACATTCCACATTATTCTACATTGTTCTACATTCTACATTAGTTCTATATTAGCCTCTAACTTTAATATGATCTGTCCTTTAATTCATTGGAATTTTCATTTTCTTATCATTAAGGAGAGAATTATGTGATCTCCAAATTATGTTAAGAATTATTTTGACCTATAACTAGCATATAGAAAATAAAAAAAATTTTAGCATTGTGGTTGAAATAAGGTTTTTCTATTCAGTCTGTGAGTACTAAGTAGTTCCCTAAGAACGGGCAAAGTTCCAGTGAAAGGAGAAATGGTGAATATCAATAGGAGGAGAGAGGGTAAAAAGAAGAGTTGACTCCCATATGATCCAGCTATACCACTCCTAGGGATATACCCTAGGAACACAAAAATACAATACAAAAATTCCTTCCTTATACCTATGTTCATTGCAGCACTATTTACCATAGCAAGACTCTGGAAACAGCCAAGATGCCGTTCAACAGACGAATGGATAAAGAAACTGTGGTACATATACACAATGGAATATTATGCAGTCATCAGGAGAGATGAAGTCATAAAATTTTCCTGTAATTGATGTACATGGAATCTATTATGCCAAGTAAAATAAAATAAGTCAGAGGGAGAGAGAAAGATGCAAAATAATCTCCCTCATATATGGGTTTTAAAAAAAATGAAAGACATTCTTGCAATAATTTTCAGAGACAAAAGAGAGGAGGGCTGGAAGTTCCTGCTCACTTCATGAACCTCACCACAAAGAGTGATGAGTGCAGTTAGAGAAATAACTACATTGAGAACTATCCAAACAATGAGAATGAAAGAGGGAAGTAGAAAGCCTGTCTAGAGTAGAGGCGGGGGTGGGGTGGGAAGGAGGGAGATTTAGGACATTGGTGATGGAAATGTTGTACTGGTGAATGGGGGTATTCTTTACATGACTGAAACCCAACTATAATCATGTTTGTAATCAAGGTGTTTAAATAAAGATATTAAAAAAACGAGTTGATAGAGGTAGGTAAAAAAACAACAACAATGCAGCATTAGTGAGGTATTCTCCAGGGCCTGGATGAGCTTTTTATGACCTTAATATTGGAGAGCATTATATAGAAATTACAGGAAGAAATGGGATTCAAAAGTTATTAAATAATCAACCACAATGGAGAATTTATCTGTTAACTGTAAACTTTTGGTCTGCAGACCAAAAGTCTGCATATAAAATACAAATACATATAAGATACAAATGAGTAAGAAAAGTCAAGGCAATCTACCAGGGCAAAAGACTGAAATGGTTAAATAACAGGGTTGGAGCAATAATATAGCGGGTAGAGCACGTTTCTTGCATACTTCCAACACAAGTTCTGCCTCCAGCATTCCAGATGGCTCCTCAGACTAACAAGAGTGATCCCTGAGCTCATATCCAGAACTAAGCACTGAGCCCCACTGGGTATGGCCAAAACAAAACAAAAGAAAAAGCTCACATTTAAATATAAACTGTAGAAAATCCAATCATAGAAAGTACAAAAGGCAGTTAGGATATGGAAAGGTGTCAACCTTATTAGTCAACAGTGAAATGCAAATTTGGTTAAAATAAGATACGCACCAGAATAATTATAACTTTAGAAACTGACAGTATGGGAGGCTGGTATGATATATACAATAAGTAGGGCATTTGCCTTGAATAATGCCAAAGTTTCGATCTATGGCATCTAGAGTGTCTTTCTCCTAAAATAAGTGCTGTCTATATGGTCCCTGAGCACCACAAGGAGTTACTCCTGAATGCATAACTAGGAGTAAGTTCTGAACATTGCCATGTGTGGACCTAATTTAAAATTAAAGCCTACATTATGAAGTACTGATAATAGCAATGGAAGCAAGCAAATTGATGAACGGTTTAGCAGCATCTAACAAAATAGAACATGTACAACCCTTCAACTCAGTGGGTTGTAAAGTTGTTGTAAAGTTGTAAAGTGGGTTGAAAGATATGCACATATACAGCTTAAATAAAAAATAATTTCAGGGAGAGAAGATACTGAAAAATCCTGAGGCTGGGAGAGCACAGAGACTATGAACTGCTACTCCAACTCCAGCAGATGCCACTGAGGGCAGTAAAACAGAGGGAAGTGATATTTTATGGGTGACATTCTTGAGATCCTCTGCACCCCAAAATATTTGGTATGCTGACTGGATTTTTTTCTTTTTTTCTTTTTTTTTTTCATAGCCAGCATTTGTCACTGCTTGCGCCTGGCTCTGTGTTTAGGGATCACTGCTGGTGGGACTCGGGGAACTAGTTGGCTGCATGCAAAACCAAGTTCCCTACTCACTGTAATATCTCCAGCCCTATCTATTTTTTAAAACTGCATTTGTTTTGGAAAACACTGATCTTTTCTAAGTCCTCCCTCCATACATTAAAAAGTAGTTATCCCTTCATATCTGAAGCATCAATTCCCAGGAGCATTTACTATCTTTTTCCTTGCATCCCTGTAGAATACTTTGGTTTTAGTCATGTCTCAGGCCTGTGTCTTCCTAGTGCCACAAAAGTAGTATGCGGTGGGAAGATTTAAGGATATAAAAGTAAGAAGCAGAAAGCCAAGGCCATTTATAGAATAATTAGTGGGTTACAACTTTGGGGAGAGAAATTGTATGCTGGTATGAATTTAGTAAGTATTCATTTAATACTGAAGAAGAACAAAGAGTGGCAATCAAAAGAATCATTAAGTAATTTTCCTAAAATCAAAATAGTTTTATCATCAATGCACATTTACTCAAAATAAATTAATAAATATAATCATTTATTTAGAATTGATCATTTAAAATCAGAAATGACATAACAAAATTTGCAGAGTAAAAGAATGTTTTATAGTCCCTTTCCTCCATTCAGTCTTTCCTTTATTTCTTTAGCCCAAACTCGGGTTTTCTGTACATAAAGTATGTGCCCTACCACTGCACTGTGGTCCAGTTCTACCACTTTCTGCCTTTTCTTCATTAAATAATTATCACTATTTTTTCTTTTGGGGTCCGGCTGGTAGAGTTAAACCATGTAAAATTCAGGGATGATCCTAGTTCTGTGCTTAGAAGTAACCCATTATGGTGCTAGGTGAACCATATGTATTATAGCAGATTGAATGTGTCAGCTCCATGCAAGGAAAGTGCATCACCCACTGTATTTCTCTCCAACCCCCTCCTATTTCTTTGTAGGTCTATACATGAAATTAGGATAATTATGTATCCTAGAGCAGGGGATGAGACTCAAGTGCTAAAAACACATGAGTGAGGGTCTGAGCTCGATTCATACTGTATCTCTTTCCCACCAGCAACAACTCATATGTGCCTGGCTTCTGTTCCATCCCCAGTGTACTATCAACAACTACCACCACTACAAAATATGTATATCTATATAAAATACCTAATAACTATTAAATGCAAAATACCTCATAAATGAGTCACTCACATAATATGCATTCCTTTTCTCTGAGGGGAGTTTTTGTATTTTAGAGTCTATGCTATTTTCAAAACAAGTTTGTTCAGAAACTAGGCAGGATCTGGAGGTAGTCTTGTCTGTTGCAATACATCATGAAAATCAGGTCTGGGTAATTTGAAGTGTAAAAGGTGATTAAGATGGATGGAGATAAGGTCAAAGAAACTTGACGTCACAGTGCAATGATCTTTGGGGTGTTGGTTTTGTGGAATACCTGTATAAGTATCTAGCAGGACCTTTGTAGAACTCACCATGGCTGTGAAATTTGAGAGTACATTAGATCCTTAACTGATATATCTTTTTTTTTTTTTGGTTTTTGGGTCACATCCAGCAGTGCTCAGGGGCCACTCTTGGCTCTGTGCTCAGAAATCTCCCCCGGCAGGCACAGGAGACCATATGGGATGCCGGGATTCGAACCACCGCCCTTGTGCATGAAAGGCAAATGCCTTATCTCCATGCTATCTCTCCAACCCTGATATATCTTTTTTATCTAAATCTTAATATCCTGGGCAGCAGTCTAATTTGATATAAACATTTGAAACTACATTTCTTTAAGTTCTGTGTCAGCAGCACATGTTGGGTATATGTGAATGCATTATTGCACTAAACAGTTTCTTGCTAAAATGTTTCTCAATAAAGACTGTGAAAATAAAAATATGCATAGTATTTAATAGTACCCATTATAACACCAAATAGTATATGACTATTTACAGTACAATGGATAAATTATAACATAATAACAAAAAGGTTTATTATATAGCAATGGTAAGAAACAGCTTAAGCTAAATGCAACAGAATGATTATATATTATTGTGTATTGTTAAATAAAAGAAATCAGAAACCAAACTATATACTGAGTTATTGTATAAAAGTCATCTAGTATAATTTAATCCAGGATGCACAATTACTATTGAAAATAATGATATGATTTACATTCAAATTAAAATAGGTGTTTAACTTCAGGAAAGAAGAAATTGTGGTTAATAATAGGATACAGGCTGGAAATCAAAGGTGGTAGCATTGATCTATTTTAAGTGGGTGATAGTTAACATGATCTATGAACTTTTCTTTATGTATATTATATGTCACATACAGAAAAGATTGCTCTCTAAATATGAAAGTAAGAAAATGCCAGAGAAATCTTAACTTCAGATTAATGAAATACAATGGTCTATCCATCCTCTAGTGCTTCTTCCAATAAATGATATTCTGCCATTAGACAAAGAAGGCTGAGACTATGTCACATAACATTTTCTTTCCATCTTTAATGTCAGTTTGGATCAAATTTGAATTCAATTGCTATCAGCCAAAAAAGTAGAATCAGATACTATTTCCTGCTATTATCTAGGTCCTTTTTTTCATCCTACCGCCCTCATATTATCAAGTTGTTATTACATCACTTTAATTTAGTCTTTCTCATAAGTTTGCCTTCTATTTTAAGCCTTATTTATGCCCTAAAGACTAATTAATGAATGAATGATCCAACTGGTTGTTATTAGCTTAAAATTAATCAAGTCCTCCCTCTTAAAAAAGTCTTGAATATCTGTTGCATTCATTCTGTAGCTTCTTCTGCTCCTAGAAAATTCTACCTTCCCCAAATCCCAATTTCTCCCCTAAGATCTCAGTGCCTATCTAAAATCCTTAGAATCAGAGAAGTTTCAGAATTCAGAATTTTGGCAACTGTAATTTTGCTTAAATTGCACAATAACCTCTATTAAGATGTAAAATTGCTTCCATACTAAGATACATTAATAGTCCTTTCATTAAACAATAAATATTCATACTAAATAAGAAATGTGTATATCACAACTACCTTAATTTTACTTAAATATGTTTACCATCAAGCTTGTATGAAAGGTTGTTTTTCTGGGCACTGTGGGAGCACAACTGGAGTTGCTCAAGGAATCATATTCAGTGCTGGGGATAAAACCATAGTTGACTGCCTGCAAGGCAAGAAGCTTCATCCTCTTCTGTCATGACAAAGTTTTTAAAATTCATAGTGCTTTGGGACTTTAGAAATACAAATAAGGAGGAGCCAAACCAGTGGTGCAAGCCATAAGCCTTGAACACCCTAGCCTAGGATGTACTGTGGTTCGATCCCCCAGCGTCCCATATGGTCCCCAAGCCAGGAGCGATTTCTGAGCGCATAGCCAGAAGTAACCCCTGAGCGCCACCGGGTGTGGCCAGAAAAAAAAATAAATACAAATAAGGATTAATTATCTGTAGTATGGACCCAATTTATGCTTGGTGAATAAATGTAAAGATGGATGGAAGTGAGTGAATGTGACCCATAACATTTATAAATGATTATTTTGTATATTTAGTCAAGTGTGTGCAATTGTCAGCAGATTAAATTCTGCTAGCAAAAGGGCTGACATTAGAAAATAAATCACAAAAATCGGTTACCGTATCATAAAGGGCCTGTGTTGGGTCTTGTGATCACACCAAAATCAGGTTTCTAACCCAGGTCGGCCACATGCAAGGCAAATGCCCTAAACCATGCTATCACTATGGTCCCCAAAATGCCACTAAATCTTGTGCTGGAATGTCCCAAAGACAAATCAAAGAGTTCCAGAAGAGGCTAGCAAGTTTAAGTCAAATTAAATCTTTAAGTTCCTACACACAAGAGATACCAAGGATTCATGAGGAAACACAGCAAGAGAAAGCCATAAGGCCAATGCCTAAAGAGGAAACTCACTGGGAAAGGGGCATTTGAGACAGATTGGAAGAATCAGAGTCAAACTTCAGGGACACTGGGTTGTTTGCTCTTAGACAATGGAGACTACGAATTAGAAGTCTGTTGTATATGTCCCAGGCATTTTTATCTTAAACATGGAGACATTGCTGAGAAGATCTCTCAGATCTCATCCTGTGTGGGTATCCCCTCCCCCCAATTTTTGTTTATCCTATCTGAATGATCAGACCCACCCACACCTGGAATGGGCAGGTAGAGAAATCTGCCTTGGAGAAGAGAGGGGATAAGAAGAAGAGATAGAGTCAGCCCTAAGGAAGCCTGGAAAGCAGTTGAAAGAGAAACAGAGGCAGAGAGAACCAGAGAAGGAACAGAGAAGTGGCTGCTTGGAAAAGGCTTAACATAGAAGCCACGTGAGGAAATGTATATGGCGGTCAGGACTGTGAAATAAATCTGGCTGATGCCTGGAACTTCATTTAACTGCTTTGTGAATTTCTCTGCTGTCACCCTGCAACCTTCAAACCCGCCAGGCAGTAGGGGCTGCAGGAGCTAGGCCTAGCCGAGAAAGGCCTCACCATCCCCTTCCCAACACACGTGGATTGTCTCATTATATTAAAACAACAATTCTTTTATAATTTTCAATACCAATGAACCTATTTTCTTCTTAAAATAATTTTTCATTTCTTGGGAGAATGGTTTTGGGCCACATCTGGCAATGCTCTGGTACTACTCCCAGATTATTGCTCAGGAATCACTCCCACGAGTTGCACTCAGAGACAATTTAATAGCAGTTTGAAAGTTTGAACCTAAAACTCCCACATCCAAAGCATGTGTTCTGGTCCTTTGAACTTTTGATCCATCCCTTATTTTGTTTGTTACTTTTATAAGAGCAATTTATACATGCTCCTTGCTGACAATTTGGAAATTCATGTAGATACATGAATATTTACCCTCACCTCCATTCAAAGTGTACATATGAGTTGCTTTTCTATGCTTATATAAATATTGCTGTTTTTAATTTTGCATTTTGTTTATAGCACTATGCATACTTTTGAATTCTTAATTTATTGGAGTGACACTGATTCACAAGAGTGTAGATGTTCCATTATTTGGGGGGGGAGGGTCAATGTTATCACACTATTCTGAAAAAGTGCCAGTAAGACTCCACCACAATTGATAAGACCCTTCCCTTTATAAAACTGTGGTCATAGTTTTAATACACTTAGGTATATTGCGTGCATTTTCAGGTCATTTCAAAAAGTTATGATTCTTTCTGACTTGATTATTCAGAAAAATATAAAACGCAATCCGTAACCTTATGGAAATTTACAGTCTTGTTAAAGACCAAAATAAAACCAATATTCTAAATAGAAATAAATTGAAGTAAATGAAGTGTCATTTCTTGGGAAAGGATATGAAGATAGCAAGAATTAAAAGGAGGATTACAATGATATGGAAAACTCTAGTAAAGGAAAGCTCTCAGGGAAAACAGGACTTAAATTGACCTTCAAAGGATTACAGAAGAATAATGAAGAAAGAAGAAACATTGTAGAAATAAATACATTGGGGAAAGCTGAACTGAGAAATCAAATCCACTTATGCTTTTTTTGTTGATGAAGCTAAGGTACCCAGGGCCAGGATTTCAGTACTCTCTAAGGGCTCATCTTAAATGTGAGCAAACAAATCCAGGTTTCTAACTTAAAAGAAATTTGGAGGGGGAATGTGTGGAAAAATGAAGCACTCAGATCAGTATGTCAATATCTCAGAATTTTTTCAGTTTAGTAATTGACTTGTTTCTTTTTACATCTTGAATACATGTTTCAAATGTTATAGTACAAGTAGTTAGAGTTGTCAATTGTACAACTTTCTATGTAGATTGCTGAATATATGAGTCTAGGACCCCGGTAACAGTAAATTCATTCATCTTGCTTGGTGATACTATAAAAGAAAAATGGTATCATGCTTATTGCACAAGCCTACTTCTATGTGTACTGAAAATACAGTTGAAAATTCACAGAGAAAGTTCATTAAACCACATCTATGATATAAATAATAACCCTGTGAAACAAGTTAGAAAACATATACTTGGAATGATTGTGGAAATGTAGACCTAATATGATATACCACTGTTAGAAATTCAGTTCTGATGCATCAGAAAGTTCCTTGCATACATTCAGACACTTGCTATTAAACAGTTTAATTGACTTTTAATCAAATTTTACTATCCTTTAAGTTCAATTTCATTTTGTTTCCTATCTGTAAAATGGGAACTATTCAAATCTTCCTATTGGCACTAAGCATTCTATGAATCTACGATTTCTTTGAACCCTCACAGACTTTCTGATTTCAGGAATCCCCTACCCCAGTACAAACAACCCTGAGAAAAGACTACAGCTTACCCTGTTGTTGCCAGTCATCACCATACTCAGGAATCCAAGTCCTTTGGGGGAATGGAACCGGGAGAGAGATCAGGCCCAGCTTAAAAAGAGAAGCATAGAAAAGAGAAGTGGGTGAGTCCCCATGTTGAGTCACCAATTTAGCAGAGGGAGAATTTTGATAGCTCCTTTTTTATATGCTTCTCTTTCCCTAAATATCCTGCTGCAGGTTATACTTGAGTGGATGTCTATGTAGATACTGCTCACCACAGTGTGCCTTGGCTTCCAGTCTGCTAATTTGAACCAATTGGAGAACCCTAAGTGAGGTGAAGTAACCTGAGGCCAATCATAGGTGGACGTGTCTCTTTAATGGTCACAGAGACTGCATATTTGGCTCTTCCTCATTGGTTCAGGCCAACTGAAATCTCTCAGGACTCTCAGCCAATGCTGAGCCAACAGTGAACAGGAGTGAACTTAGATGCTGGATGCTGTTTTCTTCTGAGGCTGATGGGTAGCCTGACTCAAGGACTGTCTGCCTCACCCTCCTCATCTTTGACTGAAAACTTTTGCTTTGAAGCACAGAAGGTATGAATAATGGGACCTAACCAAGGCAGCCTGATGGGAGATAGAAATATTGGAAGTCAGAGGCCTTGCCCAGGTTCAGACCCTGCAGATGAGTGAAGGTGAACTAGCAAAAGGAGAGATAAACAAGTCATACTGGTGGGAGTGAGCACTGTAGGATAGAAGTCAAGGAGTGATTCTGAGAGCTCCAATTTATTACTTCCATTCTATAAGTCATGGCTATTTAAGTGATTTTTCTATTAACTTATAATGCCCCCTATTCTTATTAGGTCATGAAAGAGTTATTCCCAAGAGAATGAAAGAAGTTTTTTGATCATGTGCAGGATCCCTATCTGTAGCTATATGCCTTACTTGAGAATGATCACAGTGCTTGAGATAGACTTGATGGATCTGGACTCAAAGGACATATCTATCTGACTTATTTTTGTCACTTGCATCTTAAATTACAATAAGACTATTTCTCTTATGCTTCAAGAAAGATTGAGGTTGTGAATTGAACCCTAAGTATCTTTGGTAGCTGCTGCTTTTCTCCCAAACCACTAGCATTAGTAAAAGAACCAAATCTCGAAACTTAGCAGCCATCTAAGAAAGGGATTTATAAGGAAAAAAAATAAGAGAGTATGGTGTTTAAAGGTAAAGTCTTCCCTATTTTATGAAACACTCAGTCATTCAACAAACATTGTCTTAGTCTTTTCTACGGCAAACATTCTGCTACAGGCAAAGTGAGCAAAGAGCCATAGGCTTTTGGTGAATATCATTTAGGAAAGTCTAAGGGAAGTGTGTGTTTTGAGCACTAGGATAGTTTGGGTTTTATCCCTTAGTGGTTGCTGTTATAGATGGCTTTAGAATGCTCCAGAACTGGTCCTTCTTAAGAAAAAATCTGAAAATGTCTGTCATTGATGGCCTTAAGTTGTAGCTCTTTTAAAGCTTTCAGAAAACAATTCTGCTGCAAAACTGCTATAATACCTTGGGTGAGTCCATTGTAAATTCTTTCTTTCTAATAAGTAGTTTGGGCCAGGGCTGTGAATCTCTTTAAATCAAATAGAACACCTAGGAGTCTGTAGTAATAATCATTTACTCCCTGAGTTTAAGTACATTTTAAGCAAACAAATATTTCAGTTTAATTTTCCTCCAATTGTAGAAACTCATTCAATTTGTAATGGAATTTCAAGTATATTTTTACAATATGGGCAAGTACTTGAAATGAGGAAGGGGTTTTAATAAACCTCCCCCAATATCCTGACATTCTCATTTCCTCAGATCATAAGGCTATGGGTTATAAGGAGGCAAATGGAGAACAATAGCTACTGGTAAAAAAATCATTTGAATTATAAAGTCCTCTTTGAAGCTATCTGAGGACATATTCATTCAGGACAAAGATTTGGATATCATAAAGGCATCACTGGTCATTAAATTGCTCTTCATTCCTGCCTATTTCATGTTCTTTTTGAAGTCTAGACACCAAAACAGTTTTTAATGATATAAGGATGTGAAAAGAGATAGTTATTCAGTTTTTGGTTTGGTTTGGTTTAGGGCCACACCCAGCAGTGCTTAAGAACTACTCCTATCTTTGCACTATTTACTCCTGGCAATGCTTCAGGACCATATGGGATGCCAGTTATTGAATTTACATCAAGTACATGCAAAACAAATGACCTACCCACTGCACTATAATGCTGGCCCCCAGAAAGTTATTTAGAAATTCATATCATTCCTTAAGTACATTTATTTGTGAAAGATACTAATGAACCTTGCTTCCTATCTAATTATGACAGCTAAAAGAGGTAAAATAAAATTTTTATATTTTACGCCAAACCAAAATAAGAGCCATGAAAGGAAAGGGAAGGGGTGGAATTAATGACTCCAATCAATGATCTATATTAATATTTTTATATGGTGTTGTTGATTTTTAGCTCTCTATGTGCCAATTGGCATCTGGGAAACATTACTCCATCTCCTCAGTTGACGTAATAATTAGATTGTATATATGGATCCTCTGTACTCACTGCCAGCCCAAGAGATAAATGTTATTGGTGAACTAATCAATCTTTCCCCCCATTAAAGTTTCAAACTGCGTCAGCAACTGTGCTATGGAGACTGAAAGTCACCCAAATGAGAGAAAACTAACAAAGATGAAGTTGGGGAAAGAATTATACTGCATTACTTTCCAGTAGGATTCATAGTGTTAAGATAGGGTTAGATAAATGTAGGGACCCACAACTACATATCTTACCATGACCAGAAAAAGAGAGGAAAAGACTAGTGATATATTATTTAAGGTATATTTTTTCTATTAGGGTTGTATATTTCATATAGAAACCAATCCAGGGAGATAAAAAAAAGTATAACATAGGAAGGACTTGGTCATTTGATACTTGTCTTTGTGAATAATGACTTAATAATGCTCCCATCTCCAATTATCTATGTCATGATACTCCCACCCTTTAAATAGTATATCAGTTGGGACTTTCAGTGATTAATTTGAGGATGTTGAGATATTATTTGGGGTTATCTGTCTAGTCCCTGAGTTAAATCACAAGAGTCCTTATGGAAGTGAGTTAGAGGGAAATCAGAAACAGAAAAAGAGAAATCAATGTATTCAAGGATGCTGAGACTGGAGGGAAACAGCCACAAGCCAACGAGCCACCAAAAACTGGAAAAGGCTAAATACATATTTTCTTCTAGGGACTCTGAAACGAGTATGGCCTTGCTAACACCTAGATGTTGGCATGGTGAAATTGATACTGAACTTCTAACCCCTAGAATATGAGATAAATAGTTATGCTGCATAACGCCTCATAGTTTGTAGTAATTAGTTATATTAACTATAAGAATCTAATATAACCCTTTATTACTAAGCTAAGCTCACAGGTAGAAGAAAAAATACTTCCAGTTGTAGTATGAAAATATTTTCCCAAACCCAAAATATGCCCTTCATATATGACAATGCATATTAAGCATTAGAAATACAAAATTCAAGTATACATGTCAATATTTATGCCATAGGTATAATTATTTTGCTACTATATTGTAAAGAGTTCACATAAGCCCTAATTTTTCATTAATTATTTTCTATTTAATTTATATATTTAATTATTTAAGAAACTAGACTATCTTTGGAGGTACAAAGTAGGACACTAAGCAGGTAGGAAAATACAGTAAATATATATATTTTTTACCACAATTCAGATAAAATCAAATTTCTCTTAGTAAAAAACTACATAGAACCTTTACAAAGACAATTTATAGTGGAAATAATTAAATTTATTCTTCTGATAAGGTCACAAGGCACGTGAATCAGAAGAATGTTGTAGACAGGATATATCTGGGTCATAACAAAGCTTTTGATTGGCTCTCATCAGTGTTTCCCATGAGCAGATCATGTGAAGAAACAGTCTATATGTGAGACATGGCAGCCAGCAAAATGGTGCTAATATGTGAATCAGGGTGCCTAGCAAGAGGTTATAGATTCTCTTACATAAATTCTAGTCAAGCCACCATTACTTTATTATTATTATAATTTTTATTGAGTCCAATGTTAATTACAAGTCTTTCACAGTTGTATTTCAGGTACATAGTTACAGTGAAATGGGGCCTTTCCCATCATTAGTGTTGACCTCTTTTCACCATAGTTTCCAGCATGCCTCTCATACCTCCACACTTAGCCCCCTAGACTTCTAGTGTAACAGGTCCCTTTTGTGTATAGCTTGTTGTAGTTTGGGTCTTTTGACTCTATTGTTTTTGACTTTGGTTTGGGTATTTAGGTTTGACCATTTTTTATTTCCACTCAATGCTTCTGATTTCACTTGCCCCTGAGTCCTATACACTTTTTTTTCTCAGTTTGTGGTAAGACATAGAAATATGGGGCAGAACAATATGGTTCATGTTCTATGGTTCTGTAAAAAAAAAAATCAGGCAGGAGCCCCTGTCTAGAAGCAATAAATATAAATTAAATTAAAAGAAGAAAGAAGGAAAATAAATAAATAAATAAATAAATAAATAAATAAATAAATAAATAAATAAATAAATAAATAAAATGGGGGCAGATGTGGCAAGAGGTTTTTTTTTGGCATAGGCACAGTAAATATTGGGGGAAATTAGAAAGGAAATTTCCTTGCTTAAGAGACACAGGGTGTCTCAACCCATGGAGCATATTGTTATGAGACTGACAACAGTCTCCAGACATATTAGTTGTCAAACACGAAGGCCATTCTTTATGGTGCCAGGAAACGTTCTGCTCAACGACGGTTGTCAAAGTCAATCCTCTGTAATTAAAGATCTTGGTTTTTGAACAGATCCTAGGATGAAGCCTAGGATAGAGTCTTTATGGTTTCAAGAAAAGTTCTGCTTAGTCACAGTTATTGTTGTCAGTCTTCTGTAATCTTCTATAATCTTGGTTTAGTTTTTGCACAGATACTAAGGAGTGTCTTCTGATTTCATCTCACTGTTAGGTGATGAGATAGGGTAACTTGCCCTTAGATCAAGATTGTTGCTGTTTCCTCATCATCGTGGTGTCATATGAACCTACCTTGGCTCAAGTTGGTGCCAGCATGGTATTAGGGCCTCCCTCTGGTTGGGGTGGGGGGGAGTTTGATTCCTGGTGCTGGTGCAGGGAACTGTGTCAGTTCTAGCGTTGGGATCTGAGGATGGGGTTGGATGGTCAATGTCTGATCTCTTGAGTATAGAGTCATCACGACAAATATTCAGGGTATAAGGTGCCCCTGTATTATAAATTTTATTGGTTCTTATTCCTATTAGATAAGAACTTGTTTTTATACACAAGATTTCCCCATTTAAGTGTTCCTCTGCAATAAAGAACAATGCCATATCATAATATTAGTGCTTTGGGGGGTAAAAATGACCAGCTATGCAATCTCTGTGCCCTGGTTTTGATCTGAGTTCTTATCCCAAGCAAGACTTTTCTACTAGAATTTCTTACTTAGCAGAACCAAAACAAGCAAAAGAGAAAAGGGTGGAGGAGGCAACCTCTACATATGGAAATAAACACACTAAGAGTTACAACTCTTAAAGATATAAACATACAAAGAAAATATTGATATCCCTATTATGTCTTTTGAGATAGTCTTAGGGGTGATAAGATCCAGGGCACATTTTCGTCCCTCATCATGATCTTAAGGAGTTTTAGAAATGGTTTGCAGCAGTAAGGGATCAGGTAGTGTCCTTGAGCTGGAGATCCCTCTGGAGCTGAATTCAGTAGCAAGCAAAAGTACACATGGGGGGGCGGACTGGAAGAAAAGGGGTCACATAGAATGATTCAGTATGAGCAGTCTCTACAGCTTCTTGCTGGGCCGAGAGATAGGGGCTGAGGTGTTCTTTCACTTTGGGAGCCTGGTGGCAGCTTACTGGGGAAGCAGAATGGTCTCAGTTCCTAAGGAATTAAGAACTGAGAATAAAGAGGGTTAAATAGGAAGAGATAATGGATCTGGATTGAGGTGGTGTGAGAAAAGGGGAAGTCTGTAAGGTGATGGACGGGAGGTGAGGAGAGATAATATACGAGGACCATTCCTTTTTAAATTGTAATTCAGGCCTCTCAAGTGCCAGTGTACACTCTAAAACAGTTACAATAGGGTTGCTATGTATACTTTTGATGCACAAGTTTTCTACTCTCTACCATCACCAAAGTGTCCTAAACCCTTCACCACTATTGTAACATTACTTCTAATTCATTCATCCCTTCCTTTTCTCCCTTACCCTCCATCCCCACCATTTGGTAATCTCAATTCTATAGTCAAAATCCAAAGGTTTGTAGCCATAGATACTGTCAATTCCTTTGCCTTCTATGACATATGAGTGAGATCAAGTTACCATTCTTAACCAGGGCTCTCAGGAAGATCAATACAGCATGTTTTTTTAGAAGATCCTGGTACCTGGAGGGCTCAGTTGATAATCTGGTAGTTGGAATTAGGAAGCACAGCAATATCAGTACCCTTGGACTTAAGGTGACCTCTGTGGAATGCAATGTTCAGAATTAAGAATCCAAAATTCTCTTGCACAAAGACCTGTTTATATACAGAACAGCAATCAGTACAAAAGGTAAAGAGGTCAGTAAGAATGCTGCATGATGAGTCAGAAGAACAAGAACGGTCAGCTAGAGCAAGGAAAGATAAATGTAGCCATGTAGCCAGCATGTGTCCTTCAAGAAACAAAAATGCATGGTCCCACTTAAACATTTCTATTTGCCCAAGCCTATTTGCTTTAAGTCCTATAAAATATTTTCTTTTATCTCCAAGATACATTTTTCTTAAAAAGAAAGAAAACATAAAGTTTGGTATTTTAATTAATGTCATGAGCATTTTTCTGTCAGGGATCATCAGAGCTAATTATTGATCATTTTCCATGTGCCAAATAAAATTTTAAAAGTGTTCATGCATTAGCATATTAAAACTCATAATAACCCCTTGAGAAGGATTCCATTATTATTATCTCCAGAGTTGAGAAAAGAAAACAAGTTCAAAAAATTTATTCAAAATCACATAGTAAATAAATGGCATAGGCTGAACTTGAATTCAGGTCTTTAAAATATTTTTAATTTAAGCACTATGAGTTACAATATTATTAATGGTAGAGTTTCATGCATAATATATTCCCGAACCACACACACCATCAGAATGTCTGCTTCCCTTCACCATTGACTTCCCAGTGACTTCTCTATTCTATTGCCTTCCTCTACCCTCCCTAGAGAAATATGCATCCTACTAAAGAATAATTCTCAGTTTATATTGCCTTTGGGCATTTGTTATTTCCTTAATATGCTTCTTTACATACCAAGTATGTATGTAAATCTGTCTCTCACCTGTCCACTCAGCAAGACACTCTCCAGATTCATCTACATAGCATCAAATTTCATGAGTTCATCTTTTCTCCTAGCCAAGTAATATTCTTCTGTGTATATGTATCATAGTTCCTTTATTCGGTTATCTCTTCTTTGGGTTGCTTCCAGATTTTGGCTGTTATGAATAGTTAAGCAATGAATATAATAGTACAGACTTTTTAAAATATTATTGTTTTAGATTCTGTGATTTATAATATTTTAATGATGATTTGTCATAAAGTGAAATTTTCTTTTATGAATAAGTTTTGGGGCTTGTGGGGGCAGAGTACAAGAAGTAGAATTAGTGGATTATATGAAAATTCTACTCCTAGTCTTTATAGTAGTGTCTAGATTATTTTTCCCAAAGGGTCGATCTGTTCACATTCCCACCAGCAGTGAATGACTGTCCCATTTCTTTTATATCCATGACAACAATGGTTGTTTTTGTTCATATGTGCTAGTCTCATTGGTGTGACATATATAACATTTTATTTGCATTTTCATTTTTCTGATAATCAGTTATTCAGGATATTTTAAATATATTTCTTGGTTATCTGTATGTCTTCTTTAAGAAAGTTTCTTTCTCACTCTCCTCTTTTATTTAGCTTTTTGGCCCACACTTAGTGGTGCTCAGGGCTGACACCAGGTTGGCTCAGCACTAAGGGATCAAACTTGCTGGTTATTAATCTACCATACATGATGCCAAAGATAGAACCCAGGTCATGAAAAGCAAGGCAAGGGTGCTAACTGCTGTACTATTGCCACAACCCTCCCTTTTTAAATGGAGCTATTTTGTTGTTGTTGTTGTTGTTGTTTAATTCTACCAGTGCTTTATATGTATTGTATATTAACCCTTTCTAGATAATAAGTGGGAAAATATTGTATCTCAGTGTGTGGGGTATCTACCTATTCTGACCATCATTTTCTTTTGCATCGTAGAGAAAGACTGCTTCTTTGCACCAAATACTTATTTGCTAGTCTATTTGTATTTTTGTAGACATTCTCGGTGAGAATACCAGCATTTTTCTTTCTTCATTGGGCTATATAATCATATTATTTTTATGCATTCCAATGAAAGAAACTCACAGATCATTGAAATATTTATCTGATATTCCCAGTTATCTAAGTAACCAAGGAACTAAGCTACCAGTGGCCATTGCACTACTCCACATTCTCCATAATGAACTGTGCCTCCCCAGAAAGTAAAAGTTTGCAGTAGGTGAATGTTTCAGAGAGTTCATTTCATACAGATTTTATTTTTTAATTATCTTTATTTTATTTTATTTTTAATATATTTATTTAAACACCTTGATTACAAATATGACTGTGGTTGGGTTTCAGTCATGTAAAGAATACCCCCCTTCACCAGTGCAACATTCCCATCACCAATGTCCCAAATCTCCCTCCTCCCCACCTCATCCCCACCTGTGCTCTAAACAGGCTTTCTACTTCCCTCAGTCATTCATATTGCTATGATAGTTATCAATGTAGTTATTTCTCTAATTGCACTCACGACTCTTTGTGGTGAGCTTCATGTAGTGGGCTGGAACTTCTAGACCTCTTCTCTTTTGTTTCTAAAAATTATTGCAAGAATGTCTTTTATTTTTCTTAAAACCCATAGATGAGTGAATAGTCTCATACAGATTTTAAATCTTACTACTGATACTTTATTCTTCCAATTTCTGTTTATAAAATTATTAAGAATATTCAAATATCTGTGGAATGAGAAATTATACAGTAGGGAAACATGCAATAGATTATGTTTGTTTTGGTTTGTTTTCAAAATTCTAAGCTTAGAAAAGCACAGCATAATTTTATGAACATGATTGTTATTTATTATAATGAAAGTTCATCCACCATAATAGGTTTTTGCTTAAAGGTCACCAGAGTTTGTATTGGGTACAACAGGAAGATGGCTAGAGAGTAAAGGATAGACCGGGAAAGCCTAGCAAAAGGATTGATTAGTTGGGAAGCTTTATTCTTAGTAGGGTGATCTCCAGTGAGTAGACAAGGAACTTACTAGAATAACCTATCAATAGCCTATCAATAAGTTCTACAGCCTCTCCAAATATCACATGCTAAACATGGCAAAATCCTTTTACCTTTAAAATCTTAAAGTATCCTCAATTCAGTGGAAAGAAGCTGATGGACTATTAATACACATTCTATGTAATATGTGGGGGTTTTGATAGCTTATAGGGACTTAGAAAGAGTCTGTGGGGATTTTAATAGAAGAAAAGGATGCAGTAGGAGGCATAGCGCCAGATAAAAAAATATATATACATATATATATTTTGGGGGGCACACCCAGTGACACTCAGGGGTTACTCCTGGCTATGCTCTCAGAAATCGCTCCTGGCTTGGTGGGACCATATGGAACGCCAGGGGATCAAACCATTGTCCGTCCCAGGCTAGCGCTTGCTAGGCAGACGCCTTACCTCTAGCTCCATTGATCCACCCCCCAAATTTATATTTAACAGAATCTCAAACACATTAAATTGCATAGAAAAAATATGGATGGAAATGTTGAAAGCTACCTCTGAGAGATTAAATTATGGGTGAATTATGTCTTTTCTTTATATAAATGGATTTTCCCTTCCATTTAAATGTCTACAATGAGCATTATTGATTTTATATATAATGAAAAGGGTTAAATATTAAAGAAAAGCAGGATTCAGACTCAAAGTTAAAATTCTATCCTTGTTCCTTGCATTGGTTGCTGCGAGACTGTTTCTACAATCTTCTTGAAGGTCCTAAAGTTTGGTAAAGATATTAACTGAGAAAAGGAAAAGAGGGTAAGATTGGTAAACAGATTATAGAAGGGAGTGTGTTATACGAGAGAAGAAAATAAAACGATTGGGAGAGTATGGAAGAGGGGAGAAATTTAAGTTGAAGACTTGAGATGTTGGTGTGATTGGTTCTCTTTGTAAAGTGAAATTGTTCTACGCATAGATGTGGCTTTGAGAAAACTTTTGAAAATGTCAATAAATACTATGCAAGTGAAGACATTTATTAGACATTTATAAACTTGCCATGTACACATATCCATGCATACATGCACAACATACCCCTTCACCAAAGAGCTTACACTCCAAACTCAATATTATTTTCACTGTTCCCTAAATATTGCCATAGTGATATCATTACTAACTATAGACAAAATCTGTTCTCTGTTAATAGCCAAGATAGCCACCTTGAGCTCCTCAAGCTTAACCTTGGTCCACATCAATAATTTTTGAAGTCATATCTCTCATCTGAGCAGCAGATGTGCACATCTAACTTCTTGTTAAACACCTCTTACCTTGATATGCCATAGTTAATGCCAATTCAAAATATCTTTCATCATTCCATAATAATCAGCTTCCCTTAAAAACATGTTTCTACCCAATCTAATATCATATGACCTATAACAAACACCTGGAATATTCCCTTGACTTATTCTAGTCACTATACCCCAAATATCCCAACAATCGGTAATTCTTCACATTTCTACTTTCTTTTTTTTTGTCCCCACCCCGCCCCCACATTTCTACTTTTCATACCACAGGCCTAGTATGCATCTGCTGATGATGATCTCTCATATGGATTGAAAAATAAATTTCTGATTCCTGGAGACCCTAAATCATGTGTCAATTTTTTTCTTCAAGTCCTGAGTTACTGCTATTCTCAAGTATCACCTGTTCCGGGAATGTACCCTTGAAATTTGCCCCCTCTTCCTAGTCTTATTTATTTTTAAATAAATTTATAAATATCTGATATGTATACTATGTATGTCATGAGAAAATAAAGGCAAGAAGTTCAGTGCTAGCAGGAATGTTTTTCAGATACATACTGTTGTGAAGAATTCTGGTGTGCTTATGAACTTAAAGTAATTGGGTCTTCTATGTGGTTTCCAAGAAAGAAGCCAACTTTGGCCAAAATAATTTACTCCCACATCTTGTGAATTTTCTAATTTTACTTTTTTCTTGACTTTTGCACAAATGTTGTGACCCATTGCTCCTGGGATTTGAAAAATAAAATGCATAAATAATCAAAAATTACTCTTCTCTAAAAGGAAATATTAGCTCTGTTGGGTAGTTAATTGTCTTAGCAGGAAAAAAGCTTATCCTCTTTTACAAGGACTTTAAATTGTGATCTAGTAAGTTAATCTAACACAAAATTTAATTATCATGAGTCATACAGCACAAAACAAAGCACATAGGGGCAAAAGTCCTGTCCAACTGACTTAAAACCTAGGTCTCCCGTCTCTTAATAAGAGAGAATTTGGAAATCCTTCCTGTTCGTGAGAGTTGGGTCATCTAAACAATACTCATTGCATCTACTTCAGAGACTTTACAGGAAAGCCCACCTTAATCAGATCTTACAAGTAGTACTTCTCCCTCTGGGCTCTGCCTTTTCAGACCTTGCCAGAGTATTATGCAGTTAGATTTAAAGAATACCTTCCAGGAGATAAAGACCAGGACACCAACCTTAGTGAAGAATTATGTGAAGTCTTCAGAATTTCAAGAATGCATCTACATCCAAATTCATAGACTCTCTGAGTCTACAGGGACATAAAGGTCAACAGTTCCTCCTGGTGATACTGACCCGAGTCGTCTCATTTTCTTGATTGCTCACAGAACTGGGCATAATTTTTCAGGTATTTTCTGAGTAAAAAAGGATGCTAAGACTTTTTTCATTTGGAATTTTCCACTTGTAATAATGTGTTTTTAAGAGGTATTTCCTCTCTGGGCAGTTATCTTAGAGATTGTACTAATTATTTTTATACATATGGGCCTGTTTGCATCACTTCATTAAAAGCTTCTAAATTCTTTCTTTTATATTTAACCCATTATTCTCATCTTTACTTTTGGGGGAATATTTTTTCTTCCTGCAAAATTCTTGGTTCCTTGCCATCTGTAATATTGAAAATCAATCCCTTTCTTTGACTGTTTCCAAGTGATTTGTATCCAACCACTTTAAGGCATACCAAGCTGCATATATTTATTTACTGCTAAAGATATGAGGAGGGTTTCTTATTTGATTTTATCTTTCTTTCCAGTCTGTAGATTGAATGCTCTTGATATTCTGGGCTTAGAGCAATTTTATGCTCTAAGCTTTTCATAATGATAGACATGACATATTTCCTCCTCCTCCTCTGTTTTCATTATCGATTGCTCTATAACAAGCCACTCACATTTTAGCTGCCTAGAGCAACAGCTTTATTTTATTCATGATTTTATGTATCAAACATTTTAGAAATCTCTGTCTAGTTGTTAGTTGCTGATTTATATAGAATCTTCTAAAGAATTGTGAATGGACATAATTTTCAAACTAATTTCTTCATCTAATTTCTGTTTCCTCAAGGACTGGCAACTTAGCCTCCCTTTATCTCTCTACCATAACATTTCATCTATAGAGGATCTTGAGATGATCTTATCTTTTTACAGAACTAGTGATCTTAGGTTAGCAACAAGTTTTCTGGTTTTCAAGATGTAAAAATTGGAAACTGTGAGCGCAAGGAGTTAAGAAATATTCTAATATGAAGTTATTCTAAGAATACATATTTATTACTAAGAATATATCTATTAAATTTTATTTATCAAATGACCACAGATCTCATGAAAATGCAAATAAGTAAGCTAATAGATTCTACCTCTTGATGGGAGAATGGCATTACAGGACAATATATTGTATGAGAGATATTGCAGCTATCTCTTGAAAGTTATCTCTGGGGCCGGTGTGGTGGTGCTAGAGGTAAGATGTCTGCCTTGCCAGCGCTAGCCTAGGACGAACCTAGTTTCGATCCCCCGGTGTCCCATATGGTCCCCCCAAGCCAGAAGCAACTTCTGAGCACATAGCCAGGAGTAACCCCTGAGCGTCACCTGGTGTGGCCCAAAAGCAAAAAAAAAAAAAATGAAAGCTATCTCTGCAAGCATTCATAACTCATCAATTTCAGACTTAGTCTTATGATTTTAAAAATGAGAAAAATTGGGGGTGGTTGAAAATAATCAAATCTGGGGCCGGGCGGTGGCGCTAAAGGTAAGGTGCCTGCCTTGCCTGCGCTAGCCTTGGACGGACCGCGGTTTGATCCCCCGGTATCCCATATGGTCCCCCAAGCCAGGAGCAACTTCTGAGCACATAGCCAGGAGTAACCCCTGAGCATTGCCGGGTGTGGCCCAAAAACCAAAAAAAAAAAAAAAGAAAATAATCAAATCTGATAAAAAATAAGTCTAACTATACTCTAGGAATATATAGAAAGAAATAGTGAAGTAATTGAGGTCATTTAATTTGAAGATATATAATATAGTAGATAAAGGTTTGGATCATTAAACAGCCTTTAAATCCTGCTAAACTCTTACCAACTTTATATTCATTTAAAATACCCTTGTGTATCAATAAATATTTACTGAGTAATTCTAATATATTTAGAATCTTACTTGAGGTCTCCTTAATACAGAGAGGAAACTAGTTAAAAATATCAAGAAAACAAAAGTACAGTAAGAGAGACTAAAATGAAAAAAATATTTGCAACAGAATATAGGAAAAAGAATATAGCAGCACCATGTATTTTGATGATTCAGAAACCTTAGGTGACTCAGGAAATGCTTCCTGGAAAATGGACTTCTGAACTAGTTTTGAAAAGATAGATAGAGCTTGTCACACAGAAATAAGAAAAGAATAACTTAGAAGCAGGACTAAGCAAAAATATAGAGGTATGAAACAGCATAGCATCTTCAAGAAATTGCAAAGGATCATTATGAATTTTATTCATAAGGAATCTATAAAAATGCATGTCACTGAAGTAAGCCAGTCTTTGTATCTTTTAAAAATATTTATTTAAACCAATGTGATTTCTAAAGTTATTCATAAGTCTTTGTATGTTGTGTGAAGAAAATTGAACTATAATTTCTAAACCATAGAGAACATAAAAATTATGTGATAAATTTGCATAATTGAAAATTCTTCTGCAGCAGGCAATGTGGAGAAAGTATGGGGAAAGGCTTGTAAAGTCAAGGAGAACTTCAGAGTAGTATAGAAGAAAAAGGCTCAGTGCTTGAATCAATGCAGTGGTTATTTTATAGAGAGGAATAACAACTTAAATCATGTTAAGGGGATAAAATTGACAGGATGTAGTCATAAGAATATACTGCATGGTCACCCTACCCCACCTGGCTGGGACGAGAGATAACACATGAAGAATCTGGGTTAGATTTCCGGCATCCCATATGGTCCCCTGAGCCTGCCAAAAGTGATTTCTGAGTGTAGAGCCAGGAAAAACCCTTGATCGCTGCTTGATGTGGCCCAAAAACCAAAACCAAACAAACAAACAAACAAAAAACCCAAAAACAAATAAAAAGAATATACTGCACTAGGCCAAAGCAGGTAGGGGATTTCCCTTTCACACCCCAGCAACTTGGTTTCAACAATCTCCAGCATCCCAAGGTGATGAGCATCAACTGGTGTGGCCCCAAAACAAAACAAAAAGAGCATGTTACATTTGGAATAGGTGCAGGCCCTCCAAATTTCTAGTTTCGGTAATTAGCTGTTTAGTGTCATTGTTTATTGTAAAAATGCACAGTAGAAGAAATATTGGTTTATTCTTTCTCATAATTTTAATTAAAGCACTGTTACATATAAAGTTATTCATAGCTAAGTTTTATACATACAATGTTCTGACATTGATTCCACTACCAGTGTGAACTTTCCTTCACCAGTGTTCCCAGGTTCATGCCCATATCCATCCCACCCCTAGCCTTCTTGACAGACATCTTTTAAAGGCCAGTGGATAAAGCTTGGGTCTCATGAGTTCATTGTTATTGACCCTGTAGTTTGGATATTTTCTGCAACTTGGTTAGAATAAAAGATATCACGTTGAATTAAATGACGTCTAAGAAGAAGAAAGACAAGCACAGAATGATCTCACTTATTTGTGGTATACAGAGCAACTGGAGGTGCGAATTCAATATAGTAAAGGGGAGATGTCTTTAATCACCCATGCCTAGAGTCTAAGGAAGAGAAGGACAGAAAAGAAAATAAATCCAGGATGGAGCAAGAAGATGAGAAAGGGAAGTAAATAATTGGAAAACAGAGATCTGGAGCCTCAAATATACTGATGCTGTGGATAAGTAAGATAGCTTCAAAGCACTGACACAACAACACTGAAAACAGGAGATCTGAACTACAACTTGGAAATGTGCTTGTGAAGTGGCAGGTGGAGACCGAGTTTGAAGAGGAAGCATGGGAACACGAGTGGAGGTAATTTGACACTGGTATTGGGACTGATTGTGGAATATTGTATGTTGAACACTCAACTATCAGGAACTTTGTAAATCATGCTTCTTGTGGTGTTAAGGTCTTATAGAGCAAAACGTCACTGAACTACTGGGGCAGTAGCTGTGTTGTGGGAGGAATGGGACAATGTAAATTGAGGTGGATGAGGCACCTTTGTAGAAGTTGTGGTGTTCAATTATTGCATGAATAAAACCCTATCTTTGATAGTATTGTAAATCACAGTACCTAAATTAAATTTTTTTTAAAAAAAAGTTTTAATCGGGAGCTGGAGAGAGAGTACAGCGGTAGGGCATTTCCTTGCATGCAGCCCATCCAGGATAGCCCATCCAGTACAGCCTATCCAGGACAGATGGTGGTTTGAATCCCAGAATCTTATATGGTCCCCCATGCCTGCCAGGAGTGATTTCTGAATGCAGAGCCAGGAGTAACCAGTGAACTCTGAAAGGTGTGACCCAAAAACAAACAAGAAAAGAAAAGAAATTGCAATGGAATCTCAGACTTGATTTCCCTCTACATATAAAGAAAGTTCAAAATGAGTCTAAGACTTAAATAAAGGTTAAATCTATAAAATCTCTAGTAGATTCATAGTAGTAACTCTTAGTGGACTGTATTTGGCAAAGATTTTTCTAAATAGAGTATAGTAGTAAGTACAAATTATAGAAGAAAAATTGAGAAATGAAAGTAATGAATCCAAAACTATTGCTCCTCCAAAATCACTTACAAAAATGAGAAACAAACCACAAATTGCAAAAAAATACAAATAATATCTACAAAAAATATATACAGTAAGTATAAAACTTTAAGAAATCTGTAAGTTTACAGATGAGTTAAATGAATAAAATGTAATAGACACATCAAAAAAGGAGAAACATAGGGGCCTGGGTGGTGGCACAAACCATAAGGCATCTGCCTCCATCCCCCGTTGTCCCATATGTTCCTCCAAGCCAGGAGCAATTTCTGAGAGCATAGCCAGGAGTAACCTCTGAGCATCACTGGGTTTGGCCCAAAACCCCCAAAAAAGGAGAAACACAGATGACAAGCACAAAAATTATTTTAAGATTAAAAATATTTTCAGTTGTTAATAACAGTAGTTAGAAAACGCAGGACATTTACAATAAAATGTCACTATTACACTACTATTTAAATATTGTTTAGAAACTTCAACTTTCTCATGATATAAAATCAGGGCTAGAGAGACAGTACAGGAGGAAAGGTGCTTGCCTTCCATACAGTTCACCCTGGTTCAAATTCCTAGCATTACAAATGGTCCCTGAGCCTTGCCAGGAGTGATTCCCTGAACACAGAGTCAGGAATAAGCCTTTACAACTACTGTGTTTGCTACTGAAAAGGTTCAGTAATAATGAGTACAAAAATAATAATGAGTACAAAATCTTGCATCCACTTTGGGGAGGGTACTTTGGTAATTTCTTTAAAGGATGAGAGCCTCTAGAATGACTCCGTTCATAGTCGGCGTAGTCAATTTTTACCCCATTATATTACCTTTCTCTTCCTCAAACAAATCCACATAACTTGATCTTTCTAGTCCCGCCTCCCAACTAGAGGGGGCAATAATGGAGGCACCAAGACCAAACAGTTATAAGCCCACTAAGTAATTAACTAGACACAGAAGGGACCACGCATTCTAGCAGCCCCTGGGGGGAAGAGTGGAGGATATGGGAGGCAGGATGGGAGCGGTTGTGGGAAGACAATTTGGTGGTGGGAATTCCCCTGATCCAATGTAAATATGTACCCGAAATATTACTTTGAATGATATGTAAGCCACTACAATTAAAAAAAGTATGTTAAAAATAAAAATAAATAAATAAAAGTCAAATAGGGAAAAATATTTGAGGACACTTGAACTGGTGAAGGGTTAGGGGTAATACTCTAATACTGTAATGACTTCATTACTATTCTAAACTAAGCTACTTTAAATGTTTAATTTTGAATTTAAAATTACAAAATCAAAAATTTTATCATTTTATTTTTGTACACATCTTTATTTAAGCACCATGATTACAAACATGTTTGTAGTTGAGTTTTAGTTATAGGTATAGGTATAAAAAAGAGCACATGGGACCAGAGCAGTGGTGCAAGCGGTAAGCCATTTGCCTTGCATGCACTAACCTAGGATGAACCTATGTTCGATTCCCCGGTGTCCCAGATGGTACCCCAAGCCAAGAGCGATTGCTGAGCGCATAGCCAGGAGTAACCCCTGAGCATTAGCGGGTGTGACCCAAAAACCAAAAAATAAAGCACACAAAAATCAAACATTTTAAAATTTGTCAATTCTTCTAGATATTCATCCAAGAAAATGAAAAACATATGTTCATTAAATGACCCATAGATATTCTTTGCAGCTTTATTAAAATATCCCCAAATGATAAAAAATGGGATATCCACAACAAATGAAAGGATAGATTGAAGCATAGTTTTGTATTGTAATATTATTCAGTATTTGAGCCACCAGGATGTACACGTACAATTTGCATGAACATCAAAATAATTATCTTTTAATTTAACTTTTTTACAATTTTTTCATAGTTGAATTTCAGTAACATAGTGACAGTGAATTAAGGCCATTACCACCACCAGTGTTGACCTCCCTCTACCATATTTGCCAGCATGCATCCCTTACCGCAATCCGTAGCCCCTTAATCTGCTATCTTAACAGGTCCCTTTGTGTATATCTTGTTATAGTTTGGGTCTCTTAATTCTACTGTCATTGACATTGATTTGAGTATTTAGAGCTGACCATTTATCTTGAGTAAATGAGCAAGACCAATAAAGAGTACATACTGTCTGATCTGATTTATACACTATTCTACAAAATTCAAACTAATCTAGGTAATCTATGGGATAACAAAAAGCAAATCAATGTTTATTTAGGAACAACAGTATAGGGTGTGTTTGATTTATAAGGATTTTCTTAAAACTTTTGTGGGTGGGTCAGAAAATAGTTGATTCACCTGACCTTGGTTTTGCTGCCAGCACCACAGCCCTCTGACTACCATATTGCTGAGTCAAGTCCTGAAGACAAACCCCCAAAGATCCATCAGTTGTAGCCCTGATAGCCCCCAAAACCTCTAGCTTGACCCAGATAATCCCCACCATCACAGGGCCTGAGAACAGCCAGATAGGCCCCCAGCTCTGAGCACACTTCAGAGTCACTTCTCCATAAAGTGTTAGTAATAGATAAATTCACTACTTTGGGGCCATATATTCACAGATGTACAAATGTATCAAATTTATCAAAATATGTATTTTAAATATGTGTACTTTATTACTTGTCTCAATAAATCAATAGTATAAAATAAGATCAGGATGAAAGAGTAATACTGATAAGTATAATGCAAGTGGTTGAAGGATAGATGACACTGAACTAAGAAGAGACCAGGAGAGAAAGAAGAGACTGACTACAGATCACTCATTTTCAAAACTTTCAACAGGGGACATATTTAATTATAAATGAAGAAGGAAATAGTGTCAATAAGAGAGTCTAAAGTAAGGAGACAAGCACATAAATAACTTATGTAAAGAAACTAGCAGAGGTCTGGAGAGAGAGTACTTGGTTTTCCAGAGTTCTAACCCCAGCACCCCATATGCCCCAAACCCTGCCAGGTGCAATCCTTAAGCATAGGACTACAGTACCACCAATGTAGCCCAAAAATCAAATAAGTAAATAAACTAGCAGGTAGATTGGAAATAAAGTTTCAAGATAAAAAGCAGTAATGTAACCAAGAACCAGAAGTAGCTCTGAGCACTACCAAGTTTGGTCCCCACAAGAAACTCAAACTAATAATAATATCATATGTAACTTAGGGAGAGGGGAAAATTCAGGACAAGAATGGAGAAATTGTTGAAAGCTAATTCTGTGAAAGTTGAATAAGAAAAAGGAAGTCAGAGCTGCTGAAATTAAAGAGATATTTGTAGATGTACGATGGAAAGTTTAAAATAACATCGATACCCTCAAGAGTTAAAAGCATTAATTGGGCTTACAGGTGGGAAGAATATAGAATGAAGAAGCCTTCCTCTTGTAGTGAGTGATAAAATACCTTGAAATGGAACTAGGAAGAGAAAAGGGAGACAGTAAAAATGAAGAAAGGGGGCTTTTGAAAATATTTGCTGGGGGGAACATTTGAGATAGAAAACTATTAGGTGCACAGATGTTTGAGTTGATGATTTACTCATTCACTGGACATTATGGGATTATAGACACCAGTAGTTTGGAGTGAATCTTAAAGTGGAGTCACAGGCCAAAGTGTACAGTGGATAAGTTTGCTTTGCACAATCTGTGTTTGATCCCCAGCATCATATATGGTACCTTCCAGCTTTCTTGGTGAAGGTAAAACAGAGATATGGAAGTTGACCTGGCTAGGAGATTTTGTTCACAAAGGGATATTTGAGATGAGATTTTTAATAGTGAATCCATGTCCATTGATGATTGAGTTGCTAAGAGGCTATAGGTCATATACTGAGTTCAGGATGTGGGGGAGTGATCTCTCATGTGAATATTGTTGGGGTCACTTCAGTTGACTGCAAGCCCGGTTTATCAAGGAAGCTTGAGATCCAGCCCACGGAAAATTGGAGCAGTGACTAAGAGCTCAAGAAATTGGACTTACAAATGGAGGTAGGCATTAGTATAGCAGGGTGCCCTATTCCTCAAAGTCATCATGCCCTCATTTCTACTGAAAAAGGCATCATTACTATGGAAAGAATCATCTTAATTTGAGTAAATTGTAGGGGGAAAGTTTTCAAAGCAGTCAATTTGTTTTTCTCTTATACAAGTTTTAGAAAGAATTGATTTGAACATTTAATTTGTTGAATCCCTGAGAGAACAAATTAAGAAAATGGATGTAAGGTGCTCAACAGAGTTTGGCACCTAGTAATATATCAGTAAATGAAAACTAAAATATCAATATTATTATACTTCGATTTATTTTATCCATTAAGTAATATTATTCCTTAGAAAATATCTCTATGGACTAAGGCTTTCCCCTGGACTACAAGACACAGTTCTGGCTTTGTAAGTGACGAATCCTAGACATCTAGAAACATCCAAATCATTCTTTACCAGTAGGTTTCCAACTTCTCCAAGACCTCCTTTCCAGAATCTCAATGAAAGATTGCATAAAAATTGAGCCTGCTGTATCATAGTTTCTTAGTATACTTCATTTTTTCCTGCTACATTGAAAACTATTGGAAAATATAACCCTTAAAATGGTGCCAGGGTGTGTGTGTTTGTGTTTGTGTGTGTGCCTTCAAAACGTCAAGGCGAGGTTAAATTTTGAGACTCTATTATAAGTTTATTGAGAATTGGCAATCATGGTGTTCTTTTTTAATCTTTTAAATTTGTTACTGGCTTACAGTAATGCTGCTTCACATGAAATAAATCCTGAACCCATGTCATGGCCTCAGGACAAATGCCTCTCTTATTTTATTAGTAAAATCCAGTGGGCAAAGAATGCACTTTATACTTAAAATTGATTAACTGGCATGCTCACTCACAACTACAATTCTGGAACTTTCCTGAGACATCAAATGCATTTTAACCTGCTTTTCATCTCTCCAATACCAGAATAAGAAGACCACCCATCTAAAAAAGTTAATATTGACAGTGATTGGGTGCCTTCTCCCTTTTCTCAAAACGTATCTCATTGTCACATGCAAAGCTAAGCAGTAATATTGGACAGGGCTATCAGAATGATGGACAGTAGGCAAGAATAATGTTTAAGTACCAAATCCTATTTGAAAGTTTCTCTACTCCTTTTTTTTTCTAGCACTATCTCTAATTTCCAATTTTCTCTCCCCACCCACAACTAGTTTCCTCCATCTTGCTCTTTCTACTTGGCTCCAAAAAATCTACTTTGGGTGAGGGACACAGCAGTTCTCAGGGATTACCCTAGATTCTGTGTTCAGGGGTTACTCCTATAGTGACTTTTGGGATTTTCAAAGCCAGGTTAGCCACATACAAGGCAAGCACCCTATGTGCTTTATTCTCCAGCCTGAAAACTTCTCTTTGATTAACCGTGTGATCATTCATCCTCCTTTACTTCAACTTATCAAGCCAAAATTTACCTATATTTTGAGAACTGGCATGTCTTTTATTGGATTTTGTGATGCTCCTCCTCAGAAATACTCCCCTGACAATGCACAACATTCCAACATTGTAGTACATTTGAGAAATATTGTATCTCACTTCAGACCTTATTCTTATTCTAAAAACTGTGAGAGACTTGAAGCCAGAAAAATGGTGCTGAGGCTAAGACACTTACTTGCCATGCATATGACTGCCTGTGGTCCATCCCTGGTATCACACTCCCACCCCATAGACTGCTAGGATGTACTTCTGAGCAGAAAGTGAGAAGTAATCCTTGAGCACCAGATGTTGGAAACCCAACCCCCTTTCTCTGCACTGAATTAGGTAAGACTTTATTTTGGAATCTAATTATTCTTTTCCAAGGAAATATCTTGATTCATTACATACCACTCACAAAGTCCAGGGGCAGTCACAGAGATGCTCTTTCTATAATTAAGAAATTCTTATCTGAAATTTTCCTATTTATAGAAACAAGTATGAAAATACATTGAGACCCACTAAATTGATATTTTTCTGGTTATTTTGACCTTTACATTCACAGACTAAATTACTGGAACTTTTTGATTAATGGTACCTGATCCTTGTAATGAGGATTCTGTTTTGTGTTTTAATTCATTTTAGTTAGGAGAGCCTCTGAAGCCATGTTCAGAGGGCCTGAAGGCTATTCCTGGTGATGTTTATTCAACAAAACCAAAACAGTTCAATGCTAGAGTTCAGGGATGTGGTGCAGCTCAGGACCTGGGTGTGAAGGGGCACCAGGATCACCCTAGCAGGCTCAGGGACCTCCAGAGCTACATAATTTTATTTTTTTCCATTTACTCACCACAAAATTAAAAAGATATTCATAATTGGTTTTCAGACATACAATGTTCCAACGCAATCCTTTCACCAGTGATTACTTCTCTCTGCCAAAGTACCCACCTCCGCTCCCATTTGCCTCTCATTTACCAGTCTGCTTAGACCAGAGGGTTTTTTTTTGGGAGGGGGGTCACACACTCCTGGCTCTATGCTCTGAAATTGCTCCTGGCAGGCTCAGGGGACCATATGGGATGCCGGGACTTGAACCACCAACCTTCTGAATGCAAGGCAAATGCTCTAACTCTATGCTATCTCTCCGGCCCTAGAGAAGGGCTTTTTTAATTGAGACCAATGCAAATTATAAATATTTCATAGTTGTATTTCAGTTTCATAGTGTCAGTGAATTAGGACAATTCCCACCACCACTGTTGACCTCCTTCCACCATAGTTGCCAGCATGCATCCCTTAGACCCCTAGTTAGGTCCATTTGTGTATAGCTTGTTATAGTTTGGGTCTCTTGATACTACTGTCATTGATATTGGTTTGGGTATTTAGGGATGACCATTTTTATTTCCATTCTATGCTCCTGAGACCGTTTGGCCCCTGGGTCCCAGCCACTTTTATCCCTTTTCTCAGTTTGTAAAGTGACATATAAAGATGAGGCAGAACCAAATGATTTATGTTCTATGGTTCTGTAAAAATAAAGGTGGGGGCCTCTATTTAGAAGCCATAAATATAAATAAAATTTAAAAATAAAGCTAAAAGAAAGAAAAGACAGAGAAAGAAAGAAAGAAAGAAAGAAACAAACAAAGAAAGAAAGAAAGAAAGAAAGAAAGAAAGAAAGAAAGAAAGAAAGAAAGAAAGAAAGAAAGAAAGAAAGAAAGAAAGAAAGAAAGAAAGAAAGAAAGAAAGAAAGAAAGAAAGAAAGAAAGAAAGAAAGAAAGAAAGAAAGAAAGAAAGAAAGAATAAGAATGAAAAAGAAAGAATGAAAGAAAAAGGAAGAAGAAAGAAAGAAAGAGAAAGAAAGAAAGAAATAAGAAGGAAGGAAGAAGGAAGAAAAGAAATAAGAAAAAGTAAGAAAAGAAAGGGAGAGAGGGATGAAGAGAGAGGGAGGGAGAGAGGGAGGGAGGCAAGAAAGAGTAAAAGGGGGAGGCAAATGCAGCAAGTTCTTTCTGTGTTTGTTTTTATTTATTTATTTATTTGCATAGGCACAGAAAACATTGGGGAAATCATAAAGAAAATTTCCTTGGCCTAAGAGATACAGAGTGTTGCTACTCTTGAAGCATACTGTCATTAGACAGACTATGGGCTCCAGCCATGTTACTTGTCAAACCCTAAGGTCTTTATTAGAGGGGCTTTTTTATACATAAATTTTTGCACTGTGGCTTACAGTACTATTGCTGATATAATTTCATATGTAACACTTTATCACCTTTCAGCACTACCTTCTCCTCTAGGTTAAACACTACAATTTATAATAACATTTTCCCCGTCCTGTCCTACCCCCCCAGGCCCCTCAATTAGTATATTTCCTACTGAAAACTAGGTCTCATATTCTTTGTTTCCATTGTCTTTGGTTATTCATGATTCACCATTAATTTCTTAATGTTAAAGAAGTGTACATTGTCAGGAATCAAATTTGGGCCCCTGTGCATGCAAGACATGCACCTGAGAATCCCTGAACTAACTCCCTGGTCTGTAATTAATCTTATATTTTCCTCTTTTTCTATTTTCAATCATTTCCCACCTGTCATATAGGTATTCAGTGTAATAATAAATATCCTTTCAATTTATAAGCAATATATTTATTTAGATTAATACAGTTTTGAAGTTTTATGGTGTTTTTGCATAAATTGTATTGCACTATAAAATTTTCTTGGTTACTTTTCAGTTAACCATCATGTCTATTTAAGATATATTCATGTTATATACATCTATGTTACTCACAAAATATTTTCATTCCACTAAAAATGTGTATTTTAAAACCTTTAATCATATTGTGGTGGTAGTTAAGATTTCTGTGGGACATAAAGTTAGATGAGATTTTGAGGTTATGGGTTCTTGGGCTATTAGTGCCCTTTTGTTAAGAAGAGACATCAGAGAGCTTGCTTTCTCTGTCACTTAAAAACACAAAACAGTAGCCTTAAGGACACGCAAAAAAATCCTCAGCTAGAAAACCAGACCTCACCTCACTAGAAATTGACTATGCTTTCAACCTATATTTGGACTTGCAGTAGCCAATACTATAATAACATAAATATCGGTTGTTTAATCCATAGACTCGATGATATTATATTATGGCAGCCTGAACTAAGACATGCATCTAATACAGGTTTGTTTGATTTTTTTTTTCAAAATCGGTTTGCTGCCCTCTGGGGGTGGGAGGGTAGGGAGTTCTGGAACAATCCAGTATGGAGCAAAGGAGTATGGCAGTAGCAACTGTAGGGAGTTGTTTGTTTGATCAGTTTAAGAATGTATATTTCTAAAAAAAAATTGTATATTTCTAAAGGACACTAAGCAACCTATTTTTTCTGAAAAGACAGTGGAAGGAAAATACTTAGAGAAATGTCTGATCTAGACTATTATATCTGAGACCTAGATGTATTATTGACAGATGTATATATCATATTTTATGTACTCAGTCCCTAGTTATACATATCTAGATTGCCTTTGTTGTTATCACATTGTGAGTCCATAAACATTCTTGGAAATTTTTCTTAATAAAAATGGTCCAGAATTATAAACTTAATCATAGGGTTTAAGCTCATTTCATTGTTTCCAGTTAATTCTTCAGGGTGGCTAAACCAGTTTACAGTCCCACCAGAAGTATTTGAGAATATTTAGCTCTCCATATAGTCACCTATTCATAATTTATGACTTTTAAATTTTGTCACTGGAATGTGTGTTAAGAAATATCTCATAGTTTTTTTTAACAAATATATATATATATACTACTGCAAGTGAACTTTTCCCATAACTACCTAGTCTGTGAAATGCCAATTCAAATATATTGGTTATCTGCTACTTAAATATTTTTTCTTTGACCCACATTTAATTCTCAGCATCCCTTAAAATCCCCTGAGCCCAACAGGAGTGATTCCTGAGCGTAAAACCAGAAATGCGTAAAACCAGAAATAACTCCTGAGCACCACCAGGTGTGGTCCCAAACCAGGTGTGGTTCATTATATGACTGAAACCCAACTACAAACATGTTTGTAATCATGGTGCTTAAATTTATATTACTAAAATATATTTTCTGTATATTTTAAGAAGCAATGTTTTATATGCAATTAATAATGCTATCTACTTCCAAAATAAATTTGAAGCCAATCAACATTACAAATTGGAGAAATCAGACTGGAGGGATAGTGCAGTGTGTTGGTACTGGCTTTCCATGTGATTGGCCAAGGTTCAAGCTTGACACCACATATGATTCAGGAGTGAGGTACTTACAAATCAGTTTGCTCCAAGTCAGGCATTACTAGGTTTATCCCAAATCAAAATCAAAATAATAAATCAATTATAGATATAGAAAAATGATTTAAAAAACATAAGAAAACTGAAGAAATGTATATCCAATAGACAAAAATTTGTTCATTTCTTAAATTGAGTTATCTAAATTGTTTTCTGAACCACACCGGTTTATACTAAGGGATTGCTCCTCACTCTGCTCAGGGATGACTTCTGGTGGGACTCACAGTATGACATGCAGTGTCAGGGACTGAATCTGGGTTAGTTTCATGTAAGGCTAGTTCTTTAACCCAGTACTATATTTTGGGACCTGGATTATTTAACTTTGCCTGTAAATTATAGTAATTTTATATACATTTTGAACATTAAATACTTATACAGAGATGACTTGCAAATATTTTTCCCATTCTATTCATTGTTTCCTTTCTGTATCGAAGCTTTTAAGTTTTATGTAGTCCCACTTCTCTATTTTTGTTTCTGTTGCTTTTGATTTTGATGTCATGTCCAAGACATCATTGACAAGATAAGTGTGTCAACAATATTTTTCTATGTTATTTTTTCTAGGAATTTATCAGATATTCCCTGAAATGTTTTTAAGAGGGTACATCTCATATTATCTGTTTGTACCACAAAAATTGACAAAAGTGCTCACTGCCAGAAGTGATGCTAAAATTGGAAGGATACGGAGACTAGCAAGACCCCTCTTCAAGGAAAACACCCAAATTTGTCAAGCAATTCAGATTTTTAAGAGGCATAAAAATGAACTGAAACATAGAATGATGTCAAGTAATCATTTAAAAAAATATGCCTCATAATTCATGGAAAAGTTGTTTCTAATTTGGGGTCCATATTCAGGAGTGTTCAGTGATTATTCCTGGCCTGTTGCTCCTGTATTATCCCTGCATCTGAAAGAGGGATCTCTCTTGGAAGGGTCATACAATATCCTATGTGATGTTAGAAATTAAACCTAAATCAGTTATGCTCAAAGAAAATGTTTTACTCCTCTGCTACCTTAAAGATTCAGAAACAGGGGCTGGGCAGTGGCGCTAGAGGTAAGGTGCCTGCCTTGCCTGCTCTAGCCTAGGACGGACCGAGGTTCGATCCCCCGGCATCCCGTATGGTCCCCCAAGCCAGAAGCGACTTCTGAGCACATAGCCAGGAGTAACCCCTGAGCGTCACCGGGTGTGGCCCAAAAACCAAAAAAAAAAAAAAAAAGATTCAGAAACATTTTTAAAGGAGCACAAAAAATATTTGAAAGTGACAGATGTCTATTTGCTGATTGTGATGATGGTTCACAAATACATGCTTCTATACTTACAAGTGTATTACATTTTTTAATTTTTGTAAATATAGTTTATAAGTAAATATACTTATATACAGATATAAGTAAATATACTTGAGGAAAAAATATATACTTATATACTATAAGGAAATATACTTATATATGTATATAAGTAAATATAATTATATACTTTTACCTCAGTAAGGCTATTTTAATGTAGAGAACCAAGTGTGAAATCATTGCCTATGAAATAGTCACTTCTATTTAAGGTAACTAAGTCTCCTGTTGGCTAAGACAAAAAGAAAATGATGGTTCATTTATTCAACAAATTTTTATGTGAAAGTTTCAAGGTTTTAAATTTTTGTGGTCTTTTACTGAATGTGAAGATAAAAAAATAAATATGGTTTGAGACAATAATCTGACTAAATCAAGTCCTTAGAACAATAACTGGAGAGTATGAGTCATCTCACTAAGCATCCTATATCTGCACAAAAGCTTTTGAGCCATTTGTTTTGGTATGAAAAGCAGTTTCAAGACACGTTAATTTTTACATTGAAAAATATTTGTTTTGAACAGTGGGGAAACAGACTGAAAAAATTGTTCTTAAAATGTTTTCTCAAAACAGTGTTTAGAGAATTTTTATTTACAAATGTTGGTTTTAAATAGCGTTGAAAACTGCACTCCTCAGTGACAAATGAACCTTCCACTGCGGAACTAGAGCCAGCTTCCTCCTTGGTGGAAGGCACCACAGAATCCTAGTTGGGGGCCCGAATTGGTAGGAGTTAATATTTATAAACAAAAATGGAGCATGCCATAGGGTATTCATAGACAGACTCCACAGATCCACAAATACTGACAGTATCACAAGTGTCTACTAGAGAAAGAAAGAAGAGTAAATGAGCAAGTGATCTCTAGTCATCAATATCCTCATCAGAAGTTCTGCTGACATAAATGAGGTTTTGCAAGCTCATCTCCATACTTGATTGTCTAGTCATTTTTTATATTTCATGAAAGAACCAAGATTTGAAAAATTTATTGTTGAGTTTTGTAAATACAACATTCTAACACCAATCCTATACCAGTAGTGTCAACTTCCCTCTACCAGTGTTCCTGAGTTCCTGCCACCAATCACCAGACTGACACTCTGAAACATTTTTTAAATTATTTTTATTGTAAGAATTTATTCAAGAGACAAAACTGATTAACATAATGAGGTAAACTAACATAACATAATATAGTAACATAACATATAATATAATTAATATAATATAATAATACATGTAAGTCAAAAAAAGTTTCTGATTAAAACACAAATTTTTTTTCATAATGGCTTACATATCTTTCACAGTAGTATTTTAGGTACATATTAACATTGAATCAGGGGAATACCCATCACCAACTATGTCCTCCCCCCATCCCAGTTCCCTTTCTACAGCCCATATACTCCACCATACCCCCCCAGGCTGCTAGAGTAGGTGGACCCCTCTTTGTCTGACTTACTATTAGTGATCGTATATCTGTTTGGTCCTGGAACCCTCCCTTGTTTCCCCCTCTATTTAAGAGGCAGAGCTAGATAAATTGAAATATGTGGTTTTGTTTGAAGGAAAGAAAAGCAATAGATTGGGGTACAAAATAATAGAAAAACAAAAAGAAGTCAAATATGCTGAAAATGGGCAGAGTCCCTCTAGAGGCTTCCAACCTCAGTTTGAGAGAGGATGTGAAAAAGGTAATTGAAACACCACAACAATACAGAAAGAAATATCAAATTAAATAACCAGTGAGCACTGCAGCAATAACGACAAGCACCACACAATAGTCTCGGTTCTGAAATCAAATCATGCTGAGTGCAAAAAGAAAGAGAAAGATAAAATAAAATAATATTGGAGACATCATCTTCAATCTCTACACCAAAATAAAGACGTCAAAAAATTGATCAATCAATAAATAAATGTGTGGAAAAATGATTGTTTTGTGCTTTTTTTCCCTTTTCTTTTTCCCCCTGCATAGGCACAGTAACTATTGGGGATATTATAGAGGAAATTCCCTTGGCCTAGGAGATATAGGGTTTCTCCACCCCTGAAGTATACTGTCATGGGATTAACTATAGACTCCTTGCATGATCATTTACTCTCCTCTTGTTGCTTTCGTGGTGTATGGAAGACTGCTTTGTCTTAGATGGTAAAATCAGACCTCTGTATCTAGAGATCTTGTTAGCTGTGCAGCTCAAGGAATGGAGCTTATGAAGTCTTTCTTTGTGGTTCTAGCAGTTATGCTTCTTCAGTGTTGTTTTAATCCATCTTCTGTAGTTGGTAGTCTTGGTCATTATGTTGCTCCTAGGATGGAGCCTGGGATAAAGTCTTTTGTTATGTTTCTGGAAGACCTGTTCAGTTGCGGTTGTCTCAGTCAGATCTCTGGAATTGGAGATCTTGTTTGTTGAACAGATAGTAGACCAAAAGATAGGCTAGAGCTTTTTGTTTGTTTGTTTGTTTTTATTTGTTTGTTTGTTTGTGGTTTTTGGGTCACACCCGGCAGTGCTCAGGGGTTATTCCTGGCTCCAGGCTCGGAAATTGCACCTGGAAGGCATGGGGGACCATATGGGGTGCCAGGATTCAAACCGATGACCTCCTGCATGAAAGGCAAACGCCTTACCTCCGTGCTGTCTCTCCAGCCCCTAGGCTAGAGTTTTATGTTGCTGTTGTTATTGTTGTTGTTGTTGTTGTTGGTCCCTGAATGCATACTGTGCAGTCTTGGTTGCAACAACCAGTCATCAGTATATAGCGATCTCGGCTTTTGCACAGATCAAAGGGTGACATGTTTTCTGATTTTGTCTTATTGATAGCTGATGAGGAAGGACAACTAGTTCTTAGATCAAGTTGTTCTCATTTCCTCATTATCAGGTTATCAATTTAAAACTGGCGCATGTTGGTGTCAGAGCAGCATTGTAAATGCCCTGGAGGGGATTTGGTTCCTGGAGCTGTTGTGGAGAACTCTGTCGTTTCTATGTCTGGGATCCAGGAGTCAAGGCTGGACGGTCAGTGTCTAGTTCCCTGGAGCCTAAGTTGTTTCCACATGACATACATTCAGGGTGGGAGATGTCCCTGTGTTATAAACAAGTATGAGTTCTTATCCCTAGTAGATAAGAGCTTGTTTTTATAAGTACAATTTCCCCTTTGTTTAATATGTCTTTGCAGGAGAAAGTGGTACTACATTTTATTGCTGGTGGATTTGGTGGGTGCAGAGAAAAGAAACCAGACTCTCGACAAAAAGTAAGAATATATATGCTCACACATATCTAAAGGAAAAAAAGTTTCTTTAAAAAAGATTAAATAGGGCCCGGAGAGATAGCACAGCAGTGTTTGCCTTGCAAACAGCTGACCCAGGACCAAAGGTGGTTGGTTCGAATCCCGGTGTCCCATATGGTCCCCCGTGCCTGCCAGGAGCTATTTCTGAGCAGACAGCCAGGAGTAACCCCTGAGCACCGCTGGGTGTGGCCCAAAAACCAAAAAAAAAAAAAAAAAACGATTAAATAAAAGATGTAATTAAAGGGATAAAGTGGGGCCAGGAGAGATAGCATGGAGACCAGGCGACTGTCCTTCCTGTAGAAGGATGTTGGCTCAGAACCCAGCATCCCATATAGTCCCCCGTGCCCACCAGGGATGTTCTCCAAGCATAGAGCCAGGAGCACCCTCCAAGTGCCGCCAGGAGTCACCCAAAAGAAGCAAAAACAAATCAAATCAAATAACAAAAACTAAAACAAAACAAACAAACAAAAGAAACTAACAAGAATAAAAAAGAAAAGAAAAAAGAAAAAGAAACAAAGAAAAGGGAGAAAGTGATATAGGAGATCACTTTACATTTGAGGAGAAACAGGATAAGAGATAGTGTTATATAGGTCTATACTTATGACGAAAGTATAGGCTTCCCCGTTGTATTTTGAGATTTCCTTGTGAGGTGTGGGGTACAGGCAGGAATGTCTTGGGTAGAGTTCTTGCAGTGGGGGTTCTTTGGAGCTAGTTCTGGTATCAAGCCACAGTCCACATTAGGGAGAGGTGATTAAGAGGGCCACACTGCATGAGCCTGTCATGGTGTTGGTTGTATTTTCTTGCTGGGAATGAGGTGAGAGCTTGCATGCATGTCTCTTCCCTTGGGTAGTGGGTACTGGCTTGTTGGGGTAGAAGGTCTGTCTTGATGCCTAATGAATTAAGAACTGAGGGTGAAGAGTTATAGTGTGGTGGGGAAATCGTGGGTGGGATAGAGGGGTGAAGGAATAGTCAAATTTTTAATGGAGGGAGATGGGATAGTGTATGGGAGGGGTTATATAGGGTATAGGTATGGATTGTTTGTGGTTTAGGTTTGTCCCTTAAGAAGGATTTCTATCTCTGTGTGCTCCTGCCCACATATAAACATATAGAAGTTAGCTTAGGTGTATATTAATGTAGAGAGATGAGGAGGGCAAGAGGTGTGGTGAGTACTAAGTATAGTACTTGTAAGGAAAGGAAACTAATAGCTCAACTTTTGGGTATGTATAGGTTTTGTGTCTCAAGTACTGACCATTGTGTTAGTGAGGTCTATCTATATAGGTGTTTACCCTTTTCAGTTTTGTCCACAGCACCCTATATGTCAGCTTTCCTTTTCTATAGAGGAGGTAACCATGTGGTTTTTATTTGACATAGATTGAGTTGATGATAGTGAGGAGGAGAAGGAGGAAGAAAGGGGAGCCTAGAAAAGAGAATAGGAAAAACGAAACAAACCAAAACAAACCAAGAAACACCACCAACAACAAAAATATGAGGTAATGAGAAGAGAGGGTATAAGAGCAAAGGCATGTTAGTTTGGTTGAAAGGGTTCGATGCTTGGGCCCTTTGGTAAAAATCTGTAAGTCTCGATTGTTGCTTCGGTGATCTGGCTGGTCATGTGCTTCAGGTCCTAAAGAAAGGCATAATCTAGAGATAAAGGGTATGTTAAAGAGTTTTATCAGGCCATTTTCATGATTCAAGCAGAGTATGGTGCCTCGTGTAACTGAGCACCGAGTTACCACCATAGAATGTTCATATTTTGTATCCAGGAACCCCTATGGACAGAAAAACTGAGAGGTTATTTTAAATGTGGTAAGGTTAAGGCATTCAAATATAATGTTTTGAAGTGTTTCCGTTGGACTCAGTAAGTTCCCATCTTAATCTTTACCTGTAATCCTGTATAAGATCCCTAGTAAATTATTATGGACCTTTCTAGTAAAATGATAATTACATACCTGTTATCTCTGTGCTACTGTTTCTGCTGTTTCTCGTTTCTTTATGATATAATGTGCAGTTGGGCTTTGTGTTGTTTCTCTCCCCTTTGTTTTGGGCTCTAATCACCAGTATATGGTCATTATTACTGTGTTTGAGGTTTCTATCCTGTTACACCCTGTTATTTAATCGTGGGGTATTGGTTGTATATCTGGTGTATATTCTAGGTACTTCAGAATAGTGCTATCATTCTGTGTTTATCTTTCATCTTCTGGCTTGCTTTGTTTAACATAATATGTTCATGTTGCTGCAAAGTCTGTGACTATGTCATTTCTGACTGCCATGTAGTATTCCATTGTGTATAGATACCACATCTTAATGATCCACTTATCTGTTGTTAGACATCGAGGTTGGTTCCAAGACTTGGCTATTATACTGAGTGCTGCAGTAAATAGTGGCGTGCACACATACTTTGGGATGAATGTCCTTCCGACTTGGGGGTAGATACCTAGGAGAATGATTGCTGGGTCAAATGGGAGCTCAATTCTGAGTTCCGTGAGCACTCTCCAGACTATTCTCCATAGGTGTTATACTAGAGGGCATTCCCACCAGCAGTGGATGAGAGTGCCTTTCATACCGCATCCCCGCCAACACAGATTGTTCCCATTATTTTTGATGTGAGCCATCCTCACTGGTGTAAGGTGGTACCGCATTGTTGTCTTGATTTGGATTTCCCTAATGATGAGTGAAGGTGAGCATGTTTTCATGCTCGCAGAGGCGACTGGGGGAGGGGCGGAGGCAGCAGAGGGTCTCCTACCTTGTGCCAACCAGGGAAAGCTCACGGACAGGATGAGGGAGGGCCAGAGGCAAAGGAAGATCTCCCCTTGTGCTGCTGCCTTGGGAAAGCTCACAGACACGAAGGGGGGGGGGGGAGGGGGGAGGCAAAGGAAGGTCTCCCTTGTGTTGCCCCCAGGAAATCTCACAGAGGCAAGGGGTGGGGGTGGAGGCAATGGAGGGTCCCCTGGTGATTGCAGCCTGAGAAACCTCACAGACGCGACGGGGGGAGGGGCAAGGCAAAGGAAGACTGATGCAATTTTAAGTTTGGTTGTTGTCATTTTGATCTCACATTCTTAATGTCACTAACTCTGTGTTTGGAAAAAAAGCTATACTTCACATTTCCCCACCAGTGGGCCCTAATCGTGTCCCCCCGCCAGGACAGTTCTTTAATTCTGACATCTCCCTTTGTTTTATTTTTATTTCTTTGTCTTTTTTCTTCATATAATCAGAGGTGAAGGGTCATCTAAGTATTCATCCCTCAAATAGCTTGCATTTTTTTTCATCCAATTATCATATACTTGGTATGTATACACACACACACACACTCACACACACACACACACACACACACACACACACATATATATATATATATATATATATATACCACAGGTAAATGAGATCATCATTTGTTTTTCTTCTGGATCACTACTGTTAACATCTTTCATTTTCATCCAAGTTGAGGTAAATTACATGCTTTCATTATTCCTTGACAATCTATAATATTCCATTGAGTGTATATACATTTTCATAATTCATTCTTCTTACATTGGACATCTAGGTTGATTCATATCTTAGCTAATGCACTAATTGCAACAATAATAATGATCTAAAACTATTTTCCTTTCCAATGACATTTTTGTGTCTTGAGAAGTAGATACCAAATTATGGAACCAGTAAGTTATATGGCACCTCAATTTTTAGTTTACTGAGAAGTCTTTATACAATTTTCCATAGAAATTGAACAGGACAACACTGTGGAATAGTTTGTTCTGACCACATCCCCAGCAACACATATTGTTCCTATTATTTTTATTTTTGCTTTTGTTTTTCTTTGGGGGGGAGCACTCCAGGTAGTGCTGACTAACTACTGGCTTACTGCTACCTTACTCCTGGGTATGTACTCAAGGTTTATTTACTTTTGGCATGTTTGGGGACCATACTGGATGCTTAAGACTGAGCCTGTAAGCACCCTCCCTCATTGCTGTACTATTACTCTGATTCTATGTTCCCAATTTTTTATATGTGCCTTTGTATTGGTGTGAGATTATATTTAATTGTTATATTGATTTGTATTTCCCTAATAATAATGGTGAGAATTTTTTCATATGTTTATTGATCATCCACCTGAAATCCTCAGAGAAGTCTTTCTTTTACTCTACTAATTTTTATAGTTATTTTGAGTATTTTTGTTGATTTTTGTGTGTACTTAATATATTGTGGATATAAACCCTTATCTGAGATGTTGAGGGAAAATGATCTTCCCATTCAGTTAGCTGTCTTTTAGTTTTAGCCCATGTTTTCTTTTGCCATGCAGAAATTCTTTAATTCGATGTAGTCTCATTTGTTTACTTTTGGCTCTGTTGCCTTTGCCAATGGTATGAGATTATTAAAGACACATTTGAGATCCAAAGCTTGGAGCATTATACCTATATTATCATCAGTGTGCTTTATTGAGAGTAACTCAATAGGATCATCGATAGGCCTATAGGATCTCAAGGCCTTTGATCCACTTTGAATTGACTTTGTGCATGATGTGAGATAAGGATCCAACTTTAATTTTTTACATGTGGTTATCCAGTTTTCCCAGAACCATTTTAAAGAGGCCATCTGATATCCATTTTGTGATCTCAACTCCTTTGTCAAATATTAGCTGACCATATGTATTGTGACTTGTCCTTGGGTAGTGAATTCTTACTGATCAGAAAAATCTTTTCTTATTTCAGTACCATGCAGTTTTGATCACTATAGCTTTATAGTATAATTTCATTTCAGTAATGAGGTGCTTCCCATCTTATTTCTTGGTATGGCTTTAGCAATTTTAAATCTTTTATAGTTGGTACCAAACTAATTTTATTACTGACTGTTCTAAATTCTTAAAGACTGTTCTAAATTTGGATTGGGATTGTATAGAATCTATTCTATACAGTAGTTTAGGTAGGATAGTCATTTAGACATTTATTTTTCCAATCCATGAGCATGGAATAATTTTCTATTGCCTAAGGCATTGTATCTTTTTCTTAAATTATTTATAAATTTTCTATTGCCTAACGCATTGTATCTTTTTCTTAAATTATTTATAAATTTAATGGTGCAGATCTCTCACCTCTTTTGTTAGGTTGAGTCCTACTTACCTGATATTTTTGGCACTATTTTGAATGGAATAGACTGATATATTTCTCCTCCAATTCACAATTTGTATATAATACCCTGAGCTATTTTCACATATTGGCTTTGTAGCTAGTAACTACATTGTATTGCTTTACTATTTCTAGGAGTTTTATTGTGGACTCTTAAGGCTCTTCTATATATATTGTCATATAATATGTAAATAGCAATAATTTGACTAATCTTCCAGTTTCAAATCTTTTCATTTCTTTTTCTTGTCTGATTGCTGTTGGTAGAAGTTCTAAGTCTATATTGAATAAAATCAGATACAGTGGACATCCTTTCCTTGAACCTATCTAATCTAGCATGAATGCTTTCAGTTTTCACCATTAAGAATTATACTGGCAGGGCTGGAGCAATAGCACAGTGGAAGGACATTTGCCTTGCACATGACCAAGTAGGGACAGACCAGGGTACGATTCCTGGCAGCCCATATGGTACCTGAGCCTGTCAGGAGCAGTTTCTGAGAGCAGAGCCAGGAATAACCACTGGGCACTTCCGGAAAAAAAAAGAATTATACTATATATTATATAATATAATACAAGCCATGGGCTTGTATATATATAATATATATATTATAATTTTTGGTTTTTGGTTTGTGACGCTCGGGAGTACTCCTGCCGATGCGCTCAGAAATCGCTCCTGGATTGGATATGGGACACCTAGGCTAGCGCGCGCAAGGCAGACACCTTCCTGCTAGTGCCACCACTCTGGCCCCAGCCTTTACTATCTTGAGGAAGTCTCCTTCCACCTTTATATGGGATGGATGCAGAGAATTGCACCGGGGTCCATTCTGAGTAGACTGCATGCAAGGCAAATGCCCTACTGCTGTGCTATTGCTCCAGTCCTTCCGTCCACCTTTAATTTCTTGAAGATTGTTTCATGATAAATGGATGCTGGATCCTCTCTAATGCTTTCTATGAATTAATTGAAATGATCATATATTTTTAATTTTTCCTTTTACTGATTTGATTTATGATGTTAATTAATTTGCATATGTTGAACCATTCATTTCTTTCATCCCTGGGATAAATCTTACTTGATTGTGGTGTATTGTTTTTATGTGCTGTTTCATACTATTTGTTCATATTCAATGAAAATTTTGCATGATGTTTATTAGGGAGGTTCACCCAAATTTTCTTTTCTAGAAGCATCTGTCTCCTTTGAGAATTAGTGTAATGTTAGTTTTGTAAAAATATATTAGGAAATATTACTATTTCTTCAATATTTAGAAGAGTTTAAGGAGTAAAGATGTAAGTCTCTGAAGGTTTGCTAGAACTCACAAGCAAATATATTTGGACCAGAACTTTCGTTCTTTGGGGGGGGGCACACTCGATGAATTTCAGGGGTTACACCTGGCGATGTGCTCAGAAACTGCTCCTGACTTTGTAGACCATATGGGACACCAGTGGATAAAACTTCAGTTCATCCTAGGTTAGAACATGCAAGGCCCAACAGCTTGCACCACAACTCCGGCCCCTGGAACTTTAGTACTTGACGAAATTATTAATTAGTATTTTGATTTCCTTAGTTGTATTTTCTCTGTTCAGTTTTTCCACTTGTTCCATGATAATATTTAGGAGACTACATGATTATAAGAATCCTTCCATTTTTTCTATGTTCTTCAGCTTAACAGCATAAAGTTGGATATAGTAACCTCATAATATTTTAAATTTTTATGGGGGGTATATTGTAATTTCACTTCTTTCATCTCTGATCTGACTTATATGAAAATTTTCCCTTTATCCCTCATAAGTTTAGATGAAGATTTGTCTGCTTTATTTATTTTAAAAACCCTGATCCCGGTTTCACTGATTTTGTATTTCTTTGGTCCCTATGTTACTGATCTCTGAAGCTTAATTATTTTCTTCATTCAACTACTTTTTAGGATCATTGTGTTGTTCCTTGTCTAGCTTTTTGAGATGTATACTTATCAAACATATTTGTATCCTGATCCACCCATTCCCTTTATTTGTTTTTAATCCAAGAGTTTTAGTTCATTGCTACTCAGAGATATTGACAAAAAAGGGCTGTGATACCACTTTTCTAAACAGCATTTAACTTTTTTTTTTGCAATTGTCCATTTGCTTTTTATATGTAGTCTTCCAGTAGTTCTTACAGGATTAGTTTAATTGTTGAAAATGTTGCTATCTCTTGTTTGCCTGAAAAGGTTTCTATCCCCCCAGCTAACATCATGTACGAAGGTAAAATCCAAATGGATTAAAGACCTCGATATCAGACCCAAAACCATAAGATATATTGAACAACACATAGGCAAAACACTCCAGGACATTGAGACTACAGGCATCTTCAAGGAGGAAACTGCACTCTCCAAGCAAGCGAAAGCAGAGATTAACAGATGGGAATATATTAAACTGAGAAGCTTCTGCACCTCAAAGGAAATAGTGCCCAGGATACAAGAGCCACCCACTGAATGGGAGAAACTATTCACCCAATACCCATCAGATAAGGGGGCTAATCTCCAAAATATACAAGGCACTGACAGAAATTTACAAGAAAAAAACATCTAATCCCATCAAAAAATGGGGAGAAGAAATGAACAGACACTTTGACAAAGAAGAAATACAAATGGCCAAAAGACACATGAAAAAAATGCTCCACATCACTAATCATCAGGGAGATGCAAATCAAAACAACGATGAGATACCACCTCACACCCCAGAGAATGGCACACATCACAAAGAATGAGAATAAACAGTGTTGGCAGGGATGTGGCGAGAAAGGAACTCTTATCCACTGCTGGTGGGAATGCCGTCTAGTTCAACCTTTATGGAAAGCAATATGGAGATTCCTCCAAAAACTGGAAATCGAGCTCCCATACAATCCAGCTATACCACTCCTAGGAATATACCCTAACAACATAAAAATACAATACAAAAACCCCTTCCTTACACCTATATTCATTGCAGCACTATTTACCATAGCAAGACTCTGGAAACAACCAAGATGCCCTTCAACAGACGAATGGCTAAAGAAACTGTGGTACATATACACAATGGAATATTATGCAGCTGTCAGGAGAGATGAAGTCATGAAATTTTCCTATACATGGATGTACACAGAATCTATTATGCTGAGTGAATAAGTCAGAGAGAGAGAGAGAAAAATGCAGAATGGTCTCACTCATCTATGGGTTTTAAGAAAAATGAAAGACATTCTCGCAATAATAATTTTCAGACACAAAAGAGATAAGAGCTGGAAGTTCCAGCTCACCTCAGGAAGCTCACCACAAAGAGTGATGAGTTTAGTTAGAGAAATAACTACATTTTGAACTGTCCTAATAATGAGAATGTATGAGGGAAATGGAGAGCCTGTTTAGAGTACAGGCGGGAGTTGGGTGGGGAGGAGGGAGACTTGGGACATTGGTGATGGGAATGTTGCACTGGTGATGGGTGGTGTTCTTTACATGACTGAAACCCAAACACAATCATGTATGTAATCAAGGTGTTTAAATAAAAAAATAAAAAAATATATGAAAAAGGTTTCTATCCCTTCCTCAAATCTAAATAACAACTTTGCAGGGTAGTGAACTCTAGGTCTAAAGATTTTTTTTAGTATTTTTAATATGCGATTTCACTCTTTTCCTGATAAGTTATGACTATTATTTTATTTTCCTTTTATTTGATGTTTTGCTTCTCTCTGCTTTAGGGAGCCTTCTTTTATTTTCTATTTATTTTGGGGGGAGGGGCACACCCGGTGACTCTCAGGGGTTACTCCTGGCTATGCGCACAGAAATTGCTCCTGGCTTGGGGGACCATATGGGACCCCGGAGCATCAAACTGCAGTTCGTACTAGGCTAGCGTGGGCAAGGCAGATGCCTTAAGCTTGCATCACCACTCCGGCACCTTTATTTTATTTTTTAAATATTTTTATTTAAACACTGTGATTACAAACATGACTGTAGCTGAGTTTCAGTCCCAAAAAGAACACCCCCTTCACCAGTGCAACATTCCCACCATCAATGCACCCCCATCTCCTTCTACCCACACCCCCTGCCTGTATTTGAGACAGGCATTCTAATTCTCTCACTAGTTAACACAGTCATGGTAGTTGGTGTATCTTTTCTCTAACTGCACTCACCACTCCTTGAGGTGAGCTTTTAATTACCCCCTTTATTACTATGGATCCTGGTGTTGTTTGTTTGAGTCTATTTTGATTTGTATTCTTTATTACCCTAAAATCTGTACAGAACATCTCTACAATAACTGAGGAAGTTGTTAACTATATTTCTTCCACAAGTCATTCCTCCGTTTTTATCACTTTTTTCTATTATTCCTATTATTTGAAGGTTATTCTTCTTGCTTTTATCATCAAGAATCTTAAATAAAAATATTGTTGTTTTTTTTAAAAAAAAGACATGGTTGGAAAGTTCAAGACATGGTTGGGGGTGACTATGAAGGTAGCCAGAGTGTATAGTATGACATATCTTAAAGTGAGGAATTTATGCTAACTTTTCATTCCAGTGGTCTTATATGTGTTCCCTCCAAAATTCTAGAACTTGGGGACTATTCTCACAAGCAGCAACAAGCTAGCTGAGGAGGGAAATGCTAACCCACTAGAAATGTGGTGCTCTATAGGAGAAAATGATCACTTGACCTAGACCATCATCAAATATTATGCCGGTTCTATGAGAAGGTTAGTGGCATCTTTAAAAAAAAAGCCCGCACTTATGAATTGAAATATAAGTACAGAAAATGTACTTGTTCTATAAAGAACAAATAAAGTTATCTCCCATTGCTCCCTCCCCCCATTTCTGAGGGATTATGAAACAAAGATATATCATTGGATAATCTATACAAAAAAGAATCTTATATTCTCTTTGTTTATTTCACCTTTATTTTGTCTCTTCATTCTTACTGATGCCTAGTATTTTGCCTTCAATATTGCTGATATGGTTCTATGCATGCTGAATTATGTTCCTTTGGCTGGCTATTGTATCCTTTCTTATGGTTTCATTTGCATAAATTGTTTAATACTTTGAATCGATTTTAAGAAATCTAATTTTTCTTACAGTGATTGCTTAATTTCCATTGTCATTGCCTGGAGTGTTGATTTGAGGCCCTTTTCTCTGTATTCTTGCAAAGCTCAAGGAATTACATGAACTTCTGACCCTGTCTGATGGTGCAGGTAAATGCCTTTGTTTCCTCATTGTCCTTAAAGTTTTGTGGGTGCTGACAGTTGAGGTTTAGTTTCCGAATTATCAGATCTGATTTGCTATTTTATCCTAATGGGCTACTGATTATTACTTGTTATTCTATTTCTGTGAGTCTGACATAGCATTTCAGTGGGCAGGCAAGAATAATTCTAGTTACACCCATTTAAACACCAAGATTATTATGGAAGTATTCTGAGACAGAACTAAAACATGAAACTATCCAAAAGCCAGAGATTTGTGAAGTTAGTATCAGTGCAGCCAATTTGGCAACATGGGATTTCTTGGTTTTGGAATCAGGGTTAGATTGTCCTGTTGTGAAGGGGCAGTCTCAGGTGGAATGCAACAAGTATCTAAGGTCAAGAGACAGAGGAACTATTGTCACCACTCTGACTAATTTGATGAGCTATGAACACTTCTTTATGATGTTCCTCAGTACTTTTGAATCTTTAGGCTTTCTAGAATTCCCATTAATAGCCCCTCTAGTATCCCCATATATAAATAATGCTATATATGTATGTACGTATGTATATGTATTCTGTGTTCTGGTTCTAGTTGCAATTATTTAATATAAGTTGTAGTCAACTTTCTCAGAAATCCTATGAAGTATATAATTCCCATTTTATGAAGCAAAGGTATTATTTCCATTTTACTTTTTCAATTGGACTTTGTTTTTCTATGTTTATTTTTATTTCTTACAATATTCTTATTTAAGCACCCTGGTTACAAACACGTTTACAGTTGGCTTTCAGTCACAAAAATTTCAACCCCTTTCAAGAAGAGTTCCAGCTTCTTGTCACCAATGTTTTCATCTCCCTCCTCCCCTATTCCCTGACTGTCTTTGAGGCAGGCATTCTATGTCTCTCACTCACTACCGTTGTTATGATAGTTGTTGGTGTAGTTATTTCTCTAACTGCACTCACCAATCTATGTGGCAAGCTTTCATGGGCTGGTCTTGCCAGCCCTTATCAATATTGTCTTTGGGTATAGTTATCAAACTGTCTTTTATTTTTCTTAAATCCTACAGATGAGTGAGACTACTCTGTGTCTATCTCTCCTTCTGACTCATTTTATTCAACATAATAGTTTCCATGTCCATCCATGTTTAGAAAAATTTCATGACTTCAGCTCTCCTGGAAGCTGCATAGTATTCCACTGTGAATATATGTCACAATTTCTTTAGCCACTCATCTGTTATCAAGCATCTGGTTTGTTTCCAAAATCTGGCTATTGTAAATAACACTGCAATGAATATAGGCATATAGAGGGAATTTTTGTATTGTGTTTTTGTGTTGCTAGGGTATATCTCTATTAGTGGAATTGCTGGATTTTAAGGGAGCTCAATTTTTAGAGTTGTTTTTTTGAGGAATCTCCATATTGTTTTACATAAAGGCTGGACTAGATATCATTCCCATCAGCAGTGAATAAGAATTCCTTTCTCCCCACCCTATGAGCCCAGATTGTTGTTATTATTTATGATGTATGCCAGTGTCGGAGGTGTGAGATAATAACATTGTTTTGATTTGCATCTCCGAGATGATCAGTGATGTGGAGCACTTTTTCATGTGCCTTTTACCATTTAATACAAATCTTTTTTTGTTTTTGTTTTTTTTCAGACCACACCCGTTTGATGCTTGTTGGGGACTGACTTGTTTGAGGCCATTTTGCTATTCTTTCTGCCATAATCCAGCCTTTCACCTAAAGGCTACATGCAGTCTTGCTGTAAGTTCTTGGGCCAAAGAGAAAGGAAAATGCAGCTGCAAAGTATAATTAATCTTTTAGCCCGGAGGAGAGCAACACAGCCCAGTACCATTCCCAGAAAAGAGGCCTTACTCCCTTAACCATATCCCTGAGTTTACAAGACATTCATTATTGTGTATATGCTACATTGTCTGTTCAAGATCACTGAGGCAAGCACATCTTGCACCACCTCCTGATAGTCAAGCAATTAGGAATGCAGCTAGAAGGTCACAAGATGTTTCCATGGATACTGCAAGAAGTATTGCCCACTTGCCTTATTTGGAATAATGAAGTAATTTTCATGCCAAAAGTGTGATTGACATCACCCTTGTACTGCCCCCTTCTCCTTCTCTATATAAGAAGGAGCTGTAGCCAAATAAAGTTGCCCTTGAACAGTGAGACGCTGCCTTGGGTCTTTATTATTAACCTCTTTCAGATTTTTTACAGGTGTGGTTGCTCTTCTACTCAGCAAAATAGGAGTGCGGTTGTCTGAGAAGCCTTTCCAGCTAATTCCTGCTGGCCGGGTCCCCCCTGGGGGGGCTTCAGGACACCGCATTTTGGCGCCCAACGCTGGGCTCGAAGACCACCGCCACACTCCGAACGACTACGGGTCGGCGAGTCCGGAGCTGTTTCGTAAATCGCAGGATATACCCCATCCGGGTAGGCGTTGAAACGAGTTAGCCTTAATCAAATATTTAAACTGCAGTTTTTTCAGTCGTTCTGATCACCGCCCCTGATTGGCTCTTGGGGCTTCGCCCGTTGGCTTCACTTCCATGGGTGTTTCATTGAGTACTGAACTTAAATTCATTATTGATATTCAGTCTGAGTTGAAAGCCAGACATGTAGAGGTTACCAAAAAGAATATTTGTAATTTTCTTATGTTTATTCATAATGTATGTCATTGGTTTATTATTACCTGTCCAGAAATTGTTGCGTCCACTTGGGACAAAGTAGGACATGAAATGAGTGATTATTTTGTAAATAATGATGATTCACAAAAGGAAAAAATTATGTTCCAATATTGGAGCCTGTTAAGAGATATCATTGTAACTAAAAATGCCGGAACCGCCAAAGACATCATCCATGCCGTTGAATCTCATGTACAACAAGTCTCCCGTGAGTGTTCCAGGACTCCCTCTCGTTCTAATTCTGTCTCTCATCTCCCTTCTCCCTCTGAGAATACTTCCCCTTGTCCTCCCTCCACCACTGATTCTTCTACCTTTGTCTCCAAAGTAACTAATGCTCTTAAAGATCTCTCTAATGCTTCTCATTTATATCCCTCCCTTACTTCTGTCCATGCTTCTGCTCTATGCACCCAGACCCCTACAGAAGAGGCCGCTGCACCCTCTGTGCAAAATCCTAAACAGCCCTTCACTTCCCTAGCCTCAGCTCCGTCCCTGTTCCACCAAAACCTTTACTCCCCTCACCACCCTCCCCTCCTTAGCCAGCAATTGCAACAATACAAAGCCTTTAATTGGAAAAGCCTCAAAGAGCCGTTTCAAGCCGTAACCTCCTATGGCCCCCAAGCCCCTTACACGCTCTCCTGCTTAGAATCTAAAAGCTGAACTCTTTGTCTCTTGAGAAGTTAACTTTTTTTTTTTTCATTGCAAAGCCCCTGCAAATAGGCAGGAATCCTAATCTCTAAGCTCTTATAGCTGGCCTCGCCTCTTTTCATACCTTAAAGGTACAGCACACACTTTCCAGGTCCCAGCTTGCCAACATGGCTCTTGCTGCCCTCTGTGCCTGGAAGTCGCTCCCCAGAGCTGGCATTCCAGCAGCTCCCCCACACCGGCAACAAACTGTTGCTGCTTTCTCCTTTCCCCCCCCCCCTTTTTCTGACTTGAGTTCCCAACTCACCACAATTACATCCATGGTCTCTCACCTCTCTAACAAACTTGATAATGCTCTTGGCTCAAAAACCAGCGCTACCTTTCCTGTCTTTCTCCCTAATGGAGAAAGTCTTCCCCCGCCTGCTCAGCAGCCTCCACCGCGGAGAACGCTCAGTCCCTAACCATAGCAGATTCCCTCCTCTCACCGCTCCCCCTCTTAAAGCTATAGAAATGAAACTACTTGGCAAAATTGAAAATCTTAAACAAATCTTAAGCCTTCAAAAACAGGCTGCTTCTCTTAATTCACAGGTTTCTGCCTTTCAGGCGTTCCCCCCGCCCTCCTAAATCTATAGTTGTCTGTCCTCTGCCCACTGAATTCCACGGCCAAGCCCCCCCTCTTGAGAACTCAAAGAGACAAACTAATGAAAGTGAGGCTAAGTGCCATAAAACAGAAACTGCTGCAGTGCCTACAAAAAATTCTAAGGGCACAGTGAGCAGGATAATTACAAAGTATCATCTGCTAAGCCATAAAACCTTGCGATATCTACACTTTGCTGTTAAAACTTCTGAGCCTAATGTACCCTTTACTTTGCTCAAACCAGCCCTCAGCCTCCTTCAGCCTCTTTCCTGCCAGCCTTGGGAAACAGCCAGCTCAAACCCTGCCACTCCCACTTTAAGCCTTCCAATTCACCTTGAAATACCCAATCTTTGTTATTCAAAAGAAATCTGAAAAGTAGCATCTCTTGCATATTCTCAAATCAATTAATAAAACCATGATTCTCATGGTGCTTTTGCAACCCAGACTCCCCTCTTCGGTTGCCATTCCCTCTAATTCCAATAAATTAGTAATTAATCTTAAAAGATTGCTTTTTTTTTATATATCATTACACCCTGCTAACTGTAAATAATTTGCCTCTAACCTTCCTGCTGTTAACTGTGCTAGCCCCTCCCCAAGTTATCAGTGAAAAACTCTGCTTCACCTTGTCAGCCCTACACTTCGTCAAATATGTGTTATTAGGTTTAGTGCATTAAGTAGTGTAAAGTAATTATTAAAACATTAAAAAGCAACAGAAAGATAAAGGCAATAAATTTTTTTTCATGCCTCTCAGAAAATTTTAAAGCAAGGTCATGATTCTGTCACTTTACAGATAACAAAATGTTGGTAAAAGAAAAACTTCTTTGTGTTTTAAAATCCAAACGAACACAAAAGTGTTAAAATTAAGTCTTATATTTCTATTAAAAGTTTTATTTTAATTTTAAAGTATTTACAAAATTATGTAAAAAATAATGTGGTTAGCCTTTTTAAACAATATAGTTAATTTAATGCACAGTAAACACCTAAGTATGCTTTATAGTACCCTTAGTTTTAACTTTGTGCTACAGCAATGGTTGTTCTTTATTTCTGCATTGAAAGAACTATTATTTTAAATGCATTCAAAATATCAGCACATTATACAAATCTGTATATTTGTGTCGCAGTGAAAAAATAATATAAATGAAAAAATATATTATATATAATTTTATAAGTAATATATAAAAGTAACTAAACTTTATAAGCAAATTAACTAGTATTAAATATAATTTTAGTCTTAAGTTCTAAGTGTGTAAATGTATCAGATGTCTTTAACTATATTTTATAATAATCTAAGCATTTAGTTAATTTAGTATATAATATTTTTTACAAATTATTCACTTAAAGTCTTCATAGTAAAAACAGTTGTTTGTATTTTTAAAATCAGTTTTTATACCTTTAATAATCATAGTTCATGCTATTGTGTTTAATCATAAAAATTTTAACACTTTATTGCAGCTGTCTTACTATTCTACTGCAAAACCAATTTAAAGAAAACCTATTCATTTACAGCAAATGATTTCATACTTCAGAGTGAAGACTCCTTCTACAGTGCTCATTAACCATTTTACTTAATGTTTTAAACTTCAAATTAAAATTGTTTTAAAAATGTTTTGTGTTAAATCTAAACCTTAAAATTTATTTTCAGCAAAGTTCCACTCCATCTACATTAAGTACTTCTCAAAACTAAAAAGTTTTTCTACAAAAATTTTTTTTTCTTCTCACAAACATGCTAGCTAAATATTTAAAAGCGCTTGTCAATTTTTTATAAATAAGTCTTAAATCAATCCTTTTGTCTGTTTATGTGTCTGTTGTGATGAATGAAAGTGGCCACAAGTGTAAAATGTTGTGTTTAGTGTTGTTTTGTTTTGTCTGTTTATTTGTTATCTCTACATTTTATAATAATACAATTTTTAAAGCCTTATCCATTTTTCAAATTTCAATTAATTTTTTCAACCTGGTTCAGTCTGGTCAGTTCACAAACTGGCATCTTGCAACTAAAAATCATGTGTTAAAAATTATGTATTAAGCTAGCTTTGTCCTTCTAAGAACATGGCGGAAAGTGTGAGGGATGGCAAACCCCAAATTTCTCAATGGCCATCGGGGATAACTTTTCCCTGGAGAATTTCTGGACTTTGCAGTCACCCGGCTTTCCTGTTATGTGTAAGTTCAGGCCTATAGAATATGTATTTATGGCTAAAAAATATAGCATCCAGCTTTAACATAATAACTAAAAGTTTAAGAAAAATCCTTTATATTCAGTTAAAAAAATTTTTTTTAATTAGCAATTGTTAATTATAAATTTTCTTTTATGCCAAAGTCTAACAGAGGTCAAATAACATTCCCGTGGTATTCAAAAATAACTAGTGTAATGTAAATTGCTAATGTTTTCTGCAAATTCTTAATTTTTATATGAAGTAACCATTTTGCCTCCTGCCAAGCTGTTTACTTATAAACCTCCTGCTAGCCGCCATTCCTGCAAACCTGTTTCTAACTGACTCCACCTTTGACAATGCTGAATTGAGCACTCTGCCTAGCTGCCTTGATGCCCACCATTGCCACCAACAACCTCCATTGCAAACAAGTCACGGTCGTGGAACTTTGCTTACTCAAACCATATATGTGCCCCCCTGTTCAACAATCAGACATTTGCAATCAAACCATTATTGTTAACAACTCTTCCATCTTCATTGAAGCCCCCAACTCCACTTATTTTGTTTGCTCCACTAAATTTTCTCCCCATATTGTTACTGAAATGTTTCTTGCTTATCATGATTATTATGTTTTAGCTTTGTTAATGCCTAAAATAACCATCAAACCTGTTGGTCCGGTTTCCACCTTGAACCTCATCCTGCAAATGGTCAATGCCTCTGCCCAAGCGCTCTCCAACACCAGCTATAAACACTGTTCAATCTGCAATTCACCAGTTTCGCCGTTTTATGAAAGCATCACAACGTTTAAACCTCCTATCTACACCAATGACTCTAAACTTCTTCTCTGGAAAGTTCAGCCTCAACGTCATTAACTCACTATTGGGCAAGTTGTAAGCTACGGACTCTGCCTTCTAGCCCATCCTTCTCCTCTCAAGTTATTTTAAATATTATAAATGCCTCTGCTCTAGCCCTCACAGACCCATATTATGATAGTTCTTCAAAATCGTCGTGCTCTATATTTTGCCCTTATGTAAGAGGGGGGAGTCTGTGTAGCCCTTAAGGAACAATGTTGTATTTTCAAAGACAAAACTGGATTAGTTAGAGACAGCGTTCAACATATTGGTGATGGTATAAAAGATTTTCAAAAACATTTCGATGAAGAACAAGGTTGGTAACAGGGTTGGTTTTTCTCTTCTCCTTGGATACATACATTACTGTCCACTATTTTGGGCCCTCTTATTAGCCTCATGCTGCTCCTTTCCTTTGACCCATGGGCTTTCCGCAAACTTACTGCCCTTGTTAAAAACCAAGTAAATGAGACGGCAAAAACCTCTGTTCAAGTTCACTACCAACAGTTAACCCAACGTGACTCCTGTGAAAACTTGGCTATTGTCACCAAGCCGCCCTTCCAGCCACTAAGTTTTCAGGAGATAAAGCGCATAGCTAACAAACGGAGCTCGCTCCGGTACTTGTGCTCTCGGCTGTGGAGATACCTACGACGGGATTAGCAAGGTCCCAGTTAGGACACGGCCCTAAAAGGCTACAACACATAATTCGGATCTCTGTGCACACCCACAGCGCCTGTAGCCATCTTTTAAATGCAGCTTTGGCCGTGTCCGACCTGGTCAAACCTTGTAGCCTAAGACACGGTTCTTCCACCCGCTCACGACTTTCCTTCTTTTATTAGAAGAGAAAGGGGGAGATGTTGGGGACTGACTTGTTTGAGGCCATTTTGCTATTCTTTCTGCCATAATCCAGCCTTTCACCTAAAGGCTACATGCAGTCTTGCTGTAAGTTCTTGGGCCAAAGAGAAAGGAAAATGCAGCTGCAAAGTATAATTAATCTTTTAGCCCGGAGGAGAGCAACACAGCCCAGTACCATTCCCAGAAAAGAGGCCTTACTCCCTTAACCATATCCCTGAGTTTACAAGACATTCATTATTGTGTATATGCTACATTGTCTGTTCAAGATCACTGAGGCAAGCACATCTTGCACCACCTCCTGATAGTCAAGCAATTAGGAATGCAGCTAGAAGGTCACAAGATGTTTCCATGGATACTGCAAGAAGTATTGCCCACTTGCCTTATTTGGAATAATGAAGTAATTTTCATGCCAAAAGTGTGATTGACATCACCCTTGTACTGCCCCCTTCTCCTTCTCTATATAAGAAGGAGCTGTAGCCAAATAAAGTTGCCCTTGAACAGTGAGACGCTGCCTTGGGTCTTTATTATTAACCTCTTTCAGATTTTTTACAGGTGTGGTTGCTCTTCTACTCAGCAAAATAGGAGTGCGGTTGTCTGAGAAGCCTTTCCAGCTAATTCCTGCTGGCCGGGTCCCCCCTGGGGGGGCTTCAGGACACCGCAGATGCTCAGGGGTTACTCCTGGTTAAGCACTCAGAAATTGCCCCTGGCTTGGGGGGGACCATATGGGACGCCATGGGATTGAACCTTGACTAGCACTTGCAAGGCAAACACCTTGCCTCTAGCACCACCTTGCCGGCCCCACATTTAATACAAATCTTCTTTGAGGATGTGTCTCTTTATTTCTTCTCCCCATTTTTGATGGGTTAGATCATTTTTTTTTGTTAAGTTTTACCTCATATATCTCAGATATTAGCCCCTTATCTGATAGGTATTGGGTGAATAGTTTCTCCTATTTAATGAGTGGCCTTTGTAACATGGTCACTGTTCCCTCAGAGATGAAGAAAATTGGCAGCTTAATGTAGTTCTACTTGTTTATACCTGCTTCCACTTCTTTGGACAGTGGTGTTTGCTTCCTGAAGATGCCATTAGTCTCAATGTCATGGAGTGTTTTACCTACATGTTCTTCTATAAACCTTATAGTTCTGGGTGTGGTATCAAGGACTTTAATCCATATGGATTTGATCTTTGTGAATGGTGTTAAATGGAGGTCTAAGTTCGCTTATTTTCATGTGGCTGACCCCAACACCACTTGTTAAAGTGGCTTTTCTAGCTCCGTTTTTGTATTTCTTGACCCTTTATTAAAGATTTATTGATTTTATGTCCGGAGAACATTGTTTGACTACTCAAGTCTATTAATTGGTCTGAGAGACTGTCTTTATTTCAAAACCAGGTTGATTTTTGTTTGTTTTTAATAATAATTTTTAATTTAAACAAAGTGAATTACATATTTTTCAGAGTAATATTTTAGGTACATATTGACATTGAATCAGGAGAATTCCCACCACCAAAGTTGTCCTTCCTCCACCCTCATTCCCAACATGCATTGCATATCCCCCTCTCAGACCCCCAGGCTACTAGTATAAGAAAAACACGTTGTTTTAATAACTATTGCTTTGTAATGCAATTTAAAGTTAAGGACATTGATGCCTCCCATCTACTTTTTCCTACGGGTTGCTTTAGCTATTCGTGGATATTTATTGCTCCAAATAAATTCCAAGAGTGTTTGATCCACTTCTTTGAAGAATGTCATGGGTATCCTTCGAATAATTGCATTAAATCTGTACAATGCGTTGGAGAGTATTTCAATTTTAATTATGTATGTATCTCCATTTTTTGTGTCCTTTTTTTATTCCTGAAGCAGTTTTTGTAGTTTTCTTTATATATGTCCTTCACCTTTTTAGTTAAGTTGATTCCAAAGTATTTAAGGCTGTGTGTCACTAATGAGAGTGGTATTGTTTTTTAAAAGTCTATATCTTCTTTATAATTATTGGTGTATAAGAAGGCCATTGATTATTGCATGTTTTTATTGTCATACTATTTAATTTTCTTCCAAGAGCACTCCCATTTTACATTGTTTTCATTTTTTACTATAAAATCTTTAAGCACCATAATTACCGCCATGATTGTAGTAGGCTGCATGTTAATTTTGTGGCCTGCAAATTTTCTTTACAAATCTATTGTTTCTAGATGATTTTTGGTAGAGTCTTTGGGGTTTTTTTTTTAAATATACTGTAATGTCAATGAGAGCTTAAATTCTACCTTTTTATCTGGATGCTCTTGATATCATTTTGGTGCTTACTTGCTATGGCAAGTACTCCCAGTTCTATGTTATATAAGAGTTGTAAGATGGAGCAGCCTTATCTTGTTCTAGATTTCAGGGGAAAAGCTTTTAGTTAGTCTCCATTGAGAAGAATATTTACCATTGGCTTGTGGTACATGGCCTCGAACCTGAGAAAAGTTCCTTCCATTCCCATCTTGTTGTGAGTCTTTATTAGGAACGGGTGTTGGACCTTATCAAATGATTTCTCGACGTTTATTGATATGATCATATGTTTTTTATTTTTCTTTTGTTGATATAATGTAGTATGTTGACTGATTTATTTATGGTAAACCATCCTTGCCTCTCTAGAATGAAAGCTATTTGGTTATGATGTATGGTCTTCTTGATGAAGCATTGATCTTATTTGCTAGGATTTTGTTAAGGATCTTTACATCTGTGTTCACCAGTGATATTGGTCTGTAACATTCTTTTTTGCAGCATCTCTATATGTTTTTGGTATTAGGTGATATTAGTTTTGTAGAAACTCTTAGGGAGTGTTTCTGTTTCTAAAATTTCCTAGAAGAGCCTGAAAAATATTGGTAGTAGGTTCTCTTGAAAGTTTGAAAGAATTCATTAGTGAATCCATATAGGCCTGTGGTTTTGATTTTTGGAAGACTTTCAATTTCCATTTTAATTTCATCAATAGTGATGGGTCTATTTAGATATGCTAGATCATCCTGTTCAACCATGGAAGATTATAAGAATCCATCTATTTCTTCTAATTTCTCTTGTTTTGTGACATAGAGGTTCTCAAAGTAGTCTCTGATTACCCTTTGAATCTCTGTAGTATATGATCTTCCAATTTTCATTTATAATCTGGTTTATTAAGTTTCTCTATCCCTTTATTTGTGAGTTTTGCTAGTGGTTTATCAATCTTGTTTATTTTTCAAAAGATCACATTTTGTTTTGTTAATCTTTGGGATTGTTTTTTGGATTTCCACTTCATTGATCTCTACTCTAAGCTTTGTTATTTCCTTCTGTCTACCTACTGTGGGTTCATTTTGTTGATCATTTTCTAATTTTATAAGCTGTGTCATTAAGCTACTTATGTAGGCCCCTTCTTCCTTTCTGATACGTGCTTGCAAATCTATTGATTTTCCTTTGAATACTGCTTTAGCTGTGTCCAATCAATTCTGTTAATTTGTGTCTACATTCGCATTTGCTTCAAGGAATCTTTTTACTTCCTCTTTGATTTCATTTCACTCTGATTGTTCAGAAGTGAGCTGTTTAATTTCTAGGTGTTAAAGTTTTTCCTCTGTGTTCCTTTGTAGTTCACTTTAATTTTAGCACATTGTGATCTTAGAAAGTAGTTTATATAATTTTTATCTTCTTGATTTTTTGGAGGTATATATTTTGAACCAGCATGTGGTATAACTTGGAGAATGACCCATGTACACTGGAGAAGAATGTGTATCAAGTTTTCTGAAAATGGAGTGTGCTGTATATATCTACTGGGCCACTTTATTTCATTTCTCTTTTCAGAGAGAGTATATTATTATTGTGTTTCAGCCTGGTTGACCTATCAAGGGGTGACAGGGAAGTGTTGAGATCTCCCACTATTATTGTGTTGCTATTAATGTCTTCTTTCAGATTTGCCAACAATTGTATTAAATATTTTTCTGACCCGTCACTGGGTGCATGTTTAGAAGTGTGATTTTTCCTGTTGTGTATAGCCCTTGATTATTAAGAAATGGCCATCTTTGTCCCTTATAACTTTTCTAAGTCTAAAATTTGTCACTTTATATTAATATGGCTACTCCAGCTTTTTTAAGTCAGTTGTTTGCTTGGATGATTGTCCTCCAACCTTTGATTTTGAGTCTGTTTGTGCTGTCTATTCAGATGTGTTTCTTGTAGGCAGGAGAATGTTGTATTCAGCTCTCTGAACCACTTTGCCACAATGTTGTGTCTCTTAACCGGGTGCATTTAGTCCATTGATGTTGAGAAAGATAATTGTCATGGGATTTATTGTCATCTTTATGTAGGACTTTGGTGTATCTGCTGGTCTGTCTTGTCTTTAAAGTAGACCTTTCAGTTTGTCTTTTAAGACCTGGTATTGAATTTGTAAAGTTTCTGAGTTGCTTATCTGTGAAACTATGTACGCTTCCTTCAAACCTGAATGTGAACCTGGCTGTATGTAGTAGTCACTTCATTGAATTTTTTCACTATATCCCACCACTGACTTCAGGCCTTGAAGGTCTCTTGTGACAGATCTGTTGTAAATTTTAAGGATTGTTATTTGAATTTAATTTCTCTTTTTGATCTTGCTATTTTCTGTATTCTATCTCTATCTGTGGGTTTTGACATTGTGACTAGAATGTGTCTTGGGGTGCTTTGCTTTGAATCTCTTATAGCTAGTACCATATTTGCCGGTGTATAAGATGACCCTTCAACCCATGAAAAACTTCCTAAAAGTTGGGAGTCATATTATATGCTGGTATACGGCATGCTGAAACTTGTTCCAGCTTCAGGGACGAGTGATCCATACCCTTCTTACTTTTAAGAAGTAACTTACTTTTAAGACTTTTAGGAAGTTTTTCATGAGTTGAAGGGTCATCTTATACGCCGGCAAATATGGTACTCTTCAGACATGCAGGATCTGGTTGCATGCATTCTTTAGCTCTGAGGGTTTCTCTGCAATGATGTCTTTGACTGTTTATTCTTCATGGATATTTTCTCCTGACACTCTGGGACTCCGATGATTCTTATGTTGCTTCTGCTTAGTTTATCAAAGGTTTCTATTTTTGCTTGTTCACATTCTTTGAGGATTTTTCCATTTTCTGTTTATTTGTTTTAAGGCAAGGCTGCCCTCTTTCACCATTCCTATTCAACTTAGTCCTGAAAGTACTTGCCATAGCAATTAGGCAAGAAAAAGAATACCTCAGGGGTAAGGTCTCCCTGTATTTAGGCCAAGGCTTTTCCTTTCTATTTCCTCCATATTTTGCTGGGCCTATGCAAACAAAAATAACCACTCTCACACCTTTATTACTGTATTTCTTTAACTCATCTTTAAAAAAGAACTTCTAAACCTTCTGCTATTGCTTTAATGAGTTCATTGGTGATACAATAATTTTCACAAATATACTTGCTACTGAACTTTTTCTTCTTTCCTTTCTATTCCATTTTTTAGTTTTTTTCTATTTTCTATTTTTAATAACTTGGTCATCTTTTTTTTTTTTTGGTTTTTGGGCCACACCCGGCGGTGTTTAGGGGTTCCTCCTGGCTGTCTGCTCAGAAATAGCTCTTGGCAGGCACGGGGGACCATATGGGACACCGGGATTCGAACCAACCACCTTTGGTCCTGGATCGGCTGCTTGCAAGGCAAATGCCGCTGTGCCATCTCTCCGGGCCCAACTTGGTCATCTTAAAACAAATGTATTATGATCAGCTATATTAACTATGTGATGCACTTTTTAAAAATATATTTATTTAAAAAAAGAAAAATATATCAAGAGCATCCAGATAAAAGAGGAAGAAGTTTAACTCTCACTTTTTTTTTAAAAAAATAATCTTTATTTTGACCAAAGTATATTACAAATCATTCACAGTAATATTTTAGGTACTTGGTGAAAGTGAATCAGGAGCATACCCACCAACAATGTTGTGCTCCCTCCACCCTGTTCCCAGCATGATTCCTATATTCCCCTCCATTGTCCCCCGGGTTGCTAGTATAAGTGGTCCCTTCTGTGTCTAGCTTGTTGTAGATTGTGTATCGATTCTGCTGTCATTGGCTTTGGATTTGGTACCTAAGTATAATCATTTCTTATTTCTACTCAATGTTTATGCGACTTCTTGGTCTTGGTACCCTCCATTATTTCCCCCTCAATTTGTTAGGTGGAACAAGATGGTTCAAGTTATGTGGTTCTGTTTGAAGGAATGAAAAAAAGGGAGGGCACAAATTAAACAAGGAAAAAATGGGAGGAGTTCATCTAAAGGCTATAAATATCGATTTAAGAGAAGAAAGAGAAAAAGGAAAAAACATAACAAAAATACAAAAATAATAAAAATAATAAAAAACAAAATCAAGCAAAAACCTGAAAAGCACAACAGCAATAAAGACAACAACCAAACAATAACCATGATCCCAAAACAAGAAAAAAAGAGAGCACCAAAGCAAAACAAAACAAATAAAAAAGGAAAAAAAAAACAATAACAACTAAAAATTTTTATTTGTGCTTTATTTTGCATAGGCATAGTAAATATTGGGGAGATTAGAAAGGGAATTCCCTTGGCCTCAGAGATACAGGGTTTCTCCTCCCTTGAAGTATACTGTCATGGGAATAACTCCAGGCTTGGTACCTGTTCTTTTACTCTCCTCTAGGTCCTTTTGTGGTGTCTGAAAACTTTCCACTCAGTCATGGATAAGATCAGGCCACTGTAACTAGAGATCTTGGTATTTGCACAGGTCATCGAATGGAGCCTAGGATGGAGTCTTTCTTTACGTTTCTAAAAGTTCTGTTTCATAACTGTTGTTTTAATCAATATTCTGTAGTTGACGGTCTTGGATTTTGCACCTATCTAGGACGAAGCTTAGGTTAGAGTTTTTCCTTATGTTTCCATAAGTTCTGCTCGATTGCAGCAGATCTGTCAGATCTCTGGAATTAGATGTCTTGGTGGTTGTACAGACTGTAGGCCAAAGCCTAGACTGGGGTTTTTTTATTGGTCACAGGATAGGTTCTTCCCAGTCATGGTTGTCATACTCAGTCTTCTGTAGTTAGTGATCTTGGCTTTTTCACAGATCAAAGGATGACATGTCTTCTGATTTCATCTTATCATTAAGTGGTGAGGTAAGACAGCCTGCTCTTAGATCAGGTTGGTGCCATTTCCACATTGTCAGGATGTCATATCAAAAACTGGTGCATGCTGGTGTCAGAGCCATATTAAGAATGTCCCAGAGGGAGTTTGCTTCCTGGAGCTGTTGCAGAGAACTTTGTCAATTCTATGTCTGAGATCTAGGGTTCAGGGTTGGACAGTTGCTGTCTAATCACATGAAGTCCAAATTGTGTCCACATGACATCTGTTCAAGGTGGGAGGTGCCCCTGTATTGTAAAATGTATGAGTTCTTATCCCTAGTAGATAACAGCTTGTTTCTATACATAAAATTTTCCCTTTTTTAGTATGCCTTTGCAAAAAGAAATGGTGTTATATTATATTGCTGGCACACTTGGGGGTGAGAGTATCAAGTGCCGTAATCTCTGTGTCCTGGTTTTGACCTGAGCTTTTATCCCAGACAAGACTTTTTCTTGTAGGTTTTATACCAAACAGAACCAAGACAGGTGAAGTTAAGGAAGAGAAGAAAACAAAAAACAAGACAATATATTCACATAAATACAAAAAATAAATAAAAATGAGTTTAAATGTAATCAAGGGAACAAAGTGATGCAGGAGACCACCTTACATTTGGAAATAAGCAGGATAAGAAGTAGTATTATAGAGCTCTTAAACTTATAAGGGAAATGTAGGCTTCCCCATTGTTTTTTTTTTGGGATATTCTTGTGGGGGATGGAATCCAGGGCACATTTTCTCACAAACCCTGGTCTTGTTGACTTTGAGAAATGCTTTGTGGCAGAAAGGGCTCGGGTAGAGTTCTTGCACTGGGGGTCCTTCTGAAGCTGGGTCCGGAATCAAGTAACGGTCCACATTTGGGGGGTTGAGAATGAGGGTCACAGAGCATGAGTCAGCAGGAGTAGTTTCTTTCCAGGAGATGAGATGCGGGGCTGTGTGGGTATCCCTTCGCTTGGGAGCAGGGTGATGGCTTAGTGGGGCAGGAGGTCGGTCTTGATACCTAATGGTTAAGAACTGAGGGTAAAGAGCATTAATAAGGTAGGATGTCAGGTTGAGAATTGGGGGTTCAGGGATAGTAGGATTTCTGAAGGGGGAAAGAGGGATCATATATAGGAGGGGCTATATACACTAAAGGCATGGATTGTTTACAATTTAGGTTTGGCTCTCATAGAGGAGTCCTCTATGTACTCATGCCCACATAAAGACTTAGATTAGTGATCTATTATTGAGGTGTTGTTAGAGGTCTGATCCTAATAGGATGGGTCTGAAGCTCTCACTTCTTGCAGATGACATGATATTATATTTATATAAACCCAAAGATACTACCAAAATGCTTCTAGCAACAATAGATTTATATAGCAAAGTGGCAGCTTACAAAATCAACAAGCAAAAATTAATGGGTTTCTTATACATCAATAATGATAAAGAAGAAATGGACATTTAAAAACTATACCATTCTCATTAGTGCCACACAACCTCAAATACATTGAATAAACTTAACTAACTACGTTAAGACCTATACAAATAAAACTACAAAACACTACTTCAAGAAATAAAAAGGACACAAGGAAATAGAGACACATAACCTGTTTATGGATTAGGAGGATTAACGTAATTAAAATAGCAATACTTTACAAAGCATTGTACAGTTTTAATGTAATTACTCTAAGGATACCCATGACATTCTTCAAAGAAGTGGATAAAACACTCCTGAAATTAATTTGGAAAAATAAATACCTGAGAATAGCTAGAGCAACCCTTGGTCAAAGGAGTATGAAGGGCATTACTCTCTCCAACTTTAAATTGTATTACAAAGTTATAGTCATTAAAACAGCATGATATTTGTGTAGCAGGTCAGCCCCTGAAGAGGTTGACTGATGGTGGGATGGAGAATGAGGCCCTTCTCTTCCAGCTCGGAGCACGCGTCTGCCACCCTGTCTAGCCCACGGTTCTGAGGTGAAACGGCGGGTAAACAGCTCGCAGACAATCAGGCTCGTGGAAATATTTGCTTTATTCGGATGGACAAAACTGAAGTCCAAAGACTCAGATTCAGTTCCAGCCAGCAGAAAAGCTCCTCGCCTTCCACAGACCCTTGCTCTTATACTCCAGAATCAGGTCCCACCCAATGGTGGGATCAGATACCAACCAATGGTGGAAGCAGAATCAGGTCCTACCCTAGGGTGGGGGCAGAATGCCAGGTCACACCCTAGGGTAGGGCACAGATTAGGGTGAGCAACATAGTAATCCCCCAAAATATTTACATACACAACAATTCCCCCTTTTGTTTTTAGTAAACAAACAATATTGTCTACAATTATTAAAAGAAAAATTAGTCAATAATAAAAGAGCGGCTGTTTGCATAAGCGCATCACAGGAAAATGTAAAGAAAAACTTCTAACCTAAGCACAGGGTGTCTAAAACCAGAAACATGTATCAAGGAATCAACTACAAGCTCCTGAGAAGATAAATCAAAGACGTACATAGATTTTTCGAAGAGACACCAGAAAGGTTGTGTAGCAGGCAAGAAGAAGCACCTTTTCTTTATTTGTTGTTGTTGTTGGTGGTGGTGGTGGTCGTTTTTGGGTCACACCTGGCAGTGCTCAGGAGTTACTCCTGACTCCACGTTCAGAAATCGCTCCTGGCAGATACCAGCATTTGAACCAATGACCTTCTGCATGAAAGGCCAATGCCTCACCTCCATGCTATCTCTCCAGCTCCATTTTCATTCAAGTTCAGGTAGACCAGAAAGCCCATCTTTGAGGGCATTAAACTAGGCCTTTATTTCGGAAGAAGTGGCACATACACCCTCTGCACAGTGGGGAGCCACTGCAATGATGATCAATAGGTATCTGAATTTAGTCCAAGTTCTTAATCCGGTCTGAAGTCCATAAGATGTCTGAAATTGATGTCGACTATTTATAGATGGGAGCTTAAGTCACAAACCAAAACAAAATGTTTAAGGCAGAGACCCTCCCTGTGTAAATAAACAACTTGAGGGCCCATCCAAAATGGATGGAACCTTCTATAAACCTAGTATTTTGCCTATGATGCGCCCACGCAAAAAACCCTGAGAACAGACAAAAATATCATTTGGGAAATTATAGACAATAATATATAACTCACAAACCTAAAGTCAAGAAAGCAAAACCTTAATGTAATACAACATCGATTCCTAATATTAAAAACTAAAATAGAAAAACATTAATAACGATAGTCAAAAGAAGTGTAGTACCAAACGTAACTTCAAAGGATTACAGTTATAGGAAAAACAACAGATGTAATTTCTACAGAGTTCAATACCAATCTGTAAATATGAGGGGTCTGGAACTCCAAAAAGACCGGCAGAAGACACTTGATGGGTCTGGAAAAGCGGGTTGAAGCCTTGTACAGGAGATAACATCAAGCTGAATGAAGAAGGAAGGCCAGTACAGTCATCCATGTGTTGGGGCATCCCCAAGCGTTACATCATTACATCATAAGTTGGTTGGGCTTCTGTATTTCCTTTGGGATCGGTGCAATCTTGGGGTAGCCATTGTAGAAACGGTCAACAATAGCATTTTGTATGTGGATGGAAAACCAGAAATTCAGATAGCACAGTTTAACTGGGATCCAGAGACTGTGGGTCTTGTCCATGGATCTTTTCTCTGGTGTTACATTGTGACACAAATCCCAGGTGGCTTCATTTCCAACAAGTTTGCAGCATATATGGTGTAAAACTCCAACAGTCATGGATTTCTTCTTCCCGCCGAGATCAGGAAGCTTGTAGTTGTGGGTGAAGGAGATGGGTTGCACATGTGAAATCCTGAAAATTAAAATGTTAAGGACTAGGAAGAGAGAAGGAAGGATAAGGAAGACTAATTTGGGGAAGATAAAGTTAGGAAAAAGGAAACTATATACAAAATATGCAGAACAGACAGACACTAAACAAGACATACATACACAGACTTCACAAAAAATATGGCCATAACACTCACTCATACTAAAAAATATTTGTTGGAAAGGATCCAAAATAGAGCAAAAGAAAAGAGAATTCAGCTGAATCAACTAAAAGCTCCTTAAAATGTAATAGCCGGCAATTGTTTAGATAAATCATTTCAAATTCACTAAATTTTTTTTTTGCCTAGCAGATCTGAAAGAGAATTTCATGCGTAATACAAACATGGACAACTCTACTATACGTGTATATCAGTATATATACAAAGTTATTGTATAACAGTAACTTTATGATAATCAATCATAGGCAAGAAGCACTGTGAAGAAAGTCCACCTAAAATTATCATTATGTCAGTGTCTTAAAACCTAAATTGAGGGAAATAAAGCAATGATGTTATAATAAAAAGAGTGAAAGTCGTTAAATGAGTATACCTAGAAAGAAAAACAACATTAATATGATGAGAAATTTCTCTTTCAGGTGAACCTTGACTAAATTAATTTGTAAAATTTCATGATTAACTGAGACCTAGAGCAATAATGAAATTAAGACATAAATCCATCCTACAAGGAAACACATTGGGGATTCATGATTTTCAATCTATATTCATTGATCATGCCTGTGGAAAGAATCCTAGAGCATTAATAGCAACTGATAAGGAAGTAAAATGATTATCTGGTGTTCATTGTAGATCTCTAAGAAGTATAAAACAGGATGTATGCTGCTGTGGATTTCACCAATGTATTAGGGACTTTTTTGATCTTCTTGTCATCAAAATTGATCCAGTGTTGTTTTGCAGCAATTTTACAGTATGAAGTACAGTGTCCATAGTGAACTTTACCATAATGGTTTGACACCGATGATAAGTTGTATTTCTTAATCTTGCTTTTATTCTCTGAAGTGAATTCCTCTAAATTGAGGTGTTCTAAAGGAAAATCTACATAAGTATGCAATTTTTTTATTTGTTTGCCATCAAAAGCAAAACGTTTCAAGTGTATTATAAGTACTGGTGGCAGTTTCCATAAATACGTTTTCTTTGAAAAATCCCTTCTATTTTTGCAACTGTTGCACAGAACTTTGTTGTCATTTCTTAATTCTTCTTCTTTAAAAAATTCAGAGAGGCATTCCTGTAATGTACATTTATCTGTAGATGTAACAGCCAAAGACAAATGAACAAATGTCTCATAAACCTCAGACTTTTGGTGGCAAGTGAGACACTGGAGTATAGATTTGAATTGTCCTTGAAAGAGATCATAAATAATAGATTTATGAGCCTTTTGGTGTTCTGGACTAAATTGTTCATAATTTTCATTTCCCATGAGATGTGTAGTTTTGTCTGTCATTAGATTTACAGTAAGCAAGTCCTGATGTAATCCCTCTATTAGGAACATCAGTAGTTCGTGAGGATCCTGCTGATTGTGTCCAGCAAACTGGTCATTAAGTAAACCAATTGTTACTTTGAAGCTTTCAGGGTTAATATATCGATGAAATCCATTTCCCATGGTTTTGATGAGCTGACCAAATTCTTCGGCTAATTTACCTTCATGCCCCATCGGATTTTTCTTGTTAATATCCTTTTTATAATGATCTTTATAAAAATACTGAGTTAAGTCTGAAATATTATACAAGCATTGCAATATTGAGTTCATGTAGCAAGAGTTTCCTATATTTTGGAGCCCAGTTAAGACAGGTTCCTGTCTTTCCTTTTGCATCTTGGAGTGTAAGGGTTTATCACTACCATCAGTCTCACTCATTGTATGGTGTGTGACAGCTAAATCGTTCCCTGCCCCAGAGACCTTAGTAATATTACTGCTGTTAGTGTCTGAAGTATTCTGTTTTTTCTCTGAAGGGGAGTTTGTAGTCTGAACCTGATCATTTGTGCTAGCCCGATTTCTAACAAGACATAATGGAACCCAAAATTTCTTGGGAGGGTCATCATTTATAGAAACATAGGCATAACCCCTTCCTCTTAGGAGAAGATAGCCAGCTATCCATTTTTCATCCTCCTTGATCCAAATAGGTTTATGGGTTGTTTCTTGTCTCTGAATATCTTCTTTAAAATGTCTTTCCGCTGCAGTGTAGCTTTCCCCTTGGGGTAAGTTAAAGTAATTTAGTGTGATAAGAGTCAAAGATAGCAAATCCGTTGGTGGTAAACCTCTTTTTCTATTTTTTTGCAATTGAGTTTTTAAGGTTCTGTGAGTCCTTTCTACAATGGCCTGTCCCCTACAATTGTAAGGAATTCCTCTGAGATGTCTTATCTGCCATTCCTTACAAAAAATTCAAAAGTTTTGCTAACATAGGCTGGCCCATTATCAGTTTTTATAGAATATGGAATACCCATCACAGAGAAACATTGTAAAAGAAAACTACAAGCAGCCTTAGATTTTTGAGAAGACATGGGAATTGCCCACATAAACCGAGAATAAGTGTCCACCACAACATGAAGATATGGTTTCCTTGGAAATAAATCTGTTTGAGTTATATCCATTTGCCAAAGTTCGTTAGACTGTAAGCCTCTTGGGTTTGCTCCTGCTATGTGAGTCTTTTTTGTTAACGGTGCACATACGTTGCAGTTTTCTACAATTTCTCTAGCTTGCCTCCATGGAATTTGGTAATTCACATGTAAACGGCGAGCATTTGTGTGTAGGGCTGAATGTTCCTCTACAGGTGATTTAAATATAGGCATTGCTAGCAAGTCAGCAGTTTTATTTCCTTGAGCCATAGGTCCTGGAAGACCTGAGTGGGCTCTAATATGTGTGATGAAGATGGGCTCAGATCGTTTTTGAAGAAGCTGCTGTAATTGTTTAAGTAAGTCCTGTATGATCGGGTTATTAGCATTAAGGGATGCAGTGGCTATCACATGACATAAATTTACCACATACAAAGAATCAGAAACTATATTCATGGCTTCAGATACATTTTCTAATAGGTAAATTAACGTTGCTAATTCAACTTTCTGTGCAGATTTATATTTGGTATCTATGGTCATATTATTGTTGTCTCCAGTTATTCCTCCTTTTCCATTTTGGGATCCATCAATGTAAAAAACCTTGGCATTGGGGATAGGGGAATCCCGAACAATTGAAGAAATAACAAACTGAGTTTTCTTTAAAAAGTCCCAAATTTTTCCTGCTGGATAATGGGAGGATATTTCTCCTGTGAAATCTGAGAGGGCCCTTTGTAGAGATTCATTAATTGGCAATATTGACTCAATTTCCTTTTTTGGTACTGGCAAAACTATTATATCTGGATCAAAACCTAGTAAAGATATAGATCTGAGTCTTGCCTTGATAATAATCTCTGAAATCAGTTGTAAGTAGGGGACAACTGAGCGAGGTTGTTTGTTATGTAAATACACCCATTCCAAAGGTCCTGACTGTTGCATCAAGGCCCCTGTGGGGGTTTCTATAGTAGGGAAGATTAACAGTAATACCTTTTCCCCTGGGATGAATCTTGAGAGAAACGATTTTTGTAATCTGCTCAAGAAGATGTCCAATTCATTTTTGGCAGCTGTTGTTAAATTTCTCGGGCTATCTAAAGCAGGGTCACCCTCCAACGTTTTAAACAGATTAGATAACTCTGCATTTGGGATTCCTAGTGCAGGGCGGAGCCAATTTACGTCACCTAAAAGTCTCTGAATATCATTAAGCGTTCTGAGGTTTTCTTTTTTGATAGAAAATTTTTGTGGACGTATAGACGTCCGGTCCAAAATAAAACCCAAATATTGATACGGTGGCATTATCTGTATTTTTTCTAAAGCTATTTTCAGTCCTGATGTTTGTAAACAGTCAGTAACATAAGAGTATAATTCCTGTAAATCTGTTTCGTTGTTCATTGTGAGCAAGATATCATCTGTAGAATGAAATATCATGGCTTGAGGAAATTTTTCACGAGCAGGGCTCAAAACCTTATCTACAAAAAACTGACACATGGTTGGGGAATTCAGCATGCCTTGGGGGAGAACAGTCCATTGGAAACGTCTGCAGGGATGGGTATTATTGAGAGAAGGAACTGAGAATGCAAAACGTTTTTTATCATCTGGGTGGATAGGAATATGGTAGAAGCAGTCTTTCAGATCAATTATAATTAGTGGCCATTCCTTTGGAATAACTACAGGTGATGGTAAACCAGTCTGCAATTTGCCCATAGGTATCATGGATAAATTTATAGCTCTAAGATCCATCAAAAGTCTCCATTTACCGGATTTCTTTTTTATAGTGAATATAGGTGAATTCCATTGAGAAAAAGATGGTTCAATATGTCCTAAACTTAGCTGTTCCTCCACTAATTCTGTCAGCACCTTTAATTTATCAGTTTTAAGGGGCCACTGACCTGTCCAAATTGGTTCATCAGATTTCCATTTTATTTTTATTGGTGCTGGTGTTTTTACGGCAGTGGCCCCCACTAAAAATTTTTGGTTTTTAAATCAAAAGAAGGTTCGGACTCTTCTGGAGCTAATGGGATGTGGAATTCTGCTTTCCACTGTTTGTGTAGATCACAGCCCCACAGGGATGGTGAAAATGGGCCCACGTGAGGTCTGATTATTGCTTTTTGATTTTCTGGGCCGTAAAATAGTATAGTCCTCGTACTCAACAGACAGGAACTCAGGCCTCCTATTCCTTCTAGGGAATACGGGATTTCCTGAAGAGGCCAATTTTCTGGCCATTCTTTATCAGAAATTACGGTAACCTGAGCACCCATATCTATCATTCCATCAAAGGGTTTGCCTTCCAAGTGAAGTTTGATCATTGGGTGTTCATCTTTACATTTAGTAACCAGAGCCACGATTGGGTTTTGAGCAGCACCCGGATCTGTGATTCCAAAACCTCCAATTCTAGTCTTATCTGAAGTCCCAAATTTGACATAAGGCACTATTACTATCTGGGCAATCGCTTCTCCTTTTTTAAAGGTCCATGTAACTGGTACAGTAATAACTACAATGATTTCTCCCATGGAATCTGAGTCAATGACACCAGTGATTACTGATATACCCTTTATGTTGAGGGAACTTCTGCCAAGGATCAAACCCATGGTATCTGGGGGTGGCGGGCCTACAATGCCAGTTTCTAACATGTAAGGGCATGCTCCTGGGTAAATTGTAATGTCCTCTGGGCATAATATGTCTAATCCGGCACTCCCTGAAGTGGAGTGGATTAATTCCCTTATCGTGATGAATTTTCTTGGGCTGGGCTTGGAAGGATTATTGTCTGTGAACTTTGCCCCTGATTTGGAAGGGCCTGGGGGGAGGCCCTGTGGGCGTTTCCCTGCATCTTGTATGTGTGTTCTTGGGGAGCTGAATTTATAAGGAGACGACAATTTCTTTTGATATGTCCCTGTTTTCCACAATGGTAGCAGCGATTTGCCTCCTGGGGAATGTGTTGAAACCTCTACTTAGGTTATTATTAATGAGGTTTCTGGATCTGCAATCTTTTGCCCAGTGGCGACCCCTTTTGCATTTTGGGCAAAGACCTGGTTTCCGGAAAGTGTTCTGTCCCCGAGGGGAGTAAGGCATTGTTCCCTTGGTAACTGGGAAGGTTTGTACTGAGTCTAAGTGGGGTGGGGGTTGGGGTTCCACATAGACATTCCGGCAGGCATAAAGGTAATCATTCAGATCTGACTTTTCATTTAATGTATTCAATACTAATCTACAGGCTGAATTTGCATTATGATAGGCCAAAGATTTTACTAGGAAGTTTCTAATCTCCTCATCTTCCACCTGTAACTTCAGAGCATCTTTAATCTTACCTACAAACTCTGCAAATGACTCATAAGGGCCTTGGGTAATTTTTAAAAAGTTTCCTCTACCAATGCTGTTAGAATCAATTTTTTCCCATGCTGACAATGCAATCTCCCTGATTAAATTTAAGATTTCCTTAGGTAAAGCTGCTTGTGTCTGAATATTTGCAAATTGATTTTCTGCCATCAATAATTCATACGATAGAGTAACACCTGCCACTTGCTTTTTCATACCATCCGGACTATATAATTTAGCTTTTATGCCTTCTGAATAGTACATTTCCCATTCAGTTCGCTGTTTAGATGACAGGCATATTTCAGTGATTCTTTTAAAATCATACAAAGTCCAAGATGAGTTATGACTCCAAAGTCTTAATAACTCCACACTGTATGGCGATTTTGGCCCATTTTCTTTACATGATCTTTTAAACCGATCTAATTCTTCCATCTGATAGGGTACATAGTTAGAAACATTTACCCCGTCTATAGGGGATAAGGCCTGATTAGCAAAATTACTCTGAATAGAGCTCTGAGACCGAGCATGTGGTTCATCGTTTGAATCTGCTCTGCTCTGCGATTCAATTTTGTGACTAGAAGGAGGCATACTTCGTGGAGTTAGCACTGGAGGTAGATCATTATCTGAGTCACTACTGTCAAGCAATTCACTAGAATCAGGCTTAACATTCTGAGTTGTTTTTCTTCCAGCAAAAATTTCTATATTGTTGATGGTGGGGCTGGATTCGTCAGCCTGCACCTTGGTCTGAGTTTTTGTCAGATAAATTTCCTTATTATCTATACTGGTTTTAGCCTCACCATTTCTACACTTTCTATTTCCTAAATAGAAATAACAGCAAATAACTATGCTCATAATAATAACGTTAGTCAACACAGAAATTCCACAAACTATGATGGCTAGAGACACTACACTTTTCATTTGAAATATAGACCACAACCATCCAACTGCAGTGATTGTCCTTAGATCAAAACCAATTAGTTTTAAACAAAATGGAATGATCCACTTGTATACTAGAGCACCAATGCGTAAGACTAAGGGTGGTAAAATCCACATGACTAACCACAGAAACCATTTGATGGTCAGCATAGGAAATTTCCAATGAAATATTTCACTTATAGTTCTGAGGGTCCAGGGTTCAGGTCCCTGTTCGGGCGCCATTATGTAGCAGGTCAGCCCCTGAAGAGGTTGACTGATGGTGGGATGGAGAATGAGGCCCTTCTCTTCCAGCTCGGAGCACGCGTCTGCCACCCTGTCTAGCCCACGGTTCTGAGGTGAAACGGCGGGTAAACAGCTCGCAGACAATCAGGCTCGTGGAAATATTTGCTTTATTCGGATGGACAAAACTGAAGTCCAAAGACTCAGATTCAGTTCCAGCCAGCAAAAAAGCTCCTCGCCTTCCACAGACCCTTGCTCTTATACTCCAGAGTCAGGTCCCACCCAATGGTGGGATCAGATACCAACCAATGGTGGAAGCAGAATCAGGTCCTACCCTAGGGTGGGGGCAGAATGCCAGGTCACACCCTAGGGTAGGGCACAGATTAGGGTGAGCAACATAGTAATCCCCCAAAATATTTACATACACAACAATTTGGAGTAAAGACAGACCATCAGATCAGTGGAATAGATTTGAATATTCAGAGAATGTTACCCAGACATACAATCAATTAATCTTCGATAAAGGGGCAAGAAATGCAAAATGGAGCGAGGAAATTCTCTTCAACAAGTGGTGTTGGGACAACTGGTCAGCTACATGCAAAAACACGAACTCAGACCTCCAACTAACACCATGTACAAAGGTCAAATCCAAATGGATTAAAGACCTTGATATCAGAACCAGAACCATAACATATATAGAAGAACACTTAGGTAAAACATTCCATGACATTGAGACTAAAAGAATCTTCAAGGAGGAAACAATACTCTTCAAAACAAGTGGAAGCACAGATAAACAGATGGAACTATATTAAGCTGAAAAGCTTCTGCACCTTAAATGAAATAGTGACAAGGACATAAAGACCACCCACAGAAAGGGAGAAACTATTCACCCAATACTCATCAGATAAGGAGCTAATGTCTAAGATATACAAGATACTGATAGAACTAACAAGAAAAAAATCTAACTCCATTAAAAAATGGAGAAAAAAATGAACAGATAATTCCTCAGAGAAGAAATACAAATGGCCAGAAGACAGATGAAAAAAATTTCCACATCACTAATCATCAGGGATATGCAAACCAAAACAATAATGAAGTACTATCACATGCCACAGAGACTAGCACACAAAATAAATAATAAGAACAATCTGTGCTCACAGGGTTGTGGGGAGAAAGAAACTCTCATTCATTGCTGATGAGAATGCCATCTAGTCCAGCCTTATGGAAAGCAATATGGAAATTTTTAATAAAAAATATAAAAATTGAGCTCCCATATAATCCAGCAATTCCACTAATAGAGATATACCCTAGCAACACAAAAACAATACAAAAATATGCTCTGGGGCCGGAGCAGTGGCCCAAGTAGTAGGGCATTTGCCTTGCATGCACTAACCTAGGATGGACCACACTTCAATCCCCGGCATCCTATATGAATGTCAGTAACGATTTCTGAGTGCATAGCCAGGAGTAACCCCTGAGCATCACCAGGTGTGGCCCAAAAGGCAAAAAAAAATATCCTCTGCATATTTATTTTCAGTGCAGTGCTATTTACTATTGCCAGAATCTAGAATCAACCTAGATGCTTGACAACAGAAACTGTGATATACATAAACAATGGAATACTATGCAGCTCTCAGGAGAGATGAAGTAATAAAATTTTCCTAAACATGGATGAACATGGAAACATTTATGAGACACATAGTAGCCTCACTCATAATAGTCTCACTCATCTGTGCGATTTAAGAAAAATAAAAAACAGTATTGTAATAATACACAGAGACAATAGAGATGAGGGCTGGCAAGACCAGCCCTTGATATAATGCTTACAACAAAGAGTGGTGAGTTCAATTATAAAAATATTTACACTGAGAACTACCATGACAATGGTAGTGAGTGAGAGAAATAGAATGCCTGTCTGGAATACTGGCAAGGGATGGGAAGGAGGGAGATAGAAGGCATTGGTGGTGGGAACTTTGCACTAGTGAAGGGGGGTGGGTTTTTTTTACAACTAAAACCCAACTACAAACATACTTGTAATCATAGAGCTTAAATAAATATAGTTTGCAAAAAGTAACTTATAAATAATTTTCTCATAGCACCATGATCAGTAAATGATATAGCCAAAATTTAAACCCAGTTCTAGATGCTTCATAATTATGCTTCTATAATCCCTGCAACCTCTCACTTTTGCCATTCTATATACTTTTGTTGGGGGTAGGGATTGAGGGTTCTTACCTAATGTGCACTGGAATCACTCTTGATGGGGCTCAGGGTATCATATATAGCAAACAGTGCTAGAAATAACATTCACTTAAGGCACATGCAAGGATAACACCTTAACTAGTATTTTATATCTCATAGTTTAGCTAATTGAACATGAGCTATTAGAAAAGGATTGACATAATATTTTGCCCTTAGGCACCTTTAATGCCCCTTGTTAATGCATGAGTTTCCTATTATTGCAGTGAATTTTAAGCCTAATGGTGTCAATAATTTAAACAGCTGCATCTATCAAATGGACTTTGGTAACTAACAGCAAGTAATGTTGAAGTAATTCTCCTGCTTATCTTCTCATAATTGGAGTCTTATGAACATACACTAGAAACAATAATATGCAGCTTCAAATCTATTCAATATCAACAGTATTTATTGGTCAAAGAATCTTCACAGGTTATTGTGACTGGCTTCAGCAAAGACTACATTTATAATTATGACAAAGTCTCTGAGGAGCATTAAGTAAAGTGGAATAGGTAGATATGCACAGGTAGTTCTGCTCTGCAGAAAGCAGAATGTTCTCATTACATTATACAGATTCAAAGAGCTATTACCCAGGTAGATGTGGGGTAACAATGATTTCAATGATAGGAAAGTAGACTGTGCTTCCTAAAAGTGACTTTAAACTAAGCAATGAAGAAGATGAAGTTGATAATATCCCAAGAATCAATCTGTTTCCCCTTTTTATTTTATAGCCTATATTCAAACTATCTAGACATCTGTTGATTATACCCTCAAAAATATTGTCCTACCACTCACAGTCAGAAGCAAAATTCCAAGTTGAAATCATGTGTCACCTGGCATACTGCATTATCTTTTTAATTTTTAATCATTTTCTACTCGTCCCAGAATTTTCTCCACCAGATTTCAAAGAGATTAATTTAGACATCTGTCTACTTAAAATCTTTTGTTGGCTATTCTCCATGGTCTTATGTGGTCTTGCTTCTATCTATTTCTAAAAGCTTGTATTCTCTCTCTTTTTCTCCTTATTTCTGGATCATATGCAGAGGTACTTCTCATGACTTACTCCTGGCTCTTTCCTCAGGAATCTTTCCTGGTGCTGTTGAGGGATCAGATGTTGTGCCAGTATTCAAACCAGACAGAGCCAGCATGCAAGGCGAGCATATTACCCATAGGACTATTTCTGGAGTCCCCCCTCCTTGTCTCTTTTCTCAATGTGATTTACTTATACTGTCCTAACATTTCTTGTCCTGAAATTTGACAAACACATTCCTGCATCAGGATCTTTGAACTTTCAGTTATCTTCACTTTGAATTCCTCACTTCTCACAATTAGGTCACTGTTCAGATAAGCTCTAATTAGATAGTCTTCTTTAAAATCCATTGTCAAAGTAGAAGTGGGAATGTTGCAATGTTGCCCTGATGAAGGGGAGTGTTCCTTTTATGACTAAAATCCAACTACAAATGTATGTAATCATGGTGTTTAAATAAATATATTTTTAAAAAAATATAGAAGTTCTTCCATTATTGTTTATTTGTTTTATATACCTCATAGAATTTATCACTAATTGACACTTGTGAACATAAATAAAGGACCATTGATGTACTGGATTAAGTTACTTTACCAGAATAAGCTCTGACAAAGATAGCTTTTCTCACTGCTAAACTCCTAATTCCTAGAATGTTGTCCTTCATATACTAGATTCCTAATGTGTAATCACGAATGTATAGATAGTCAGAGGTGGAGGTAAAATACACTATTAGTGGAAAGTTTTAACCATATGGTCATTAAAAATAATGCAAGGTATTTAGTATAAGGTAAGTCAGAAAAGGTAGATTTGACAGATGTAGTACATGTCTTCAAAAAGTTTTCAGTATAAAAAATAAGGAAATGATGGGAATAATTTTATTCTTGATAATGAGCACTAGAACTGTAGGAGCATATAAGAGAAACATATTAAAATGACTAGCACAGTTACTGGCCCATGTTACTTAATTATGTAGTTAACAAATATTTTAGGTACCTCCTATATAAAAAATGTTGCTTAGTAAACAGAATTGAATAACTAATAAGATGACTTCACTTCCTCTCTTCTATAGCTCATATAGTAAAGTAGAGAATATAAACACTAGAATGATAGTATAACATGTAGGCTGCATGTCTTGCACACAATCCACCTGCTTTCAATACTCAGCACCCTATATGATTCCTCAAGCTTACTATGAGTGATTACTGAGTCAGAGTCAGGAAAAAGCCCTGATAACAGTCAGGCATGTCCCCAAAACAATAAAGAGAAATAATATGTTAAGAATAGAAAGATAAAAATGAGAGATGATAAATCTAAAAGAGTTAAAATCTTGGGTTAAAGATGCCCAGAAAAACTATTGCAGTAATTCAATTAAAAGGAAGAGTTGGTTTGTATCAAAGGGACTGGGAAGTAGAAAAGGAGGGTTTTACCTTGTCATGAACAGTCAAGATATACATAGTCATTTTTCTCCCAACACACTCTTTACATGACCTGCAGGACCTCATGTTGAGTATCTTATTGTCTTCTTCCCACTATTTTGCATGACAATTTATCATTCAGGAGTCTCCATTAATCCTCCCTGACATTTCATGAAGTAGGTCTTCAAATTCAGTATATTTCATTGCACAAAGATAAAATAAAATAAAATAATTAAAATAAATAAAAATGGCATGTGGAGATGCCTTTCTGCTCTAAGGCAGTCTATTAGCCTTACTGAGCAGAGAAGTGGAAGGAAAGAGGCAGGCAGGCAAAACCAAGAGAAGTGTGAGAGTAGGAGGGCCTCTCTCTTAAGCCAACCAACTGGGAAAAGAGAGAACCAGGCAGAAGGCTGAATTTCCAGGGACCCATTCCATTTTAGATAAGTTATTTGGGCATCACTTTATTTATACCCCTGCTTCATTCCACACTGCCTTCTGATGTGATATGTTGATCCTCTCTCCACCCCTCACCCTTTTAAATCAAAGGTCATCAGGATAGATTTCATTGGGGGCCTGGGCTACACCTGTTTCTTGCACGTGCTCAAATGGGAAAATCGCCAAGGACTAAATACAACCACTTCAGCGTCGGGGAGAAAATTGAGGCCCAAAGAAGTTGACAAATCACATCACATCACAAAGAAAATATATAGTTAAATCCTGATGTGGAACCTAGGTCTTCTAAAGTTCCTAGTTTAAAAATAATGTTTTCTTGTGGTTCAAATGATAGTCCCTTACTTTCCAGTGAAGATCTTTCTTAAACAAAGTGATAATGTTATTTAATGAAAACTGATTAATTTTACAAGCTGGTTCACATTTAATTGTGCAAGAAGCAAGACTTGTAAGCATGAGCAGTAGAAAAAATGATATACATGTACCATATAGTAATTTTTGTGAACTACACAAACATGCAAATGTCAACCTTTCTCTATCTCAGACCCTCTCGATTATGTCTCTCATTTTGTTAATAATATTATCAACTACTCTGACCTCTGCAGTGGGTCATGTGTTCCACAATCCTCAGAGAGGGAGAGGGATTCCCATGCCCCCATCTAGGTAGGACAAGAGTTGTGGGTCCAATAGCAATTCTGAAGCAGCAAATGACCCCTACACAGCTAGGAAGATATAGTAGGCCAGAAACTCACACTGCAAGCTGTTCACCCACAAGCCAGCTGCTCCACCATGTGGAATGATGAACCAGGATGAGAGCTTCCCATCCAGGCCTGTAAAGCAGCCTTTATTGAGAAAAACAAAGCCCCCCAAGGGGAGGGGGAAAGGCTAGATGATGCGGCAATGGGGAAATATCTTTTTAACAAGAAAACCAAAGGAGCCTATCTAAAGACATCTAATTAAAAGGCAATATGAGGACAATCCAAAGGTCTCTACCAACATCTGCACACTTTTTTTTTGGGGCCACACCCAGCAGTGCTCAGGGGTTACTACTGGCTGTCTGCTCAGAAATAGCTCCTGGCAGGCACGGGGGACCATATGGGACACCGGGATTTGAACCAACCACCTTTGGTCCTGGATCGGCTGCTTGCAAGGCAAACACCGCTGTGCTATCTCTGCACACTTTATCTCTTTTTCTCTCGTCTCCCGGTCTTTCCTCTTTCCTGTTGATCATTCTACCTGAGCTATTTCATTCTATCTTATTTTCATGTCATGTTTTCCTCTAACTCACTTAAAGACTTTCTTTGTTTATCTTTGCTTTCTTCTCTCTCTTCCAAGAAACTATAAAAGAATCTTAGATTTCGAAGTTAATCAGTTAACTTGGATCAATTAAGAGTAAACAGTTGATCAGTTAAAATTGCCTGATTCAGTTATCACCTGTCAATCTTCTCTAATCTTTCTATGAAAATAAGTCACATTACAGGTAAGGAGGTAAGCTTAGATCACTCTTGACGCAAGATATTAGGAAGAGAAGAAAAGAAATCAAGATGGGAAAGAAGATGAGAAAGGAAAGTAATGTGAAAAGAGGAATCAGAGCTTTGATTAAATTGGTAATGTGGGAGTGTGATATAACTATAAATCCAAATCACAGGTCAACAACATTGAAAACTTGAGATCTGAGCTGTTGCCACAGAATTTTGTAATGTGCCTGCCAACGTGATACATAGGGATTGGAGAGTGGGTGCATGGTGGGGGATTATGGGACACTAGTGATCGGAGTTGACACTGGTGGTGGAATTGGTGTTGAAGTTTTATATGCTTAGAGCTCAACTATCAATAGCTCTGTAAATCATTGTTCTTTGATGAAATATTTAAAAAATAAGTCACATTTAAAACCTAGATCAAGAGCTTCCTTGGGACAAACTTAGATTTTGCTTTAGGTATCCTCTGTTAGGGTGACATAAAGTTGGGAATACTCCAAGTGCTCAGGGAACACTTGGCATACCCCCACTGACTTTTCAGAAATCTTAATTCTCTTCTTAATGCCCCCCAATGCCTTCTCTTTGGAACTTAAGTGATTTTTGGTAGCTGAAAAGGAGAAGACTTCTCCTGAGTATAATCTCTCCAACTCCTCCAGTAACAGTTCCAAGTTTGTGCCGAGGCCTATCCACCTAGAAACAGAATTGACTCTTTTTTTTTTTTTTGGTTTTGGGCTACACCCAAAGGTGCTCATGAGTTACTTCTGGCTCTGCACTCAGAAATAACTCCTGGCAGGTGAGGAAGACCATCTGGGTTGCCAGAGATCGAACCTAGGTCAGCCGTGTGCAAGGCAAATGTCCTACCCACTGTGCTATCCCTTCAGCCTCCAATTAGCCTGAAGTGAGCATATCATCTGTTGGTCTAACCACCTCTCACCCAGTCCCTTAACCTACTGACTACACTCAGACTGATAAGCAACTTCATTTCATTAAATCTCTCTCTTTAAATAGTGGGCTCCAAGAGAGCAAAATTCGTCTTTTTACCATTATAGCCTCAGTTCTTGGCACAGGGTGGGCATGTAAAACAATGTTGTTTTAAAAATCATCAAATAAACCACTTCTGCTCAGTAAATATATTTTCTCTCCTATAAAGTAAACAAAATAACAACTGCTTCCTAGCAGTCTCAGAAGAGTAACAACTAAGAACATCTGTAAATCTACTAACACACACAAAACAGGTGTTCGGTCAGGGTAAGAGTCTGGCAATGCTGTTGAGAGGACAAAATGAGATGGCACCTACGAAGTCTATCCAGAGTCCCAGAGTTTGCTCCCTCCCGACTGCTTTTGAGAATGGAGGCATGTGTCCTCTGGTAAACAATAGCTTTAAGCAGGTGGACACTTATATACTTACACTAATCCTCAAGGCCCTGTTTTCAGCCCCTGTCCAGCCTTTCCTGGCTAATTAGATGAGTAACGGTGTTTACTGTCTCTGGCTGGGCAGCTGACGGATGGTTGAGACTGCAGATCATTAACCTTTCCCGGGCTCCCAAATGTTCTCATTAAGGAGTCTTGTTCTATGTCTTTTTCCAGCCCGGAGCTAAGGGCTTCAAGGCTGGCTGACAGAGTAGGACGTGACAGCCCAGGTTCTGGGCAAAGTTCTCAAGGATTTTTGTGTCTGCTTTTCCCCTCCACTCCCATAACTTTTCCCTTTCCTTCAGAAAGTTTTCTCAAAGAGAAGCTCTTAGGAAACATTTGACAAGAAGACTGCATTTTTTAACTTCTTCTATGTATCATTAGAATGTAAAGTTTAATTTGGGACTGATAGGGATACGGGGGAACCCTCAGAATTCCAGGATACAGTTTCTGAGCCTCTGACATTTACCCACATTTTGCTTCCAAGTGGCATTTTGACATTGGACAAACTACCTGTGCCATTTGGAGTGAGAATCTTGGCACTTGGAGGTCTCTTTCAGCTCTTGGTCTATCAGGGGTCTCAAACTCAATTTACCTGGGGGCCACAGGAGGCAAAGTCAGGGTGATCCTTGAGTGTAAAGTCAGTAGTAAGCCTTGAACATTGGGGGGTGTGACCCAAACAACTAAAACAAAACAAAACAAAAAAGATTCCTTTAGGGCAGGGCGACAAAATGTTGTACGGAGGGCTGGAAACGGCCTGTGGGCAGCGAGTTTGAGACCCCTGGAATTGTTGTAAAGGCAAGCATGGTAGAATTATTATTAGAAGAGAGCATTCAAGATATGGCGCATACAAACATTGGTCTCATTCACTTGACTGTCAAAGGGGATCCCATAGGTAACATTCCACTGTATGATGAAATGCTAGGAAGTCCAGCTAAAGGGTTAGTGAGTGTGATTGCTATCGGAAGTAGTGGCTAGGTGAGAGAAGCTGATGTGAAATAGGACAGGATTTGGTGAACAGCTACAAACAAATAAAGTCTCATGGCAGAAATATACTTCCAGGTTCTGTACATGATTAGCTGTTTACCTCTGTACAAGATAATTAACCTCTTTGAGACTCTTTAACTATAAAATAAAAATAATAGCAAGAGCAGTTAGGAACTTTTAATGGGACACAGAGTATAAAACTCATTGGCCAGGGTCAACATTTTTCCAACTGGGGGGAAAAATGGGAGTCCAAATATCACCAGCCTTTATTTTGATCAAGTCGTCATCTTCCCATTGAAAATAAGAGGACATATTTTGGCAATTTCTTTTTATCTTTTTCTACCAGTCAGCCAGTGAGGCTTGAGCTACCAATCAGAAGAATCATTCTTTTGTGACACATGTAATTCTAGCTAAGTAAAGGTGTCAGAGTAGAGCGGCCTTGCACATTTGCATGACAAAGTAATATAGTAATTCGATAATTTTGTGTGTATAGATAAGTTATGACATTTAAAGCATAGATTCTGAAAATGGCCAGAACAAGAACCATATAAAGGCTAAAATGTTAGATATTACAGAAAAAATCTTTCATGCTTTTTCCTTCCCCTTTTCTCTCACCACATTCATTCCATTATGGACTTCTATCTCTTTGACTATCTCATATGTCTTAAGCTCAGTACAGGTAAACTAAACCTACATAGCTCTCCCAGCCTGCCCTTAATCATTCAATGTTCTCATTCCAATAGATAATACCAACTCCTGCTATAAGTTCCAAGTAAGGCAGTTTCTTATTTCTTTTAAAAATTATGAACCACCAAGATTTACAAAGTTATCAATGTATCCAATAGTTCTGGTACCAATCCTTTCACCAATGTCTACTTCACTGCACTAATTTATAGTAACATACTGTTTATTCCCCCATACTACATAGTCATCTCCTAATTCAGTATATTCTAAATCTAAACTGTGTCTCCAGTATGTCCACCTCTCTTTTACTTTACTCCCAATGCTCAGGCTGTACAACAAGCCAACCACATCAAGATTTCAAAAATAATTGGAGGGTATTGACCACAATCATCAGTGCCCATAACTTAGTCTGGTTCTGTGCTCAAGGAATCATTTTTCAAAGTTTACCTTACATGGGCTCAACAATGATAAAAACATAAAATTTAAATTACAACCAACAAACTTCGAAATGTGCCTGTCAAGGTGGCAGGTGGAAAGAGGAAGTTGGGGTGGTGGGAGGGACCATGGTATCCCCAGTAGAATTTGACACTAGTGGTGGAATTGGTACTAAAATATTGCATGTCCCAATACTCAGCTATTTATATTGTATGTCCAGAACTCAAGTTTGTAAATCATGACTCTTTAAGTAAAAAACGTGAAACCTCATTACCATGAGTCCAACATATAACAAAGGGTGAAAAATCTTTGTTCTATACATTATCCAGAATGCTATTTAAACCCTAAATTATATATTCCATGAATTTTATATTTTTTCCCATTTATTTAGAATAAACTCACATTTCTCTCTTCTCCCCTATATGACAGTCCTTTAGGGCCTATCATTATTTATATTTTCTTTTTTAACTTACTTTTTTGACTCCCCTTTCCACAGTATTGCCCTTCTTTTTATACTTTTAATATACCAAATTCATTCCCATCTCAATTACTGGCACTAGTTATTTTAGTATTCCCAAACTCAAAGGTCAGTCTTGACGTGTTTGCTTCATTTCAAGAAGAAAACTAGCTTATTTCAACAGAAGCAAGGATGAGTCTTCAAGAAAGGTAAATAAACTTACATGTTTCACTTGAAATTTTCCTATACCTTTTCCATCAAGAGCTTTATCATACAACTCTGAAATGGATTTGTCTAATGTTCACCAATAACATCTGTCAGTGAAATGAGGGTCTCATGGATATTCCCTTTTCTCCTAATAATTTTAGACTATGCACTGAAATTAAAGTAGCCATCTTCAATTAATCTCTAAATCAGGGGACATCACTACATACACCAAAATGGATAAAATTTATAACAAAAGGATCAATACCAGATAATGGTAAGGAAACAAACATAAACTCTTGCATTCTGCTTGGAGTATATATATATATATACTTGGAGTATATATATATATATATATATATATATATATATATATATATATATATATATTGCAATCACTTTGCAAAATTTTCAGTTTCTAACCTAGTAAGTATATGTACACATCAGCTGATCTGAACACAGGTAATTAAAGAAACATGTGTCTATGTCCAACCAAACACATATTAATAATGCTCATTATAAGGACTTTTATATATATATATATTAAAAAATCAAAGAAAAGAAAAGAAAAGAAAATATAAGGCCTCCCAATTATTATCACAGGCTGTATTCCTTACACTGACTGTATAGAAAGAGGGGGTACAGTAAATGCACCCCATATACACCTCAACATAGGCTCTTTGCCTGGTCTGTATTGTGAATTGAGGGACAAAACATGATGCTCATTATAGCAGTAATATTAATAATAGACCCTGAATAGAAAAGAGTTATATATAGGTAAGTAGTAGAATAAATAAATAGACTGTTACACAATAAAATGATAAAAAATGCAGTTTAAAATAAATAAATATGAATTATTACAGAAGTGTATATTTAAGAACAACCAAAACTACTATATGATATGCAGAATCATATATCACATATATCAAACTACTATACAGAATAATAATATCTGAAGCTCTGGCTAGTGTTCACACAGATGTCTCTGAAACTAGAGGAATATTAACTGTATTGATACTAGAGGAACTAGTACTGGAACTAGATGAGTATGGAAAGAAAAAAGAGATTTATATCATGCTTGAAATAGTCCACTGCAACCAAGATTATAGGCAATATTTTATAAATAGAGAGGAATGAAATTGGGTCATTGGGTCATTGTGTAGAAATAGGGTATACTGAAAGAATTAGAAGTGGTAAAAGTGAGGAGATTAAGATGGTATCTTAAACTAGCACTGATGATTGCATTTGCCAGAGAATACTGCTACCTCATATACTTTCAACTCCACCATCAATTCTATAGAAATCTACCTCCAATTTGTCCTGCCTAAAGAGTAGTGTTTAGCCACAGACCTTGGTTTTTGGCCTCTTTACCTTTGAATGTCTCTTCTCAATTAATAGAACTCTCATCTCCTTAATTGAAAGAATCAGTTCTGTTCCAAGAATTATTTCATTAGACTGTGACTATAGATAGGTTGTATGAGTAAGGGATCTTGTAAGGTGTCCAGAGTCATCATTTCCTGTCTACTCTACCAGTATATTTAGTTTAAGAGTCTGTCGAAAAGATAAAGTGGTGTTTTGTCCAAACGTACTGCTGAGGTATATGCCCCTGCTAACAGTGACCTGGTAGTCAGCCCAAGATCCACAGCTCTTAATATGTTAAAAGCCAATAACTGTTAAATTCATTGAGACATAGAACAGTATACAAATCAAATTACATGCACTCTAGAGTTTATGGTCTCTATCTTCATTGGGTTCATAAACAACTGAAATCTAGGAATACATAGCAAGCTAATGATTCCCAGTAAGGCTGACTAATTAATGTTCTGGCTATATTATTCACATAATTCCTTAAAAGAAAAACATCTAAAAAATCAAAAAGCTAAAGATGTGGCTTTATTTCTGCTCAATTTCTCTCAGCAATGATTGTTTCTTAAGGTAATGGTCCTGTGGTGAAAAAAAGATGGGTATATTTCCATATAAAACTTCACCCTATTCCTGGAAAAGCACCATACCTCTAGAACACATAAAATTGAAGAGGGTTACCTCAGAAATCTGACAATATAAGGCCATGAGCACAAAATGGTACTGCCTCTCACAGGGATCACATCAGTACCAGAACCCAATGACTCTCTTTCTCTATTTTGTTTTTCATACAGTTCATTGTTTTTTGAACAATGACACTTTTTTCCATGAATGATCCAGCCCCCTGACTTGGGTAACTGACCCAAAGAGGAAATAGCAGAGCAGAGTACAGTATACAAGTTACCAGACCTAAAAACAGATTTGGTTCATAGTCCTAGCTCTGCCAATAATCATGAGACATGGTTCAAATCACACTTCATTTGTGAGTTCTATATTCCCAACTCTAAATGGTAGATTAAAGGTACAATGTCTCTCCACAGTGATTGTAAAGATAAAATGGTGTTTATAGAGTAGCCTGCATGGTTTCATGAACATAGTGATGGCTTACTAACTGATTGTATGTTACCAATATTGACTAGATAATCTCGTCCTTTTACTTCTGGAAGTTTCATATAATATTTAAAGTGAACACAATAGCATTCAACATATAAGGCTGGTCTGATAGCAACTGATGTCTTGTGAAGCAGCCAGCTCATGATAGGCATTTAGCTCCTGCCTGAGGAATTTCAATAGACAAGAGATAACATAGACCTATTTGGGAGTTGGACATAAAAAGGGGTAAATCATTGGTTTTCTCATTAGTAAATTTGGTCATTATAGAAGTATGAGTATTGGGCCACTTAAATTGAAAAGAGTAAGCTAATGGGCTTTTGCTATAAAGAAATTTAACCCAAGAGCATTGTCTTGTTCAATATAATTTCTGTCATCTGAATTTTCTGTTACCTAGGGAACATAATAGGAATTTAGTTTATTTTCCTACTTCTCTAACTCCTCCTTCCTTTCTTATTAATTCAGGAGCCACACTCAGCAATGTTCAGGGGCTATTCATGATTCTGTGCTCAGGAGTGAACCCTGAGGGTACTCTGGAACCACATTGAGTCCCAGGAATAAAGCAAATATTGACTGTATTAAAGGCAAGGGCCTTACCTTCTATGCTATTTTAATTTTATTTTTAAGGGAAAACAATCAAATATTTATATGCATAAAAGTCATAATACATTTTCAATGTTTTATAGACCTAATATCAAATTTCAAATATTTTGTACATTTTTGCTTAATGCTTTTAGTCTACCATATGACATACTCTTACCTAGTTGTTATTTTGTTTTGTTTTGAAAAAAGAGGGAAATCAAAGTCTGGTAAAGAGTTCAATCAGAGCAGGAATTCTATTCTTCCTTCTCTTCTTTGGACTTAGTCTGATTACTGCAGAAGGATGAAAAACACTCAGTAGAACAAAGAAACAGCCTTTAATCAAGAAAAATACAGAGCATGTATTTTAGATAAGTGCCCTAAAGATAAGAAGGGCACAAAAAATGTCTATTTTGGAGGAACAGGAAGAACTTCACAAAGAAAGGAATACTTAACCTGATTTTAAAGGATGAGTAAGAGTGGAGGGATCAGGCAAAGTACACAAAAATAGGGAGAATTGAACAGCGTGGACTCTGTGGTAAGGTGAGACTTGGATGTACAGGGTGCAGGGAGCAGCCAGAAGGCTGGACCGGAAAGCAATTGTGCACTTTCATGTAGGACAAACTAAGAAATGTTAATTTGATCTTTAAAGTAAAAAGGAATCCTAAAATGTTTTAAGTTGGAATGTAGTGATATAATAATATTTGCATTTTGGAATGATTATTTAACTATACTGTGGAGAATGGCTTGTGGAGGAGAAAAGCAGGGGAAAAGAATAAATTAGGAGGCTGGCTATTCTAATATTCTGGACAAAGAATAAAAATAATAAAGGATATTTTTACTATATGTCAATCACATTATATTATCCCCTTTTCGGATGCTATTTTTTCCAATTTTATTAAGATAATATTGCCAAGTTTAAAATGTACCAGTAGATGATATGATAAACATACATTGCTAGATAATTACCATGAAAAGGTTAGTTAATACCTCCATCCCCTGGAACAATTTCCTTTTACTTTGTAGTGATAACATGCAAGGTCTACTGTCTTAACTCTCAAATAGGTAACATAGTATTAGCTATTATCAGCATGATGGACATTAGAAATAACCCTATGAGGTAGACACTATAATTACTCCCTTTTAATGGATGAAAAAATTAGTTCAAACTTCAAGTATTTGTAGTCTACTGACAAGTCACACAACAGAGCTAGAATATGTCCCTGAATACAATCTATGAGGTGTCTATCACTTAGCCTTGAACTTGGTTTTGTGGCAATGCCCAAAGTAGCTTTATATAAATTCTTTTTGAAATTACTTTTGGGGACGAATACTTGAAGAGGTACACTACACCTTGTCTTTTCCCTACTTGTTTACAACAGAAAAAAAAAAACTAGATGCCTTTCCACAGGACCAGTATCTGGAGGTTTTGGCAAGGCATACTGTCTTCTCTCCTTTTCTTTGGATCTAGTCTCAGGCACAATCTCATGGCTTGCTAGAAATAACATCATTGATTGTTACTGCAACACAAAAGCATCACATCTTGTGTAAAGGAGTGTGGAAATATCAAGGATATTTTTGTCACCCAAGGAAGATTTTGGGTGTGTTGTATTGTGTCCTTTCGTCTTTTTCCTCATCTTTGATACCATACCACTCCAGGCCAGTAACATCCCTTCAGCCATTCATTGGACCCTGAATGGTCTTTCTTGGCTTTATTCTTTGTATCCTATCGACCCCTTCCATCCTAAGAGACCCTTTGGAGTCAGTCTAAGACCTCTGTGGTTTTAATTAAACAAAAAGCTGGTGCCATCAGATTCCTTCCATCAATCTATCAATCATTTCCTACTTGTGATCATTAATAAGCAAACTTAATAACACCATTTCTAACCCCAAATATCTGTAGTTCTAACCCCAAATATCTGTAGCTCTCCCCACAGCACCTTTCTCATTGCCCAGAACTATTGGATTTTTGTACCATGATCCTGTCCTTCTGTTCCAGCTTGAACTTCATAAATAGGAACTTACTCTCCAGAGATAGAGAAGTGTCTCTATATATGCATAGATGTGGATATTCATATGTGAGTTGTGGGGAGAGCAGTAAGAAAAACAAACATAAAGAGAACAGCAGGGAAATGTAATGAGAAAATTCCATAACTTTTATATCTATAGTCTTTTTGAAAACCAGTTCATTGCATAGAAAATGTATTCTACATCCTTTCATCTTCAACATGCTCTCAGTACTATCACCGTAACTAATCTCCACCTAAACCATGAGCTACTCAATCATAAAATGTCATCTGTGAAAGGAAACCTTAAGTAGTATGTAGTCCAGACAGTGAGATATCTCTCACACCAGTCAGAATGGAATATATCAAAAATAGTAGGCACAATCTGTTTTTGTGGGGATATAGTGAAAAAAGGAACTCTTATCTACTGCTCTTTGGAATGTTGCCTGGTTCAACTCCTGAGAAAAACAGTATGGAGAGTCCTCAGTAAACCTAGAATTAAATTGTCATATGACCCAGTAATTCCACTTTGAGGCATATATTCCCAGGACATTAAAGCTCTCATTAAAAGGATATATGCGCACCATTATTTATTGCTGCACTTAGTACAACAGCTAAGAGATGCAATCAACCTAGGTGTCCAACGACAGATGAATAGATTTTGAATATGTGGTATATATACTTACTTATATACACTATTAAATACTATGAAGGTACAAGGAACCAAGAACTCGTGCAATTTGCTGCAACCTGGTTGGAACTGAAAGATACCATGTTGAGTGAAGTAAAGCCAGAAGAAAGACAAACACAAGATAATCTCACTTATCTGTGTTGTACAGAATAACTAGATGATGAAATGTAATAAAAGGAGGATACCTAGATAACCATTAACCCCAGAGTTAAGAAAGGAGAAGGATAGGGAAGAAAAAATTAAGAAGATAGGAAAAAACTGAGAAATATAAGTTATGTGTGAACAGGGATTGGGGCTTCAATTATACTGGTGATATAGGAGCGAGGTGTAGCTATAGATTCATCACTAAAAATATGACATCTGTACACAAACACTGGAACTTTGTAATGGGCATGTCAAGATTGGAGGTAGAAGGTCAGGGTGAGGTGGGTGGGGATGAAGTATGGGAACACTGGTCGAGGGAAGTTGACCCCAGTGGTGGTATTGGTGTTGAAATAGTTAATGCCTAAAACTCAACTATCAATACTGTTGCAAACAGTGGTTCTTAAATAAAATTTATAAAATTAAAAATATATCAAGTAGTTCAGTTGTTCAGATAAGAAAATTGGGGATCAGAGTGTTAGAAAGTATAGCATCAGACTCTTGGTTCTTGGCAGCAGAAACTCACACACACTCACACACACACACACACACACACACACACACACATCTTCCACCCAAACTCCAATAGCTAATCCTGACCTTAGGTTATAAGGAAAGATTCAGAGTTGGAGTTCAAATCTTTGCTATTTAAGTTATTGTTTTAGTTCCCCAGGGCTAGTGTGAGCACATACTCAACAGCTTGAAACAACAGAAATTGATTCTTTCACAGTTCAGTAGGTAAGAAGTCTGGAAACCTGGTGCTGGCAGGATTGGTTCTTTGAGAAGATTCTCAAGAGCCTCCTCCTGTCTTGCGCTGGTTGTCTGTATTGTTTTGTTCCGTGACTTACAAACATACATAGCTCCAACCTCTACTTCCATCTCTGCTTTCTTCTTTGTGTCTCAGCGTCTTCTCTCTAAATCTTTTATGAATATAGATCCTTGGATTCAGGACCCACACTGAAGCCAGGATGAGTTAATCTTAAGATCCTTTACTAATCTTCAAAGACTCTACTTCCAAATAACAACACATTCTATGGTTCCAGTTGGGTGTGAATTTGGGTGAATACCATAAATTTATTAGAATTCTCAGAAAGCTCTCTAAGACTCAGTGTAGTCAGCTACAAAATGGAGATTGTGATATTCCTTGCATTCCATTTCCATAAGATTTTGAATATAGAGTCATTAATAATTGACAGAACACTCCAAACAGCGCCCAGAATGTACTAAGCAAAATATTAGCAACTAACCTCACTGAGTCCTGAGGTCCTTAGAGAATTCTAGTTTTTATTTCTTTCTCACTGTCTCATTCTTTCTCCTTTTTATTAAATATTTGTAGATATTTTAATTACACCTAAGGAAGCCTAGCTGTACACGTTTATGTTACTCAAAGGGATTAATTCACATATTATTCCTTTGGGGAAATTTAAATTCAGCCAATCTCTTGCAGGAAAATAGCTGATATAACATGGGGATAGTGAGGTGTGGAGGATTTTTAAAATATGGCAAAAGGTCATACACAGAACTGGGAAGAACAAAAATTAAGTATATTTGAATCCTGTATCTTGTTTATAAATATACAGCTGTGGGGGGTGAAAGGAGGAGCAGGCAGACAGGCAGGAACCAGCAACTGGCTGACTCTGGTCAATGAGTGCCAACAATTCTCTAAATACAATCCGTGCAAGAGATTCTGGTACACTGCTAGTGGGGCTAAGAGAAAGAGCCCTGGACTTCCCTACGTGTTATATCTTCAACTAGATATTGTCACCCAAGGGATGTCCTTAGTAGGAAATGTGCCTTGTGAGGGCTAAGCCAGTTGCCCAGCTGTCCTGCCAGGCTCAGTTACTTTTTGCTCCTTCCCCTCATCCCCTCCCACTTTGGGGCAGAAATTTGTTCCTAGAGTTTATATGAAAAAGGTCTCTATGCATATATGTGGTTCTCTGTGTGCACACATTCATGTGTGCATGTGTTAAAAAGAGCTCGCACCATGTAGATAGCTATTTGCTTGGTCTTGGGTAGGGGGGCATTGGTGGGCTGGTCTCCAGGGCAGGAATGTGAAATCTAAACCACCCAATAGTCTAAGGCCAGCAGGAGAATCTAGATCCAAAATTAGCACACTGACTTGAAGCCTCAGCCTAAATACATAAGAGGAAAAATGACAGGGAACTGGCCAGGATAGGCATGGTAGATAGGCCTCAGAGAGGCTGGAATTGGGTTGATATTTAGTGGGAATGAAGCTTCACAGAGCTGTCCTCGACTGCCCTTCCCAGAACTTTTCAGTGTGAAGTGGCTAGTTGAGAAATCCAGCTAGTCATCTGGGATTTGGATCTCAGTGTGGGGCCTAATTAGGAATTCAGTTGGTGGCCAGCATGAAGGCTTTAGAAGTAATGAACATTTATTGAGTGGACCAGGTACCAGGCACTTTGTTAAACTCTTCATAAACCTTGATTATTTCTTCTTCAGAGTTCTCATGAAATGATTTTCATGTTATTACCTCTTACCAATGAAAGAGATTGTGTTTCAGGCAGTACACAGTTCTAAGGGGTAGAGCCAGAAACTGTACGTAAGCAGGTTTGCTCCCAAACCCATGCTCTTAACTATTAAAGCAGTATTGTCCTCTGAATAGGGGTCGTCCCAAGGCCAGGGTACAAGGCTGGGGCTGGAGCCAATGTTGGATTTTTGGTCTTCAGACAAATTTGGGGCGTTGTTTATTCTGTTTAGCATTCTGCCACCTCTCCATTTTTAATTAATTGCTGCAGCAAAACATATAAGTATTATGTGTGAAGTAGCGCCCCCTTGTGGGTAGAGTAAAAGTAGCAAGTAAATGAAGGCATGAATATTTCGATTTTCTTCTCTTATGTGTGTTCCTTGTGGGGTCTTAGATGCTGGCAATCCCAAAGGCCTGGCAGATAGATAAGACATGAATATGCTGCCATAAAAACGCTATAATGAGCCAAAAATGAAGACAAGGCTCTGGAGGCATCTAGTGTACTTTAAAACCAACACTGCTAAGAGATACTTGAAAGAAATCAAGAGATCAGGCTCAGTTGCTAAGGTTAAGGAAGAAAATTGAAATTAAGACAGTTCTTTTTTCTTTGGCAAACCCATGGGTATCACCTGCCACAGTGATAACCCTGAGTTATTGTAAACCAAGCAAGACATATTTAATATTATTAAATATTACTAACTATGCTAAAGAATAAATTGTGTGATTCCTACTAGGGTTATTTTTACATATAATCTTTGTAAAAAAAAAAAACCCTGAGTAGTGGAAATTATTCTTTTCATGTTACTACTCAGGAAGCCGAATATCAGAAAATAAGTGATTTAACCAAGGCCACAGAGCTATAAATTGGTAGAGACTAGGTCTTGACCTAGATGTAGATTTTAGTGCTCATATTTTTATTCTATTTAGAGCTCACACTTTTAGAGTCCAGATCCAATTTAGAGCTCAAAAATTTTCTATTTATATACTGGTTTACCCTTAAAGTGCCATTAATTTCTGAAAATTCTGTTATTCTCTTTAGTTTTAAATGTCATATGTTACATGTCTTTTAAGTGCTTGGCACTAATTTAGACTCATGTAATACTCAAAAACCCGATTAGACAGGCACTATTGTTATGATCTTTCTAAAGATTAGGAAACTACAGCACAGAGAAGATATATCACCTGCAAAGGACACACAGCTAGCAACTAGCAGTATCTTCTATATCTTATAATCTTATATGTCTTATAATCTATTTCTCAGACTTGAAAAACCCTTAACTCTCATTTGCCAGGTTTACAAAGCCAAAGCCAACTTCAGAGGCAAACTTCGAGGCACTGTTCATTCTGCATATTCCTAAGAAATCATAACTTGAGGAAATGAGCAATAATTGAACTATCTCAAAAAATAGACCAGGTAAAATTATGATATTCCTTCCCATTTATCCTATATTTCCTTTGCTTGCTTCTCTTGTTTTCTATATACCATATTATTAGTATAATAATCTAATATGATTTATATTTTTGTCTAGATCATGAGCTCCTTAAGAACAAGAATTGGAGTTATCTTGCTTTGTTGTAAGACTGTAAAGTGGTGCAGGGAAACATGGCAACAAATGGGCAGATTCTTTACTGTGACTCCTATAACAATGTCTCTTTTAAGCTAAGGTTAGACTGAACAAATTTCTTATGGCCACCATTTTTTCTATGTCACCATAGCTAACTTAAGTACTTTGTTTGTATAGTGTGAAAGTCTGAACTCAGATTATCACATTCAAGGCATGTGTACTGCTGAATTACATACCATGTTCCATAATAGTTCTTTTTTATCACCACACTATTAGATATCTCAGTTTCATTTGTCAGAGAAAACTTGTCTATTCATTTACCAAACATTTCTTGAGTATAACAGAAAGGTTATGAGAACATACTCTGAAGTCAAACTTTCTGAACTTGAATTACAACTCTATTGCTTGTAGGAAATCACTTAGCCTCTCTGTGCTTTAACTTACTCAACTATAAAACTAAACATAGAAAGGGATCCCACTATAGTAAGTTGTTGGTGAAAATTAAATGAACTAATTTTGGGATCTTAGTAAGTTATTTGAATTCTTTGTATAGTAGTTGCTTATGTTTAAAATAAAAATACTAGAATATGAACTTTGTAGCACTGCCAAGAGACTTAGAATGATTAATCCACAGAAATCTCTTGGGAAAGCACTAGCACATAGTGATTGCTTTGTAAATGTTAGCAATTTTCATCTATATGTTCAAGGCTCCTAAATAACTCCCCCAAGTGCCAAAGCACATAGACATCTGTCTACTTAGCATCTGCGTTTGCATATTTCAAAAATATCTTCAATTTGGTTTCTCTAAAAGTCAAACTCATGGCCGTCTTAGCACCAAAACTAGTTGTTTTCCGGTGTCTTTGTGAAAGGCACCATCATCCAAATAGATACACAAACACTATCCTAAGAGTTGTGACTGGACCTTCTACTCCATGGAACAGTTATATTTGGAATGATGAATGTAAGCTGTGTAGTGACACAGATAAGAATATTGTATAACTGAAACCCAATGTGAACAACTTTGTAATTCTATATCACCCAGTGATTCAATTAATTTCTTTGTAAAAGATCAGAAACTTTGGAATCAAACAAAGTTAAAATGTTATTTCTATCATGTATTATTAACAATGTAGAGATAGCCCTCTGACTGCTACTTCATCTGAACAATAGAGAAAATAATGAGATCCATCTCATTCAATTGTTATAGGAATCAAATAAATTAATGCTTGTGAATGTATTATAATAATGCCCTATATTAAAAAACTCAATTTTAAGTACTTTTTAAATTAATGTGCTTATAGAATAACTGTGACCTTGGCTTTTTCACTACTGTGGCCACCCTTTCATGTGTTTATCTCTGTGGAAAACAGAACTGCAAGAAATAAATGCATAAAATACTAGTGGTATTGTCTGGATATGAATTCACAGATAAGCTTAAATCAAATAGGAGAGTGCAGATGGTTGAGATCCATATGTATATAGACACATCATATTTATTAGAGGTTGGTGCCAACCTGATACACAGAGAAATTCAGTATTTAGAGATCAACTTCAGATTACATTAAAGTAATTAAAAAATGTATCCTATCATTCAAAACATATTAAATGAATTTCTACCATCCTACTATGTGCCAGACACTGGGAAGACCAATAAATCAGATGCAACCATGCCCTCAAGGACCTTGCAGGATTTTATCATTAGACAAGAACCATGAAGACTTCAAATTATTGCCTCCACCCATGCAATGCTTTGCCCAGGTTGTGATTTAATCAAATTATTGAACATTGTTTAGTTTTAAATCCTCCTATTTGTAGTGTAGAATTGTCACCAAAATCTGTCTATTAAATATATAGCTCATTTGGAGCAAGAAAGTACAGCAAATACTTGCCTTGCACACAGCCACACCAGATCCAATCTTTGGTACCACATATGATGCACTGACCCCCTCAAGAAGTGATACCTGAGCACAAAGCCAGGATTTAAACTGGTATAATAAAAATAAAACTCAATCAATAACTAAAATTCATAGTTTGTTTTGAAGACCAGAGGAGATACCTCAGAGGGTTGGGGTCATGCTTTGCATTCTGGAGGCCTGAGTTTGATCCTAGAACCAATTGATATCCTGAACACATTAGTAATAACCCTAAGCACAGAGTGGGAAATAGTCCCTAAGTTTCACTTGGTGTCCACAAAATAAGCAACAAAAATTCTATGGTATTGTCATACCCACAGCTGCTCCAGAATCCCTATCCTGAGAAACAGAAAAAAAAATCTGGAGTCATTTAGGCCAAGGATCAATTTACATATTTTCCACTAAATCACTCTATTTTTTCAATTTTTACATATTTATTTACATTTTACTTTTATTTAAACACTGTGGTTACAAAGTTGTTCATAATTTATTTTTAATCCTACAATGTATACCACCTTTATTTCCATATTTCCTGCACCAATGTACTCAATTTTCCTCCCACCCTTCCTCCTGCCTGCTCATTTTACTCCACTCTTTCTCTCTCTTCCTTTTTTTTCTTTTAGATACTGTAGTTTGCACTATTGTTAATGAAAGTGTAATGTGCATATCACTTTATCTTCATTCAATACCCAGCTCTTGTGTATTAGTGATTAGTTCTATCATTGCCATATTGGTTCTTTCTCTACCCTAATAGCACTGCTCCACCCACTACTTGTGACAAGTTTCCTATCATGGACTAGTCCTCCTGGCCCTCATGTCTATTGTTTGTGAATATTATTATCACACTTTTTATTCATATATCCCACAAATGAGCAAAATTACTCTAAGCCTATCTCGCTCTCTCTAATTTTACTCAGCATAATGCTCTCCATAAATATCCATGTATAAGCAAATTTAGTGGCTTTATATTTTTCTAACACCTGCATAGTATTCCATTGTGTAGATAGACATACCTCTGTTTCTTTTGCCTCTCATCTGTCTTGGGTATTTGGGTATTTGTTTCCAGATTCTGGCTATTGTAAATAGTACTGAGATTAACATAGGAGTGCAGAGGGCTTTTCTATGTTGTCTTTTTGTGGGGTTGATTAGGGGGGTCCTAGGGTATATTCCTAGGAATAGTATTTCTGGATTATATGGAAGCTCAACTCCATTTTTTTTAGGAATATCTATATTGTTTTCCAAAAAGGCTGTACCAGTCTGCATTCTCAACAGCAATGAAAGAGTGTCACCTTCTCCCTGCATTCACACCAGCACTGTTTGTTTTGTTCTTTGCATTGTGTGCCAGAATCTGTGGTGTGAGATAATACCTTGCTGTTGTTTTGATTTACATCTCTCTGATTAGTGATGTAGAACATTTTTTCATGTGTCTTTTGGTAATCTATATTTCTTTTATGAGGAAGTGTTTGTTCATTTCTTCTCCACATTTTTTGAATGAGGTTAGATGGCTTTTCTCTTGCTGAGTTTTAACAGTGCCTTGTATATATTAGATACTGATCCCTTATCAGATTGATACTGGTTGAATAGTTTCACCCCATTCCATGGGTTGTCTTTGTATCCTAGTCACCATTTCCTTTGAGGTGTAGAAACTTCTCCATTTAATATAGTCCCATTTATTTATATGTGCTTCAACTTGCTTGGCCATTGGTGTTTCTTCCTTGAAGAAACCTTTATCGTCAATGTCATGGAGTATTCTGCCTGCTTTTTTCTCTATGTACATCATGGTTTCAAGTCTGATATCAAGGTCTCTAATCCATTTTATTTGACCTTTGAATATGGCATTAAATAGAGTTCTGTATTCATTTTTGTGAATAGCAGATCAATAAAACACCCTATAACTTCATTTTTATAATAGAGTGAATAATAGTAACTACCTTATAGTATTTTGGAAAAATACATTAGTTCATTCATATAAAACAAATAACACCATCTAGAGAGTAAAAGCTTGATACATATTGGACATTATTTCTAACCCACACATACACAAAAATATTCTGAGGAGAAATAAAAATATTAATAACATATGTATATTTTGAAAACATAGACAGGTGTTCACAAGAGAAAATACTGCCTACTGTATAAAAACTATAAAAGTGTGCCCAATATAAAAAATGAGCTAAACTGGGGTGTTGAAATGAATAAGATTACAGGACAGCAAGTCCTGATTTTCAATCCCATTTTAGCATTCCAAAAACATAGCTGATATATTTGTTCCACAGCAAGTTACAGTTCAGGTCTGCTGTTATTTCAGAGTACTTTACCTTATATTTGGTCTCATGGAAATTAGGTATATTTAGTGGTGGGACATAAACATCATGTTTTTTCATTTAGCTTTGGTTGATGGTGATGTTTTAATTATTCCCAAAGAGGTGGACTAAAACACTTACTATGTGTATATTTTCTGACTTTAGCTTTCTTTGAGATCAATTTTACCTCTACCATTTACTAACTTGGTTACTTTGGGTAAGTTACTTAGCTTCTCTGCATATGAGTCTCATTTCCAGATCATAAAATAGCAATAACACATCTCACAGAATTGTACTGAAGATAAAAATGAAATCACCTATACCCAAACCACCTTGTTCAAAGTTTGGCACTCAGCAAGTAAGTAGACAGCTCTATTCTGAGAGGTCAAAATGAGTAGGAAGGCAAAAATGTCTTCTCTACCCCCAAAGACTATCCTTAACGGTACCTAAGAGATTATGAAAACAGTCTCATATCCTAGGTGAAGTTACCCAGATGTTCTTGCTGAATAAAAATACTGAATAGAGACTGGGTGCCCAAAAACTCACAGGAAAGAAGGAAAAAATATTAATAAAGAACTCCTGCTTCTCAATTGCACCTGTGCTAAGTGCAGGTCCAGGCACCAGCTTGTCAAATTAATCACTTGTACTAATATGAACAGAGAGCACGAAGTATTTCCCTACACATGATCAGGCTCCCCTTAATTAACTTATCTTTGCACCATTAACTTTTATTGCTTATTCTCTCCTCACTTCCAATGGACACACCAGTCTGGCATGTTCAATCTTGTCCCTACGAAATAGCTTTCTTCAAAACTGTGCTGTACATATCTTCACATGTTCCTTTGGTGGAGGTCTAATGAACAGAATTTTATTCAATGAATATTTTTATATGACTGGCATCCTGTTTGGCATGGTGGAAGTAAAATGGTATGAGCAGTCAGGGATTTCTAAGATTGAACCCAAACAATACTGTTTGATTTTAGATAACATGCCAAATAAATTTTGAGTCTCTGTCTCATCATCTTCAAAATAAATTTGTCCCTCTGACCATCCCAGATGATAGTCATAGGATGAAAGAGTATGGCCACAGTATGCTGATATGGACGTCTCAAAGACTACTGCTTCTGTGTATTGGAATCATGTGGTGTGTAATGGGATATAAAGAATGGGTGAGGAACAATGATCAGACTCTGAAGAGACAGGGAAGTACTAAAATGTGATGAAAGTATGGAGAGGGATATGGTTTAGGTAATCAGTCCTCTGAGAGCTCTCACATTCTGTGTAAAAGAGAAAAAATTTCTCTCACTGCACGTGAGAGAGTAGAATGGAGGCAACCAGGCTTTGCATTCAGTCCTGATTTTCACATGTTCATTGTTGATGGTAGTCGACCCAATCCAGTGGTCTCTCTTTCTCCCTCCCCCTTCACGTCACCCCCTTGTTTCTCCTTTGTTCCCTTTTTCCATATATCTTTGCATAAGTAAATATCAATAAATATATCTTCCCTATGGCTGTATCTATTTCTCTTTGTTTCTTTGACCAGGTGTCTCAATCTATCACTCATATCTCTCAATCTCTATTATATATGTACAGAAATATATCTTATACATTTTATACCTATAAATCTAGTTCTAATTTCTGTTAACATTTTTGTCTCTTTTCTGCTTTATAGAATCAGTCGTCCTCTATAACTCTCCAATGATTTGTCTCCTTTTGCTTTGATAGAAGAGCCTTTCTAAGAATTTCTTCAATCCTTAGATAAAGAGTCTGAGAAAGTACTCAAAGATGAGACAGTAGCCAGACCAAAAAAAGAGTTGTTGCTACCAGAGAGAGAAAAAGATTTTCTTCCCATCTATAAATGGCCTGAAACAAGTCTATGGTAACAATCTCCTGCCACTTCCACCCACAACTACCCACCATCAACACAGACAGCCCTCTACCTCCATGACAACCAGGCTGACCTCTAGGCTACAATCCAGTAAGAAGGAACCGGAGGGTGTGCACTAGACCAAGGTGGATATGACAGACATTTGTGGATAGGGCTTAAGGAAGTACTCCTTTTTTACACATGTAGTCTATAATCTTTTCTGCTTGTCAAATATTCACAGGAACCTACTCAAATATACCAAGAATTCTTAAAGTCAAGGACATAGTGTTTGAATCAACCCTTGCCCCAAATCTTCTTTAAGTCACCCTAAAACAATAAACTCATCCTCACCCCCTGACCCAGATACTTGGCTAAATAGAGCAGTTCAATCTTCAAGCAGGAGGCAGGTTATATGACCTTTATGGGCTCTTTCTGTGTAGCATCCTCTGATCATGTGTTATGTTTGGTTCAACACCTGTTACGAAGCAAATTTCTACCTCCTCACCAGCACTGGGGTGAAGGTGTGAAAAGCAACTTGAAATTGAAGCTGTAGTTTAGGGTTCCAACTCCCACAGTCTTCCTATTTTCTGCAATGGTCCCCAGTGAGTTCAGAAAGCATTTTTAATTAGACTTACCCCTTTAAAAGAGAGGAGAGGGAAAATACATAGATTTCACATATTGATTCATTTTTATTACAGTGTTAAATGATGTCTTGAGAAAACAAGCTACAAACTCCTGATGCTTCTGGTTTATGTACAATTATAAAGCTAAAACAAACTTCCAAATCAAGTGTAAAGCAAACTCCAAAACCAATAAAATCTAGAACAACAATGATTTTAGCAAAGGTAATGATGATGTTTTTCTTTTTTTTCTTTTTTCTTTTTTTTTTCTTTTTTTTTTTGGGCCACACCCTTTTGGTGCTCAGGGGTTACTCCTGGCTAAGCGCTCAAAAATTGCCCCTGGCTTGGGGGAATCATATGGGACACCGGGGAATCGAACTGCAGTCCTTCCATTGCTAGCACTTGCAAGGCAGACACCTTACATCTAGCGCCACCTCACTGCCCCCGATGTTGTTTTTTCTAAAATTAAATTGTTCTGATCGTGACTGTGGAGCAATGGGATACAGGTTCTTTTGAGTTCTTCATGCTTTATATTACTGTGTGCCAGGCTATGACTCAGCTCTCACATTGCTTTTTTCCTATCAGATCTACTGCTACACTGTCATTTCAACAGCCCTCAGGGACATCATCTGGCCTTCACTGGGACTAAGCCATCATTTATGTATTGTATTCTTATGTTCTTTTCTCATTAGTCCTTGACAATGCAAGTATGGCATTGTAGAGCTAATGAGGTTTTTCACAGAGACTGTGGCAGAGGTTGCTAGTTATCTACCTCACAAACCACCCACTTCCTCCCTAATGTGTGCACCTAAAATGCCATATTACATAGCTTCCCTTATAGCTTGGGGTGACCATGTCGCAAAGCTTTAGCTAATGAGATAGAAGTAAATGTATTAGTTGGGGTTTCTGGGAAATGTCCTAAAAGGGGAAGGGGCTGACCTTTTGATGCCCATATCTCCATCTTATTGCTTAGAATGAGAATCTATTATATAGAGCTACAGAAATCAACTTGGGTCACTAGGATAAAGGCACAAAAGAAAACCAGATAGAGCTTGAGTTTTTGACAATGTCAGGAGCAACAACACCAAATCTGTAGTCTTGTATTTGGATAGGTCAAGATGATCAAGAATTAACCTTATGGGGCTAGAGAGATAGTACAGGGAGTAAAGTTATTGCCTTGTACACAGCCAACCAAGATTTAATCACTGGTATCATGGATGGTCCCCTGAGCTTTGAATGATCAGAGGCAAGAATGTACAGAGGCAAGAATAAGCCCTGAACACCTCCAGATATGGCTCAAGAAAAAAATAGCCTTCTATCTTATTGAAACAACTGTAAGGGGGTAATTTTTTCTTTTACAGGAAACCTAATTTGATTTTAGTACACCAAGACAGAGGAAAATGAAGTCTCTGACATTTGATGGTTACCCACTGATTTATAAGGCAGTCATCTAGATGAATGATACAAACAGGCTTCTATCATTCTGTTGAGATTTTTATTGGGATAGAAACACACTTTTTCTCTCATAGAAAACTCTATAACCCCAAAGAATATTTCAGAGCCCAAAGAATTTTCAAAGTCCAGGAGAAACTCTGGCTCAATACTTGCTATCTAGAATGATTTAAGGAACTTAACATGGAGATGATGATGAGGTTAGGTAGATGATTAAAATTCTGTTGGGGAAACCATCTGGTGTGAGTTTGAAAATCAGGCCAGTGGAAAGCTAAACAGGTGGAAACTTAGGTGAGAAGGGCACTGGTTGCATGTTAAAGAAAATATGACAGCTCCATTCTGACTAAACCTAATCCCCAACCCCTCTTTGATATAGTTCCCTTTGTCTTTGTCCCACAATGCTAAATAATTGACTGCTCTTGGCCTTAGGAAAAGCCTTGTGACAAAGGAGCAGACACTAACTGCTTCCTAGAACGCCAGAGTATGGAGCAGGTGACAGAAGGTTAGAGTCCAAGTGTTAGCCAGAAAGAGTCAGTTGTCAGTTATCTAACCCTCCATGAGACACAGCAGCTGAACTTAACCATAGCACTGGAAACTTGACTCCCGTGACTGCAATCCCCAAGCTAATTTCAAATTTAGCCCGGGCCTTAGGCCATTTCATAAACTGCCTCCTCACTTGTTCTTTTACCTACTAACCCTTCTTTCTCCCTTTAGCAGAGCTAAAATTTGGTAGACGGTGTGGGGCTCTCCAAGATGGTTTTTAATCTGGCCTGCTAAACCTGTGTTCAAAAAGTACCTCTGCAGGGTGACACCTGAAAATGTTCAGGACTTACTCATTGTTGGCTCTGTGCTCCTGGCAGTATTGGAGGGGTGGCTGTGAATCAGATGGTGGGCTCAGACATGTCCAAAGTGTGGGCCTTCCCCTTGGTATTATCTCTCTAGTAGCCAAAGTAAATCTTCAATTATTAGAGAGAATCACTCCTACCCCCACTCCATCTCGGCCCCATCACAATTCTTTCTCTTGTTATTCTCCTTGTCTCCCTTCCACTTCTGTCCCCTGTTCTACCTTCCTAGACTTCTTGCACTGGGCCAACCTAACTTCTCCTTCTTCATGCTTGACTGGGCCTTCACAGAGGGAAAAAAGTGGGATTTCTAGCACTGTGTTTGTGCTAGAGAGTAAAAACTCATTCCATATTTGCCACTGACAGGCTCGGAAATTCAGCTCAAATGCTTCAACCTTCTGATTCTGTTTCCACTCATGGAAAATGTAAAGAGGGTTTCCCAGAGTAAATCTGCCATCATGGTTTCATTACAGGAGATGATAAAATGTGTGAATATCCCCTGACACCTAGTATCGGCACTTCCCATGAACCCGTATTGCACACGTGTCAGTGTGGTGCCCCCAGCCATAGCAACTCCTCAAACCTGACATTTTCTTGAATCCTCCTAGCTCCTCTCTCAACCTTATCATCCACCTTCCTTCTGTCCCCAAGTAAATCCTGTCAATTTGCTCTCCCTGTCTAGCTCAGATACTGTCTCAAAATAAATGTATCTCCCTCCTGCTTTCAACAGTTGCAATTTCACGTTTATGGGTGTGATCATTCAAGCTCCTCTCTCTTCTCATCATTGTAGTCACAGAGTTGGCCAAGCCTATCGTGAGTGCTGTTAGGCGCTCTGTAAATAGGGTGGAATAAATGAATGAAGTTGCGGTAAGTCTTATTTCCATTAGCTGGCAAGCTATCTGAGACTCAGAGAAATTAATTTGCCCGAAGTTGCACAGAGTGAGCAAGTCCTACCAGGAATTGAACTAAGATTTTTTTTTCTAATTCTCAAGTTGGTGATCTCTTAAGTACAGTGCTAGAAAATTCTATCTAAACAGTGTTTCGAATATATAACTGAATCAATTATAAAATGAAAATACTATTTAAACAGAACTCAAAACATACTAGATGGCATACTACCTATGCATATGCATACTACAATATGCATACAGGAAATCATATCTTTAAAACCTTTTGAGTCGTGTGGCTGGCACTAGACTTTCAATTGAACTCTCCTCTCCTTTTAGAGTTAGATGCTGTTTTTCAGTGTGAGTCTAGCTCATATCCTCCCTCTTGTCCGTGCTACACACCTGGACATGGTGTGTGTGTGTGTGTGTGTGTGTGTGTGTGTGTGTGTATGTGTGTGTGTGTGTGAAGAAAAACAAATAGGCAGGACTAGACCTGGTAAAATGGTGCAGGATAGAAAACTACATGATTTCTAGAGCCATATATTTGTAGGGATGGTGACTGAGCACCACCTGGTGGACACAATGCAGTTCCTTAAGGCTTCCAGCTCAATCGAGTAAAATATATGTGAATGTGGAGCAGAATTACAGGAAGAAGAGTGATATTGATTATTGAGATTTGATTGTACTACATGTTCATTTAACCCTCATACCAACACAGATCAGGAACCAAAGACCAGAAGGTTAAGTGACTTTCTTGAGACCACACAACTAGAAGTTGGACCCAACTCTGTCTCTCCTTGGGAGCACAGGAAGTAAACGTGAAGGAAAAAAACAAGTGCATAAAATTGCAGGCAGGCTATTTTTTCTCAAAAAAAAAAAAAAAAAACGCACTACTCCACCGGATTCAGTGCTTCGATTTTCCCACACTCTCTGTAAAGCTGCTAACAAACAGCTGGCAGTGATGTCAAAATGGAATATAATGTTTCCAAGGTAGAAAATTATCCCAATATTAGCCCTGTCACTTTTCCTTTTATTTGCAGCAAGTTCTTGATACCCTAATGTCTCAAAATACTAAGGGCATCATTAGTAGATCTCAATCCTAGTTTCTTTGTCTCCTAAATCAGAAGAATAAGAAAGTTTATGACACTATACACAAATCATAAATGCAGAACCAATTGATTTAAAAATATTTTCTAGCACAAAAATTTTAACTTGGGTTTATATGCACCTGAAATAGTCAACTCCTGGCTCCACCGTTTGCCAGCTATTGGGTCTCAGACAAATCACTTCCTGTCTCTGACCTTATGATTCCTTGTATCATTTCTGCCAGTCAAAAATTTTGGGAAAATGAGAAGAAATGTTATGTGAATCACACAGCACAATACTTGGCCCACACTAAATTATCATTTATGAGCCACTGTATCCAACAGAACATAACAGATTTTAGTAGATCTTAATACTTATGAATAAAATGCTAAAGAATGCAAAGTATTCATTCACTTCATTATAAAAAACAATTCACAACCTTATTCCATTCAGATGCGGTCCCTATTAATCCTAATGACCAAGCTTCTGATTTAACACTCTTCTGAGAGAACAGACTATGTAAATATGGGTTTGGAAAGGTGTAAGAACTTTCTTTCAAGGATCTGTTGCATCTCTAACATCTTTCTAAGCACATTTTATGGAGTTAGGGAGGTAGTATATGGGGTATGGCGCTTGCCTTGCATGTGGCTGATCTGAATTAGCTCTTCAGCACCCTGAGCTCCTCCAATAGTGATTCCTAACTGCAGTCAGGAGTAAGCCTTGGTTACTTTTGGTGGTGGTTTAAAAATCACATTTTAATAAATAATTAAATATTTTAATAAATATTTGTGTATTTGTTGATTTTCAAGTATATAAAGTGTTCAACATTAAACATTATAAGGAAGGTCTATTATTTTTATTGTATTTTTGCATTCGTAACATTTATTCTTGTGGTGACATTGGTTTACCAATGTTAAACCGCAGTGCACATGCTTGTGAAATTTAGGGTTTTAATATTAGCAAACCACATCTCCAGTACAGTTCATTAGATGTTTCCCATATGCCAACTCACTCCTCAAATCTTGGAAACCACAATTTCGTGGTCAGCACGTAAGGACTTGTTTTTCAATAGACACTCTGTTCTCTTGTTTCGCTTCATTATATACCTCATTTGAGTGCGATCACCCAGGATTTGTCTTTGTCTTTCTGACTTGATTTCACTTAGCATTGATGCGCTCCAGTTCCATCCTGCTACAAATGGCAAATTTCAAGTTGAATAATATGCCATTAAATATAAATGTTTATTTATAGTTTTTATCCACTTATCCAATGTTAGACATTTTGATTCTTTCCAAACCTTATTGTAAATAAAACTGCAATGAACATGTGTATACAGATACATTTCTGAATTAATACTTTTGTGTTCCTTTGGGTTAAGACTTAGAAGTAGTTTACTGGATCATATGGTAGTTCTATATTTAACATATTAAGAAGCCTTTATACTGTTTCCAAAGAGTTTGAACCAATATATATTCCAACCAAAAGTAAATAAAGTAATTTTCTGCACCATGTTCCTGTTCACACTAGTTATTTCTGGTCACATTCAGTGGTATGAGAGAGCTATAGTCTGTCATTTTATTTATTTATTTTAATTGTTAATTATTTTTATTTTATTCATTTTATTTTTATTTATTTATTTATTCATATATTTATTATCTGATACTCCATGATGAAAAGACTTTTCTAGTGCCTCTTTTTTCTATCCCATGTTTTTTTGAAAAATATTAGTTCATATTTTCTCCATATCTGGGGTTGTTTTGCGTTGTTGAGCTATGTGAGGGTTTGTGTTTGTTTGTTTTGTTTTGGTTTTGGGTCACAATAAAGAACAGTTTTAGATTAATGTATTCCATTTGTTTGCTTTTTATTTTATTTTCCTTAATAAAGGAGTTGAATATGATTCATCTTTAAAATAATAGGACCTAAATGATAATCTCAACTCATATCCCTTACAAAAATGGTCAGCATCAATATTTATAAACTAATGGCTTCATTTTTATCATTCTACTTGAATGTGTGGTACTGGCTGAAGAGATACATGAAAACTTCACCTAAGTGAAAACACTCAAGTGTTTTATCTTGACAGAAGACAGCAAATGACACCCAGAAGCTTCCCAATGATCACAGCAGGGTCTGTTGATTTTTAGTAAGCAATGGGTGGTGGATTCTTGGGTTTCAAGATTTGAGAAGATTACTTGAGCCCAATAAGCAAGAATTGACCCACAGGACACAAAAATTAATTGAAACTGCAGAACTACACACCACACAGCAACTCTAAGAGTAACATTTACATGCACTGTGAAATGAACCCTGCCTCTGGAGTTGTTGGATGATGGCTCTATATCAAAAAAAGTGAAGAGGATGATAATCCAGATAAACGGATAGATGGTGCATTATCAAGGTCTAGTTTTTGGGGAAAATCAGCTTAACCACCTGGACTGTTCACTTTTTCCATAATTGTGACCATCTCTATACTGGCCAGAGGACAGAAAAATGCTTAGCGTTTATAAATCTCTCTCTAATGCAGTGAAGCCCATGTACCTACTGTCATTGTCTTCCTGGAAGTTATCTGAAAATTTAAAAAGCAACTATTATAAATATTTATAACAAGGAGAAAAACTTGGCTGACAGAATATTCTTTATGATGTGTGTTTCTTCCATATTGGTTGAAAAGCACACTTTGGGGGCAGGAAAAATCTTACAGTGGGTAGGGCACTTGTTTTACATATGGCTGACCCCAGGTTCTATTTCTGGCATCCCATATGGTCTTTGGAGCCCTCCATGAGTGACCTCTGAGCTCAGAGCCGGGAGTAAGCCCTGAGCACCTCTGGCTGTTGCCCCAAATCCCAAACAATAAAACCAGAAACACAATTTGTAAATCATTAAGAAACTTTAAGACTAAAAAATCAATTTGAACTGCAAAATCAATCTGCAACCCAGAGAAAACCAATTAACCTTTTAGTTTTCAACTTTTTCATTCCTAATCACAATTTTAAAACAAATATTATATTGTATGCATAAATGCATGTTTTGTGTTTGTAATCTAAAATTGTGTGTACCTCTAATTCATTAGATATTCTCCCCAAACATGATTCTCCTAATTGCTATGTAATGGTACAATACCAATCTACATTATAATATATGCCACATAGCCAAATCCCAGTGTAGCAATTCCCAAATTATCAAGATACTAATAACATTTGCTTAAGAAAATAATGTTTAAAAATGCTCCAGGGCCAAATGAGTTTTCAAATACTATTTCAAACACAAGTTTACAAGTTTCTTTTCAACAAGACTAATCTAAGAAACTTGTTACATCATTATTTATTGAATTTCCCAAGGCAATGACGGAAAGATTTCTTGTTTGTTCATGTGGAGCAGCTTACGGAACAGGTTATAAACACTATATTAAGTATGGTGAAATACTGCCCCAGTGTGGAAATTTAGGATGTTGCAGTGTTTTACTGACATCTTTTTGCCATTAACCAGACTTCCATAAACGTCTGTGGGCTTTATCTAGTTTTATTTGGGACTGAGAAATCCACAGACTAGAAACCACTTAGCAAAAATGTAGGGTTTTTTCTGTTTTTGTTAAGTCTCTATGGATCCTATTTCAGTCTCAGTCTAACCACGTCTTTCACCTTAACTTAAGCTCTGCCTCTTTTGTAGTAGAGTTTGAGGAGTTTTCTAATAAATTTTCAGACCCATTTTAGGTTTTAGGTAAAATTGGAAAGATAATTCCAAATGTTCCCATATAACCAACATAAAAAATACTTTAAACCTCATAGAAAATACTTTACACCTAAGACTGGCACACAGTAGGCTGTTGTGTATGTAAACATTTTAATGGGATTATTATGTTACTGACCCTACCCTGATCGGTAATAGTGCCCTACCCTAGGGTGTGACCTGGCATTCTGCTCCCACCCTAGGATGATACCTGATTCTGCTCCCACCATTGGGTGGTACCTGATCCCACCATTGGGTGGTACCTGATTCTGGGGGATAAAAGCAAGGGTCTGTGGAAGGCGAGAGGCTTGTTTCCTGGGGCCTAGTCTTGGGCCTTTTGGCTTCCGCCTCTTCATGGAATAAAGAGCTCTTTTCTTCTGAAGCCTGACTGCCTGTTAGCTTTCTTTCCACCGCATTCACCTCAGAACCGCCAACTGAACAGGGTAACAGACGTGTGGTCCGAGCTGGAGGAGAAAGGCCTCATCCTCCATCCCTCCATCAGTCAACCTCTTCAGGGGCTGACTTGCAACAGTAGGCAAGTAATATAGACCATTATTATCTCTCTAACTAGAGTTTCTTTCAAAGTGTAATTCTTATTTTTGGTGACCTATTGTCTTATTATTAAAAGCTTTGTGATATTATGATTATTGTCCTAAAATAAAATTCAAAGACCAAATGTACTTAAATAATGTTCTAATCTTTGGCATAATACACTATGATATGTAAAAGACCAAAAATAAAATAATTTATAATTAAATATTTATATAAACCAAAAATCAATGTGGAAATCTGTCATTGACAAGAGTATAAGATGACTTTATCAGTATGAAATCACCAAGAAAACACCTATTACAAACAGAGAATTACAGAGATATATCAGTGACTCCAATAGTTTAAATGTTATTTATATTGATAACATGACATTCAAAATGAAAATGAAGGTTAGGGTTCCTGAGAAAAATGAGTTAAGATATCTCTTCATTTATACTATAGATGGATTACTGAAAAATCAGTGTCTAGAAAAACTTGTAAAAACAGATTTTTGATTCTAGACTCTTTTGATTTATAAATAAGATTTTTAGCTACATAAATGTCTAGCAACTAGTGACATACAGGAGTATTTTTTATTTTGGGGACTATAATATAATTATTTTGTGGATTTTGTCTGTTGTCTCTCAACAAGAACTAGTAACTGTGAAATACCTTGCATTGTATAATAATGTCTTCTTGAGAACCTAGAATCAAAGTTGATAATAAACTAAAAAATGAACAAAACATATTTGTGCACACATTTGCATATATGTCCATTCAAGCTCTACCTGCTGTACTATTCCTCTGGAGCCCATTGGACTGCTTTTTAAAATATCTATTTAAGCACCATGGTTACAAACCAAACATTTTTGTAGTTCGGTTTCAGTCACATAAAAGAACACCACCCTTCACCAGTACAACATTACCACCACCAATTCCTTCCGATTCCCTCCTTCCCCACATCTGCTGACAGGTATTCTATTCTTTCACTCACTATCATTGTCATGATAGTTGTTAGTGTAGTTATTTCTATAACAGAACTCACCACTCTTTGTGATAATTGGACAGATCCTTCCAGCCATTATTTCTATTATCACTGTGTATTATTACAATAATGTAATATTTTTCTTAAATCTACAGATAAGTGAGACTATTCTGTGTCTATCTTTCGCCCTCTGATGTATGTCACTCAGCATAATAGTTTCCATGTACATCCACATATAACAAAATTTCATGACTTCATTTTTCCTGATGGACGCATAGTATTCCATTACATGTACCACAGTTTCTTTAGCCACTCATCTGTTGTCAGGCATCTAGGGTGTTTCCGGATTCTGGTTATTGTAAATAGCACTGCAATGAATGTAGGTGTGCAGAAGGCATTTTATTAATACATTTATTTAAACTCCTTAAATACAAATATGATTGTAGTTGGCTTTCAGTCATGGAAAGAACACCCTCTTTAACCAGTGCAAATTCCCATCACCAATGTCCCAAATATCCCTCCTCACCAACCCACCCTCACCTGTACTCTAGACAGGCTTTCTACATCCCTCATTCATTCACGTTGTTATGAAAGTTCTCAGTGTAGTTAATTCTCTAACTGTATGCACCAGTCTTTTGTGGTTAGCTTCATGACATGAGCTGGACCTTCCTGCGCTCTATTTCTTTCTGAGAATTATTGCAAAAAATGTCTTTTATTTTTCTTAAAACCCATAGATGAGGGAGAATATTCTGTGTCTATCTCTCTACCTCTGACTTATTTCACTCAGCATAATAAATTCCATGTACATCCATGTATAGGAAAATTTCATGACTTCATCTCTCCTGATGGCTGCATAATATTCCATTGTGTATATGTACCACAGTTTCTTTACTCATTTATCTGTTGAAGTACATCTTGGTGGTTTCCAGTGTCTGGCTCTTGTAAATAGTGCTGCAACGAATATAGGTGTGAGGAAGAAATTTTTGTATTGTATTTTTGTGTTTCTCTGGTAGGAGTGGTATAGCTGGATCGTATGGAACCCAATTTCCAGTTTTTGGAGGAATCTCCATATTGCTTTCCATAAAGGTTGGACTAGATGGCATTTCCACAGGCAGTGAGTAAGAGTTCCTTTCTCTCCACATCCCTGACAGCACTACTTGTTCTCATTCTTTGTGATATGCACCAATCTCTGTGGCATGCGATGTTACCTCATAGTTGTTTTGATTTGCATCTCCCTGATGATTAGTGATGTGGAACATTTTTTCATGTGCCTTTTGGCCATTTGTATTTCTTCTTTGTCAAAGTGTCTCTTCATTTCTTCTCACCATTTTTGATGGGATTAGATGTTTTTTCTTATAATCTTCTGTCAGTGCCTTGCATATTTAAGATATTAGCCCCTTATCTGATGGGTATTGGGTGAATATTTTCTCCCATTTTCTGGGTGGCTTTTGTTTCTTAGGAACTATTTCCTTTGAGTTTCAGAAGCTTCTCAGCTTAATATATTCATATCTGTTTATCTTTGTTTCCATTTGTTTGAAGAATGCTATTTCCTCCTTAAAGGTGCCTTTAGTTTCAGTGTCATGAGTGTTTTACCTATGCGTTGTTCTATATACCTTATGGTTTCAGGCCTGATATCAAGGTCTTTAATTCATTTGGGTTTTACCTTCATACATAGTGTTATCTGGGGATCTGAGTTCTCTTTTTTGCAAGTGACTGAACAGTTGTGCCAACACCACATGTTGAAGAGGATTTCTTGCTCCATTTAGAATTTCTTGCTTCTCTATAAAAAAAAACTAGGTAATAGTATCTCTGGGGAACATTCTCTGAGTACTCAAGCCTATTCCACTGATCTTCCACTGAGGGTCTGTCTTTATTCCAATACCATGCTGTTTTGATAACTATTGCTTTGTAATATGGTTTAATATTGGGGAAAGTAATGCCTCTCATATTCCTTTTCCCAAGGATTTCTTTAGCTATTCAAAGGTGTCTTTTATTCCAAATGAATTTCAGAAGTGTTTGATCCACTTCTTTGAAGAATGTCATGGGTATCTTTAGAGAGAGTGCATTAATTCTGTACAGTGCTTTGGGGAGTCTTGCCACTTTAATTATGTTAATACTGCCAATTCATGAGCAGGGTATGTCTTTCCATTTCCACATGTACTTTTTTATTTCTTAGAGCAGGGTTTTGTAATTTTCTTTGTATACGTCCTTCATGTCTTCGGTCAAATTGATGCCAAGATTTTTTAGTTTCTGTGACACTAATTTGAATAGGGTTGTTTTCTTAATGTCTATTTATTCCCTATCATTATTGTTGTATAAAAAGGCCATTGATTTGTGTGTGTTAATTTTGTAGCCTGCCAACTTGCTATATGAATCTATTGTTTCTAGAAGCTTTTTGGTAGAGTCTTTAGGGTTTTCTAAGCAGAGTATCATGTCATCTACAAACAGTAAGAGCTTGACTTCTGCCTTTCCTATCTGGATGCCCTTGATATCTTTTTTTTGCCTGATTGCTATAGCAAGTACTTCCAGTACTATGCTGAAGAGGAGTGGTGAGAGCAGATAGCCTTGTTTTGTACCAAAATTTAGAGGGAAGGCTTTTAGTTTTTCTCCATTGAGGATAATATTTGCCATTGGCTTGTGGTTGATGGCCTTAACTATATTGAGAAAGGTTCCTTTCATTCCCATCTTACTGAGTTTTTTTTTATCAAGAATGGATGTTGGACCTTATCAAATGCTTTCTCTGCATCTATTGGTATGGTCATGTGATTTTTATTTTTCTTGTTGTTCATGTTCTGTATTATGTTGATAGACTTAAGGATGCTAAACCATCCTTGCATTCCTCGGATGAAACCTACTTGATCGTCGAGAATGACCTTGATGAGGCATTGGATTCTATTTGCCAGGATTTTGTTCAGGATCTTTGCATCTGTGTTCATCAGGGATATCGGTCTGTAATTTTCTTTTTGGCAGCATCTCTGTCAGTTTTGGTATCAAGATGATGTTGGCTTCATTAAAGCTATTTGGAAGTGTTACCGTTTTATCAGTTTCATGAAAGAGCCTGGCCAGGATTGGTAGTAGACACTCTTGAAAGGTTTGAAAGAATTCATCAGTGAATCCACCTGGGCCTGTGTTACCCCTCCCCCATCTTCCACATAACTTTACCTTAGGGTAAGACCTGCCCATTTCTGGGAGGGGTTTTGGTGAGGTCTCAAAATGTTTGGCCGGGAGGCCAGAGAGGGATTGATGAAAAGATTCTGGAAGAGAGAAGCAGCAGGTAGAGGGATGGCTGAAAGAAGTCAAGACCCAGGGCAAACTGAAGAGAGCAAGCTTAAATAGGTTTAAGATAATAAGCCACACATGTTGGCCAGGGCTGAATAAAGATGATATCTCCTGGAGCCTGACTGCTGTGGATTTTCTCCCCACCACTATCTTGAACTTGCGGACCTGCCAGTTGGAGTGGGTGGCATACACGTGGTCCTGGGCTGTAGGAGAAAGGCCTCATCTCACCATCCACCACCATCCAATCCCATCCAAAGGATTTTTATTCTACAGGCCTGGGCTTTTGATTTGGGGCAGACATTTGATTACCACTTTAATTTCCTCAATAGTGATGGGGGTGTTTAGATATGCTACATCCTCCTTATTCAATCGTGGTAGGTTATAAGAATTTATCCATATCTTCCAGATTTTCATGTTTGGTGGCATAGAGTTTGCCAAAGTAATCTCTGATTACCCTTTGAATCTCTGCAATATCTGTACTGATCTCCCCTTTTAATTTCTAATACAGGTTATCAAGTTTTCTCTCCTCTGTGAGTTTTGCCAATGATCTGTCAATCTTGTTTATTTTTCAAAGAACCAACTTTGCAGAAGGCATTATAGTATTGTGTTTTTGTGTTCCTAAGGTATATACCTAGGAATGGTATAGCTGGATAGTATGTGAGCTCAAGTTCCAGGTTTTTTTAGGAATCTTTATATTGTTTTTCATAAAGAGTGGACTAAATAGCATTCCCACCAGCAGTGAATGAGAGTTCCTTTCTCCCCACAGCCCAGCTGGCACTTACTCTTCTTCTTATTTGTGATGTATCTGTAGCATGAGATGGTACCTCATTGTTATTCTAATTTGCATTTCCCTGATGATTAGGGATATGAGCATTTTTATGTGCCTTTATCCCATTTGTATTTCTTTGAGGAAGTGTCTGTTCATTTCTTTTTCCTATTTTTTGATAAGGTTAGATTTTTTTCTTGTTAAGTTTTGTCAGTACCTTGTATATCTTAGATCCGTATCTTATGAATATTGGATGAATAGTTTATCCCATTTGAAGCACAAAAATTAGAACTTAATGAAGTTATGTTTTGTTTTTTACTTGAGCTATCACATCCAAGAAAAAATATTGAATTAAGATTCATAAAGATTTGCTATAGTAATAAAGAACACTTCTAAACATGTGGCATTTTCTGGACTGGTCCCTTTAATTACCATATACCATCTAATGAATTTCTCCTGAGGACAAATTCTAACTCCAACTTACTTCTCTTTTCTTATTTGATTGCTGCCTTAGGGAAAACTTTGAAATGATCTTACTAAAAGTAAAAGAGAGAGACAGATCGAAAAGAAAAATGACTGCCAGAGAGGCAGGCTGGGAGGGTCTGGAAGGAAACAAAACTGGGGATAGTGGTGATGGAAAATGTGCAGTAGTGAAGGGATGGGTGTTGGAACATTGTATGACTAAAATTCAATCATGAATAACTTTGTAAGTGCATTCCACGGTGTTTCAATTAAATATTATTAATTTAAAAGAACAAAAATGGTCTTCCTAATTTCCTGATCCATATTGATCAAGCATTAGGCAGCTGGTTCTGTAGACTTCAGCAAAACTACGAGATTTATTTCCCCATAACTTGCATACATGCTGGTGTGGGTACTCATTCACAAGGATGTGAAGAGCATTTAGCAGAATAAGAGGTCCTCTCTGACTACCCCTATTGAACATGTAATTACAACCTAATTTTCTGTCTACTATATTATCCTATTTTATTTACTCTACAACTGAATCATTATCTTATATCTTACTTGTTCTCATTTATAGTCATTTTCTCAATCTAAGAATCCATTTAACAGTAGGCTCGAGGTTTATCTTGTTGGTACCTATACTGATAATTTCCATTAGCATTGCATGATGTGTAATAGATTTTCAACTAACATTTAAATAATATATACATGAATGTACATATAAAGTAGAAATTATTGTATCTGCACATGTGTATAACTGCACATAATAGATTCTTGATATATATGAGCTTTTGCTACTAACATCATTATCCTCTACACTACTACAAGACTTTCTATCTATAAATATATAAAGATATTTTGTAGTGTTAATCACTTGCTGTGAACATATTTGATTTACTCAAAGAGTAAATGGTATGTCTAAGCATCAATTAATTATATTACCTTAATCAGATGTCATTTTTTTCCAGGTCTTTGGGCATAAACACACATGCATATATGTTTGTAAACTGGCTCTATGCATGGGCTCTATAACTAATGCCTAGTTTTAATACCAGATTTTGTCTTTCACTAATGATGTACCGAACAAGCTACTAATCTCCCTTAGTCTAAATTTTCTTGATTTCAAAGTGAAGATAATAGTATCTAATGGTTGCAATGATTAAATAATGCAAAGCAGTTTAATTTCTTAGCATATATCTGGCAAAAATTAACATGTAAATATCTATCAGCCCAAATATCAGTCTTTTGTTAGTGTTGTGACAAGTTTTTCATATGCTTTTGCCAATTCATATTAATGGGTAGAACTTTTCACTTCTCAAATTTAATTTTTTGTTTTTATTAATATATTTATTTAAACACCTTGATTACAAATATGATTTAGTTGGGTTTTAGTCATGTAAAGAACACACCCCTTCACCAGTGCAACATTCCCATCACCAATGTCCCAAATCTCCCTACTCCTCATCCTACCCCCGCCTGTACTTGAGACAGGCTTTCTACTTCCCTATTTCATTCACATTGTTATGATAGTTCTCAATATAATTATTTCTCCTACTGCACTCATGACTCTTTGTGGTGAGCTTCATGTCATGAGCTGGGCTTTCCATCCCTCCTCTCTTGTCTCTGAGAATTATTGCAAAATGTATTTTATTTTTCTTAAAACCCATAGATGGGGAAACTATTCCGTATATATATATATCTCTTTCTCTGACTTATTTTACTCAGCATAATAGATTCCATGTATAGGAAAATTTTATGACTTCATCTCTCCTGATGGCTGCATAATATTTCATTGTGTATATGTACCACAGTTTCTTTAGTCATTCATCTGTTGAAGTGCATCTTGGTTGTTTCCAGAGTCTAGCTATTCTAAATAGCACTGCAATGAATATAGGTGTGATGAAGGAATTTTTGTACTGTAATTTTCGGTTTCTAGGATATATCCCTAGGAGTGGTATAGCTGGATCAATGGAAGCTCAATTTTCAGTTGGAGGAATTTCCATATCGCTTTCCATCAAGGTTACTATTTTGTGTCCTGAAACTCTCATGAGAGGGCCAAGAAGGGCCCAGAAAAAACTGTCTCCTAGAGGTGCACAGGCAGAAAGGCAAAGAAAGACTGAGTGAAAACCACCTACTAGAGTTGCCCCAGCAGATAGGTAGATCCTTTGTGAAGGCAGGTGGGAGGGGTCTTCCCCTACTATGAGATTACCAATTGGGAGAGACTGAGGAAACCTGTCTCCTTTGCTTGTTTCTCTACTCTTTTGTCTCCTGAAACCCTCCTGAGAGGGCCAAGAAAAGCCCAGCATAAACTGTCTCCTAGAGGCTCCAGAAGAGTATGGCTGATCCACTTTGCTTTGTAGCTGTGCAATCTTTCTAACTAATGAACTCCACCATAACATGCAGAAAAAAAATCACACTACATGTGTGACAATGGGGAAACCTTGCAGGCAAACACCATACACAGAGAATGAAGATGATAGCTTTGATGACCCAAAAAATACCAAACATGTAATAAATCTCTCAGGTAAGGAATTTAGAATAGAAATATGAAAGATCCTCATAGAAATCAAAGAAAATTTAGCTCTAGCTGAACAGAACACAAATATAGAAATCAGAAAACTTCAAACTGAAAAAACAGATCTGAAAAACATGGTAGCTGAACTGAAAACCTCAATGGAAAGCATCTTCAACAAAGTAACAGCAGCCAAGGACAAAATTGGTGAACTAGAAGATGAAATGCAGAACAACTCCGTACAGCAGAAGAAATTGGAAAAGAACCTTAAGGCAAATAAACATACAATGGAAAAAGTACTCAAAGAATATGAACAGATAAAAATGGAAGGTTTTTTTGGGGGGATGGGGCTACTTCCAGTGGTGCTTGCTCAGGAGACAATATGGGATGCTAGATATCAAACCTGCATCTATCCTGGGTCATCCACATGAAGGAAGACAAACGCCCTACCACTGTACTACTACTCTGGCCCCAAATTCTCAAATTCCTACTCCTACTTGAATACTCTGGAGCATCTTCCGCATGCAGTACCTTGCCATTTGATCTCTTTGTCTCAGTGTTATTTTACCCCCAATTTCAGTGCATTATGACAAAAGCAACTGACAAGGGAAATTAGAAATCACATTCTACATCTACATTTTGGGGCCATAGAGGTGGAGCTAGAGGTAAGGTGTCTGCCTTGTAAGTGCTAGCCAAGGAAGGACAGCAGTTGGATCCCCCGCATCCCATATGGTCCCCCCAAGCCAGGGGCAATTTCTGAGCGCTTAGCCAGGAGTAACCCCTGAGCATCAAACGGGTGTTGCCCGAAAGACCAAAAAAAGAGAAAAAAGAAAAAGACATTTCCAGTACAAAATGCTTACATCATAAATAAGAACCAGAAGGATGAAACAACTTCAAAACAAGAAGAAAGCAATAATAAAGACAAGAACAGAGATCAAATAAAATTGTAAACAAGGAAGTAATATAGAAAAAATGAAGCAAAAATAAATTAGTTGAAAAGATTGACTTACAGTTAACAAATCTGACAAAGAAAATAAAAGAAGTAATTTAGCAATATCAGAAATGAAAATGGAGCTCTTATTACAGATCCTGAAAATACCATAAGAAAATAAGGTAACATGAGAATTATTTGGGGGGGAGATTTTTTGGGTCACACTCAGCTTTGCTTAGGGTTTACTCCTGGCTCTGCTCTCAGAAATCGCTCCTTGCAGGCAGGGGGACCATATGGGATGCTGGAATTTGAACCACCATCCATCCTGGATGGGCTGATTGCAAGACAAATGCCCTACTGCTGTGCTATCTCCCTGCCCCCCGAGAATTACCTTATTTTATCAATGTTTATTTTGTAATTATTAATTTGATAAATTAAATGGATAAATTCCACCCCTCACTTGGGCGCCTAGTCCGGAAGCCCCCCCCCCCCCGCCCGGGACCCCAAGCGCAGGCAAGAGCGAACCAGGTAAGTCCCCTTTCCCTCACGTGGGCACCTAGTCTGGCAAGCCCCCCCAGGACCCCGAGAGCAGGCAAGAGCGGACCGGGGGAGTCCCCTTCCTCCTTACGTGGGCGCCTAGTCCGGCAAGCTCCCCCCCCCCCTGGGAACCCGAGCGCAGGCAAGAGTGAACCGGGTAAGTCCCCTTTCCCCTCATGTGGGCGCCTAGCCCGGCAAGCCCCCCCCCCCCCGGGGACCCCTAGCACAGGCACGAGCAGACTGGGTGAGTCCCTTCCCCCAGGTGGGCGCCTAAACCAGCAAGTTCAGCAAGCCACTCCGGGACCCCAAGCCCGAGTGAAAGGTAGGAGGGGTGAGGAGAACCCTGGACCGCTGGGGCAGACTAGGACCAATAGACGGGGGAGAGAGGACCAACCACCTGGACCCTTGGGTGACCTAGAGCAGTCCACCCCCCCTGAGCCCTGGAACGGACCTGGGACTCCCCAAGGGCTGAAGGCAGAGCCGGCAGGGTTTGTCTGACGGAATTCCTTCAACTGAGGCTTGGAGGGGGCGGAGCTTCATTGACTTCCAGAGAGAGGAGAGAGGATAGAGAGCTAGGCTCAACAGCGCCAGCAACCATTGTGGCCAGGAGCGGAACTGCACCGCTGACAGAAATAAGGAGCAGAAAAGGGAAAAGACCCACTGGGAAGGCTGACCTCTAGGTAGCAAAGGAGAGGAGAAAGAGCTAGGTTCAACAAGCTCACCCAACAGCACCCTCTAGAACCACCTTCAGGAAGGGGACCCATCTCCACGCCACAGGGGACCAAAGCAGGCCGAAATTAGAAGGCACAGCACTCCAAAGCACACCATTAAATACAACGAAATATGCGTAAATCAAGGAGAAACCTAATATCAGGAGATACTGTGACAAATCCTAGCATGTTTCCAAGTCCACCAAAATGCACAGATCCATGGGAAGAAGACCTAAAAGCGGCCATGAGGAAGGAAATGCAAGAATTAATAAAAGAAATGAAAGAAACCAGAGCTACCAAGTATAAGAAATCCATGGATGAACGAATCAGCCAAATTAAAGAAGAAATGTCAAAGAACATGAGAGATTCCATACAAAAAGAAGTGAAGAAATTAGAAGACAAAGTAACAAGCCTTACGAGAAGAAACACAGAGTTGGAGAAGCACATTGAAGAACTTGAAGGAAAACTGCAAAAAAAAATGATCAAGAAACCAACAAAGAAATAAAAGGCAAAGCACTGGAAGGAAAAATCCAATATCTAATGAACAAGGACAAAAGAAACAATCTAAGAATTGTGGGTATACCAGAAGGGGAGGAAACATGGACAGGGGAAGAACAGGTAGTCAGGAAGATAATAACAGAGAACTTCCGCACCCTCTTGAAAGAAACTTCAGGGCAAATCCAGGAAGTCAAGAGAGTCCCTAATAAAATAGACCCTAATAAACCAACACCAAGACATATAATAATCCAAATGGCAAAAAAAAAACAAAGAGAAGGAGGAACTCCTTAAAGCAATAAGGGAGAAAAAAACCCTCAAGTACAAAGAAAGGACATAAGAATCAAACCAGATCTCCCATTTGAAATAACTCAAGCAAGAAGACAGTGGAATGACATATTTAAACGACTGAATAAAAGAAATTTCCAACCCAGGGTCCAATACCCAGCAAAACTATCATTCATATGGGAGGGCAGACTAAAAACATTCTCAAACATGAACGAACTTGAACTATTTGTGCAAACTAAGCCGATCCTAAATGACTTACTCAGAGACGAATTACACAATCCAAACCCCCAATTGTAACAACAACCACTCCACACAATACAACTGCACAACAGTCCTCTCTCTCAATAATTTCCCTAAATGTTAACGGACTAAACTCTTCAATTAAAAGACACATAGTAGAAAATTGGGTTAGAAAAAATAAACCAGACTTCTGCTGTCTGCCAGAAACTCACCTACAACTACAGGATAAGCAACAGCTTAGAATAAAAGGATGAAAAGTAATTATACAGGCCAATGGAAAACAAAAAAAGAGCAGCGACAGCCATTCTTGTATCAGACCAAATTGCATTCACTCTCAAGAAAGTAATCAAAGACAAAGAGGGTCACTACCTACTGATCAGGGGAACATTAGATCACGAAGTACTAACCCTGGTTAATATCTATGCACCTAATGTAGAGCCAGCAAAATATGTGAGACAGCTGCTCACAAACCTGGAGAAACACATGAAGGGAAATGTGATAATAGTAGGGGACCTTAATACTCCACTATCACCACTGGACAGATCCACCAAACAGAAAAATAGCAAAGCAATAAGGGCCCTAAATGAAAAATTAGAAGATCTAGGGCTAATAGACTTATATAGAGCCCTCCACCCCCAGAAAGCAGAATAAATATTCTTCTCAAGCCCACATGGATCCTTCTCCAGAATAGACCATGTCTTAGGATACAAAGCCAAACTATATAAGACCACAAATGTAAGGATCATTAGAAGTACCCTATCAGATCACTATGCAATAGAGGTCAAAATTGACTCCAAGCAGAAACAATGGAGAAAAACTAATACCTGGAGATTAAACAACATGCTGCTCAACAACAGCTGGATCAAAGAACAACTCAAGGAAGAAATAAAAAGATTCCTTGAGACAAATGATAATGAGGAGACAACTTGTCAAAATTTGTGGGACACAGCAAAAGCAGTAATTAGGGGGAAACTCATAGCAATACAGGCCTATGTCAAGAAACAGGAAAACAACAAAATCAACAATTTAAATGATCACCTCAAAGAATTGGAACAGCAGCAGCAGAGAAATCCAACCACAACCAGAAGGCAAGAAATAATAAAAACCAGAGCAGAAATAAACAACATAGAAACTAAGAAAACAATACAAAAAATCAATGAGACCAAGAGTTGGTTTTTCGAAAAAATAAACACGATAGACAAACCACTGGCAAAACTCACCAAAAAAAAAGAGGGAAAACACCCAAATCAGTAGGATCACAAATGAAAGGGGAGAGTTTACAACAGAACCCCAAGAAATAAAACATATCACGAGATCATATTATGAACAACTATACTTAATTAGGCCAGAGAACCCAGCAGAAATCGACAGATTCCTAGAAAAATACCATCTTCCAAGACTGGAAAAGGAAGAAATAGAAAGCCTAAAACGACCAATCACCTCAGAGGAAATTGAAGATGTAATTAAGAAACTCCCTAAGAACAAAAGTCCAGGCCCAGATGGATTTACAGGTGAATTCTACCAAACATTTCGAGAAGACCTACTACCACTTTTCCATAGGCTCTTCCAAACCATAGAGAAAATAGGAATCCTCCCCAATTTATTTTATGAGGCCAATATCACACTCATTACCAAAGATGGCAAAGACACCACCAAAAAAGAAATCTACAGACCAATCTCACTAATGAACATAGATGCAAAGATATTCAACAAAATCTTAGCAAACCGAATCCAGCACTTCATCAAAAAGATCATACATCATGACCAAGTGGGATTTATACCAGGAATGCAAGGTCGGTTCAACATACGCAAATCAATCAACATTATACATCACATCAACAACAAGAAAGAGAAAAACCACATGATCATATCAATCGATGCAGAGAAGGCATTTGACAAAATCCAACACCCTTTCATGTTAAAGACACTCAGCAATATAGGGTTAGAAGGAACCTTCCTCAAGATAGTTACAACTATCTATGAAAAACCGACAGCCAACATTATACTTAATGGCGAGAAACTAGAAGCATTCCCACTAAGGTCAAGAACTAGGCAAGGCTGTCCACTCTCTCCACTCTTATTCAATATAACCTTAGAAGTCCTAGCAATAGCAATCCGACAAGAGAAGGGAATCAAAGGAATCCAAATTGGGAAAGAGGAACACAAACTATCTCTATTTGCAGACGATACAATGATATACATCGAAAACCCCAAAGAGTCCACAGTAAAACTCCTAGAAATAATTAACCAATACAGCAAAGTGGCTGGATACAAAGTCAATACACAAAAGACAGTAGCATTTCTATATACAAACAACGAAGTTGAGGAGAGATTAAAAATACAATTTCATTTAAAATAGTATCAAAAAATATCAGGTACCTAGGAATAAACCTTACAAGGGAAGTGAAAGACCTATACCAGGAAAACTTCAAAACACTTCAGAAAGAAATTGAAGAGGATCTAAAGAAATGGAAGAATATCCCACGGATAGGTAGAATTAACATAGTCAAAATGACTATCCTACCCAAACTACTATATAGATTTAATGCAATTCCTATCCAAATTAAAACACCATTCTTTAAAGAAATAGAACATTCAATCACAAAATTCATCTAGAATAACAAAAAACCCAGGATAGCCAAACACATATTGAAAAACAAGAAGCTGGGCGGCATCTCCTTACTTAACTTGAAACTATACTATAAAGCCATAGTAATCAAAACAGCATGTACTGGAACAGAGACAGGACCTCAGACCAGTAGGTCAAAACAGAATTCCCAGGCATAAACCCGCAGATAAACAGCCAACTAATATTTGATAAAAGAGGCAAGAACTTAAAATGGAAAAATGAAAGTCTATTCAACAAATGGTGTTGGTACAACTGGAAATCCACATGTACAAAAGTGAAAATTGACCCATACCTCACTCCTTATACAAAAGTCAACTCAAAATGGATCAAAGACCTTGAAATCAGACCCGAATCTATAAAGTTTATCGAGAACAAAATAGGCAGAACACTCGAAGACATATATATTAAAAGGGTCTTCGAAAATGGAGCACCAATGGCAAGAACTTGAGCATCAAACATAAACATATGGGACTACATCAAACTAAAAAGCTTCTGCATGGTGAAAGAAACCTTACTTAATGCAAGAAGACAGTTAACAGAATGGGAAAAAAATCTTTTCACTCGACATATCAGATAAAGCGCTGATATCTAGAACATACAAAGCACTCAGAAAGCTGAGCCCCCCAAAACCAAATAAAGCCATAAAAAATGGGGAGAGGAAATGAATAGACACTTCTCTGAGGAAGACAGAAGGATGGCCAACACACACATGAAAACATGTTCACCTTCACTCATCATCAGAGAGATCCAAATCAAGACAACAATGAGATACCACCTTACACCTGTGAGGATGGCTCACATCAAAAATAATGGGAACAATCTCTGTTGGTGGGGTTGCGGTATGAAAAGAACTCTCATCCACTGCTGGTGGGAATGCCCTCTAGTCCAACACCTATGGAGAACAGTCTGGAGAGTGCTCAAAGAAGTCAGAATTGAGCTGCCATTTGACCCAGCAATTGCTCTCCTAGGTATATACCCCCAAGTTGGAAGGACATTCATTCCAAAATACGTGTGCCCCCCACTATTTATAGCAGCACTCAGTATAATAGCCAAGTCTAGGAATCAACCTCTATATCCAACAACAGATGAATGGATCATTAAGATATGGTATCTATACACAATGGAATATTGCATGGCAGTCATAAATGATACAATCACAGACTTTGCAGCAACGTGGATGGACCTAGAACATGTTATGTTAAACAAAGTAAGTCAGAAGACAAAAGATAAACACAAAATGATAGCACTATTCTGAAGCGCCTAGAACATACATCTTATACACAACTAACACTCAACAATCAAATAATAGGGTTTAATAGGGTAGAAACTCTAAACACTGTAATAGTCAACATATACTCGAGAGCAGTGCCCAAAATACATGAAAAAGGAACAATGCAAACTCTTGACCGCATTATACCACAAAGAAAACAGCAACACCAGAAACAGCAGCATAGAGAGAACAGGTATGTAATCAGCCTTCTACAACAGAGGCCCACATTAATCCCTTGGAGATCGTATACAGGATCACAGGTAAAGAATACCACAGGAAATCACTGACTCCAATGGAAACATCCCATAACATCATGTTTTAATGCCTTATCTTACTATATTTAAAATAACCTCTCAGCTTTTCTGTCCACAAGCATTCTTGGATACAAAGGGTGAACAAACCAAGATGGCAGCTTGGGATACCACACAAGATACCATACCTAGCTGGCACTACGAGATGGTCCCAAGAAAACTCTTTAACATACACTTTATTTCAAGGTTATACCTTCTTTTAGGAATCGAAGCACGTGACCAGTCAGACCACCGAAGCAGTAACCGTGACATACAGACTTAAACTACAGACTACTCATCGAACTCATTCAAGCAAACTAACATTCCCTCACTATTCTCTCCTCTCTTCTCACTACTTTCTTTTTTATCATTTCTTTTCTACTCTTCTCTCTACATTTTTCTTTTCTCTTTTCCCTTTCTTTCTAATGTATTTTCTCTTTTCTCCCTTCCTACCCCTACCATATACCTTCCCCTTTCCCCCCTTTGGAAATACAACTAACCCTTCACCGCTCATTCCCATCCAGAATTCCCACTGTATTAAAACTCTTCACCCTCAGTCCTTAATCTATTAGGCATCAAGATTGACCTCCTACCCCAATGAACCAGTACCCAGTACCCAAACGAATAGACACCAGTAAAACCCACACTTCGTCTCCTGCAAGAAAAGGCAGCTAACTCCCCTGCAGACCCATGCTGCGCGGCCCTCCCTACCATCTTCCCCTAATGTAGACTGTTACTTGAAACTGGACTTAGTTCCAAAAGTAGTCCCAATACAAGAACTCTTCCAAGACCTCCCTGCCGCAAATCTTTTGCCAATCTGAAGAAGGTCAGGGGGTGTGATGGAAAGGTGCCTGGGAACCCACACACTACAAGAAAAACCCAAAAGACAATGGGAAAACCTGTACTCCCAACATAAACATAAGACCTGTATTACACCTCCTCTTTACCTGCCTTTCCCCAAATGCAAGGTAGTCTTCTGCATCACTTTGGTCCTTTAAATACTTCGTTAATTCATTTTTTAATTGTCTGTTTTATATATACATATGTGAGCACATACATTTTTAATCCTATTTTTTTTAATCTTTTTTGGGTATGTGACCTGTTTCTGTTTTCCTCTCTGTCCACCCCCAAATGCACCAACAATATAACGTAGCACCTTTTCTCTCTGCAAAGGCACACTAAAAAAAGGGGGAAATCTTACACATAAAAAGAACTCTTATCTACTAGAGATAGGAACTCAGAGTTGTTTACAATACAGGGATAACTCCTACCTTGAAAATATGTCATGTGGAATCAACTTAGACCTCAGGAGATTAGATCCCATCTGTCCAACCTTGAACCCTGAATCCCAGTCACAGAAATGGCACAGTTCTTCACAACAGCTGCAGGAAACAAACCCCATCCGGGACATCCTTAATACTGCTGGAACACTGAGTGCCAGCTCTAATACAATATGCTGACAACGAGGAAAATGCGAACAACATGACCTAAGAACAGGTTATCCTACCTTACCAGCCATTGATAAGTCAAAATCAGAAGACTTGTCACCCGTTGGTAGGTCCAAAAACCAAGATCGTGATCTACAGATGACTGGCTGCTAGAACCATGACCAGACTGTATATATCTTGGGACCAATAAAAAAAGCCCCACTCTAGGGTTTGAACTACAACCTTCACAACAACCATGATCCCCAGTTCCAAAGGTCTGGCAGAGACAACTGTAACGGAACGGGGCTTCTGGAAACACAAGGAAAGGCATTATCCTAGGAGCCATCCCAGGTTTAGTGCCAAGACCAAGACCACCAACCACAGAAGATGGATTAAAATGACACTGAGGGAACGAAACTTCTAGAACCACAAAGACTGACTTCATCATAAGTCCCATCCCTGGAACTGTGCAGATACTGAGATCGATAGATACAGAGGTCTGATTGTATCACCTAAGACAGAACAAAAGTTTTCCAAACAACACAAAAACACCACCGGGAGAGTAAAGGAACCTGAACAGAGGCTATAGTTGATCCCGTGACAATATACTCCAAGGGCGGAGAAACCCCAAATCTCTTAGGCCAAGTGAATTCCTTTTGGAATGACCCCAAATATTTACTGTGCCAGGGCAGAAGGAAAAGAAACAAAACACAAAATATTATTTATCTTTTTATATATATTATTTTTATCTTCATTTATTATCACTATTATTATATTTAACTATCTATTTTTGGTTGATGTTTGTGTTTTGGTGTGGTTATTGAAGCTGTTGCCCCCATTTACACTCTTTTTCTTTTCTTTTCTTTTCTTTCATTATGTGCTCTGCCATGTTTCTAATCTCAAGACCGTGGCGGTTTTTTTTTGTTTGTTTGTTTTTGTTTTTGTTGTTGTGGTGGTGGTGCTTAGCGTTATTGTTGGAGTCCTCACTGGATATTTGACACTTCTTTTTAAACTATGTTTCACCTTTTTCTCCTTCATCTCTCTAACTGAGGATGAGACCCTCTAGAAGAATTCCGCTTATTTTCTGCGTATTAGACCTTTACCCCAGTTTACTACTATTCCCTTCTTCAAACAAAACCACGTAACTTGAACTAGCTAGTCCTGCCCCGCAGTTAGAGGGGGAAATAAGGGAGGCACCAGGACCAAAGAGGTGCAAGACTACTAAGTATTAGGCCAGCTGTGACTCCTGAGCATCACGTGGTGTGGCCCAAAAACCCAAACCAAAACCAAAACGAAACAAACCAAAAAAGCAGCTTTATTCCAGGCATGTGAGACTATTTAATCACTTCTCAACATGAAAATTTTCCTAGCAAGTAATGTGTAAAATTTTTCCTTTGCTTTTTATTTTATTATTTTTATAAATCATTTAATTTAATAACCATGAGATACAGTCACAAAGTTTTCCATGATACAATGTTCAACACCTTTTATAGTGCACATTTCCCATCACTAATGTCCCAAGTTTCATCCCGCTGTCCACCCTGCTTGTTTCTGTGGCAGACCTCTCTCTCTCTTCTCTCTCTCTCTCTCTCTCTCTCTCTCTCTCTCTCTCTCTCTGTGTGTGTGTGTGTGTGTGTGTGTCTCAGCCACTGTGGTTTACAATACTGTTACTGAAGGTGTATCATACATATCACTCTAAGTTATTTCAGCGCCCAGTTCTTGTCCAGAGTGATCATTCCCAATGAAAGTGTCATAGTGGTCCCTCCTCAGCCCTACACTCCCCTACTATCTGTTGCAAGCTTTGTATCATGGGCTGGTCCTCTCAGCCCTTGTCTCTATTGACTTTGGATATTAATACCATGCTATGTATGAGATATTTTAGAACACCCACATCAATTCATGCTAAAAGTTTATAGAAAACAGCAATCAAGGGAATTAACCTATAGATCATTTGTGAGAGAATTATTAGCAAATTTCATATATTCTTTTTTTATATGTTTGCTTTTTTATATGTTGGATTTTCTAACCAGATTCAACAAACACAGTACTTCTCTTTAAATGAATGTTAATAACATTTATTCAAAATCCCACAAACTTTATTTTAATGGTGAAAGATTGTTTCCCAATGTGAAAGCAAAGACCTGTATACAACTCTTTTTACAAGATATGTCTTAAAGTTGTAGTCACTTAATTAGAGCAAACAGGAGGGATAAAAGGTCTACAGATTAGAAAGAATTATACATGGTTGTCTGGATAGTAAAGTCCAGGTATCTACTTGTAAAATCTTCCAGATCTTAAAGATACTTAATCAAAGTCACAAAATATATGTACAACACACAAAATATAATTACATTTATATACACTAAAATAAACACAGATAGGGCCAAAGTGATAGTACAGTAGGAAGGGCATTTGGCTTGTGCATGACTTACCCAGGATTGATCCCTGTCATCTTAGCTGGTTTCCTGAGCACCTCCAAAGTAATCCCTGGAACTAGGTCCAGGCATAACCCATGAACATTGTCATGTGCAGTCAAAATTTTTTTAAATTTAAAATAACACAATTGTACTGCAATTCATTCCAAAGAAAAGAAAAAATCTTTTGTATGCATTTAACAAAGTTTGTACAGGATCTGTTAGCTGAAATAAATGTTAATGAAATGGGGACATTGGTGGTGCAAAAGTTGCATGTGAAGGGGGATGTAAATTTTATGACTGAACCCCAACTACAAACATGTTTGTAGTTAAAGTGCTTAAGAAATTCTTTAAAAAAAAGTAGTTTCTATGCCTACAGAATAACATTCTAACAACCACTTAACTTAATGAATTTTCCAAACATTTCTTGCTTCGAATAGTAAATTATAATATCATATAAAATAAACTTAAAATTGTTCTAAGTAAATGGAGATACACACTTTGATCATAGATTAGAAAATCCTAAATAGTAGGGGCAGGAGTGATAATACAATGGGTTAAGTTTGCACCTGGCCGACCTGGATTTGATTCTTGGCATCCCATATCTCTGAGCTCTGCCATGTCAGGACTGATTCTTAAACATAGAGTCAGGAATAACCTCTGGGCATCATGGATTTTAGTCCAAAAACTGAGGGGATAAAAGAAAAGTCAGCATAATAAAATGTCTATTCTGGGAGCAAGAGCAATAATGCAGTGGGCAAGGCATTTGCTTTGCAAGTGGCTGACCCAGATTCAAACTCCAGGATCCCATATGTACCCCTAAGAACTGCAAGAAGCATTTTCTGACTACAAAGCCAGGAGTGTCACCTGTACTACACCTGTCTAGTGTAGTACAAATCTCCCAAATATCTATTATACTCAAAATAACATATAACTAATACAATTTTATAAGGATCCAAGAAAAGTTTTATACAGACTCCAGAAAGTTTATTCTAAAATTTATATGAAAATCTAAAATCCTAAAAATGCATAAAATAATCTTGACAAGCAAGAAACAAGTAATATCAATTACTCTATCCAACATAAAATCTTATTAGCTGCAAGTAATCAACACCAGGTGGCACTGAAAGAGAGATAAACACATTTATAAATGGAACTGGATGGCTGGATGGAGAGTTCAACAATATTCCCAAATATCCCAACTTATTTTTAACAAAATCATTAAAATATTTCAATGGAAGAAGGAAAACTTTTTCAGTTTTCAATATACTTTTGGAGTCATTGGACATTCTGGAACAAAACATATCAATAAATTCACAACCCAATACAAAAATAAAGGCAAAATAGATCATAAATGTCAACCAGTTAGCAATGGCAGCGATGTGCTCCAACTTCATAGAATACACAAAAGCCCATGGAAACCACCAGTATGTCTACTGCATCTTAACACTGGAATTGCCAAGGAAAAGACAAAAGTCTAACAATACTTATATAGAGTTGCATCAGTCCCACCAAGCCACCAAAGCAGAAAATTGGACCAGCATGCACCTTTCCCATCTCCATAGAGGACATATATAATTGTGAGGGTTGGTTGGATGCCATATGACACAGATGCATGCATAGAACAAAGGAGTCACTTTGAAAATAAAACAAGAAAAATATTCCCATATAAGTATTTAAACCCAGCACCTGCTGTGATGGCTTCTTTACTCTTGGTATCGAAATATTCCAAGTCCAAGGCTCTGAGTTGTGCAAGTGTTGGGAGGAATATTAGGTAATACAATGATTGCTTTCCCAACAAAGGTTTTTAAATTTATAACACAAAACTACAAAATGTTACAAGACAATTTAAGTTACTATAACATTAATGTCTTGATTTGGGGAGGTAGATGGGCTATACCCAGTGGTACTCAGGGCTTAATCCTGTATTTACATTTAGGGATCAGTCCTGAGAGTAGTCAAGAGACCATGTGAGTGCTAGATTGAACCTGGATCTACTTGTACAAGTCAATTGCCCTACTTTCTGTACTATTTCTCCAGTCCCTAAAATATTAATTTTTAGTTTTAAAATGGCTTAGAAATATTTGAAAAGGAGAAACTAATAGTTCTATAGGTATTTAAAAACTTAAGTGTTGGCCTCTCTGTACCAAATATATGTCTACATTATCTGAAAATTTTGAATAATTTTATCCGTCAGTCCTTCAGGCAGCATTCTGTTCACCCTTGTATTCTTAGTATTCTTTGAGTACTAAACAGGTTAATGAAACAAGAATCATAAGACATTCCTTGGGAGTTCAAAATTATTAATTTGAAACCATAATTGCAGTCCTATGTTCACTATAGTGGGGCTATTCATTATAAATTAAGATTTGGAAACAACTCAAGTGCCCAAGAACAGTTGATTGGATAAAGAAATACTGCTCAGCTATAAGAAAATAAAATATTGCAGTCACTGCTATGTGGGTAGCATCAGGCTGAGCTAAGTAAGAGAAGGTCAAGTGGGGCCGGAGAGATAGCATGGAGGTAAGGCGTTTGCCTTTCATGCAGAAGGTCTTCAGTTCAAATCCCGGCATCCCCTATGGTCTCCAGAGCCTGCCAGGAGTGATTTCTGAGCGTAAAGCCAGAAGTAACCCCTGAGAACCGTCGGGTGTGACCCAAAAACCAAAAAAAAAAAAAGGGAGAGAGAGAAGGACAAGTATAAAATGTCATTTGTGTAGTGTAAATAAACATAATAAGGAAATAAACAATGATCAATGATATCAGACCATGAGAGTAGACTATAAACTGAATTTACTAAAATTTTTGCAGGAGTGAGTGAATGAGAGAGGACCTAGAGACATAAGTGGAAGGTTGTTAAAGTTATGGAAACATTAAAATTGGACAAATAATTTCCAAAAGATCGTGATGGCAACATGAATATCCCCAGGGAGATCATCTGAACAGAAAACTCTGGTATCTTCTTGGAATGGAAGTGGGTAGATTTCCCTTTCTGCCGGAAAACATAGCATCCTAACTGACCTCATCAAGCTAACAAGGTACCAAATTTTCATCATCCTAACCTCATCAAGCTAACAAGGTACCAAATTTTCCAACTTCAAGCACCTGGAGCATGTTATGGAGTGTGACACCCCAAAATTTCATAGTATCATCAGCCCAAATACGATCAAAGAAATCTGATGAAAAAGTTATATAGATCACAAAGTTCAGTGAGTGAAAACAATAACATAGGAGGTTAAACTAGCACCAAACAGTCCAGTAAATCAACAATGACTTTAGTAACACCATCATGATATATGACAAAAAATTACCACGTATTTTTATAATTCCATTTCTCTTTGTGTTATACAAACAATATCAATATTGTGCCTGTTATGGAGGCAGACTTGGGAAGGAATAACTAACGAAATTGGTAGAGGAAAGGTCACAGTGGTAATGGGATTGATGTAGGGACATTGAATGTATGGAATAACTTTAGTAAGAACTTAGTAAATAATGGAGTTATAAAATATTTTTAAAAAGAAACATCTATATTTTGGAAGTAAAAAGAACCAGTAAGAGAATAACAAATGGTCAAAATCATCAGAACTTGTCTATCAAACTTAGCTTATGTGGATTGGAAAGAGATTTGAAAGTGGTCCTTAAAATAATAGTGATGGAAGTAGGCAATACTATGACATGGTGATGTTGTAATGGTTTGTGAATAAAATGTGTGATTAATAATATTGTAAATATCAGGACCTCAATAAAAATGAATTAAAATTAGACTACTACTGGGGTTTCAGTGATATAATACAGTTAGAGCATATGCCTTATATGAGACTGACCCGGGAAGGACCCAGTTTAGATTCCTTGCATCTCATATGGTCCCCGAGCCTGCCAGGAGTGATTTCTAAGCTCAGAGCCAGGAGTAACCCCTGAGAACAGCCAGGTATGTAACAAAAACTATAAATAAATAATTAGACTACAGCAAAAAGTTGATTAATAAAGCTAAAATTATTAAGTTATGCTTCATTAAAGTAAAACACTTTATTCCTTTAACAGGAATCGGTTTAAAGAATGAATAAATAACCCACAGGATGGGGGAGGTAAATAGTTGCAAACCATATATCCAATAAAAGGCAAGTATTCAATGTAAGTATACTAATAACTTAAAGTTCAATTATTTTAATCCAATTAGAAAGAGACAAATATATATGAACAGAGATTTCACTAAGAAATATACAGTAAATAAATATTTTTAGCAGGATTTGTCATGGTGATTACAAAAAATTCTATAAAATGTTATTATGTATCTATTAGAACAACTTAAAATTTTTAAATACAAAAAGGTCAAATAGTGCACAGTATGTAGAAAATTGAGCCACTGATATACAATGGTATATATAATGGTATAATGGTATATAAAATGGTATATTCTGAAAACTTTTATGGGAGATGCTCATTATTTTGTAGAGTTCCTGTGTGACTTCCTGTTGTGTAAATAAAGCAAAGAAGATGCAATATGTTGTACTTAAGTTGTATATTTCTTAAAACCACACTGCCTCAAAGGTGTACTGGCCCTAAACTTAATTTTTTCACAGCCTATTACTTAAATAAACATAAAGAAAAAAATGTTAGCAATGAAAAATCTGTCTGATTTTCTCCACCAAACTGACCCCTAATGCTTGATAGCCATAAAGATATATTATAGGGAGATTAATTCATACCCTGTTGCCTTTCAGAAACTCCCCAAAATTCTGCTGAACAGCATCACTTAGACATGCAATCTCTCTCATATTCTTTCTGCTCCTTTTTGGAAATTTTCTTGACTTTGTCTTATTAAAAATAAAAGAAATGGATTTGAATATCTAGTTTAGAGGTGGCGAACAAGTTTGACACAGAGAGCCAAAATTTTAAACTGTGAGAGTCAGAGAGCCACCCCACGCAGTGACTTGCCAAAACAGACAAACACTCACCCAAAAGCATCTAATTTTAACAATAGTCTATTAAACACATATTGCATTTTGCCATTTGAAGTGAGGGTCAAAATCCTGTAGTGATGGTGAGGTTGTGCTGCATCCTCCACACTAAGAACAAAGGGCCAGATGTGACACAACATGAGACACACGGGTCCCCCCACTCGCTGGCCCGTGCTGTTGTTTCCAAGGGATAGGAGACAGGATGATGTGCTCGAAGATCTCTCCTCAGAGGTCCCTTCTCAGAAGCAGCAGAACAAAATCCAAACTTGGCAAAGAGCCACAGTATACAAAAGAATGATAAGAGGCAAAGAGCCGCATTCATTTTGGCCAGGAGTCGCATGTGGCTCAAGAGCCGTGTGTTCGCCACCCCTGGTCTAGATAAATATATGCAGTGGAAAGGTAATGTAACAAAGGAAATATGATCATAGAAATAGATACTTCTGAAAAATAAGTATTAAAAACATAAAGCTGGGGCTGGGCGGTGTCGCTAAAGGTAAGGTGCCTGCCTTGCCTGCGCTAGCCTTGGATGGACCGCGGTTCGATCCCCCGGTGTCCCATATGGTCCCCCAAGCCAGGAGCAACTTCTGAGCACATAGCCAGGAGTAACCCCTGAGCGTTACCAGGTGTGGCCCAAAAAAAACAAAACAACAAAAAAAAAACAACATAAAGCTAACAAACTTTTCTGACAATTGCATACAAGTCAAGAGCAAGTTTGCAGGGGAAGGCGGGATGGGGAGCACTGGTGGTGGGAATGTTGCACTGGTGAAGGGGGGTGTTCTGTTTATGACTGAAACCCAACTAAATCATGCTTGTAATAATGGTGCTTAACTAAAGATTTTATAAAGAAATAAAATTAAATTAATGGAAAAAAAGTTGGAGCAGGCAAGAGGTAGAGAGGTTTTGGCAGCATCAGTAGGGAAGGAATTAAGATAGTTAAATTAAGGGACTGGATCTAATCAAAGAATTCATTGTAGACAGAGAAAAGAATAAACAAACTGATTTTTCAAAGAAGGATATCAAAGAAAAAAATCTTTCTCATAGATCATATTACCTGATTATTAAAATATGTAACCACCAAGTGTGTGGATTCACAGATCACTTTAAATAAGGAGGTTGTTTCCAACTGACTGAAGATAATTATAGTAGGTATTATTAGTGACATCATAAAAGTCATGTACCGCATTTCCCAGAGTATACGGCGACTTTTGAAATGAAAAAATGTCAACTGAAGGGGCCGGGTGGTGGCGCTAAAGGTAAGGTGCGCCTGCTTTGCCTGCGCTGCCTTGGACGGACCGCGGTTCGATCCCCCGGTGTCCCATATGGTCCCCCAAGCCAGGAGCAACTTCTGAGCGCATAGCCAGGAGTAACCCCTGAGCATTACCGGGTGTGGCCCAAAAACCAAAAAAAAAAAAAAATGTCAACTGAAAATTGGGGATCGTCTAATATGCTGAGTATATCCCAAAAAATGTTTTGATATGCCGCCAAATGAAAATCATCTGGATATTGCCATGAAACAAATTTTCCAATTTGATCCTGCACCAATCACAGCAAGGCTGCTCGGACTGCCTCTCTAACTCAGCCAATCCAAGAAAGCTTTTTATGTATGCAAATTATACAATGTTCTGTACCCGAATCTACACTGTAAAAAGCCTGCTCAGATTGGCCAGAGTCAGAGAGGAAGTCTATTACAGTATAACCTTTGAACCTTTGCTTGTTGTGATTGACTCACTGTGGTACATACAGTTGCAGCACAGGAACGTTCTGCCTTATACAGTGAATATAGGCCTAAACCTATGTTTTAACTGTAAAATTAAGGGATCGTCTTATATGCCCACTCGTCTTATACACTGGTAAATATGGTACTTCATAAGAAGTGCCAGAACAAAGTGTCTACCCTTACATCATAAAACTACCTCAAATAACACACAACAGAAAATAACAGGCCCGAAGTGGCAGCTTTGATTTTCTACTAAAATATCCCTGAGTGGACAAATGCTTACTGTGTAAATATTGGGGATATTGGTGGCGGGAATGTTGCACTGGTGAAGAGGGGTGTTCTTTATATGACTGAAACCTTATCACAATCATTTATGTAATCAAGTGTTCATTACTGAGTTTCAGTCATCCAATGTCAAACATCCATCCCTTCATTAGTTCACACTTCCCACTAACAATGTCCCCAATCTTCCTCCTTTCCCTTCTTCTCTCCCTCTCTGTGTTATTCCTGTTACACACTGTAATGTTCAATATTGTTACTGAAGGAGTATTATGCACATTGCTTTGCCTCCTATCAGCATGCAGTTCTTGTCCAAAGTGATCATTTCTCCAACCTCCTCTTTGTGGTAAGCTTCCTGCCATAGAATGTTCCTCTTGGCATTCATCTCAATTGTCCTTCACTGTTATTAGCACACTTTCCTTTTTAATATTCCTCAAAGGAGTGCAATCATTTTATGTCTATCTCCCACTCCCACATTGCAGTCAGCATAATACTCTTTATATACATCCACGTATAAGCAAATTTTATGACTGCACTTTTTCTAACAGTTGCATAGTATTCTGATGTGTAGATGTACCATCGTGTCTTTATCCACTCACGTGCTCTTGGGCACTTAGACTGTTGCCAGATTCTGGCTATTGTGAGTAGTGCTGCAGTGAACATAGTTGTGCAGATGTCTTTATTATGATATGTTTTGAGGGTTTTGTGATATATTCCCAGGAACATTATTGCTGAGTCATATGGAAGCTCAATTTCTTGGATAATTTTTAGGAATTTTCATATTGCCTTTTCAAAAGACTGACCAGTTGACATACCAACAGCAATGATAGAGAGTCCCTTTCTTCCCACATCGTGTCAGCACTGCTTGTTTTTGTGTATTTTAAGTGTACCAGCCACTTTGTGTGAGATCATATTTTATTGTTGTTTTAATTTGCATATTGATGAAAATTAATGACAATTCATATGCTTTTGGCCATCTATATTTCTTCTTTGTGGAAGGCTCTATTCATATATTCTCCCTCTTTTGATGGGGTTATGTTATTATTAAGATTTATTAGTGCCCTGTCGCTCAGAGTCTCCCTGAGCCCTGGATGCCTGCAGACTAGCGGTAAGCTTGGGGCCCTCCTCCCTCCTTCCCATTGGTGGAAGCGCACCTGTGCAGCTCTGTGACAGGTCACCCCAAGTCTCCCTGACACCTGCAGATGGGCAGTAAGTTTGGGCCCCTCCTCCCACCTTCCCCTTGGCGTGTATGTAAATGTGCCACTATGCACCAAGATGCCCAGAGTCTTCCTGACCCCTGGGGACCTGCAGATGGGCCGTAAGCGTGGGCCCCTCCTCCCATCCTCCCAATCAGTGTTCACACACCTGTGGTGCTCTGCACCGCTGGGACTCCTCTGGGACCCATAGAACGGTGCTGAGCATGAGACTGCTCCCCTCCCACGAACACAAGTGCATGCCTCTTCGCCTGGAGACTTTGGGCACGCTAAAGATACCCTACTCCCCTGAGCATTGAAGTGGACCTTGGAGCCCCAGGGGCTGAGGGAAGTTTTCGAGATTAGGGAAGTTGTCAGGCCTTCCATAGGGAGTGTAGCTCAATTGACTCCCAGGTAGGGGAGGGGGCGAGGGAGCTAGGCTCAACAGCGCCCTCATTCATTGTGGCCAGGAGCGGTACTACACTTGCTGGCAGGAAGAGTGAGAGGGTAATTGACCAGGCTCCACTGAAGGCTGTGAGAGGCACCAAACCTCACTGACATCACCCAACACACCCATCTAAAGCCGCACTCGAGAGAAGGGACCCAGACCATCCCCACAGATGGCAAAAGCAGGCTGAAATCTGAAGGCACTGCACTCCAAGCCAAACCAGTAAATAAAAAGAACTATGGGTAAACTAAGGAAAACACTAATACCAAGGGATATGGAAAGAAACCCTAACAAATTTCCAACTCCACCAAAACACACCGATTCAATAGATGAAGATGTAAAAGCAGCCATGAGAAAAGAAATAAAAGCTATGGTAAAAGAAATGAGAGAATCATTAGCCAGCAAGTACAAGAAATCCATAGATCAAAAAATCAACCAACTTAAAGAAGACCTGTTACAGAACATGAGAGATTCAATACATATAATTAAAGGAAATAAAAAAATCAACGTAAAAAGCCATATAAGCAGAATTACACAGTTGGAGAAACGCATAGAAAAACTTGAAGAAAAACTGCAAAGTAAAACTGACCAGGAAGCCAACAAGGAAATAAAAGGCAAAGGACTGGAAGAAAAAGTCCAGTATACAAAGAACAAAGACAAAAGAAATGATATAATAATTGTAGTTACACCACAAGAAGAGGAAATAGAGAAAGGGGAAGAACAAGTAGTCAGGAAAATAACAGCAAAAAACTTTCCCACCCTCTGGAAAGAGGCTTCAATGAAAATCCAGGAGCTAAAAAGAGTCCCTAATAAAATAGACCATAATAAACCAACTCCAAGACACATAGTAATCCAAATGGCAAAAAAAAAAGATGAACTTCTTAAAGCAATAAGGGAGAAAAAAACCCTCAAGTACAATAGAAGGGACATAAGAATCAAACCAGACCTTCCATTTGAAACAATTCAAGAAGAAGACAGTGGAATGACATATTTAAATGACTGAATGAAAAAAATTTTCAACCTAGGCTCCAATACCCTGCAAAATTCTCATTCATATGGGAGGGCAGTCTAAAAACAGTATCAAACAAACATGAACTTGCATTATTTCTGCAAAAAAAAAGACTCTAAATGACCTACTCAGAGATGAATTACACAATCCAAACCCCTGATTGTAACAAAAAAACACCCCACACAACAGAACTCCACAATAACCCTCTCTGTAAATAATATCCCTAAATGTTAATGGTTTAAACTCTCCCATTAAGAGACACACAGTAGAGAAATGGATTAGAAAACATAAACCGGACATTTATTGCCTGCAAGAAACACACCTATAAGTACAGGACAGGTACATACTTAGAATAAAAGGATAGAAATCAATTATTCAGGCCAATGGAAAACAAAAAGGCAAGGATGGCCATTCTTATATCAGACAAGTGATCAAATACAAAGAGGGTAATGACTTACTAGATCGAGAAGCAATAACCCTGGTCAATATTTATGCACCTAATGTAGAGTCAGCAAAATATGTGAGGCAACTGCTCGCAAACCTGGAGAAACACATGAAGGGAAATGTGATAATAGTAGGAGATCTCAATATTCCACTATCACCACTGGACAGATCCAGCAGACAGAAAAATAGCAGAGAAATATGAGCCCTAAATGAAAAGTTAGAAGATCTAAGGCTAATAGACTTTTATAGGGCCATCCACCACCAGAAAACAGAATACACTTTCTTCTCAAGCCCCCATGGAACTTTCTCCAGAATAGACAATGTCTTAGTATATAAGTCTTGTCCTGGCCTGCAGGACAGTTATTCGTGGGTGTAGAGGGGATCCAGCCTGAAAAGAATGGGAGGAAAGAAGAGAAGGAGACCAAGTAAAGTGCCTTATCAAGGTCTGGTTTATTGAACATCAAAGGTTCCTTTTAAGCATGATTTTACAGGAAGTGGAGCAAAAGCAGGATGGAACAGCCTGCATTACAGAGGTCATCTTGTGGGTAATCTTTACATTCCACCTTTACATAAGGAGCACAGGAACATCTCAATGTTAGTGAAGTTTCAAGGATGTCACAGCTTCCTGGAATGTTTTACTGATAGGACACTATGGTATTTCTTTGAGCTCTGAGGCTAGCCAATGCCTTAGGTATGTACTTCGGCCACACAAGACGAGTTTGTCCTACTGAATTCCATATTAGGGTTTGGTCTCTGGCATGTCCCCCTTCTGGGTGTAAAAGAAAATGTGGGTGGAGATCCTGTCTTAGGCTACCCGATGAGCTTCCAGAGTCAACACTAAAAACAATGAAATAATTTTGTTCTACCCAATCATTAATTATATGTAGGACTGTGACTCTGACTCCTGGCACCAAGCTATTCCCATCTTTGAAGCTCAACAGCCAGGACCACAACAATGGTCTGATTAGCTTTTCTTTTTTTTGGTGGAATTGTTCCTAATAACATGTTCCTGAGGCCGCCAATAAACAGTGAGAATACTCTTGGTGATCATTTGGTACACAGATATGTGAAAGCACATGTAAGACAACATGTTGACACATATTCTTTTTTTTTCTTCCATGGAATAATTTTTTATTTTATTTAAACACCTTGATTACATACATGATTATGTTTGGGTTTCAGACATGAAAAGAACAGTACCCATCACCAATGCAAAGTTCCCATCACCAAAGTCCCAAATACCCCTCCTCCCCACCCGACCACCGCCTGTAATCTAGACAGGCTTTACATTTCCCTCATACATTCTCATTATTAGGACAGATCAAAATTTAGTTATTTCTCTGACTAAACTCATCACTCTTTGTGGTGAGCTTTCTGAGGTGAGCTGTAACTTCTAGCTCTATTCGCTTTTGTGTCTGAAAATTATTATTGCAAGAATGTCTTTCATTTTCTTAAAACACATAGATGAGTGAGATCATTCTGCATTTTTCTCTCTCTCTCTGACTTATTTCACTCAGCATAATAGATTACGTGCACATCCATGTATAGGAAAATTTCATGACTTCATCTCTCCTGAAAGCTGCATAATATTCCATTGTGTATATGTACCACAGTTTCTTTAGCCATTCGTCTGTTGAAGGGCATCTTGGTTGTTTCCAGAGTCTTGCTATGGTAAATAGTGCTGCAAAGAATATAGGTGTAAGGAAGGTTTTTTTGTACTGTATATTTGTGTACCTAGGGTATATTCCTAGGAGTGGTATAACTGGATCGATTGGGAGCTCGATTTCCAGTTTTTGGAGGAAATTCCATATCGGTTTCCATAAAGGTTGAACTAGATGGCACTCCCACCAGCAGTGGATAAGAGTTCCTTTCTCTCCACATCCCCACCAACACAGTTTATTCTCATTCTTTGTGATGTGTGCCATTCTCTGTGGTGTGAGGTGGTACCTCATAGATGTTTTGATTTGCATCTCCATGATAATTAGTGATGTGGAGCATTTTTTCATGTGTCTTTTGGCCATTTGTAGTTCTTCTTTGTCAAAGTATCTATCCATTTCTTCTCCCCATTTTTTTATGGGATTAGATGTTATTTTCTTGTAAATTTCTGTCAGTGCCTTGTATATTTTGGAGATTAGCCCCTTATCTGATGGGTATAGGGTGACTAGTTTCTCCCACTCAGTGGGTGGCTCTTGTATCCTGGGCACTATTTCCTTTGAGGTGCAGAAGCTTCTCAGCTTAATATATTCCCATCTGTTAATCTCTGCTTTCACTTGCTTGGAGAGTGCAATTTCCTCCTTGAATATGCCTGTAGACTCAATGTCCTGTGTGCCTATGTGTTGTTCTATATATCTTATGGGTTTGGGTCTAATATTGTGGTCTTTAATTCATTTGGATTTTACCTTCATACATGATGTTAGCTGGGGATCTAAGTTCAATTTTTTGGAAGTGGCTAGCCAGTTGTGCCAACACCACTTGTTGAAGATGCTTTCTTTGCTCAATTTAGTATTTATTGCTCCTTTATCAAAAATTAAATGATTGCATGTCTGGGGAAGTTTCTGAATAGTCAAGCCTATTCCACTTATCTGAAGGCCTGTCCTTATTTCAATACCATGCTCTTTTGATAACTTTCACTTTATAGTACAGTTTAAAGTTGGGGAAAGTAATTCCTCCCATATTCTTTTCCTCAATGATTGCTTTAGCTATTCTAGAGAGTTTATTGTTCCAAACTAATTTCAAAGTGCCTGATACACTTCTTTGAAGAATGTCATAGGTATCTTTAGAGGGATCACATTAAATCTGTATAATGCCTTGGGGAGTATTGCCATTTTGATTATATTAATCCTGCCAATCCATGAGCAGGGTATGCGTTTCCATTTCCGTGTGTCCTCTCTTATTTCTTGGAGCAAAGTATTATAGTTTTCTTTGTATAGGCCCTTCACATATTTAGTCAAGTTGATTCCAAGATATTTGAGTTTGTGTGGCACTATTGTGAATGGGGTTGTTTTCTTAATGTCCATTTCATCCTTATTACTATTGGTGTATAGAAAGGCCATTGATTTTTGTGTGCTAATTTTGTAGCCTGCCACCTTGCTATATGAGTCTATTGTTTCTAGAAGCTTTTTGTTAGAGTCTTTAGGGTTTTCTAAGTAGAGTATCATGTCATCTGCAAACAGTGAGAGCTTGACTTCTTCCTTTCCTATCTGGATTCCCTTGATATATTTTTCTTGCCTAATCGCTATAGCAGGTACTTCCAGTGCTATGTTGAATAGGAGTGGTGAGAGAGGACAGCCTTGTCTTGTGCCAGTATTTAGAGGGAATGCTTTTAGTTTTCCTACATTGAGGACAATATTTGCCACTGGCTTGTGGTAGATGGCCTTAACTATATTGAGAAAGATTCCTTCCATTCCCATCTTGCTGAGAGTTTTGATCAAGAATGGGTGTTGGACCTTATCAAATGCTTTCTCTGCATCTATTGATATGGTCATGTGATTTTTATTTGTCTTGTTGTTGATGTTGTGTATTATGTTGATAGATTTACATATGTTAAATCATTCTTGCATTTCTGGGATGAAACCTATTGATCATAGTGGATGATCTTCTTTATGAGGCATTGAATCCTATTTGCCAGGATTTTGTTGAGGATCTTTGCATCTGCATTTATCAGCGATATTGGTCTGTAATTTATTTTGGTAGCATCTCTGTCTGGTTTAGGTATCAAGGTGATGTTGGCTTCATAAAAGCTATTTGGAAGTGTTTTTTTTTTTTTTTGATTTCATGAAAGAGTCTTGCCAGGATTGGTAGTAGTTCCTCTTGGAAAGTTTGAAAGAACTCATTAGTGAATCCATCTGAGCCTGGGCTTTTGTTTTTGTGCAGACATTTGATTACCGTTTTAATTTCATCAATAGTGATGGGGGTTTTTAGATATGCTACATCCTTTTCCTTCAACCATGGAAGATTATAAGAGTCCAAAAATTTATCCATTTCTTCCAGGTTCTCATTTTTAGTGGCATAGAGTTTCTCAAAGTAGTTTCTGATTATCCTTTGACTCTGCCATGTCAGTAGTCATCTCTCCATTTTCATTCCTAATACGAGTTATCAAGTTTCTCTTCTCTTTCTTTGTTAGGTTTGCCAGTGGTCTCTCAATCTTGTTTATTTTTTCAAAGAACCAACTTTTGCTTTCATTGATCTTTCAGATTGTTTTTTGGGTTTCCACTTCGTTGATTTCTGCTCTCAGCTTTGTTATTTCCTTCTGTCTCTCTATTTTTGGGTCCTTTTGTTGAGCACTTTCTAGTTCTATTAGCTGTGTCATTAAGCTACTCAGGTAAGCCACTGCTTCCTTCCTGATGTGTGCTTGCAAAGGTATAAATTTTCCTCTCAATACTGCTTTTGCTGTGTCCCATAAGTTCTGATCGTTTGTGTCTTTACTGTCATTTGTTTCCAGAAACGTTTTGATTTCCTCCTTGATTTCATCTCAGACCCACTTGTTATTCAGTATGAGGCTGTTTAACTTCCAGGTGTTAAAGTTTTTCTTCTGAGTCCCTTTGGAATTCAGAAATAATTTCAGAGCATTGTGGTCAGCGAAGGTAGTCTGCAAAATTTCTATCCTCTTGATCTTATGGAGGTGTGTTTTATGTGCCAGCATGTAGTCTCCTGTACATTGGAGAAGAATGTGTATCCAGGTTTCTGGGGATGGAGTGTCCTATATATATCCATTAGACCTCTTTCTTCCATTTCTCTTCTCAGGTCTAGTATATTCTTTTGGGTTTCGGTCTGGTTGACCTATCCAGTGTTGACAAAGCCGTGTTGAGGTCCCCCACAATTATTGTGTTGTTATTGATATTATTTTTCAGATTTGTCAACAATTGTATTAAATATTTTGCTGGCCCTTCATTCGGTGCATATATGTTTAGGAGAATTATTTCTTCCTGCTCTACATACCCCTTGATTAATATAAAATGACCTTCTTTGTCCCTTTCAACCTTCCTGAGTATAAAGTTTGCTTCATCTGATATTAGTATGGCCACTCCAGCTTTTTTAGGGGTGTTGTTTGCTTGGATAATTTTTCTCCAGCCTTATATTTTGAGTCTATGTTTGTTCTGACTATTCAGGTGCGTTTCTTGTAGGCAGCAAAACGTTGGTTTGAGTTTTTTGATCCATTTAGCCACTCTGTGTCTCTTAACTGGTGCATTTAGTCCATAGTCATTGAGAGAAAGAATTGTCATGAATTTAATGCCATCTTTATATCAAAATTTGGTGTGTCTTTTGGTTAGTCTTGTCTTAAATTAGGTCTTTCAGTTTTTTTCTTAAGCCTGGTTTTGTGTCTGTAAAGTTTCTGAGCTGTTTTTGTCTTTGAAACCATGTATTCTTCTGTCAAACTGGAAAGTGAGTTTTGCTGGGTACAGTGTTCTAGGTGAAGCTTTCATTTCATTCAGTCTTGTCACAATATCCCACCACTGCTTTCTAGCCTTGAGTGTTTCTGGTGACAGGACTGCTGTAAATCTCAAGGATGCTCCCTTGAATGTAATTTACCTTTTTGATCTTGCTGTTTTCAGAATTTTGTCTCTATCTGTGGGATTCGTCATTGTGACTAGGATGTGTCTTGGGGTATTTTTTCTGGGGTCTCTTTTGGTTGGTACTCTTTGGTTTCTCTTTAATGATGTTCTTGACCATTGATTCTTCCTGAAATTTTCTTTATGGGTCTCTGGGACTCCAATGATTCTTAAGTTGTTTCTGTTGAGCTTTTCATAAATTTCTATTTTCATCTCTTCCCATTCTTTGACTAATTTTTCCATTGTTTGTTCATTTGCTTGAAGTTTTTTTCCCCATTCTCTCCCGCTGTATGAAATTGTTATTTATCTCATCTCCACAGCACCAAGTCTATTCTCAGCATCTGATACCCTGTCCCAGAGTTTATCCATTTTGTCATTCACTTAGTTTAGTAAGTTTTTCAGGCCTGTTAGTTGACATTTTATTTCAGTTTGGAGTTTTGTGATTTCTGTCTTCATATTTTCTTGGTTCTTATTAGTGTTCTGTTCAACTTGATCCATGGTTTCTTTGAGTTCTTTGAGCATCTTCCATATTGCTTGTCTAAAGTCTTTATCTGAGAGGTTGATTATTTGGATGGTCATTATCTGGTCATCAGAATTGTCATCTTCATTCTCTATGTCTGATGCTGGCCTGCATTGTTTCCCCATTGTCACACTTGAATTGTGGGTTTTTCTACGTGTTGTGGTGGTATTCTTTGGCTAAATGATGTAGGCAGCCACACTCCTCTGGCTCTGCCCTTTCTGGATGTGTCGACTTGCCTCCAAGGGAATGGGAGTCCTCCGTGGATGAAGCCTCACACTTGATGTAATCTTAGGCCCGAGCACGCAGCAGAGAAGACAGTCCAGAGAGAAATGCTGGGCTTCAGTGATCTAGCACAGTTCTTAGTGTGAATTTTTTCTCCTTTTTGCGATGGTGTTCTTTCCTTAGAAAGAGTGCATGGCCATGTAACGAAGCGGAGCTATGTGCTCTTCTGGAGCCTCTTTTCGGCCTACTCCCAGGAGATTTACGCAACAGGACAGTAGACAGACACACTCAGGCAGCATTCACAGTTTTTCATAGTCCCTGATTAGCTTTTCAATCTGCAGGGCATCCTGTGGAAGTGGTCCTTTGGGCTTAAAAGCCCAACAGAAGTGGGGTCAATAAAGTCAGTGTCCAGAGGCTCTGACATCTCTAGATGTTGGTAATGTACAGCTATTGTCTTTTTGGTTGGCATAGTCAACCTGAGTTTTAACAAAATATGTTAATTTACAAAATGCCCAAGGGCCAAAAAATAAGCAACAAAAATTCCATGAAAGGTTCCAGCAGATAGGATTTCCAGCAGAGTGGATAGCCACGGGGAGGTGGAAAACCAGTTTTGGTACCAGGACTCACTCTGTTCTCTTTGCCTCTTTCTCTTTCCTCTAGGCTTTACTGTACCTTATTAATGCTGTCATCAACCAATCCTAATTTATCTTCAAAAAAGCAACATACTTCCTTTAAGGCAGCACAAACTCCTCCCTCTTTGAAAAAGGCCCAGTCCAAACTGCGGTGATTTTGCTGTACAAATTCAGCAAGAGAGCCGGTAGTTTCAGTGAGATATTTTAAACCTTCTTCCAGTTCCTTGACATCTCCATCAATAGCACGCATAAGCTGATTAAAATGACTTTGTGAAGTGATTAAAGAATCAATACCATTTCCACTCCAGCAATACTCAAACCCAAAACAGCAGCAAGGGTAATAGCAGTGATAGGTTCATGCTTATGTATAAACATAGTAATCTTATCCCAAAGCAAATCATCAACAGGTCGAATGGTTAATCTAGTCATTAATAAGACTAAAACACAATAGTCACAATAAGCAAGAAACGTTTCAGTAACAATATACGGAGAAAGTCCAGTGGAGCAAGCAAAATAAGTGGAGTTGGGGCTTGAATAAAGATGGAAGAGTTGGTAACAACAATAGTTTGGTTACAAATGTTCATGGATTAGACAAAGCGGGGCACATATGCAGTCCGAGTAAAGAAATCCCACGCCCATGACCTGACTTAAAGTTATTCCTTGATGCGTCTCAGCTCTCCATTGAAGGTCAGCAGGGTTGTTGGTAGCAGTGGGCATTCCGAAGGTGGCAATTCCTTCATATAAGGGCTGCCGGGCAGAGTATCAAGTCCAGCATTCTCCTTAGGCAGAGTCAGTCAGAAACTTGTCCGGCAGGAATGGTGGGTTGAAGGACTGAAACGGTGGGAGATGAAGGGGTAGGAGGCTCTTTCGAGGTGGATGAAAACACGACTGCAGGAGGTCTATAAGGAAAAGGCTTGGCAGGAGGCAAAATGGTTATAGGTTTGGGAGGGAGTGAGGCCACAGAATGTAGCATAACAGTGGGGCATATAGCTACAGAGTCATACCTGGGAGGCTCTTTTTACAAAAAATTTTTCATAAATTTAAATTTTTTAAACCATGACCATATTCACAAAGCTTCTTGTGATACACTTAATATTATTCTTGGAAGCAATTAATAATTCTTCATATAGAAATAGGAGTTTACTTAGTCTTCTGGCCTTGGTTTACAGGCAGAAGACACCAGCAATTTACATTACACAAATTAATTCCGAATACCAGGGGGAATAATCGCTAACTTTTGTCAGACTTTAGACTTTAAAGCAGGGTTCTCAAACTCGCGAATTGCAGGCCATTTGAGGCCCTCTGTGCAACATTTTGTGGCCCTGCCCTAGAGGAATCTTTTTTTGTTTTGTTTTGTTTTAGTTGTTTGGGTCACACCCCCCAATGTTCAAGTCTTACTACTGATTTTGCACTCAAAGATCACCCCGACTTTGCCTTCTGCGGCCCCCAGGTAAATTAAGTTTGAGACCCCTGCTCTAAACAATTTTATAATTAACAATCGCCAATCTTTCAAAAACTTTTAAACTGAACCTTAATGATTCTTCTTAAACTTCTTAGTCATTTTCTTAAACCTTGATCCTTCACTCTCTAGCCATATGTCCATATTTTTCTGGACTTTACTAACAGATGGCAGAAAAGCTGGGTGATTGCAAAGTCCAGAAATTTCCAGGGACAATTTATTCTCGATGGCCATTGAGAAATCTGGGGTTTATGAACCCTACACCCTCTGCCATGTTCCCAGAAGGAAAAAGCCAGCTTAACACATAATTTTAACACCTGATCTTTAGTTGCAAGATGCCACAGTCTGTCAGCTGCTAAGTGACCAGACTGACCAAGTTGTGAAAAAATTAATTGAGATCTCAAAAATGGATCAGGCTTTGAAAATTGTATTTTATCATGAAATGTAGAGATACCAAATAAACAGACAAAAGAAAACAACACTAAACACAACTTTTCACACTAGTGGCCACTTTCATTCAGCACAACACACATATGAACAGACAAAAGGATTGATCCAAAACTTACGTTAGAAAAACTGACCCAGGTAAAATTGGACAAACGCTTTTAGATATTTAGCTGGCATGTTTGTAAAAAAAATTTTTTTTGTAGAAAAACTCTTCCAGCTTTTAAAAGTACTTAATGTAGATGGAGTGGAGCTTTGCTTAAAATAAAAGCTTTAAGGTTTAGATCTAGCACAAAATATTTTTAAAACAATCCTAATTTGAAGTTTAAAACATTAAGTAAAATAGTTAATAAGCAGCTTAAAATGTTTAAGTAAAATGGTTAATGAGCACTGTAAAAGGAGTCTCCATTCTGAAGTATGATATGATCTGCTGTAAATAAACAGGATTCCTTTAAATTAGTTTCACAGTAGAACAGTAAGACAGCTGCAATAAAGTGGTAAAATTTTAATGATTAAACACAAGAACATAAACTATGACTATTAAAGGTATGAAAAACTGACTTTAAAAAAACAAACAAATAACTACACTGAGAACTACCATGATCATGTGAATGAATGAAGGAACTGAAAGCCTGTCTAGAGTACAGGTGGGGGTGGGCTGGGATGGAGGGAGATTTGGGACATTGGTGGTGGGAATGTTGCACTGGTGAAGGGGGTGTTCTTTACATGACTGAAACCTAATCACAATCATATTTGTAATCAAGATATTTAAATAAAGAAAAATGCAAAAAAATAAAAAACAAACAACTGTTCCTACTTTTAAAGACTTCAAGTGAATACTTTTAAAAAAATATTATATACCAAATTTAAAAAATGTTTAGATTATTATAAAATAAAGTTAAGACACATTATGCATTTCCAGAGCTTAAGACCAAAATTATATTTGATAATTGTTGACAACCTGCTTATAAAATTTAGTTACTTTTATAATATTAATTAACAATATTATTTTAAAAGGGCTAACCACAACATTTTCCATATACTTTTAAGATCAAAATAATTTTAATAGAAAAATAAAAGATTCAAATTTTGACATTTTGTGTCCATTAGAATTTTAAAAGACCAAAAGTTCTTATTTAATAGATCTGTTATTACAAGAGGTAGAGTTGTTATCTTGCTCTAAAATTCCCGAGAGGCATAAACAAGGAGAGTTTAGTGCCCTTATCTCCCTGTTGCTCTTTCTCCATGAAGAATTTTTAACCCTTACAGACCTAAATTTAGAAGGTTTACTAATTTCCAATATTTTAATAATTACCTTACACCACCCAATGAACAAAGCTTAATTACACAAATGCTTTTAGAAAAGGCACACTCATGCTGCATAATTTAATTCACAAAAAAATCTTACAATAATTCTTATTATAAATTCCACATAAACAGAGTTGCTGATTTTTTTTTATTTTATACCTGCAACACTATCTGCCATCTTTAGCAGAGCGATCAAACTTGCAACTACAGAGACACACACAGACTTAAGCCAAATTTTACCAACTTTAAGGGGGAGGTGATATTCTCTCCAAAATTTTTCTCTGTGTTTTGACTTCACAGAAACTTACTGTCTCCAATACAGGTATAGAATATGCCACATATACACTACCTCTGCATAGATTAAAGTGCTCATTATGACATTTTAAACACTTTTAAAACCTCATAATTTTACCAACTGTGCAGAAGTGTGATCAGTAGATATTATGGTGAACACATCATTAATTATATAGGCAGTGTGTTCATTAGAAGACCCATTCATAAATTTGACATTTGCATTATTACTAGGAGAGGATTATGTTCCAATGGGAAAAATACAAACATGAATCTTTTAAAAAAACTGTATAAACTTATTTGCTGGATAATGAATATCAATTTTTTCCTTAAAGGAGGCACATGTCAAAGGCCAGTTATTTGTATTTTTCATTAGCCAATTAATATGCTGTTTTATTATAAGGTTGAATAAGATAATTAGGTTTCTTTCCAAAATATTTTTTGCAAAATTCATTACTTGTGCTATGTATATTTGACAAAGTGTAGGGCTGTTAGCCATGCTTTGAGGCAGAACCTTCAATTGATAACACAGGGAGAGGTCAGCAGTTAATCACTGTGAGGCTAAAATTGCTTTACAATCAGCAGGATGTAAAAAATGGGGACAAAAAGCAATTTTTAAGTCAATAACTAGTTAAAAAAATCCTACAGGGATGGCAATAGGGGAGGGGAGTTTGGGTTTCAAAGCACCCATGTGGATTATTGTCTTATTAATTGCTTTAAGATTATGCAAGAGGGGGCCGGAGAGATAGCATGGAGGTAAGGCGTTTGCCTTTCATGCAGAAGGTCATTGGTTCGAATCCCAGCATCCCATATGGTCCCCCGTGCCTGCCAGGAGCAATTTCTGAGCATGAAGCCACGAGTAACCCCTGAGCACTGCTGGGTGTGACCCAAAAACCAAGATTATGCAAGAGAAGCCACTTTTCAGATTTCTTTTGAATAACAAAAATTGGGGTATTTCAAGGTGAATTGGAAGGCTTAATGTGTCCCGCAGCAATGTTGCTTCTGCTCCAACTCCATTGCTGCAGACAGTTTCACAGAAAGGAGGGGCCACTGGTCCACTGAGACTGGTTCATTATTAAGCCAAAAATTTTGGTTTGCCTGGGGTGCAGGAAAAAGCAGTGGCCATCATAGAAAGGGTTATTAAATCCTAATTCTGGATGATCATTTCTGGGAGAGGGGATAATAGGCTCTATACTTCCTTGCTGATATTTACCTAAGCCCTTGTTAGGAGAATAGCCCTGAGCAATCATTTGTTGTGTAACATCTTTGTTTTTACATTTAATTATATAGACTTTCATTTGTTCTAAAATATCTCAGCCCCACAAGTAAATAGGCAGAGCAGGTACAATGTAAGGTCTCATAGTGCCTTTATCCTTATCCTTCCAGGTTAATTCCCTGGTGCTTTGCAAGACTTCTCTGGCTTGTCCTGCATCACCGGAGATGCTATTGGTGGTAGAAAAGGCAGGCCAGGAGGGTGGCCACTGATAAGGGGACATACATGTCGTATCTGCCCCAGAATCAAGAAGGCCTATGAATTCCAGGCCCTCAATTTTAATTTTGAGAGGGAGTCTGAACTTGCTCATGGCTCTGACCCAATAGATGTCAGAGGAACCTGGTTCTGAGAGGCCACAAGGTTGGTCTATGGCTGGTGTGGAGGTATCAAGCAGGAGTGGCAGGGCCTGAGCTAAATGCTGACCTGGCAAAATGTGTACCAGGCCAAAAGGAGCGTAGCAAGTGTTCTGTATGTAAATATTTTAGGGGATTAGTATGTTACTACCCTAACCTGATTGGTGATTGTGCCCTACCCTAGGGTGTGACCTGTTTTAGTGTGCCTAAGCAAACAAGAAATAAAGCCACATGATGTTATCTGAGTATATGGGGGCGTAAGAACAAGTCTAACAATACCCATGACTGTTCAAACATAAGCATTAAACTGAGGGATTCTGGGCCCCTTGGTGGAGCTAGAAGGTACCCTAGGCTTTCCCCCATTATCCATTCAGCTCCTTAGGGAGGGTCTGGGTGTGGCTCCAAACTTCTGGCCTCCCAGCTTCTTGAAGGATCTCTCCTTCCTGGGAGCCGGGTGTCTAGCAGTATGGGGTGGAAGGCCTCTGCCACGCTGGAGGCCTCCTTAACCAGGCCTAGGGGGGGTGCAGGACTTGGGTCACCCCAGCACCCCTTTGCTGCCTTGCTCCAGATCTCCAGTGCTTCCCCAGGCCACATGGCTGGGCAAGCCGGTGAGTTGGGCCCCTTGTCTGAGCTTGAAGGTACCCTAGGTTTTCTCCCATTACCCATTTAGCTCCTTAGGGAGGGTCTCGGTGGGGCTCCGAACTTCTGGCCTCCCAGCTTCTTGAGCAGTCACTGGTAATCTCTTTCCAGTTTATATTTTCAAAATCGCATGGGGGCTAGTGCCCCCGCGTGCACACGATACATTAATAGTACTCGCTATCATTGAACTATGTTTTTACGTATGCAGAATATCCATTTTGTCCTCTGCCCTTTTGCACACCCCTACAAAAGATCATTTTTCTTTTTAACTTCCTTAACCCCTATCATCATTATTCCTCATTTACCCTTTCTAACTTAAGTACTGTAGAGTCCTAAGTCACAGACCTAAGTGGTGCCCTGGAGTTTACACTCACCCAACTATTTCAAAAAGGCATAAAAAGACACATATGTCTTTTCAACATTCTATGGGTGTTTTCTTTGACGGCTATAATTTTTGCTGAATATTTTTTTATACAGTGACCATCCCCCCCCTTTTTTATCTTCTCTTTGTGAACAGCTCAATATGGAATATGGTGTGAAAGAATCCCTCAGCTTAATACTTATGTTTGAACCCAGTCATGGGTATTGTTAGACTGTTCTTACGCCCCCATATACTCAGATAACATCACGTGGCTTTATTTCTTGTTTGCTTAGGCACACTAAAACAGGTCACACCCTAGAGTAGGGCACAATCACCAATCAGGTTAGGGTCAGTAACATACTAATCCCCTAAAATATTTACATACACAACAGCAAGCAATTTAATTACTCCAGTATAATCATTGTCCACAAGGGATGGCTGAACAATCAACCCCTTAATGGTAGCCAAGGCATGACCCAGAATAAAGAAATAGGTATTAGGTAGTCGGGGTCCAAAAATGCCAGTGGATATTATTTGCACACTGTCTTCAGGCTTTAATATTGCTGCAATGGAAGCACAGAGGTCCAGTCCAGCACTTCCTGGAGTTGCTCAGACAAGGTATGAGACTGTGGGGAGACCTGCTGGCTGTTTCCCAAGGCCAGCAGGAAGGAGGCTGAAATAGGGGTCTGGGGTTGAGCCCTTTGTTTCCCTAAAGGGGAGACAGAGGATTGCCAGCCGCATCCATTTTAGAATGGCAAGTATAGGCCCAATGATTCCTGTGCCTGCAGCGAGGGCAGAGAGAGGCCGGCACTGGGGGCCAAGAAGCCTGCAAGGTTGGAAGGCGGTTCCTTCCCCCCACGGGCATAGGCGAGCAAAATGTCCCTTTTTTTTTACACTTAAAACATTCTTTGTTGGCTGCTTGATTAAAGGCGGCCCTGATGGCTAAGTGAACCACCTGAGAAACCTTATGGGCAAAGGGATCAGTCTCACTACACATTCGGGTCATTTCATTTAAGATCTTATCCTTATTAATAGCCTCTTTCCCCAAGGCTCTTTCAGCTGCTTCCAGCAGGTGATTAACAAACTATAATTCTCTTGAGCACTTTGCACAATTTAAGTGATGGGGTTACAGCTGACCCTTTAAAAGGGAGTGCCTTCCAGGCCCCCAGGGCTGAGCTGGTAGTTTGGGCTACCATCCCATTGGACACGCACTTCTGCATATCCTTAGAAAAGAAGCGACCTTGTCCACTTAGTTGTTTATAAGTCCAGGGGGTGTTTGAGGCCCTGGGGTTTTGGTAGGATGCTTTGGCAATGCTCCAGAAAATCGGACCACCAAGTAAGAAATTGAGCTCTGGTAAGGACAGCATGAGTAACTTTAATCCACTCACATGGGAGTAACAGCCACCCACCTAAAAGGGCATCGAGAAAGCACTGAGTAAAGGGTGCATTAGGCCCATAAGTTTTAACAGCAATGTGTAGGTCTCACAAGGTTTTATGGCTTAGCTGCTGATATTCTCTAATTCTCCAGCTCACTGGGCGCTCGCAATTATCTGCAGGCACCACAGAAGTTTCTGCCTCACGGCCCTCCGCCTCACCCTCATCAGCCTCTCCCTCTGGTAATGTGACACTGGGTTGGCGAGGTCGGGCCTCTAGGGGCTCCTCAAGAGGGGGGACTGACCCTTGGGATTGGGTGAGCATAGGACAGACAACTTTAGATTCAGGAGGGTGGGGGAAAGCCTGAAGGGCAGAAACTTGTGGATTAAGGGAAGCAACCTGTTCCTGAAGGCTCAAAATTTGTTTAAGATCTTCAATTTGGCCAAGTAATTCCTTTTCTATAGCCTTAAGAGGGGGTGGATCAATGAAGGTCAGGGCACAAAAATCCTGAATAGGGGGATATGGAGGAGGCTGTAATGGTGCAGTCATGATAATAGGCAGTCTCATTCTCCAAGGTTTGGGTATCCCTTGGATCAAGAGGCTCCTCAGGGGGAAAAGACAGAGTGGGATAAAGACATGTAGGCGAGGGGAGATAATCTGCAATAGAAGGCGAAGGACTTGTATGACAGAAATGATCACATTTGGGAAGGGAGTGGAGGGAAGTCTCAGAGCTTGCCCTAGAGGTAGCTTGAGAGGCAGTGTGAGACAAAGGGGCATGAGCAAAATTCAGCTACAGAAAGTTGTTGTTTCTTGGGGTCACTAAAGATGGTATTTGCAACATCTTTCTGGCCTTCATCCATTAGAATGATATTTCTCTGCCCACTTTTTGCCATTTTGATGGATGAATTTCTGGGCCAGGTATGATAAAGTATGGGCACTTGTTATGAACAAAGAGGAAGAAAAAAATTTCCTTTCTCTGAACCCTAACACTTCTTTCCATGAAAGATGCCTTCAGTTTGTTGACAAAGGCAGCCTTAGTCAAATTTTGAGCCATTCTGATGGGGCGAAAATGTAAATGTGCACGAATTTGTCCGTGCCACCCTGCTGGGGTTTTGTGCAGATTTTTCTACCTGTCCATGCTGCCCTGATGGGGATTTACTGGCGTCTGAAGATCAGGCCCTCAAGGTCCATCCAGTTCCGTCCGAGTTGGGGGTCCATATTTTACGTTCACGTCAGGCTTCAATTGTCCTGGCCTGCAGGACAGGTTATTCGTGGGTGTAGAGGGGTCCAGCCTGAAAAGAATGGGGGTAAAGAAGAGAAGGAGACCAAGTAAAGTGCCTTATCAAGGTCCCGTTTATTGAATAGCAAAGATTCCTTTTAAGCATGATTTTACAGGGGGTGGAGAGAAAGCAGGATGGAACAGCCTGCATTACAGAGGTCATCTTGTGGGTAATTTTTAAATGCCACCTTTACATAAGGAGCACAGGAACGTCTCAAGTTTAGTGAAGTTTCAAGGATGTCACAAGTTTCCTGGAATGTTTGACTGATAGGACACTGTGGTATTTCTTTGGGCTCTGGGGCTAGCCAATGCCTTAGGTTATGTACTCCAGCCACACAAGACTAGTTTGTCCTACTGAATTCCATATTAGGGTTTGGTCTCGGACAAATTCCAACTTGTATAAATTCACAAATGTAAGGATCATTACAAGTACCATATCAGATCACTATGCAACAGAGGTGAAAATTGACTGCAAGAAGAAGAAATGGAGACAAATCAACACCTGGAGATTAAACAACATGCTGCTCAACAATAGTTGGATCAAAGAAGAACTCAAGGAAGAAACAAAAAGATTCCTTGAGAAAACGATAATAAAGAGACAACTTGTCAAAATTTGTGGGACACAAAAAAAGAAGTAATTATGGGGAAACTCATAGCAATACAAGCCTGTGTCAGAAAAGAAGAAAATGAAAAAATCAACAGTTTAAAGGATCACCTTAAGGAACTGGAAGAACAGCAGCAAAGAAATCCAAAATCAACCAGAAGGCAAGAAATAATATAAACCAGAGCAGAAATAAAAAACATAGAATCTAAGAAAACAATATAAAAAAATTAATGAGAACAGGAGTTGGTTTTTTGAAGAAAAAATAAACAAAATTGACAAACCACTGGCAAGACTTACCAAAAAAGAAGGAAAACACACAAATTAGTAGAATCACAAATGAAAGGTGTGAAATTACAACAGAATCCTGAGAAATAAAGCATATCATGAGGTCATATTATTCATAACTATACTCTAGTTAGGCTAGAAAACCCAGTACAATTTGACAGATTCCTCAAAAAATACCATCTTCCAAGACTGGAAAAGGAAGATCTAGAAAACCTAAACAGCCCAATGACTTCAGAGGAAATTGAAGCTGTAATTAATAAATTCCCTAAGAACAAAAGTCAAGGTCCAGATAGCTTTACAGGTGAATTCTATCAAACATTCCGAGAAGACTTACTACCATAGATCCACAGGCTCTTCCAAATCATTGAAAATACAAAAATCCTCCCAACTCCTTTTATAAGGTTAATATCACACTCATTCCCAAAAATGGCAAAGACACCACGAAGAAAGAAAACTACAAACCAATCTCACTAATGAACATAAATGCAAAAATCCTCAACAAGAGCCTGGAGAGATAGCACAGTGGTGTTTGCCTTGCAAGCAGCTGATCCAGGACCAAAGGTGGTTGGTTCGAATCCCGGTGTCCCATATGGTCCCCCGTGCCTGCCAGGAGCTATTTCTGAACAGACAGCCAGGAGTAACCCCTGAGCAATATCGGGTGTGGCCCAAAAACCAAAAAAAAAAAAATTCTCAACAAAATTTTAGCAAATCGAATCCAGCACTACATCAAAAAATTATACACCATGACAAATTGGGTTTCATACCAGGGATGCAAGGTTGGCTCAACATATGTAAATCAATCAACATTATACACCACATCAACAACAAGAAAGACAAAAAACACATGATCGTATCAATCGATGAAGACTAGGCGTTTGACAAAATCCAACACCCATTCATGTTGAAAACACTCAGAAAAATAGAGTTAGAAGGAACGATTTTCAAGATAGTTACAGCTATGTTCGAAACACCCACAGCCAACATTATCCTTAATAGTGAAAAACTGAAAGAATTTCCAATAAGATGTGGAACTATGCAAGGCTGTCCACTCTCTCCAATCTAATTCAATATAATCTTAGAAGTCCTAGCAATAGCAATCCGACAAGAGAACAGAACCAAAGAAATCCAAATTAGGAAGAGGAACTCAATCTCTTTTGCAGATGATATGATGATATACATAGAAAACCCTAAAGATTCCACAGTAAAACTCCTAGAAACAATTAACCAATACAGCAAAGTGGCTTTCTACAAAGTATATACACAAAAGACTGTAGCATTTCTCTATACAAATAAGTAGAGGAGAGAGATTAAGAATACAATTCCATCTAAAATAGTTTGAAAATATTAAGTACCTAGAAATCAACCTTAAAAAGGAAGTTGAAAGACCTATACCAGGGAAACTTCAAAACACTTCAGAAAGAAATTGAAGAGGATCTAAGGAAATGGAAGAACATCTCATGCTCATGGGTAGGTAGAATCAACATACCTAAAATGACTATCCTACCCAAACTCCTATATAGATTTAATGCAATCCCTATACATATTAAGACATCATTATTTAAAGACTTAGAGCAATCAATCATAAAATTCATCTGGATCCACAAAAGACCCAGGAAAGCCAAACACATACTAAAAATCAAGAATCTGGGTGACCTCTCTTTACATAACCTGAAGCTATACTATAAATCCATAGTGATCAAAAGAGCATGGTAGAAGAACACAGACAGAGCCTCAGACCAGTGGGTTAGAACAAAATTTCCAGACATAAGCCCCCAGATATACAGTCAATCAATATTTGACAAAAGAGCCAAGAACTTTAAATAGAACAAAGTCTCTTCAACAAATAGGATTGCTACAACTGGAAAATCACCTGTAAGTAATTGAAAATTGACCTATACCTCACTCTTTTTACAAAAGTCAATTCAATGGTCTAAAGACCTTGAAATCAGACCAGAATCTATAAAGTTTATTGAGGAAAAATTAGGCAGAACAATCAAAGACCTACGTATCAAAAGAGTCTTCAAGGATGGAGCATCAATGGCAAGGACTTCAGCATCAAATATAAACAAATGGAACTACACCAAACTAAAAAGCTTCTGCATGGTAAAAGAAGTCCAACTTAAAACAGCAAGACAGTTAACTGAATGGGAAAAAATCTTTGCACTCAACTCTTCAGATACAGCGCTGATATCCATAATATACAAAGCACTCAGAAAGCTGAGTCCCTCAAGACCAAATAAAGCCATAGAAAAATGGGGAGATGAAACGAATAGACACTTCTCTGAGGAAGACAGAAACATGGCCAAAAAACACATGAAAACATGCTCATCTTCACTCATTATTAGGAAAATCCAAATCAAGACAACAATGAGGTACCAACTTACACCAGTGAGGATGGTTCACATCAAAAATAAAGGGAATAATCTATATTGACGGAGATGCAGTATGAAAGGAACTCTCATCCACTGCTGGTGGGAATTCCCCCATGTCCAAATCCTATGGAAAACAGTCTGGAGAGTGATCAAGAAACTCAGAATTGAGCTGCCATTTGACCCAGCAATTGCTCTCCTAGGTATCTATCCCCAAGTCGGAAGGACATTCATCCCAAAGTATGTGTGAGCCCCACTATTTATTGCAGCACTCAGTATAATAGCCAAGTCTTGAACTAACCTTGATGCCCAACAACAGATGATTGGATCATGAAAATGTGGTATCTATACACATTGGAATACTACATGGCAGTTAGAAATGATACAATTGTAGACTTTGCAGCAACGTGGATGGGCCTAGAAAATGTTATGTTAAATGAAGTAAGTCGGAAGATGAAAGATAAACACAGAATGATAGCACTATTCTGAAGTACCTAGAATATTCACCATATATACAACCAATAATCCATGATCAAATAACAGGGTTTCACAGGGTAGAAACTCCAAACACTGTAATAATCAAAATATACTTGGGAGTAGTGCCCAAAACAAATGGAAGAGGAGCAACTCAAAGCCCAATTACACATTATACCATAAAGAAACCAGAAACAGCAGAAACAATAGCGTATAGTGTCAAGGCATGCAGCATGCATTTGTCCATTATAAAGGGAAAGCACACTCCAGATGTGTCTATTGGCTTTCCTGGTGAAGTGCCTAATTTTCCCCAAGAAATAATTCAGCCAGAAGGCCTGTCAGTGGAAGTTAATCATAACTCCTGCGTGGATTACTGGCTATATTTCTGACATGGCTGTGACATATTTCTCTTTTCCTTTTATTTGACTTTGCCTCCTTTGCAACTACAGAAATTCGGCCTTAGTTGTCCTGCAGTCATAAAGAAATTTTAGTACCAAAGAAAGTTGCTAAGTTTCCCACTGGCTAGTATTTGCAACTCAAAGGTTGAGTCCAGCCAGTTACTATCAACTTGTTTTCCTCAGCTTTATGGTGGTGAACAATAGCTTCTGCCTTTCTTGAATTCTACTTTTAGGCAGGCTGCAAACTTTAATAGCAGTTTCTCTTCTCTTGCTATTAGAAGCTTCTTGCAAAACCAGACCACCTCCTTTCTAAACTAGAACTTCCTCCCTTTCAGCTAAGGATTTCTTTTCACCTGTATCAGCTAGTTCTTTTGATATGTATATTCTAGGGCTTGTTATCATTGTCTTCCTTCTCCTAAGATTCTCTGCCCTTTGTTTCTGCGGAAATACCTTGCATACCAGAGTTGTGCTTAAAAGATCAGCTGAAAAAGTTTGTCTCTAGTCTCATCGATGTGGGTCCCCATACAATGCATTTTGTGTGGTCTCAATTATTTCATGTTATATATTCGGCCACTCGTGTTATTCGTTTTCCTACGTGAAGGACTCCATCCCACTAGAATTGCTGAGATGCAAGACACCTGCAGCAGTAGAGAGAACAGGTATGTAATCAGCCTTTTACTACAAAGGCCCATAATAATTTCTTAGGGATCTATACAGGATTACAGGAAAATATTAAGATGAGAAATTACTGACTCCAACAAAAACATTTCAGAACAATATCTTTTAATGCCTAAACCTTATTATATTTAAAATAACTTCTCAGTTTTTCTCTCCATAGGGGTTTTTGGATAAAAAGGGAGGACAACCTATGGTGGCACTTCGATTACTCACTCACACAAGATACCATACTCAGCTAGCAATATGAAAATGTCTTGAAAAAACTCTTTAACAGATACTTTATCTCTAGGTTATGCCCTCTTTCAAGACATGAAGCACGTGACCACCCAGACCACCAAAGCAACAACTGTGACCTACAAACATACTACAGGGCCTACTCATCGAATACGTTCATATTCAACAAAACTAACATTCCCTTGATCTTCTCTCCTCTCTTTTTACTACTTCTTTTTTCTCTCCTCTTGTCTCCCTCTTCTTCTTCTATCTTTTCCTCCTCATTATCATCAATTCAATCCATGCCAAATAAAATCCACACGGTTACCTCCTCTATAGGTACGAAAGCTGATATATAAGGTGTTGCAGACAATACTGCAAAGGGTAAACACCTATATAGATAGACCTCACTAACACTATGTTTAGTACTCGAGATGCAAAATCTATATGTATCCAAAAGGTAATCTATTAGTTTCTTTACCTTATGTACTATACTTATCTTTCTGTACTCAGCATATCTCTTGCTCTCCCCACCTCTTTTCATTAATATATACCTACTCTAACTTCTCTATATGTTAATATGTGGACAGGAGCACACAGAGATAGGAAACCTACTTGACAGTCAAACCTAAATCACATATAACCCATACCTATAGTCTATATAGCACCTCCCATATACTATCCTCTCTCCCCCCTTCAGAAATCTGACTATCCCTTTACCCCTCAATCCCATCCCCGATTTCTCACTTTATTAAAACTCTCCACCCTCAGTTATTAATCTATTAGGCATCAAGACCAACCTCCTACCCCAACGAACGACTACCCAGCACCCAACCGAAGAGTCATCCACTTAAACCCACACCTCATCCCTGGCAAGAAAATTCAATGAACACCCTACTGACTGTGTGGCCCTCCCGATCACCTCTCCCTAACGCGGACTGTGGCTTGATACCGGATTTAGTTCTAAAAGGATCCCCACTACAAGAACTCTACCCAAGACCTCTCTGCCACAAATCTTTTCTCAATACCAAGAAAGCCAGGGTGTGTGATGAAAAGGCGCCCTGGAGCCCACACCCCACAAGAAAATCTCAAAAGACAATGGGGAAGCCTATACTTTCATCATAACACCCATATAACACTTCCTCTTAACCTGTTTTTCCCCAAACGTAAGGTAGTCTCCTGCATTACTTTGTTCCTTTAATTATTTTATATTACATTTTTATAAAAAACTTTTTTTCTTTATATATATGTGAGCATATGTATTTTTATTTGTTGTCTTGTTTCTGTTTTCTTCTCTTTCCACCCCCAAATGCACCAGCAATATAATGTAACACCATTTCTTCCTGCAAAGACATACTGAAAAAGGGGAAATCTTACTTATTAAAACAAGCTCTTATCTACTAGGGATAAGAACTCATACTATTTTACAATACAGGGGCACCTCCCACCTTGAGCATATGTCATGTGGACCCAACTTAGACCCCAGGGGATTAGACACCGACCGTCCAGCCTGGAACCCTGGATCCCAGACATTGAAATCACAGAGTTCTCCACAACAACTCCAGGAACCAAATCCCCTCTGGAGCATCTTCAATACTGCTCTGATTCTAACATGTGCCAGTTCTAATATGATATCCTGACAATTAGGAAATGGGAACAACTTGATCTAAGAACAGGTTGTCCTACCTCATCAGCCAACAATAAGACAAAATCAGAAGACTTGTCACCCTTTGATCAGTGCAAAAGCCAAGATCGCTATCTTCAGATGACTGGCTGCTACAATCATGACTGGATATAAAAGCCCTAGTCTAGATTTTGGTCTATGATCTGTACAACAAACAAGATCTCTAATTCCAGAGGTCTGACTGAGACAATTGGAACTGAACGGGTCGTCTGGAAACATAACAAAAGACTATCCCAGGCTCCATCCTCGGATCAGCACAAAGACCAAGACCACCAACTACAGAAGACAGATTAAAATGACACTGAAGGAACAGAACAACTAGAATTACAAAGAAAGACTTCATCATAAGCTCCACTGCTTGAACTGTGCAGATACCAAGATATCTAGATACAGAGGTCTGATTTTATCACTCATGATGAAGCAGAAGTTTTCCATACACCATAAAAGCACTGAGGGGAGAGAAAATGAACACGCAAGGAATCTATAGTTAATCCCACGACAATATACTTCAAAGATGTAGAAACCCTGTATCTCTTAGGCCAAGTGATTTCCATTTCTAAAGTCCCCAATATTTACTGTGCCTATGCAGGAAAAAAGCACAAAATAATCTTTTATTTATTTATTTACTATTTATTTATTTTTTGACTTCTTTGTTTTGGTGTAGATATTGAATTTGATGTCTCTAATTTTATTTTATTTTATCTTTTTCTTTCTTTATGCACTTTGGTATGTATTTACTTCAGGACCAAGACTATTATGTGGTACTTGTCTTTATTGCTTTAGTGCTCACTGGATATTTTATATGATATTTCTTTTTGTATTGCTGTGGTGTTTCAATTTATTTTTTCCTTTCCTCTCTCAAACTGAGGTTGAGAGCCTCTAGAAGGATTCCACCCATTTTTCGCTTATTTGATTTTTTTTTTTTTTTTTTTTTGGTTTTTTTGGGCCACACCCGGCGGTGCTCAGGGTTACTCCTGGCTGTCTGCTCAGAAATAGCTCCTGGCAGGCACAGGGGACCATATGGGACACCGGGATTCGAACCAACCACCTTTGGTCCTGGATTGGCTGCTTGCAAGGCAAACGCCGCTGTGCTATCTCTCCGGGCCCGCTTATTTGATTTTTAACCCCATTTTATTGCTTTTCTTTTCTTCAAACAAAACCACATAACTTGAACTATCTAATTCCGCCTCTCAAATAGAGGGGGGAATTAAGGAAGGATACCAGGACCAAAAAGATATACTATCACTAAGTAGGAAGCTAGACACAGAGGGGATCATTTATTTTAGCAGCCCAGAGGTCGGGGATATGAGATGCAGGATGGGAACGGGGGTGGAGGGTGGACAAATTTGGTGATGAGAATTTCCCCTGATTCATTGTTAATATGTACCTAAAATATTACTGTGAAAGATATGTAAGCCAATATGCTCAAAATAAAAATTATTAAAAAAAGATTTATTAGTGCCTTATATATCTTAGATATTAACCCCTTATCAGATTAAGATTTATTCAATCTTATCAGATTGGATAGTTTGTGCCATTTTCAGGGCATTCTTTGTATCATGGTTACTGTTTCTTTCAAGATGCAGAAGCTTCTTATTTTGATGCAGTTCTATTTGTTTAGAAATGGATATATTATAAAAGTTATGCAATCTTGCAGACCTGAAAGAAGAAAAATTCGAAAGCCTAGACATTCAATTACAAGTATGGAAATTAAAACAATGATTAAGTATTTTCCCAAGAACAACTGTCTTGATCCAGATATGTTCACTGGTGAGTACTGTCAAACCTTGAAAGATTTATTTTACAGGTTGACTTTTCAGAAAAGGCTTTGTGCCTTTAACACTCTCTTTCAAAATAGTAAAGAAACGAATCTTTTCCAACACCTCATTTGAAATTAACATTACAGTGTTATTAAAATTAGAGACATTTCCAAAAATAAAAAATTTAAAGCAATCACCTTCATGAAGATTAATGGAAAAATCCTTCGCAAATTTGTATTCAACCAAATCTAACAACATAAAAATGCAATCTAATCAAATGAGATTTGTTCTTGAGATGTAAGAAAAGTTCATCATATGAAAATCAATTAACATGATACACAACAATAATAAAAATGTGAAAAACACACTGTCATAATAATGTGTGCAGAAAAAAAAGATTTTAAAAATATCTAACACTCATTCATGGTCAAAGAAAATCCGTCAACAAAGTAGAGGTGGAAGAAAGCTTCCAAAAGATAGGAATGGACAACTTTAACAAATTGATAGCCAGAATAATTCTTTTATTTGAGCTTTATTCATTTTATTAAAACACCATGGTTACAAGATTGTACATAATACAGTTTTTTCCGCAGATAAAATTTTTCATGATTGAGTTACATTCACACTACATAACAACCTTCACCAAAGTCAACTGTGTTTTTCTCACCCTACCTGATGCCACCTTTCCTTCCACAAACTTTTCCCGCCTGCCTCTGGGACCCTTCTCTACTCTAACAGCACTTTCCAATATTTCTACCATGCTCTTGTTCTTCTAATTCTCATATCTATTATCTCTGGATATAATCGTCGTGCTGTCTCTTAATTTTCTTATACCACACAGATAAGTGAGGTTATTTTACAGCTATACCTCTCTCTGACTCATTTTATTCAGCCTAATACCCTCCATGTATAAGCAAATTGACTTCATTTTTCCTAATTGCTACATAATATTCCATTATATAAGGTTAGGTTTGGGTTAATGTTAGAAAGGAAATAATAATACTACCCTGCACAGAAGACCTCGTAATGGCACATCAACAGAGGTGACTGACCCAACATATGAAGGTGGAGCAAGAGGAGCCAGCAGCTGTGCTTCACTTCACAGCTTGCACATTTCCGAGTCAATAACCTCCAGAATAATGCCCCAAAACACCACACTACAAGCTTGACAATGGGAAAAAAACCCAGGTCTCTACCAGACATGAAGAATGAAGATGGCAGCTCTGATAACCTGAAAAGAGCTGACCATTTATTTAGCCTCTCAGATAAGGAGTTTAGAGAAATAATATGGAGGGCCTAATAAAACTTAAAACGAGAAACTAGGTGAATGAACAACAAATAAAAATCAAGAGGATATGAAAATAGAAATGAAAAAATTCCATACGGAAAAAAACAGAAATGAAAAACTTGGTAGATAAAATAAAAAACCTCACTGGAAAGCCTCTCCAACAGAGTAACAGCAGATGAGGACAGAATCAGTGAGCTGGAAAATGAGATGCATAACAACTCCATAAAAGAGAAGAGAATGTGGGGGAAAGCTTTAAAACAAATGATCAGACAATGGAAAAAATTCTCAAAGAATTTAAAAAGAAGAAACTAAAAATCTCCTTAAAATTACAGCAGACTGATCACCCAGCTATGGAGGGAGGGTTAGGGTAGGGGCCTCAAACTTCTGGCCTTCCAGCTCTTGAAGGATCTCTTTTCTTCCTGGGAGCCCAGAGTTTCTGCCAGCATGGGGTTTGGTAGCCTCGGCTGTCCCCCCCCCCCCCACAGCCTTCTCTCTCCTTTCTCCTGGTCCATAGGTTTACCACTGGCTGCCTGCTCAGGGTCTCAGCAAGTGGCTTCCAACAAGGAGCATTTTAAAGGAGAATTCAGGCTTCCCCATTCCTTCATGGAGTGGGGAGGGGGCTGGTGAACTTCAGGCTTCCAGCAATTAGGAAGCAAATGCCTCTTGGGGAGTTGGAAGCTTCAGCAGGCTACACGGGGACTACATGGCTCCAAGCAGTAGACTTTTTGGCTAAGCTTAGGGGAAGATGCGGTCTCAACTCCCCCCAACAGCCTTCTCTCTCCTTCACTGTTCCTTCAGGGGGGCGAGGCAGAGACTGATGAACTTCGGCTTTCAGCAATTAGGAAGCAAACGCCCCTCTGGGAGTCAGAGGCTTCAGCAGACAACACGAGGATGGCATGACTCCATGTACTCTTTGCTTGGTCAAATCACAGACCAAAGTGGTGTCTTGGAAACAACACCCTTCCTCTTGACTATTTCTAAAACATAAAAGGGACACGTGTATCTCCTTTGTATATCTCTGATGTATTCCCTTAACATCTAAAACTCTTTTCGAATATCCTCACATAGTGACAATATTGCCCACTGGTTTTGTTATTTGATTGTTTGTTTGATTTTTCCCTTTAAGATCTGTTTAATAAGCAATACTGGTAGAAGAGTATATCTGTATAGAATTCATGTTTAAACCAAGTTATGGGAATGTTGGACTTTATTTATTGGCCCCCAGATGCACCAACAATATTTTGTGATATTGCTTCTCTTTTGCATAGACACATTAAAATGGGGGAAATGATACATATGCAAACAAGTTCTTATCTAATAGAGATATGAACACAAATTTGGTAATACAGTCAGGTCTTATAACCTGACATTGGCATAATGATTAGTCTTAGGCCTCAGAAGAATGGGCATCACCCATACACAGCTGAACATTGGATAACATCTATGGAAACAACCACAATTGTCTATAACATTGCCAGGATACAAATTTCTACCAGGGAAGACCTACCACTGCTTTAGCATTGACTTACTCCAAAGAGTGCTCTCAACACCCAGGCGACTCAGCAACAGCCTGAATGCAGGGCAGATCTTTCCACATCTAATGGTATGCTGAAACAAGAGTATGCTGCACATCAGCCTGACATCCTTGAAAGAAATGCATAGAATCCAGAATCTTTAAATATAAGGACCTGATGCCAACAATATCTAAAGTGTGAAAAAGTTTCAATGGGACCACAGAGAATGACTAGATTGGACAGAATGGTATGCCTGGAACCCAGAGTTGGTCTTATGCCAATAAACTTCTGGAGTGAGGCCTTCTTGTAATCAGGCCATCGATTTTTTCCGTTTTCCCCATATTTTTCTGGGCCCATGCAAATTACGGTAATTGCCACTATCACACCTTTACTATATATTTTTTACTCTTATCCTTTAAGGAAAACAAAAAAAAATTACTGAACTTAAAAAAATAACTGTAGTAGAATGCCTGTCTCGAATACAGATAGGGGATGGGAAGGGGGAAGGGGGATATTACACTGGTGAAGGGGAGTGTTCTGTTTGTGACTGTAACCCAACTATGATCATGTTACTTAAATTAAAAATGTATTTAAAAAATTTACAGCAGACCTGTCACAAGAAACCCTCAAGGCCAGAAGGCAGTGGTGTGATATGATGAAAATACTCAATGAAACCAATGATTTGCCTAGCAAACTGCACGCAGCCAATCTTACATTCAGGTTATAAGGAAGTATTCATAGCTTCATACATAAACAACAGCTCATAAAATTTACAGACTCAATACCAGCTTTAAAAGAAAAACCTGAAAGGTCTACTTTAACACAAGACAAACCAATAGATACACTAAATTATACATAAAGATGACACTAAATCCTATGACAATTATCTCACTCAACATCAATGAACTAGATACACCAGGTAAGAGACACAGAGTGGCAAAATGGATCAAAAATATGAATACAAACTTCTACTTCCTACATGAAACACACCTGAATAATCAGAAAAAAATAGACTCAAAATCAAAGGTTGGAGAAAAACATCCAAACAAACAACCCCCTTAAAAGCTGGAGTGGCCACAATAATATTAGGCAAAAACTTTAGATTTATAAGAGTTATAAACTTAAATTCATAGATTCTACACAGGGACTATGCCCACTTTTTTTTCTTTTTCTTTTTCAACAGAATCATAGAACACAAATCAGCTTGCTCTGCTTCATAAATTGAGAAAATAAAAAGTGGATGGTACCAAGAGCAAGCAGTCTCATGAACATTGAGTGGAAATTAAAAAACATCAACCCTAAATACCCAACACAAAGTCAATTACAATAGAATCAGGAGACCCAAACTACAACAAGCTATACACAAGAAGGACTTGTTACACTAGCATTCCAGGGGGCTAAGGGTGGAGAAAGGGGAAACATGTTGGAAACTGGGGCAGAGTGAAATCAACACTGGTGGTGGGAATTGCCCTAATTCACTGTCATTATGTACCTTAAATATAATTGTGAAAGACTTATAATTCACATTGGTCTCAATAAAAATATTTAAAAAATAATTTGTAGACACATATAAAGCAGTTCTCAGGAAAAATTATAACTTTGCATGCACACATCAGGAAGGGAGAAGGGGCCTACATAAATAACTTAATGACAGAGATCAACAAAATGAACCAAAAATAGGTAGGCAGAAATAACAAAGCTTAAAGCATAAACTAATAAATTGGAAATACAAAGAACAACTCAAAAGATCAATGAAAGCAAAACTTGGTTCTTTAAAAATAAACAGGATTAAAAACCATTATCAAAACTTGCAAAGGAAGAGAGAAACTTAATAAACTGAATCAGAAATGAAAAAGAGATCACTATACATTCAAAAAGAGATCACTATACATTCAAAGAGTAATCAGAGACTATATTGAGAAACTCTATGCTAAGAAACAAGAGAACCTAGAAGAAATTGATCAATTCTTGCAATCTTATAATCTTCCAGTGTTGAACCAGGACAACCTAACATATCTAAACTGTCCCATCACTACTGAGGAAATAAAATAGTAATCAAATGTCTTCCCAAAACCAAAAATCCAGATCCAGATGGATTCCTAATGAATTCTTTTATACCTTTCAGAGGACTTACTACCAATCCCTTTCAGGCTCTTTCAAGAAATTGAAGAAACAGAAACACTCCATAATAGTTTTTAGGAAGATAACATCACCGTTACCAAAAACCACATATGCTGACAAAAAAGAAAAAAATACAGACCAATATTATTGATTAACACAGATAAAAAATCCTCAACAAAATCCTAAAAAATAAGATCTAATGCCTCATCAAGAATGTCATACATTATGACTAATTAGGTTTTATTTCAGAAATGCAAGAATTGTTAAACATATGAAAATCAATCAAAATAATACACCATATTCAAAATAAAAAACATATAATCATATCGATAGATTCCTATAAAGCATTTGATAAGGTCCAATACTTATTCATGATAAAAAAAAAACCTCAACAAGATGGCAATGGAAGGTATTTCTCTCAACATGGTCAGGGCCATTTACCACAATCTCATAGCAAATATTATACTTAATGAAGACAAACTTAAAAGTCTCTTCTCTAAAATCTGGTACAAGTCTGTCACCTCTAGTCACTCCTATTTAACATAGTACTGGAAGTACTTTCCATAACAAGCAAGAAAAAAATATCAAGGGCATCCAGATAGGAAAGAAAAAGTCAAACTCTCACTGTTTGCAGGTGATATGATACTATAATTACAAAACCCTAAAGACCCTATCAAAACACTTCTAGAAACAATAAATTCATATAGGAAAGTGATAGACTGCAAAATTAACACGCAAAAATCATTGGGCTTCTTATGCACCAATAATGATAGAGAACAAATGGACCTAACAAAACAATCCCAATCACAATAGTGCCACAGAAACTCAAAGTCCTTGAGTGTTTACTTAACTAAGTAGGCGTGGGATCTCTACAAAAAACTACAAAACACTGCTTCAAGAAATTAAAGGGGGAGAGTGAGAACATATGGCAGTAAAAGCACATGACAGAGATGCCATGAGGCAGAAAGGTCATGAGGAAAAAGCACACAAACTCTAATCAATGTTTTGACTGGCTTTGTATTATTTCTCCACTGCTACCATGCTTCATCAGATCCATGTGTCTCAGGGGTTAGAAACACGGTGCCAGCAACTCGTGAATATTTTATTTTTATAATACAACTGGTGCTTGAACAGGTACACAGAACACAGAGACCCAAGAAGACCCCAACGATGTTGAGTGCCTTGACCCCCTGGTGGCTATTCATGGCCTTCTTAAACTGGACTTAGAGTGCAGAGCCCATCACCAAAACATTGATGCACATGTCGCCTATTTTGACTGTAGCAGAGGCCCTTCAGGTGGGACAGAGCAGACAGTGAATGGGAGAGAGCTGAAAACGCTGAGCAGCCTCCCCGAGGCCAAGGCCCATGGCCTTTCTTCCACCAGAGGTGCTTGGTGTGAGAACATTAGCCTCCCAAAAAGCAGAAGCATATGAGATCACTAGTGGGAAAGAAGCAGAAAAGAAAGCTCTATTGAAGGAGAACTAGCAGCAGGCAGATAAGTGGATTCCCGAACTCAGATTCTGGCTCAGGAACTGAAGGCCTTTTCATCCTAGACAATCTCAGCAGCCTAAAATAGATGGAAACGATGGAGTAGATAGAGATGAAGAGGCCAACAAAAGCTCAACTGAGAAGGTATTTTTCAAAACCTCATACACCCGTGTTTTCTAAAAAAATTAACTTTCTTTCAGGTTAATCTCTTGACCCTATTTGAATAGGACACTATATTGCTGGTTAAATTATTCTTTATCTGTATGGAACTTATTGTTTTGTTTTAAGTCCCACTGCAGACAGAAATATTTGTATCCAAATTTTGCTGTTTAATATTAGTTTGCACAATAATGGGGAAATGTATAATTTTTTTAGAGTTTTAAAAGTTCTCAGCTATCCTAATGAAAGTTTTACAATTGCTAGGATTTTTTATTGTGTATTATTATTTAGCAACTTATTCTCAAATTATGTCTGCAAAAATGTTCTAATGTTTTTGTACACAGAAGTTGATGGAAAAGGAATTTGGATACTCTAGACTCAAATTATAGTGGTTTGTGTAAGAATGTTTAAGAATTTTTGAATTGGGGCCGGGCAGTGGCGCTAAAGGTAAGGTGCCTGCCTTGCCAGCGCTAGCCTTGGACGGACCGCGGTTCGATCCCCCGGTGTCCCATATGGTCCCCAAAGCCAGGAGCAACTTCTGAGCGCATAGCCAGGAGTAGCCCCTGAGCATTACCGGGTGTGGCCCAAAAATAAAAAAAAAAAAAGAATTTTTGAATTAAGTGTATCTGCACAAAGGTTCTCATGTTTAAGTCCAGAGTAATCTATGAAAAATTTTGTGATATATATATAAGATAGTGATTCCTTCATTTATATATAATATATCACTCATTATACATAATATATATGTATTGAAGTGTTCTGCTTATATTTTCCTCAAAATAGTTGGTTGATTTGTTCATCTATGGATTTATTGAACTCTCTGGCTAGAGACTATGTGCTATGGTAGGGATCCAATCAAGGTAGGCTGTTATCTAAAACAATAGCTGTAATCCCTGTACTATATCTGAGTCCCATCAGTTCTGGATTTGACTTGAGGATTCAGTTCATTTCACACCCTCTATCTCCTGATCATAATTAAAAATAAATTTCTGAAAACTTTTCTGTGAATTGCTCTACTTGAAGAAACCTGACTGGAGTTCTAAGCTTAGCCTTTGGGAATGAGTCTGACTTGCAGTTAGACTCGTGGAATTTTGTCATATCTGAAAAATATAACCTTCTTCTCTTTGAACTAATGCTTCCAGTGTGCCCCCCACACACAAATTAGTCTTCACTTTTACTCTCCTTTTCATAAAACAATATAAACGAGAGTTTCAAAGAGCCCTCTTAAATATGTCTTTGCATGACTATTTTCATTTTAATCTCCTTTTTTGTTTGTTTTTGGGCCTCACCCGTGACTCTCAGGGGATAATCTTGGCTATGCACTCAGAAGTCACTCCTTGCTTGGGGGACCATATGGGATGCTGGGATTTGAACCATCATCAGCCCTGGATTGGCTGTGTGCAAGGCAAAAGATCTTATGCTGCGCTATCTCTCCAGCCACTTGTTTTATTGTTTTTTTTACTTTTAGGTATATTTAATGAACAAGAATATTTATTTCAGAACTGAGAGAATAGTTCTACATACAAAAATAAGTACATAATACAAAGCATGATTTATAAACATTCATAAATCATTTCACTGAAAGAATGTAAGCATCTGATTTATCATTTCTTTTTTTACTTTTATTGTGAACAAAGTGAATGATGAAACTTTCACAGTAAAATTTAAGTTACATCCTGACATTGAATATGGTGCATTCCCAGAATGATTGTTGTCCTTCTTCCACTCATGTTCCCAGCATGCATCCCATATCTTCTTACTTTGCCCCTCAGACTTCTAGTGTAACCCTCTGTGTATAGCTTGTTGTAAATTGGATAATGATTCTGTTGTCATTTACTTTGGGTTTGGTGTTAAAGTCTGATCATTTCTATTTCTACTAAAAGTTGATATGAAAGTTTGGTCCTGGAATAATAAGAAAACTGGTAGGGTTCTTTACAGTTGTAATATTAATTAAAAAGACAGGGAGATAAGAAGAAAAATGTAATGAAAAGGTAATAAGAAATAAGAAAAAATAAAAAAACAAAAACCCCAAGCCAGCAACTATAATAAAAAAATCACAAAAGTAACAACAAATACATCCAAATAATAACCATGAGACAAAAAAAAAAAAAGAAAGAGGGTAGGTGTGCCATTTTTTTGGCATAGGCACAGTAAATATTGAGGAAATTAGAAACAAATTCCCTTGTCCTAAGAGATACAGGGTTCTTCAGCCCTTGAAAAATACTGCCAGTGGAACAACTACAGGCTCCATACACACATTTTTGAAGCCTTTTTATGGTGCCAAGAAATATTCTGGTCAGTTTTGGATAGTAAAATAAGGCCGCTGTCATTAGAGATATTGGTATTTGCTCAGGTCACAGGACAAAGTCTAGGATAGAGTCTTTCTTTATGGTTATAGAAGTTCTGTTTCATCACTATTGTAATCCTTCTTCTGTAATAAGAGGTCTTAGTTTTACCACAAATCTTAGGAAGAAGCCTAGGATAGAGACTTTCATTACAGTGCTAGGAGTTCTTCTCAGTCGCAGTTGTCAAAGTCAGACCTCTATATTAGAGATCTTGGCTACAAGATTCTAGGCCAAAGCCTAGGCTAGTGTATTTCTTATGGGTCCCCGGATAAGTTCTGACCAGTACTTTTTTTCAAAGTCAGTCTTCTGGAGTTAGCTATCTTGGTTTTTCACAGATCAAAAGACGATGTGCCTTCTGATTTCTTTTTACAGTTAGAAGATGAGATAGGAAAAATCTGCTCTTAGATCAAGTTGTTGCCATTTCCCCATTGTCAGGATATCATATCAAAAGTGGCACAAGTTGTTGCCAGAGCAGTATTGGGAATTTTTGAAGGGGGAGTTTGATTACTGGTGCTGTTGCAGGGATCTCTGTCTATTCTGTCTGGGATTTAGAGTTTGGGATGGAAAGTCGCTGTGAGATCATATGGAGTGTAAGTTGGGCCCACGTGACACATATTTAGAGTGTGAGTCACCCCTGTATTATTAAATGTATGGGTTCTTATCCCTAGTATATAAGAGCTTATTTTTATATATAAATGTCCCCATTTACTAGTATGCCTTTGCAACAAAATGGTCCCATATAATATTGTTGGTGCATTTGGGGTACAGAATAACAAGCTACACAATTTCTGTGACTAAGTTTTGACCTGAGGGTTTATCCCAGGCAAGACTTTCTCTTGTAGGTTTTCAGACCAAGCAGGAGCAAAACAAGTTAATTTAAAGAATATATATTAAAAATAAAAGATTAATTTTAAAAAGTAAAGAATAAAGTGATGAACGTAAGAGGCTACTTTATATTTGGAAATAAACAGACTAATAGGCATTATTATAGAGGTATTAAATATATAAAGGAAATATAGGCTTCCCCATTAAGTCTTTTGAGATATTCTTGTGAGGACTAAAATTCAAGGCATATTTTCATCACACACCATGGTGTTGTTGAGTTTGAGAAATGATTTGCAGCAGTAAGGAATCCAGCAGTGTCGTTGAGCTGGGGGTTTATCTGGAGCTGAGTCCAGTAACATGTAACAGTCCACATTTGTGGAGGGGTAGATAAGAATGGCCACAAAGCTTGAGTCAGCGGGATTATTTGTTGTAATTTTTTGCTGGGGCACGAGATGTGGAGCTGAGTGGATGTCCTTACATTTTGGAAGCTTGGTGGTGGTTTATTGGGACAAGAGGTCGGTCTCAGTACCCAGTGAGTGAAGAACTAAGGCAAAAGGAAGTTAAATAAGGACGAATATCAGATAAGTATCAAGGGAGGAAAGGATAGAAGGATTTCTGAAGGTGAAGGATAGGTAATATATGAGGGGCTATATATACTTTAGGCAAGGATTGTTTACAATTTAGGTTTGGCAATCAGACAGGAGTCCTCTGTCTACAAACTCATGCCCACATAAAACAGACATTATTGATCTATTTTAAAGTCATTGATGGTGACCTGATGTTAATAGGATTGGTCTGAGCTCTTAAGAAATATTTGAATTAAGAAAAGATAAATAATTATCTAAGATATAGATTAGGAGATAAAGAAAGGCAAAACAAATCCTAAGAGAGAAGAAATAAGAAAAATAAGTAAATGTGGTAAATAATAAGTTAAAAACAGACATTTTGCTGGTGTGTTGAGTTAAAAGGTTTTCCCATCTGTAGGCACATCATCACTGATGGAGATGGGCTTTGATTAATGAGGTTTCAGTGTTTCATAGTGGAGCATTTTAGGATAGGCATAGTTTTCACAACTAGAGTAATAAGCAATGTTGAAGTGAGGGCTATAAGAAGTGCTTACCTATGTAGTTACGTCTGCCTCATCTAACGTATTAAGGTTCCTTTCCTAAATAGAATCTGACAGTGTGGTTTTATTTCACATAATTGAATTTTCAAAAAAAAAAAGTATTCAATGAGTGGGACCAGTAACTTAAGTCTGTGATGCACCATTGACTGTTTGAATGATCTGAAAATTTATATAAATTAGGTCCTAATAGAAAACATAAATAAAAGGAAATGGGTAAATTGGAGTATTTTATCCAGACACTGCCATAATGAGCATTGTATATGGAATCTAGTTTGATTGAGCACAGAGCCATAATATTAGGGTGTCCAAAATATTAGGGTGTCCAACCTTTGTTTCAAAATACTGCTGTGGACAAAAAAATCTGAAGGGTTATTTTATACCTGGTAAAATTAAGGAAATAAACATATTGTAATCACTGCAGTGGGAGTCCCTGGATTCCAGTCATTTTCTGATCCTGGTTCTGTGGTTAAATACCTTATTGTAGGCCTTTGTAGTTAGAGGTTAATTGCAAACCTGTTTACTCTAAACTGCTGTTTCCATTGTTTCTGGACACTTTATGGTATAATATATAGTCAAGGCTTTGTGTTGCCCCTCTTCCAATTGATTTGAACACTTCTCCTCGCTATATGCTGACACATAAGTTACTTGGAATTTCTACCCTTAGACGATGGTATTTGTTCTTAGCATATTATATGTATATAAAGTATATATTCTAAGTACCTCAAATAAGTGCTATAATTTTGTATTTATCCTTCTTTTGGCTTATATAATTTAACATAATAATTTCTGGATACATCTATGTTGCTGCAAAATTCATGACTGTGTTGTTTCTAACTTCTATGTAATATTCCATTGTGAATATATACCACATTTCATGATCTATTCATCTGCTTTTGGACATCGAGGTTGGTTCCATATTGTGCTGAAAGCTGAGATAAATAGTGAATTGCATTCATACTTTGGGGTGAATATCTTGAGGATAGATACCCAGAAGTACAATTGCTGTGTTATATGGCAGTTCATTTCTGAGTGTACTAAGCTCCCTTCCTACTGTTTTCCAAAGTGGTTGGACCAGGCAGCATTCGCACCAGCCCTGGATGAGAGTTCCTTTCTACAGCATCCCCCCCAAAGAAATTGGTCATGATATTTTAATGTTTGCCATCCTCACTGGTGTAAGGTGGTACCTCATTGTTGTCTTGATTTGAATTTCCCTAATTATGAGTAATGGTGGACATATTTTCATGTGTCTAATAGCCCTTTGTTGCTCTTTCTCAAAAAAGTGTTTATTCATTTCTTCTTCCCATTTTTATGGCTTGATTAAATTTTTGGAGCTCACCTTTTTGTGTGCATGGTATTTCCTAGATATCAACCATTTATCTGATATGTTGAGAGCAAAAATTTTTTCCCATTCCATTAGCTTTCTTCAAGTTTGAACCATGGTTTTGTTCACCATGCAGAACCTTTTCAGTTTAATATATTCCCATTTATTTAGGTTTGATGCTGTCATCAAACACTTTTTTGATATTTGTCTTAAAGTTTTCTGCCTATATTTTCCTCAGTGAACTCTATAGTTTCAGGACAAATTTCAAGGTCTTTAATCAATATTGTGTAGACTTTCGTGAAAGCTTTGAGGCGTGGATAAATTTTTAATTCCTTACAGATGTTTATCTGGTTCTTCCAACACCATTTGTTGAAGAGACTCAATTTTATTTTAAATTCTTGGCTCCGTTGTCAAATATTCGTTGACAATATATTTGGGGGTATATTCCTGAATATTCTATTCTAAACCACTGGTCTGAGACTCTGTCTTTTTTCCAGTACCATGCTGTTTTGATCACTATGGCTTTTTATTAAAACTTCAGATTAGGTGAAGAGATGCCACCCAGGCTCAGCTTTTCAGTATGGATTTGGCTAACCTGGGTCTTTTGTGGTTCCGTATGATTTGTATAATTGATTGCTCTACGTCCTCAAAAATGATGTCTGAATTTGGATGCGTATTGCATTGAATCTATAGGGAAGGTTAGGGTAGATAGTTCTTTTGATGATGTTAATTCTACCTACCCATGAGCATGGGATATTCTCCCATTTCCTTGGGTCCTCTTCAATTACTTTCTGGAGTTTTTGAAGTTTTCGTTGTATAGGTCCTTCACTTATCTTGTAAGGTTGCTTCCTAGACACTTGATATTTTTGGACACTCTTTTAATAGGATCAAAACCCTAATTGTTTTCTCCTCTTCTTCTTTATTTGTGTAGAACAACACTACTGTTTTTGTGTATTGACTTTGTAGCAGACCAGTTTGCTCTATTGGTTAATAATTTCTAGGAATTTTATTGTGGACTTGTTAGGGTTTTTGATGTATATCGTCATATCATCTGCAAAAGAAATTTGAATACCTCTTTCCAACTTGCAGTCCTTTGACTCCCTTCTCTTCTCTGATTGCTATTGCTGGGACATCTAAAACTATATTGAATAAGAGCCAAGACAGTGGCCAGTCTGGCTATTTCCTGCCCTTAAATGCAGAAAAGAACATTGGACAAACTCCATTACCTATTTATGATTAAAATGTTTCTCTCAGCAAGGTAAAAATTGAAGAAACTTTCCTCAAATTACACAAGGATCTTTAACAAAATACCAGGAAAAACATAATCAAAAGGGGGAAAACTAAAGGTATAAGCACATGATAAGTTTACTCTCTCCTGCCATGTCTATTCAACATAGTAGTAGAAGTACTTGCCATAAAGGGTTCACAATAAATAGATATTAAGCACATCTAGTGAGGAAAAGAAGAAGTCAATTTCCCACTTCACTTTTTGGAAGTGGAAAACTAAACAAAATTAAAGGCATTGGTCAGAAGATATGACACTCTATTTAAAATATCTTACAGATTTCACAGGGAAGTTTCTAGAATCAATACACGTTTACAGTAAATTTTCAGTCAACAACATTAATACACAAAGATTCCGTGGTTTTCTATATACAAATAATAAAAAATAAGAAAGATATATTTAAAAAATCCCATTCATAACTGTGCCGCAGAAATTTAAGTTACTCAGAATCAACTTAAATAAAGAGGTGAAAGACATATCCAAAGAAAACTACAAAACACTGCTTCTAGAAATAAAAGACTGCAAAAAACATCTAAACATACCCCCTGCTCATGGATTGGACAGATAAACATTACTGAATAAGCAATCCTTTCCAAAGCACTGTTCACATTTCTTTCATTCCCTATAAGGATACCCATGACATAGAAATACATCAAATCTCCCCGAATTTCAAATACAATAAGAAACCTCCACAATGCGATAGAGTATGCCTTGAGAATAAGAAGATGGGAGTCATCATCTTACACAAATTCAAACTGTACTAGATAACAATTGTCATTGATACAGCATGACACTGGAATAAATACAGACCCACAGATCAAAGGAATTGACTCAAATCTTCTAAAACTAAGCCTCAAGTATATTAATAATTAATCTTAGATAATGTGTCAATAAATACAATATGGACCAAGGAAATGTTCTTCAACAAGTGGTGTTGGGAACACTGGTCAACCACATTCCAAAAAGTGAACTTAGACCTCTCTTTAACACCATGCACAGAAGTAAAATCAAAATGGATTAAAGATATTGATATCACACCAGAAAACACAAGGTACTTAGTGGGATACATTGGGCAAAGACATTTAAACTGAAGGCATCTTCAAGGAGGAAACACCACATTCCAAGCAAGTTAAAGCAAAGATTAACAAATGGGACTTCAATAAACTGAAAAGTTTTTGAACCTCAAGGAATTGGGGCTTAGGAAACAAAGACTATCCACGGAATGGGAGAAACTGCAAAATAACTATCAGGTAAGAGGTTAATATCTAATATATAAAGTTACTTTTAGAGCTTAACTAAAATTACCTCTAAATTTCGCAAAAATGAGAAGAGATAAACAAATATTGAAAAAAGAGAGACAAAAACTGTTAGTCATCAGAATGTTGAAAATCAAAAAATAATAAGTTATCTCACACTACATAGAATGGCACATAGCAAAAAAGAACAATAAGGACCAGTGGTGGTGTGGGTAAGGGAATAAAGACTGTCATTTATGTTAGTTGGAATGCTGACTGGTACAGCCTTTTGGGAAAGCAATATACATATTCTACAGAAAAAAATTTCCAAGAAAGTAAGCTTCCATATGACCCAGTCAAACCACTCCTAGAAATAAAACCTAGGAACCTCAGAACACGATTCAGTAAAGCCCTCTTTATTACTATGTTCATCACTGCACTCCTCACAATAGTCAGAATCTGCAAACAATGCAAGTGCCTGAGAATAGATGAGTGGATAAAGATACTGTTATACATCTACACACTATCTAATGCAACTGCTAGGAAAGATTATGTAATGTAATTTGCTTATACATAGATAGTCATGGGTAATATTATGCTGAGTCTAGTGAGTCTGAGGGAGAGGAATAATGTCTACTGAATAAATATGCTCATCTGTGAAATATAAAAAATGATGGTTTGAAAATTATATCCAGAGACAATAGAGATGGCAGTCAGGATGACCATTCCATGGTAGAAAGATTACTGCAATAGTGAAGTAAGGCATTTACTTAAGATAAGGGACCACAATTACAATTATAGTTGAAAATGATCACTCTGGAAAGCAGTGGGAGCTGAATGGAGACAAGGTAATATACAGAATACCCCTTCAATAGCAATAATGCAACCAAGTGTCTAAAAGGAAAAATGGAAAACGAAGGCAGAGATATAGTGAAGAAAAATGTCTACCACAGAGGAATGCAGGAGAGGTGGTAGAAGGAAGGGCATGAGAAAAACAGGGATTATTTTTGGTCAGAAATGCACACTAGTGAATGTTTTGTGCACATTATTACTGAAACTCTCGTCGTGAACATTGTCAATATGAAAAACAACTATTAAAAAAACAACCATGTAAACCATAGTGTTTAAATACAACATTGTTAAAACTAAAAAAATGAAAGAATTTATGATTATTCAAGTTTCCCCTTAATCCTCTATTGATCATTACCCTGTTAGGTTTTCAATATTAAAGCTTTATGTACTTCTTTTTTTGGTTAGTTTCTACCTTTATAGCATTATTGTTTGTAAAGACATTTTGTATTTACATTACAATCATTACTGTTATTTCTGTTTGAATAGCATTATAGTCAAATTGTGCTTCTTCATAAGCTCTATTCTAGAGAATGTTCCACACACTGCTGTAGAATCCATATATTGAATTTCTTAGGTATTATATTCTACTTATGTCTATTGGAACCAGTTCTACCAATTATTTTATAGCTCATGTTTCTTATTCTCAGTTCTATTGAGTCTTCCTTATTGATGGAGCTTTATACAATATCTTTAAGGTTATTATTTTGTTTTCCAGTTTCTTCCATTATTCTGATAATATAATTTGATTCTCTATTTAAATGTTTTCCAGACCTAAAAACATTGATAAGGTTGTTCTTTTCCTATTTAAACACTATGGATACAAGTTTGTTCACTCTACAGTTTTTGCACATATAAAATTGTTCATGATCGGATTATAATCACTCAGTGCATAATAATCTTTAGTCAATATGAAAAATTGATGAAATATCCATTGTATTGAAGTTACGTGGATTTCTTGCTGAATAAAGGAATATACTGTTGACTAATTTTACCAATAAAGAATGTGGCAGAATCTATTTTAATTACCCTGGTCATATTGCCTTATTCATAGAAGCATTTCACAAAGGAAAAACCTATTGTAGGGAAAGTCAACTAACTTCGTAAGTAAGTAAAGTATGGTTACTTGACCATTCTGTTGGCAGGAAGTGGGATAATCACAAACTGAACATTTTTGAATATGCTTTCCAGTAAGTATACATCAACAAGGAATTGATTAAAATAAATACATCTTTATCGACAAGCTATAAAGCTGTATAGGCAAGATAAAGTATAAGATGTTTTATTTTTTAATATAATTGTGACCAGAGATGTAAAGTAAGAAAAATAGAAAACTATGCAGAAAAATGTTTCGATCATGATCAACTATTTACATGTGCCACCGCAGGGTTTCCCAGGTTACAAGCCAGTGATATCATAATGGACAGCTCTGTGAGCTCTAGCATTGTGATGTTAAGGCATATGTATTTCATGAAACTTACACCAGAGAAAATTCAACTACATTGGTTTTCCCACTATCAAACCTTCCTTTAATATAGTAGAGGGTCGAAGATTTTTATCATGGAAAACCAAAGATATTATATAGATATGCCACTACTGACTCGGGTTATTATCATCACCTGGATTATTTTTTTGTTCTTGATTATCAACTACGTCTTGAACTTCTCTAATGACTTATTATTTTAATCAAAGTCTTCCAAGTCCCTTTGGTCAATGAGAATCTGAACACACAGGACAGGCCAAATAACAACAAAATTGAGCGGCATATTTACAAGGAGCTAAGGTCAGTATCTATTTATTTTTTAGTTTATTGTGCTGGGAATCAAACACAGAAAATTGTTCTTTAAAGACAAGTTGTGCACTGCTTAGCTATATTACTGTTTATCTGAGTTATAAACATTTCAAAGGAGGGGCTGGAGGAGTGGTACAAGCGGTAAGGTGTCTGCCTTACCTGCTCTAATCTAGGACAGACAACAGTTTGATCGCCGGGCGTCCCATATGATCCCCAAGCCAGGAGTAATTTCTGAGCACATAGCCAGGAGTGACTACTGTTCATCACAGGGTGTGGCCCCCTGAAAAATATTAAAGGAATATATATATATAGTTTAAATAGAGAGATTATCTAGGTGTGTGGGATTTTATTTACAAAAAATAAATAGAATTTTTTGCATGGTTCTTGTTGAATTTTGCGAGAGGATCAGAATCTGAGGGGTAAAAGGACTGGGTACAGAATTGGAGGAAGCTTCCAGTAAAGCTTTGAATTCATCTCACATAGAAAATTAGGAAATACACCTAATTTATTAATGATTTATTTCTCTCTTAGGAAATGTTGAAAAAGTTGATCTTAGGACTTCAGCAATTATCATAGCTAAAAGACACATTTCTTTGCATATTCTGGAATTGAACCATCAAGCAACTAAAGAGAAGAAATCTTTAGACCAGATTTCTTCATAATAGGAACAGATAGTTAAGAGAAATTTTCATTGGCTACTCCCTAAAATAGTTGTTGAAAAGAAGAGTACATTAGACAATGTTGAATATAATTGTGTCCTAATATTAGTCACAGATTTATTTTTTAATTTCAGAAACATTTTCAAAAACTCTTGTATCTGATCACTTTCAGGATAATAATAATGATGATGCTAAGTGAAAACATCATACGTGGACTTAATCAAGTGAACCATCATGTAGACTGTTGGCATTTAAAGATTTCAGAACAGAAGAATCATTGCAATGGAGAGACGGATGAAAAATGAATGTAAATCTCCTTAATTTAAAACAGAATCATCATTAATAAACATTTTAAATATTCAAGAAATGATTAATAGAATATATTTTTTCTGCCACAGAAAATTCTTAGATTCTATAACCAAAAGAGTTCAAAAAGACTATCAATTTTTCTTAGCTTATTAAATATACTTTGACCATAGATTATGTATAATAAAGAGTAAGAAATGAGTATGATTAAAAGCAGTAATAGTCCAAAATAATGTGTTATTTAAATCAATAATTTTTGTATTCAAGCTCTGTGATACCTTAACCATGTTAGAAAGACTGATATTTCTAATTTCCAAGCTATATTCTAACTACCTACTTGATACCTTTACTTGAATATCTGCTAATCACTTCTACTTGTTATGGTTCAAACCAAGCTCTAAGTGACACATGGGGTGAAGTCTAAGGGGCTGCATGTACAGAAAGGAATCTCTTCAGTCTGGCCACTAGTTTTTCTCATTCCCCATGACAGGGGAAGGAATGGCTGCTGAGACAGACAAGACCTCTCTAGCTAAAAAGGCAGTAAGCATTAAGCATGGGGAGTTCTTAATGTCTCATACCTCCAGAAAGAAGTGACAACTTACACAAGGACTTTGAGTTAAAGAAAGTGTCCCCCTTAACAAGCACCAAACTAACAAATGAGGTTGGGAAGGTTGGAACACTCCTTTCCTCTTAAAAGACAATGGATTTAGAATTCAGTGCATTTTAAGCTTGAGCCCAGGAAAGAATAAAATAAAAGCAATTTAGGGTCTTTTAGATATAGAGGACAATCTAGAATAGGAAACTATTTCGCCTTACTCTATCAGAGTACTTGATGACTGAGTACATGCTGACAGACTCGAAGAAATTTATCAAGCAGCCTCTGCTCTTGGTGTAGATAGTGGATGTCATTGTGCGTATTAAATATCCTTAATGTTTTATCAACTGAAACATGGGTTCACTGGTTGATATCCTGGGTGGGAATGTGATATTGAGTAAATGGAAAACATTAAGTATTAAATATATGGCCCACCTGTGAGACCAGTGATTGCTACTCAGGAAACCTAAAGCTTGGACATTGTTTCTGTGTTTAACTTACTCTGTGCATTTTTGTTTATTGCAATTTCCCTGCTTTAGGACAACTTTGGCCTTAGTCAGTGCAGGTCTCAATTTCCCTGTGTTTTATATGCCAGTAGGCACAGTTTAAGGTCAGTCACATTTATCTGTGGCATTAAAAATAAATTAATCTAAGACTTTAAAAATGTCCTGGGAAATTTTAAAGAGACTGCATCACATTTGTATAAAGCTTTGGAAAAGAGATTTTACTCTTTCCAATTCATGAACAGGGGATGTGTTTCCATCCTACAATGTCTACTTTTTATTTTAGTACTGAATTATAGAGTTCTTAATCTTTCATCTTTTATTTGTTTGCTAGGTTTGGGGCCACAATCAGCAGTGATCAGGGTTTCTCTTGGATCTGCACTCTCAAGGTTCACTCCTGCAGGGTTTTGGGGGCCAAACGGGGTTGGAACAAAGGTCAACCACATTCAAGGAAAATAACTTAACTATTCTATTAATCTCTCCACGTTTTATACTTATATTTTTATTCATGATAGAGCATATTTAACTACATATCATCAATTTTCTTATTTTTATTTTTTCAGTATTATCTACTTTATGTATTTTCTAACTTTGATGATATTATGTTTTCTTATTTTTTGGTGTTTGGTTTTTGGGCCACACCAAGTGACACTCAGGGGTTACTCCTGGCTATGCGTTCAGAACTCACTCCTGGCTTGGGGGACCACATGGGTTGCTGGGGATCGAACTGCGGTTCACCCTAGGCTAGCGCTGGCAAGGCAGACACCTTACCTCTAGCACTACTGTGCCGGCCCCAATATTATGTTTTCAACAAACATGATTTTAGCCTGGACCAGCTCTCCACCATTACTGTGGCTGTGGATAGTGACATACAGAGGTGAACTACATCTTCTCACAGGTAAAGGGAGAGGGGAATCCTGGTCCAGGCCTGGACTGTTCTTTGCCATTACCAGGGCTGAGGAAGGCAGTGCACAGAGGTGAACTACACCTTCTGACAGGGAAAGGGAGGGGGAAATTTGCAATGGTTGAGAAAGGAGGAGGGAACCTATGTCTACTGGCAGGTAAAGTGAGGGAGGAGACATGAGGGTGGGGCCAAATCTCAACAACTGCAGCCATCATATCTGCCTAGCACCGTTCTCCAGAGTAGAAACCCAGTGCCACACCACAGGAGACAAAGGAGGGCTGAAAGCCAAAGGCAGAATACTCCAAGCCAACCACTAAATGCAAAGAAATATGAGTAAACTAAGGAAGGCACTAGCAACTGGGGGTATAGAGTGTAATCATAACAAGTTTTCAAGTCCACCAAAATGTACGGGATCAATAGATGAGGATCTAAAGGTGGCAATGAATGCCATGGCCATAGATATCAAGGAATCACTAACCAGTGAGTTCAAGAAATCCATAGACGCACAAATCAACCAACATACACACACCAAATAATACTTTTACAGATGAGAGATTCCATACAAATGGGATTAAAGGCAATAAAAAATTCTTGGCAACCCATAATAGCAGAATTGCACAGTGTGAGAATCGCATAGAAGAACTTGAAATAAAACTTCAAACAAAAAATAATAAAGAAGCCAATAATGAAAAAAGCAGTAAAGCATTAGAAGTAAAGGTTAATGAACTTAATGAACAGAGACAAAGGAAATAATCTATGGATTGTAGAAATACCAGAAGGGGAGGAAATAGGAAATGGGAAAGAACAAGTGGTGAGGCAAATCATAGCAGAAAACAATCCCACCTTCTGGAAAGAAGCTCCAGTGCAAATTGAAGAGGTGAAAAGGGTCCCTAATAAATAGACACTAATAAACCATCACCAAGACATATGGTCAAAAATTGGCAAAAGAAAAGCAAAATATGAACTCCTTAAAGCAATAAGGGAGAAAAACCCCTCAAGTACAAAGGAAGAAACATAAGAACCAAACCAGATCTACCATTTAAAACAATTCAAGCAATAAAACAGGTAATGGCCTATCAAAACGACTGAATGAAACTTCTGACCTAGTGTTCATTACCTGGCAAAACTCTCATTAATATGGGAGGGAGGACTAAAGCATTCTCAGAAAAAAAAAGAACTCGCATTATTTGAGCAAAGAAAACTAATTCTAAATGAACTATTCAGAGATGAATTACACAATCCAAACACCAAGTTGTAAGAACAACCACTTTACACAATACAGCTGCCAATAATCTCAAATGTCAATGGACTAAACTCTCTCATAAAAAGACAAATAGTAGAGAGTTAGCTCAGAAAACAAAAACCGGATTTCTGCTGCCTGCAAGAAACAACCTACAAGTACAGAATAGACACAGCCTTAAAATAAAAGGATGGAAATCAATTATTCAAGCCCATGGAAAACAAGAAAAAACGTGGGACAGCCATTCTTATATCAGACTAAATTGCATTCAACCTCAAGAGAGTTATCAGAGACAAAGAGAGTCTCTACTCCATTATCGGGGCAACACTAGACCAAGAAATACTAACTCTGATCAATATTTATGCACCAAATCCAGAGCCAGCAAAATATGCAAGGCATTTGCTCACAAATATGGAGAAACATATGGAAGGTAATGTGATATTAGTAGCAGGTTTCATTACTCCACCATCGCCACTGGACAGATCCACCAGACAGAAAACTAGCAAAGAATTAAAAGGCTTAATGAGAAATTAGAAGAATTAGGACTATATGATTTTGATATGCCCCTCCACTCCCAGAAAACAGAATACACATTCTTCTCAAGTGCACATGGAAACTTCTCCAGAATAGACCATGCCTTACGATATAAATATAACTTGCAGTCACAAATATAAGGATGATTAGAAGCACCCTATCAGATCACTATGCAACAGATATCAAGATTGACTGCAAAATGAAGCTATGGAGAAAATACAACCCCTGGAGTTTAAACAACATGCTGCTCAACAACAACTGAAGCAAAGAGAAACTCAAGGTAGAAAGAAAAAGATTTCTTGAGACAAAAAATAATGAAGAGACAAACTGTCAAAATCTGTGGGACACAGCAAAAGCAGTAATTAGGGGGAAACTCATAGCAATACAGGCCTCTGTCAGGAAAGAGGAAAAGGAAAAAATCAGCAGTTTAAAGGACACCTGAAGGAGCTGGAAAAACAGCAGCAAAGAAACTCAAACACAACCAAAATGTAAGAGACAATGAAAACCAGAACAGAAACAAACAATATAGAAACTAAGAAAACAATACAAAAAAAATCAATGAGACCAGGAGTTGGCTTTTTGAAATAATAAACAAAATACAAACCGCTGGCAAGACTCAGCAAAAAAGAAGAAATTTACTAAATAAATAGGATCACAAATGAAGGGGAGAGATTAGAACATAACCCCAAGAAATCCAACACATCATGATGACTTATTATGTACAACTGTACTCAGGTTAGAGAACCCAGAAGAAACCAAAAGATTTCAGAAAAAAATGATATTCTGAAACTGGACATGGAAGATATAGAATGCCTAAACAGGCCAGTCACATCTGTGGAAATTGAATCAGTAATTAAGAAATTCTCTAAGAGGAAAAGTCCAGGTACAGATGGTTTTACAGGTGAATTATATCAAACATTTCGAGAAGAATGACTACCTTACTACCATTGATCCACAGACTCTTCTAGCACATTAAAAAGACAGGGATTCTTCCTAACTCTTTTTATGAGGCTAATGTAACACTCATTCCCAAAGATGGCAAAGACACCACCAAGAAAGAAAACTACAGACCAATCTCATTAATGAACATAGATGCAAAATTCCTCAACAAAATCTTAGCAATCCAAATCCAACAATACACCCAAAAGATAATACAGCATGTTCAGTCGGTTTTATCCCAGGAATGCAAGGATGGTTCAAAATATGCAAATCAATCAACATTCATGCACCTCATCAACAACAACAACAAAAATCACATGACTCTATCAATCGATGCAGAGAAGGCATTTGAAATAATCCAGCACACATTCATGATGAAAACACTCAACAAAATAGGACTGGAAGGAAACTTCCTCAAGATAATTGCAGCTATCTATAAAAAGCACACATCCAGCATGATATCTAATAGCAAAAATACTGAAAACCTTTGCACTAAGTTCAAGAACTAGGCACTCTGTCCACTCTCTCCAATCTTATTCAATATAGTTTTAGAAGTCCTAGAAATAGCAATCAAAAAGAAAAGGAAATCAAAGGAATCCAAATAGAGAAAGAGGAACTTAAACTATCTCTTTTTGCATATTTTATGATGGTATACATCTAAACCCCTAAAGAGTCCACAGTAAAACTCCTAGAAACAGTTAACCAATAGTGCAAAGTGGCCAGCTACAATGTGAATAAAGAAAAGATAGTAGCATTCCTCCAAACAAATAGTGAGATAGAGGAGAAATAAATTAAGGAGACAATCCCATTTAAAATAGTACCCCAAAATATCAAATACCCATGAAACAACCTTACAAGAAAAGTGAAGGACCTAAACCATGAAAACTTCAAAACATTTCAGAAAAAAATTGAAGAAGACCTAAGGAAATGGAGGAACATCCATACTCATGACTGACAGAATCACCATAGTCAAAATGACTATCTCACCTAAATTTCTACATATATTCAATGAAATACCTATACAAATTCAGACATCATTTTTAGGAACTTAGAAATATCAATTATGCAATTCATATGAAACCAAAAAAGACTCAGGCTAGCCAAATTCATACTGAAAAGCAAGAAGCTGGGTGGCATCTCTTTACCTAACCTGAAATTTTACTACAAAGCCATAGTGATCAAAACAACAGCATGGTACTGGAAAAAAGACAAAGTCTCGGGCCAGAGAGAAAGCACAGTGGTGGGGTGGTTGCCTTTTAAGCAGCCAATCCAGGACCAAAGGTGGTTCGAATTCTGGCATCCCATATAGTCCCCATGCCTGCCAGGAGCAATTTCTGAGCAGATATCCAGGAGGAACCCCTGTGCACTGCCGGGTGTGCCACCCCCAAAAAGACAGAATCTCAGACCAGAGATAAACACCCAAATATACAGTCAATTTATATTTGGAAAAAGAGCCAAAAACATGAAATGGAACAAAGACAGTCTCTTCAACAAATAGTGTTGGAACAACTGGATAACCTCCTGTCAGAAATTAAAGTTCGATCCATAGCTCATACCTTACGCAATATTCAATTCAAAGTGGATTAAAGACCTTGAAATCAGATCCGAATCTATAAAGTTTATTGAGGAAAAAATAGGCAGAACACTTCAAGACCTATATATCAAAAAAGACGTAGAGGATAGAATGCCAATGGCAAGAACTTTAGCATCAAACCTAAATAAAAAGGAATATACAGAACTAAAAAGTTTCTGAATGACAAAAGAAACCTTAGTTAAAAGTATAAGACAGTTAACAGAATGGGAAAATTTTTTCACTCAACATGTCAGAAAAAGGGCTGATATCTAGGATATACAAAACACTTAGAAAGTGTGCTACAGGGGTCCCCTGTTTGGGACATCAGGTGGGAAAAATCCAGGAAACTATGCCTGCCCAGTAGGGTCCAACTGTGAAAAACTGTGAGGGCTACCTGTGTATGTCTGTCTACTGTCCTCTTGCGTGAAACTCTTGGGAGTGGGGCGAAAAGAGGCTCCAGAAGAGCACTTTGGCTTTGCTTCCCTACGTGCTGTGTGCTCTTTCTAAAAAAAGAACAACATCGCAACAAGAAGAAAAAATCACACTAAGAACTGTGCTGGATCAGAGAAGCAAGCATTTATCTCCGGACTGTCTTCTCTGTTGCATGCTCAGGCCCAAGATTTGATCCAGTGTGAGGCTTCATCCACGGAGAAATCCCCTCCCTTAGAGGCAAGTCAGTCCATCCAGAAAGGGCGGAGCCAGAGGAGTGTGCTGCCTGCATCATATAGCCAATGAATACCACCACAACACGTAGAAAAACCCACAATACAAGTCTGACAATGAGGAAACAACGCAGGCCAGCATCAGACATAGAAAATGAAGATGACAATTCTGATGACCAGATAATGACCAACCAACTAATCAACCTCTCAGATAAAGACTTTAGACTAGCAATATGGAAGATGCTCAAAGAACTCAAAGAAACCATGGATCGAGTTGAACAGAACACTAATAAGAACCAAGAAAATATGAAGACAGAAATCACAAAATCCCAAACTGAAATAACATGTCAACTAACAGGCCTGAAAAACTCAGTAAAAAAAGTGAATGACAAAATGGATAAGCTCTGGGACAGGGTATCAGAAGCTGAGAATAGACTTGGTGCTGTGGAAGATGAGATACATACCAATTCCATACAGCGGGAGAGATTGGAAAAAGAAATTAAAGCAAATGAGCAGACAATGGAAAAATTAGTCAAAGAATGGGAACAGTTGAAAATAGAAGTCTATGATAAGCTGAACAGAAACAATTTAAGAATCACTGGAATCCCAGAGACCCAGGAAGAAAATTTCCAGGAAGAATCAACAGTCAAGAACATCATTGAAAAGAAACTTCCAGAGCTAAAGAATATATGTGATCAAATCCTGCATGCTCGAAGAGTACCAATCAAAAGAGACCCCAGAAAAACCACCCCAAGACACATCCTAGTCACAATGACAAATCCCACAGATAGAGACAGGATTCTGAAAACAACAAGATCAAAAGGGGAAATTACGTTCAAGCAAGCATCCTTGAGATTTACAGCAGACCTGTCACCAGAAACACTCAATGCAAGAAAGCAGTGGTGGGATATTGTGGCAAGACTGAATGAAATGAATGCATCACCCAGAATACTATACTCAGCAAAACTCACTTTCCAGTTTGACGGAAGAGTACATGGTTTCACAGACATAAAAACAGCTCAGAAACTTTACAGACACAAAACCAGTCAAGAGAAAAACTGAAAGACCTAATTTAAAACAAGACTAACCAAAAGACACACGAAATTTTGATATAAAGATGGCATTAAATCCCAGGACAATTTTTCTCTCAACGTCAATGGACTAAATGCACCAGTCAAGAGACACAGAGTGGCTAAATCGATCAAAAAACACAATCCAACTTGTGATGCCTACAAGAAATGCACGTGAATAGTCAGAAAAACTATAGACTCAAAATAAAAGGCTGGAGAAAAATTATCCAAGCAAACAACACCCATAAAAAAGCTGGAGTGGCCATACTAATATCAGATAATGCAAACGTTATACTCAGGAAGGTTGTAAGAGACAAAGGTGGACATTTTATATTAATCAAGGGGTATGTAGAGCAGGAAGAAATAACTCTCCTAAACATATATGCACCGAAGGAGAGGCCAGCAAAATATTTAATACAACTGTGGACAAATCTGAAAAATAATATCAATAACAACGCAATAATTGTGGGAGACCTTAACACGGCTTTGTCAACACTAGATAGGTCAACCAGATTGAAACTCAACAGGAATATACTAGACCTGAGGAGAGAAATGGAAGAAAGAGGCCTAGTGGATATATATAGGACACTCCATTCCCAGAAAACTTGAATACATATTCTTCTCCAATGTACATGGGACATTCTCCAGGATAGACTACATACTGACACATAAAACATACCTCCATACTACATTTGGAAGCTACCCAGCGAGCCAGGGAGTGAGTAAGAAATGGCTGGATGTGGGGGTTTCCAGGCAGAGTGCTGATTGCTCTACCTGCAGAGTCTCCACCCGGCTGTGCTTCTTCTGAGGAAACTGAGCACCTGAAGGGAGCCCTGTCCTACCCTTCTCTGTCTTTCCTGAACTCTGGAAGCTCTCCTCAGAGCCCTGGGAAGCGAACCCCAAAGAAACTACATTCGGAAGCTACCCAGCGAGCCAGTGAGTGAGTGAGAAATGGCTGCATGTGGGGGTTTCCAGGCAGAGTGCTCATTGCTCTGCCTGCAGAGTCTCCACCCGGCTGTGCTTCTTCTGAGGAAACTGAGCACCTGAAGGGAGCCCTGTCCTACTCTTCTCTGTCTTTCCTGAACTCTGGAAGCTCTCCTCAGAGCCCTGGGAAGCGAACCCCAAAGAAACTACATTTGGAAGCTACCCAGCGAGCCAGAAACTGAGCACCTGAAGGGAGCCCTGTCCTACTCTTCTCTGTCTTTCCTGAACTCTGGAAGCTCTCCTCAGAGCCCTGGGAAGCGAACCCCAAAGAAACTACATTGGGAAGCTACCCAGCGAGCCAGAAACTGAGCACTTGAAGGGAGCCCTGTCCTACCCTTCTCTGTCTTTCCTGAACTCTGGAAGCTCTCCTCAGAGCCCTGGGAAGTGAACCCCAAAGAAACTACATTCGGAAGCTACCCAGCGAGCCAGTGAGTGAGTAAGAAATGGCTGCATGTGGGGGTTTCCAGGCAAAGTGCTGATTGCTCTACCTGCAGAGTCTCCACCCGGCTGTGCTTCTTCTGAGGAAACTGAGCACCTGAAGGGAGCCCTGTGCTACTCTTCTCTGTCTTTCCTGAACACTGGAAGCTCTCCTCAGAGCCCTGGGAAGCAAACCCCAAAGAAACTACATTCAGAAGCTACCCAGCGAGCCAGGGAGTGAGTAAGAAATGGCTGGATCTGGGGGTTTCCAGGCAGAGTGCTGATTGCTCTACCTGCAGAGTCTCCACCCGGCTGTGCTTCTTCTGAGGAAACTGAGCACCTGAAGGGAGCCCTGTCCTACTATTCTCTGTCTTTCCTGAACTCTGGAAGCTCTCCTCAGAGCCCTGGGAAGCGAACCCCAAAGAAACTACATTTGGAAGCTACCCAGCGAGCCAGAAACTGAGCACCTGAAGGGAGCCCTGTCCTACTCTTCTCTGTCTTTCCTGAACTCTGGAAGCTATCCTCAGAGCCCTGGAAAGTGAACCCCAAAAAAACTACATTCAGAAGCTACCCAGCAAGGCAGTGACTCTCCTCAGAGTCCTGGGAAGTGAACCCCCAAAATACAGCATTCTGAAGCTGCCCAGTGAGCGAGTGAAAACTACGCCTGACCAGTGGGGCCCGACTGTGAAAAACTGTGAGTGCTGCCTGTGTGTGTCTCTCTGCTATCCTGTTGCATGAACCTCCTGAGAGTGGGCTGAAAAGAGGCTCCAGAAGGCACTTAGCTCCACTTTGCTACGCAGCCCTGCGCTCTTTCTAAAAAAAGAACACCATCACAAGAAGAAAAAAACCACACTAAGAACTGTGCTGGATCACAGAAGCAAGAATTTCTCTCCAGACTGTCTACTCTGCTGCGTGCTCAGGCCTAAGATTTGATCCTGTGTGAGGCTTCATCCACGGAGGACTCCCCTACCTTGGAGGCAAGTCGGCCCATCCAGAAAGGGCTGAGCCAAAGAAGTGTGTTGCCTGCATCATATAACCAATGAATACCACCACAACACGTAGAAAAACCCACAATACAAGTGTGACAATGGGGAAACAACGCAGGCCAGCATCAGACATAGAGAATGAAGATGACAATTCTGATGACCAGTTAACGACCAACCAACTAATCAATCTCTCAGATAAGGACTTTAGAGTAACAATATGGAATATGCTCAAAGAACTCAAAAAACCATGAAGAGTAGAACAAAACACTAATAATAATCAAGAAAATATGAACACAGAAATCACAAAACTCCAAACTGAAATAACATGTCAACTAACAGGCCTGAAAAAATCAGTAAACGAAGTGAATGACAAAATGGATAAGCTCTAGGACAGGGTATCAGAAGCTGAGAATAGACTTGGTGCTGTGGAAGATGAGATACATAACAATTCCATACAACAGGAGAGATTGGAAAAAAAAACTTAAAACAAATGAACAGACAATGGAAAAATTAGTAAAAGAATGTGAACAGATGAAAATAGAGGTCTATGATAAGATCAACAGAAACAACTTAAGATTCATTGGAGTCCCAGAGACCCAGGAAGAAAATTTCCAGGAAGAATCAACGGTCAAGAACATCATTAAAGAGAAACTCCCAGAGCTAAAGAATATATGTGATCAAATCCTGCATGCTCGAAGATTACAAACCAAAAGAGACCCCAGAAAAACCACCCCAAGACACATACTAGTCACAATGACAAATCCCACAGATAGAGACAGAATTCTGAAAACAGCAAGATCAAAAGGGGAAATTACATTCAAGCAAGCATCCTTGAGATTTACAGCAGACATGTCACCAGAAACACTCAATGCCAGAAAGCAGTGGTGGGATATTGTGACAAGACTGAATGAAATGAATGCTTCACCTAGAATACTACACCCAGCAAAACTCACTTTCCGGTTTGACGGAAGAATACATGGTTTCACAGACAAAAAACAGCTCAGAAACTTTACAGACTCAAAACCAGTCTTAAGAGAAAAACTAAAAGACCTAATTTAAAACAAGACTAACCAAAAGACACACCAAATTTCGATATAAAGATGGCATTAAATCCCAGGATAATTCTTTCTCTCAATGTCAATGGACTAAATGCACCAGTTAAGAGACCAGAGTGGCTAAGTAGATCAAAAAACTCAATCCAACCTTCTGCTGCCTACAAGAAACGCACCTGAATAGTCAGAACAAATATAGACTCAAAATAAAAGGCTGGAGAAAAGTTATCCAAGCAAACAACACCCATAAAAAAGCTTGAGTGGCCATACGAATATCAGATAATGCAAACGTTATACTAAGGAAGGTTGTAAGGGACAAAGATGGACATTTTATATTAATCAAGGGGTATGTAGAGCAGGAAGAAATAACTCTCCTAAACATATATGCACCAAATGAGGGGCCAGAAAAATATGTAAAACAACTGTTGACAAATCTGAAAAACAATATTTATAACAACACAATAATTGTGAAGGACCTCAACACTGCTTTGTCAACACTGGATAGGTCAACCAGACTGAAACCCAAGAAGAATATACTAGACCTCAGGAGAGAAATGGAAGAAAGAGGCCTAGTGGATATATATAGGACACTCCATCCCCAGAAACCTGGATACACATTCTTCTCCAATGTACATGGGACATTCTCCAGCATAGACTACATGCTGGCACATAAAACATACCTCCATAATATCAAGAGGATAAAAATTTTGCAGACTACCTTCGCTGACCACAAGGCTCTGAAATTATTTGTGAATTCCAAAGGGACTCAGAAGAAACAGTTTAACACCTGGAAGTTAAACAGCCTCATACTCAATAACCAGTGGGTCCGAGATGAAATCAAGAAGGAAATCAAAAGGTTCCTGGAAACAAATGACAGTAAAGACACAAACTATCAGAACTTATGGGACACAGCAAAAGCAGTACTGAGAGGAAAATTTATAGATTTGCAAGCACACATCAGGAAGGAAGAAGGTGCTTACCTGAGTAGCTTAATGACACTGCTAATAGAACTAGAAAGTGCTCAACAAAAGGACCCAAAAATAGGAAGACAGAAGGAAATAACAAAGCTGAGAGCAGAAATCAACGAAGTGGAAACCCAAAAAACAATCCGAAAGATCAACGAAAGCAGAAGTTGGTTCTTCGAAAAAATTAACAATATTGATAGACCACTGGCAAACCTAACAAAGAAAGAGAGAGAGAGAAACTTGATAACTCGTATTAGGAATGGAAAAGGAGAGATCACTACTGATATGACAGAGATTCAAAGGGTAATCAGAAACTACTTTGAAAAACTCTACGCCACTAAAAATGAGAACCTGGAAGAAATGGATAAGTTCTTGAACTCATATAATCTTCCACAGTTGAAGGAAGAGGATGTAGCATATGTAAACACCCCCATCACCATTGATGAAATAAAAATGGTAATCAAAAGTCTGCCCAAAAACAAAAGCCCAGGCCCAGAGGGATTCACTAATGAATTCTTTCAAACATTCCAAGAGGAACTACTACCAATATTGGCAAGACTCTTTCATGAAATTGAACAAACGGAAACACTCCCAAACAGCTTTAATGAAGCCAACATCACCCTAATACCTAAACCAGAGAGAGATGCTACCAAAAAAGAAAATTACAGACCAATATCGCTGATGAATGCAGATGCAAAGATCCTCAACAAAATCCTGGCAAATAGGATTCAATACCTCATTAAGAAGATCATCCATTACGATCAAGTAGGTTTCATCCCAGGAATGCAAGGATGGTTTAACATCCGTAAGTCTATCAACATAATACACAACATCAACAACAAGAAAAATAAAAACCACATGATTATATCAATAGATGCAGAGAAAGCATTTCACAAGGTCCAACACCCATTCTTGATCAAAACTTTCAGCAAGATGGGAATGGAAGGAATCTTTCTCAATATAGTTAAGGCCATCTACCACAAGCCAGTGGCAAATATTATCCTCAATGGAGAAAAACTAAAAGCCTTCCCTCTAAATTCTGGCACAAGACAAGGCTGTCCTCTCTCACCACTCCTATTCAACATAGCACTGGAAGTACTTGCTATAGCGATTAGCAAGAAAAAGATATCAAGGGAATCCAGATAGGAAAGGAAGAAGTCAAGCTCTCACTGTTTGCAGATGATATGATGCTCTACTTAGAAAACCCTAAAGACTCTACCAAAAAGGTTCTAGAAACAATAGACTCATAGAGCAAGGTGGCAGGCTACAAAATTAACACACAAAAATCAAAGGCCTTTCTATACACCAATAGTAATAAGGAAGAAATGGACATTAAGAAAACAACCCCATTCACAATAGTGCCACACAAACTCAAATATCTTGGAATCAACTTGACTAAAAATGTGAAGGACCTATACAAAGAAAACTATAAAAGTCTGCTCCAAGAAATAAGAGAGGACACGCTGAAATGGAAACACATACCCTGCTCATGGATTGGCAGGATTAACATCATCAAAATGGCAATATTCCCCAAGGCGTTTTACAGATTCAATGCTAGACCTCTAAAGATACCTATGACATTCTTCAAAGAAGTGGATCCGGCACTTTTGAAATTTGTTTGGAACAATAAACACCCTAGAATAGCTAAAGCATTCATTGGGAAAAAGAATATGGGAGGAATTATTTTCCCCAACTTTAAACTTTACTACAAAGCAATAGTTATCAAAACAGCATGGTATTGGAATAAGGACAGACCCTCAGATCAGTGGAATAGGCTTGAATACACAGAAAATGTTCCCCAGATACAATCACCTAATTTTTGATAAAGGAGCAGGAAATCCTAAATGGAGCAAGGAAAGCCTCTTCAACAAGTGGTGTTGGCACAACTGGCTAGCCACTTGCAAAAAATTGAACTTAGACCCCCAGCTAACATCATGTACGAAGGTAAAATCCAAATGGATTAAAGACCGCGATATCAGACCCCAAATCATAAGATATATAGAACAGCACATAGGCAAAACACTCCAGGACATTGAGACTACAGGTATCTTCAAGGAGGAAACTGCACTCTCCAAGCAAGTGAAAGCAGAGATTAACAGATGGGAATATATTAAGTTGAGAAGCTTCTGCACCTCAAAAGGAAATAGTGCCCAGGATACAAGAGCCACCCACTGAGTGGGAGAATCTATTCACCCAACACCCATCAGACAAGGGGCTAATCTCCAAAATATACAAGGCACTGACAGAAATTTACAAGGAAAAAACATCTAATCCCATCAAAAAATGGGGAGAAGAAATGAACAGACACTTTGACAAAGAAGAAATACAAATGGCCAAAAGACACATGAAGAAATGCTCCACATCACTAATCATCAGGGAGATGCAAATCAAAACAAAAATGAGATACCACCTCACACCACAGAGAATGGCACACATCACAAAGAATGAGAACAAACAGTGCTGGCGGGGATGTGGAGAGAAAGGAACCCTTATCAACTGCTATTGGGAATGCCGTCTAGTTCAACCTTTATGGAAAGCAATATGGAGATTCCTCCAAAAACTGGAAATCGAGCTCCCATATGACCCAGCTATACCACTCCTAGGAATATACCCTAAGAACACAAAAATACAATACAAAAATCCCTTCCTTACACCTATATTCATTGCAGCACTATTTACCATAGCAAGACTCTGGAAACAACCAAGATGCCCTTCAACAGACGAATGGCTAAATAAACTGTGGTACATATACACAATGAAATATTATGCAGCTGTCAGGAGAGATGAAGTCATGAAATTTTCCTATACATGGATGTAGACAGAATCTATTATGCTGAGTGAAATAAGTCAGAGAGAGAGAGAAAAACGCAGAATGGTCTCACTCATCTATGGGTTTTAAGAAAAATGAAAGACATTCTTGCAATAATAAATTTCAGACACAAAAGAGAAAAGAGCTGGAAGTTCCAGCTCACCTCAGGAAGCTCACCACAAAGAGTGATGAGTTTAGTTAGAGAAATAACTACATTTTGAACTGTCCTAATATTGAGAAAGTATGAGGGAAATATAGAGACTGTTTAGAGTACAGGCGGGGGTTGGGTGGGGAGGAGGGAGATTTGGGACTTGGGTGATGGGAATGTTGCAATGATGATGGGTGGTGTTCCTTTTATGACTGAAACCCAAACACAATCACGTATGTAATCAAGGTGTTTAAATAAAAAAATTTAAATAAAAAAAGAAAAAAAACATACCTCCATAATATCAAGAGAATAGAAATTTTGCAGACTACGTTCGCTGACCACTAGGCTCTGAAATTATTTGTGAATTCCAAAGGGACTCAGAAGAAAAACTTTCACACCTGGAAGTTAAACAGCCTCATAGTGAATAATCAGTGGGTCCAAGATGAAATCAAGGAGGAAATCAAAAGGTTCCTGGAAACAAATGACAATAAAGACACAAACTATCAGAACTTATGGGACACAGCAAAAGCAGTAATGAGAGGAAAATTTATAGCTTTGCAAGCACACATCAGGAAGGAAGAAGGAGCTAACCTGAGTAGCTTAATGACACAGCTAATAGACCTAAAAAGTGCTCAACAAAAGGACCCAAAAATAGGAAGACAGAAGGAAATAACAAAGCTGAGAGCAGAAATCAATGAAGTGGAAACCCAAAAAAAATCCGAAAGATCAACGAAAGCAGAAGTTGGTTGTTTGAAAAAATAAACAAGATTGATAGAGCACTGGCAAAACTAACAAAGAAAGAAAGAGAGAGAAACTTGATATCTCGTATTAGGAATGAAAAAGGAGAGATCACTACTGATATGAAAGAGATTCAAAGGGTAAACAGAAACTACTTTGAGAAACTTTATGCCACTAAAAATGAGAACCTAGAAGAAATGGATAAATTCTTGGACTCTTATAATCTTCCACGTTTGAATGAAGAGGATGTAGCATATCTAAACACCCCCATCACTATTGATGAAATTAAAATGGTAATCAAATGTCTGCCCAAAAACAAAAGCCCAGGCCCAGAGGGATTCACTAATGAATTCTGTCAAACTTTCCAAGACGAACTACTACCAAGCCTGGCAAGACTCTTTCATGAAATTGAACAAACGGAAACACTTCCAAATAGTTTTTATGAAGCCAACCTCACCTTGATACCTAAACCAGACAGAGATGCTACAAAAAAAGAAAATTACCGAGCAATATCGCTGATGAATGCAGATGCAATGATCTTCAACAAAATCCTGGCAAATTGGATTCAATGCCTCATTAAGATCATCCACTACGATCAAATAGGTTTCATCCCAGGAATGCAAGGATGGTTTAACATCCGTAAGTCTATCAACATAATACACAACATCAATAACAAGAAAAACCAAAACCACATGATCATATCAATAGATACAGAGAAAGCATTTGATAAGTTCCAACACCCATTCTTGATCAAAACTCTCAGCAAGATGGGAATGGAAGGAACCTTTCTCAATATAGTTAAGGCCATCTACCACAAGCCAGTGGCAAATATTATCCTCAATGGAGAAAAACTAAAAGCCTTCCCTCTAAATTCTGGCACAAGACAAGGCTGTCCTCTCTCACCACTCCTATTCAACATAGCACTGGAAGTACTTGCTATAGCAATTAGGCAAGAAAAAGATATCAAGGGAATCCAGATAGGAAAGGAAGAAATCAAGCTTTCAATGTTTGCAGATGACATGATACTCTACTTAGAAAACCTTAAAGACTCTACCAAAAAGGTTCTAGAAACAATAGACTCATACAGCAAGGTGGCAGGCTACAAAATTAACACACAAAAATCAATGGCCTTTCTATACACCAATAGTAATAAGGAAGAAATGGACATTAAGAAAACAACCCCAGGGGCCGGGCGGTGGCGCTGGAGGTAAGGTGCCTGCCTTGCCTGCGCTAGCCTAGGACGGACCGCGGTTCAATCCCCCGGCGTCCCATATGGTCCCCCAAGAAGCCAGGAGCAACTTCTGAGCGCATAGCCAGGAGTAACCCCTGAGCATCACAGGGTGTGGCCCAAAAACCAAAAAAAAAAAAAAAAAACAACCCCATGGGGCTGGCGAGGTGGCGCTAGAGGTAAGGTGTATGCCTTAAAAGCGCTAGCCAAGGAAAGGGCCACGGTTCGATCCCCTGGCGTCCCATATGGTCCCCCCAAGCCAGGGGCAATTTCTGAGCACGTAGCCAGGAGTAACCCCTGAGCATCTAAAGGGTGTGGCCCGAAAAACCAAAAAAATAAAATAAAATAAAAAATAAAAAAATAAAGAAAACAACCCCATTCACAATAGTGCCACACAAACTCAAATATCTTGGAATCAACTTGACTAAAAATGTGAAGGACCTATACAAAGAAAATTGTAAAACTCTGCTCCATGAAATAAGAGAGGACACACAAAAATGGAAATGCATACCCTGCTCATGGATTGGCAGGATTAACATCATCAAAATGGCAGTACTCCCCAAGGCATTATACAGATTTAATGCGATCCCTCTAAAGATACCCATGACATTCTTCAAAGAAGTGGATCAGGCAATTTTGAAATTCATTTGGAACATTAATCACCCTCGAATAGCTAAAGCAATCATTGGGAAAAAGAATATGGGAGGAATTACTTTCCCCAACTTTAAACTGTACTACAAAGCAATAGTTATCAAAACAGTATAGTATTGGAATAAGGACAGGCCCTCATATCAGTGGAATAGGCTTGAATACTCAGAAAATGTTCCCAGACATACAATCACCTAATTTTTGATAAAGGAGCAGCAAATCCTAAATGGAGCAGGGAAAGCCTCTTCAACAAGTGGTGTTGGCACAATTGGATAGCCACTTGCAAAAAATTGAACTTGGGCCTCCAGATAACATCATGTACGAAGGTAAAATCCAAATGGATTAAAGACCTCGATATCAGCCCCCAAACCATAAGATATATAGAACAGCACATAGGCAAAACACTCCAGGACATTACAGGCATCTTCAAGGAGAAAACTGCACTCTCCAATCAAGTGAAAGCAGAGATTAACAGATGGTAATATATTAAGCTGGGAAGCTTCTGCACCTCAAAGGAAATAGTGCCCAGGATACAAGAGCCACCCACTGCGTGGGAGAAACTATTCAACCAATACCATTCAGATAAGGGGCTAATCATTTCCAGTGCTATGTTGAATAGGAGGGGTGAGAGAGGACAACCTTGTTTTGTGCCAGAATTTAGAGGGAAGGCTTTTAGTTTATCTCCATTGAGGATAATATTTGCCACTGGCTTGTGGTAGATGGCCTTAACTATATTGAGAAAGGTTCCTTCCATTCCCATCTTGCTGAGAGTTTTGATCAAGAATGGGTGTTGGGCTTTATCAAATGCTTTCTATGCGTCTATTGATATGATCATGTGGTTTTGGTTTTTCTTGTTATTGATGTTGTGTTTTATGTTGATAGATTTACGGATGTTAAACCATTCTTGCATTCCTGGGATGAAACCTACTTAATCATAGTGGATGATCTTCTTAATGATGCATTTGCAGATGATATGATGTTATACATAGAAAACCTTAAAGAGTCCACAGTAAAACTAGAAACAATTAACCAATACAGCAAAGTGGCTGGATACAAAGTCAATACACAAAAGACAGTAGCGTTTCTCTATACAAATAATGAAGTAGAGGAGAGAGATTGAGAATACAATTCATTTTAAAATAGTATAAAATATTAAGTACCTAGGAATCAACCTTTCAAGGGAAGTGAAGGACATATACCAGGGAAACTTCAAAACACTTCATAAAGAAATTGATGAGGATCTAAGGAAATGGAAGAATATCCCATGCCCATGGGTAGGTAGAATCAACATGACTATACTACCCAAATTCCTATATAGATGCAAAACAATCCCTATCCAAATCCAGGCATTGTTCTTTAAAGACTTAGAACAATTTATCATAAAATTTATCTGGAACCACAAATGACCCAGAATATCCAAACAAATACTGAAAATCAAGTTGCTGTGTGGAATCACTTTATCTAACCTGAAGCTAAACTATAAAGCCAGAGTGATCGAAAAAGCATGGTCTGGAAGAAAAACAGAGCCTCTGACCAGTGATTCAGAACAGAATTTCCAGACATAAATCCCCAGATATACAGTCAACTAATATTTGACAATAGAGCCAAGAACTTGAAATGGAACAAAGAAAGTCTCTTCAACAAATGGCCTTGGTAAAACTGGAAAACTGCCTGTAAGAAATTGAAAATTGACCTATACCTCATGCCTTATAAAAAAAAGGCAACTCAAACTGTATTTAAACACCTTGAAATTAGACCATAATCTATAACGTTTATTGAGGAAAAATAGACAAAACACTTGAATACCTATATATTAAAACGTCTTTGAGGATGGAGCACCAATGGCAAGGACATTAGCATTAAACATAAACAAATGGGACTAAATTAAACTAAAAAGCTTCTGCATGGTGAAGGAAACCCAACTTAAAAGAAGACAATTAAATGAATGGGAAAAAGATTCACACTCAACATGTCAGATAAAGGGCTGACTACCAGAATATACAAAACACTCAGAAAGCTGAGTCCCCTAAAATCAAATAAAGCCTTAGAAAAATGGGGAGATGAAATGAATAGACACTTCTCCTAGGAAGACCAAAAGATGGCCAACAAACACATGAAAACATGCTCACCTTCACTCATCATTTAGAGAAATCCAAATCAAGACAACAATGAGATACCACCTTACATCAGTGAGAATAGCTCACATCAAAAATAACGGGAACAATCTCTGTTGGCAAGGATGCGGTATGAAAGGAACTCTCATCCACTGCTGGTGGGAATGCCCCCTAGTCCAACCCCTATGGAAAACAGTCTGGAGAGTGCTCACGGAACTCAGAGTTGAGCTGCCATTTGATCCAGCAATTGCTCTCCTAGGTATCTACCCCCAAGTCGGAAAGACATTCATCCCAAAGTATGTGTGCACACCACTATTTATCACAGCACTCAGTATAAAAGTCAAGTCTTGGAACCAACCTCAATGTCTAGCAACAGATGAGTGGATCATTAAGATGTGATATCTATACACAATGGAATACTCAAGGCAGCTAGAAATGATACAATCACAGACTTTGCAGCAAGGTGGGTGGCCCTAGAAAATATTATGTTAAACGAAGTAAGCAAGAAGATGAAAGATAAAAACAGAATGATAGCACTATTCTGAAGTACCTAGAACATGCACCAAATATACAACCAATACCGCACTATCAAATAACAGGCAGTAACAGGATAGAAATCCCAAACAATGTAATAATCACCATATACTGGGGAGTAGTACCCAAAACAAATGGAAGAGAAACAACACAAAGCCCAAGTACACATATCATAAAGAAACCAGCAACAGCAGAAACAGCAGCGTAGAGAAAACAGGTATGTAACCAGCCTTTTACTACAAAGACCCATAATAATTTCCTAGGGATCTTATACAAGATTACAGGTAAAGATTACAATGGGAAATTACTGACTCCTATAGAAACACTCCAGAACAATAGGTTCGAATGCCTTAACCTTACCACATTTAAGATAATCTCTCAGTTTTTCTGTCCAGATGAGGTGCTTGTATACAAAGGGTGGACATCCTATGGTGGCACCTCGGTGCTCAGTCACATGAGACACATAGTCAGCTTGCATCATGAACATGTTTGGATAAAACTTTTTATTATACCCTTTATCTCTATGTTATGCCCTCTTTTAGGACCTGAAGCACATGACCAGCCAGACCACTGAAGCAGCAACTGTGACCTACAGATTTATACTACAAGGTCTAAGCATCAATCAAACACATTCAAGCAAATTAACATGAACTTGCTCTTTTATGCTCCCATCCTTACTTCGGTTATTGTTGTCGTTGTATGTTTGTTTGTTTTGATTTGGTTCGATTTTTTTCTTTTTCTCTCTGCTTGTCTCCTCTTCTTCTACCTTCTCTTTCTCATTATCATCAATTCAATCTATGTCAAATAAAAACCACACGGTTACCACCTCTATAGAAAAGGAGAAGTGATATATAGGGTGCTGCGGACAATACTGCAAAAGGTAAACACCTCTCTATATAGACTTCACTAACACAATGGTTAGTACTTGAGACACGAAACCTATACATATCCAAAAGTTAACTATATAGTTTCTTTACCTTACATGTATTACTACTTACCTATTTTTCTGTACTCATCATATCTCCTGCTCTCCCCACCTGTTTTTATTAATATATACCTAATTTAACTTCTCTATGTTTATAGGTGGGCAGGAGCACACAGAGATAGGAATCCTGAAAGACAAACCTAAATTATAAACAGCCCATACCTATAGCCTATATAGCCCCTCCCATGTAGTATCCCCTCTCCCCCTTCAGAAATGCGACTACCCCCTCATATCAGATGTCACTGGCCATCTGATCACCTATGCCCTTAGTCCCTTACAAAATCCCACCACTCTGATATCCCAATATATTAAAATTCTTCACCCTCAGTTCTTAATCCATTAGGCATCAATACCGACCTCTGACCCCAACGAACCAGTACCCAGCCCCCAAGTGAAAAGATACCCACTCAAATCTACACCTCACTCGTGGCAAGAAAATACAACCAACACCCAGACTGATGCATGCACTGTGGCCCTCCTAATCACCTCTCCCTAATGTGGACTGTGGCTTGTTACCGGACCTAGTTCCAAAAGGATCCCCACTGCAAGAACTCTACCCAAGACCTCCCTGCAGCAAACCTTTTGTAAATCTTAGGAAGACCAGGGTGTATGATGAAAAGGAGCCCTGTAGCCCACAACCCACAAGGAATTCTCAAAAGACAATGGGGATACACTTATCCTTTCATCATAAGATCTATATAACATTACCTCTTAACCTGTTTTTCACCAAATGTAAAAATCTCCTGCATCACTTTGTTCCTTTTTCCTTGTTTTTTTTTTGTTTTGGTTTTATTTTTGTTTATTGTTTTGTTTTGTCTTTGCTTTTTTTTTTTTTTTGGTTACACCTGACAGCTCTTGAATGTTGCTCCTGGTCTGTGCTTGGAGGTCACCCCTGGCGGGCATGGGGACCATGTTGGATGCCGGGATTTAACCCACTGTCCTTCTTCATGAAGGGAAGACACCTTGCCTCCATGCTATCTCTCTGGCACCATTTTGTTCCTTTAACTACTTCTTTAATTAATTTTAAAATTATTTTTTCTTGACTGAACTCCGCTGGATCTCAGACTCCAGCAACCTTCTGCCTTTCTTCTCTGCTGTCCTGCATTTTCGGCCTGATTTCTTCCTGGGTGCTGCTCATCTGCAGCTTGCCTTCCCGTGAGCCTTCCGTGGAGGTGAGTCAACAAGCCCAGAAAGGGAGGAGCCACTGAACTCCACTGGATCTCAGATGCCAGCACCCTTCTGCCTCTCTTCTCTGCTGTCCTGCATTTTCGGCCTGATTTCATTCTGGGTGCGGCTCATCTGCCAGCCTGCCTTCCCGTGAGCCTTCCGTGGAGGTGAGTCGACACTCCCAGAAAGGGAGGAGCCAGAGGAGCACGGTTGCTCCACTCCCCTTCGCTATGGTGCACATCATTTAGCCGATGAATACAACCACAACACGTAGAAAAACCCGCAATACAAGTGTGACAATAGGGAAACAATGCGGGCCAGTGCCAGACATAGAGAATGAAGATGGCAACTCTGATGACTTGAGCCTGACCAACCACCTAGTGTCTCTTTTGTGTCTGAAAATTACTATTGCAAGAATGTCTTTCATTTTTCTTAAAACCCATAGATGAGTGAGACCATTCTGCGTTTTTCTCTCTCTCTCTCTGACTTATTTCACTCAGCATAATAGATTCCATGTACGTCCATGTATAGGAAAATTTCATGACTTCATTTCTCCTGACAGCTGCATAATATTCCATTGTGTATATGTACCAAAGTTTCTTTAGCCATTTGTCTGTTGAAGGGCATCTTGGTTGTTTCCAGAGTCTTGCTATGGTAAATAGTGCTGCAATGAATATAGGTGTAAGGAAGGGGTTTTTGTATTGTATTTTTGTGTTCTTAGGGTATATTCCTAGGAGTGGTAAGGCTGGATCATATGGGAGCTCGATTTACAGTTTTTGGAGGAATCTCCATATCGCTTTCCATAAAGGTTGAACTAGACGGTATTCCCACCAGCAGTGGATAAGAGTTCCATTCTCTCCACATCCCCACCAACACTGTTTATTCTCATTCTTTGTGATGTGTGCCATTCTCTGTGGTGTGAGGTGGTACCTCATCGTTGTTTTGATTTGCATCTCCGTGATAATTAGTGATGTGGAGCATTTTTTCATGTGTCTTTTGGCCATTTGTATTTCTTCTTTGTCAAAGTGTCTGTCCATTATTTCTCCCCATTTTTTGATGGGATTAGATGTTTTTACCTTGTAAAGTTCTGTCAGTGCCTTGCATATTTTGGATATTAGCCCCTTATCTGATGGGTATTGGGTGAATAGTTTCTCCCACTCAGTGGGTGGCTTTTGTGACCTGGTCACTATTTCCTATGAGGTGCAGAAGCTTCTCAGCTTAATATATTCCCATCTGTTAATCTCTGCTTTTACTTGCTTGGAGAGTGCAGTTTCCACTTTGAATATGAATGTAATGTCCTGGAGTGTTTTGCCTATGTGTTGTTCTATATATTTTATGGTTTGGGGGCTGATATCGAGGTCTTTAATCCATTTGGATTTTACCTTCGTACATGATGTTAGCTGGGGGTCTAAGTTCAATTTTTTGCAAGTGGCTAGCCAGTTGTGCCAACACCACTTTTTGAAGTGGTTTTCCTGCTCCATTTAGGATTTCCTGCTCCTTTATCAAAAATTAGGTGATTGTATGTCTGGGGAACATTTTCTGAGTATTCAAGCCTATTCCACTGATCTGAGGGCCTATCCTTAGTCCAATACCATGCTGTTTTAATAACTATTGCTTTGTAGTACAGTTTAAAGTTGGGGAAAGTAACTCCTCCCATATTCTTTTTCCCAATGATTGCTTTAGCTATTCGAGGGTATTTATTGTTCAAAATGAATTTCAAAAGTGCCTGATCCACTTCTTTGAAGACTGTCATGGGTATCCTTACAGGGATCGCATTAAATTTGTATAATGCCTTGGGGAGTATTGCCATTTTGATTATGTTAATCCTGCCAATCCATGAGCAGTGTATGCGTTTCCATTTCCGTGTGTCCTCTCTTATTTCTTGGAGCAGAGTTTTACAGTTTTCTTTGTATAGGTCCTTCACATTTTTAATCAAGTTGTTTCCAGGATATTTGAGTTTGTGTAGCACTATAGTGAATGGGGTTGTTTTCTTAATGTCCATTTCATCCTTACTACTATTGGTGTATAGAAAGGCCATAGATTTTTGTGTGTTAATTTTGTAGCCTGCCACCTTGCTATATGAGTCTATTGTTTCTAGAAGCTTTTTGGTAGAGTCTTTGGGGTTTTCTAAGTAGAGTATCATATCATCTGCAAACAGTGAGAGCTTGACTTCTTCCTTTCCTATCTGGATTCCCTTGATATCTTTTTCTTGCCCAATTGCTATAGCAAGTACTTCCAGTGCTATGTTGAATAGGAGTGGTGAGAGAGGACAGCCTTGTCTTGTGTCAGAATTTAGAGGGAAGGCTTTTAGTTTTTCTCCATTGATGATAATATTTGCCACAGGCCTATCATAGATGGCCTTAACCATATTGAGCAAGGTTCCTTCCATTCCCATCTTCCTCAGAGTTTTGATCAAGAATGGGTGTTGGACCTTATCAAATGCTTTCTCTGCATCTATTGATATGACCATGTGGTTTTTATTTTTCTTGTTATTGATGTTGTGTAGTATGTTGATAGATTTACGGATGTTAAACCATCCTTGCTTTCCTGGGATGAAAGCTACTTGATCATAGTGGATGATCTTCTAATGAGGCATTGAATCCTATTTGCCAGGATTTTGTTGAGGATCTTTGCATCTGCATTCATCAGCGATTTTGGTGTATAATTTTCTTTTTTGTAGCATCTCTGTCTGGCTTAGGTATCAAGGTGATGTTGGCTTCATAAAAGCTATTTGGAAGTGTTTCCGTTTGTTCAATTTCATGAAAGAGTGTTGCCAGGACTGGTAGTAGTTCCTCTTTGAAAGTTTGAAAGAATTTATTAGTGAATCCATCTGGGCCTGGGCTTTTGTTTTTTGGCTTACAGTTGATTACCGTTTTAATTTCATCAATGGTGATGGGGGTGTTTAGATATGCTACATCCTCTTCCTTTAACCGTCGAAGATTATAAGAGTCCAAGAATTTATCCATTTCTTCCAGGTTCTCATTTTTAGTGGCATAGTGTTTCTCAAAGTAGTTTCTGATTACCCATTGAATTTCTGTCATATCAGTAGTGAACTCTCCTTTTTCATTCCTAATACGAGTTATCAAGTTTCTCTCTCTCTTTCTTTGTTAGGTTTGCCAGTGTTCTATCAATCTTGTTTATTTTTTCAAAGAACCAACTTCTGCTTTCATTGATCTTTCGGATGTTTTTTGGATTTCCACTTCATTGATTTCTGCTCTCAGCTTTGTTATTTCCGTCTGTCTTCCTATTTTGGGTCCTTTTGTTGAGAACTTTCTAGTTCTATTAACTGTGTCATTAACCTACTCAGGTAAGCTCCTTCTTCATTCCTGATGTGTGCTTGCAAAGCTATAAATTTTCCTCTCAGTACTGCTTTTGCTGTGTCCCATAAGTTCTGATAGTTTGTGTCTTTATTGTCATTTGTTTCCAGGAACCTTTTGATTTCCTCCTTGATTTCATCTTGGACCCACTGGTTATTGAGTATGAGGCTGTTTAACCTCCAGGTGTTTGAGTTTTTCTTCTGAGTCCCTTTGGAATTCACAAATAATTTCAGAGCCTTGTGGTCAGCGAATGTAGTCTGCAAAATTTCTATCATCTTGATATGATGGAGGTATGTTTTATGTGCCAGCATGTAGTCTATCCTGGAGAATGTCCCATGTACATTGGAGAAGAATGTGTATCCAGGTTTCTGGGGATGGAGTGTCCTATATATATCCACTAGGCCTCTTTCTTCCATTTCTCTCCTCAGGTCTAGTATATTCTTGTTGGGTTTCAGTCTGGTTGACCTATCCAGTGTTGACAAAGCCATGTGGAGTTTCCCCACAATTATTGTGTTGGTATTGATATTATTTCTCAGATATGTCAACAGTTGTATTAAATATTTTGCTGGCCCTATTTTTTAGATTATTCAACAATTGTATTAAATATTTTGCTGGCCCCTCATTCGGTGCATATATGTTTAGGAGAGTTATTTCTTCCTGCTCTACATGAGCCTTGATTAATATAAAATGTCCATCTTTGTCCCTTACAACCTTTCTGAGTATAAAGTTTGCATTATCTGATATTAGTATGGCCACTCCAACTTTTTTATGGGTGTTGTTTGCTTGGATAATTTTTCTCCAGCCTTTTATTTTGAGTCTATGTTTGTTCTGACTATTCAGGTGTGTTTCTTGTAGGCAGCAGAAGGTTGGAATTAGTTTTTTGATCCATTTAGCCACTCTGTGTCTCTTGAGTGGTACATTTAGTCTATTGACATTGAGAGAAATAATTGTCCTGGGATTTAATGCCATCTTTATATCGAAATTTGGTGTGTCTTTGGTTAGTCTTGTCTTACATTAGGTCTTTCAGTTTTTCGCTTAGGACTGGTTTTAAGTCTGTAAATTTTCTGAGCTGTTTTTAGTCTGTGAAACCATGTATTCTTCTATGAAACCGGGAAGTGAGTTTTGCTGGTTACAGTATTTTAATTGAAGCATTCATTTCATTAAGTCTTGTTACAATATCCCACCACTAATTTCGGGCCCTGAGTGTTTCTGGTGACATGTCTGCTGTAAATCTCAAGGATGCTCCCTTGAATGTAATTTTCCTTTTTGATCTTGCTGTTTTCAGAATTCTGTCTCTATCTGTGGGATTTGTCATTGTGACTAGGATGTGTCTTGGGTTTTTTTTTCTGGTGTCTCTTTTGGTTGGTACTCTTCGAGCATGCAGGATTTGATCACATATATTCTTTAGCTCTGGAAGTTTCTCTTTATGATGTCCTTGACCATAGTTTCTTCCTGGAAATTTTCTTCCTGGGTCTCTGGGACTCCAATGATTCTTAAGTTGTTTCTCTTCAGCTTATCATAGACTTCTATTTTCATCTGTTCCCATTCTTTGACTAATTTTTCCATTGTCTGTTCATTTCCTTTAAGTTTTTTTCCGTTTTCTCCCACTGTATGGAATTGTTATTTATCTCATCTTCCACAGCACCAAGTCTATTCTCAGTTTCTGATACTCTTTCCCAGAGCTTATCCATTTTGTCATTCACTTCGTTTAGTGAGTTTTCCAGGCTTGTTTGTTGACATGTTATTTCAGTTTGGAGTTCTGTGATTTCTGTCTTCATATTTCTTAGTTCTTATTAGTGTTCTGTCCATCTCGATCCATGGTTTCTTTGAGTACGTTGAACATCTTCCATATTGCTAGTCTAAAGTTCTTATCTGAGAGGTTGATTAGTTGGTTGGTCATTATCTGGTCATCAGAATTGTCATCTTCATTCTCTATGTCTGATGCTGGCCTGCGTTGTTTCCCCATTGTCACACTTGTATTGTGGGTTTTTCTACGTGTTTTGGTGGTATTCATTGGCTAAATGATGCAGGCAGGCACACTCCTCTGGCTTTGCCCTTTCTGGATGTGTCGACTTGCCTCCAAGGGAGGGGAGTCCTCCATGGATGAAGCCTCACACAGGATCAAATCTTAGGCCCAAGCACGCAGCAGAGAAGACAGTCAGGAGAGAAATGCTGGGCTTCAGTGATCCAGCCCAGTTCTTAGTGTGATTCTTTCTTCTTGATGCGATGGTGCTCTTTTCTTTTAAAGAGTGCACGTCCTCGTAGCAAAGCAGAGCTAAGTGCTTTCTGGAGCCTCTATTTGGCCAACTCCCAGGAGATTTATGCAACAGGACAGTAGACAGACACTCACAGGCATCACTCACAATTTTTCACAGTCGGGCCCCACTGGGCAGGTGTAGTTTCATGGATTTTCTCAGGCTACCATCACAAACAGGGGGCCTGGCTTCTGCAAAATACTACTTATAGTCAGTTTTCATGCTATGGAGCAGTTCATTGGCATTCCCACCCTAGAATTGGCCTCTGAGAGAGGGATTTTTCTGGAGCCTCTTTTCGGCCCACTCCCAAGAGTTTAATGCAACAGGACAGTAGACAGACACACACAGGCAGCACTCACAATTTTTCACAGTCAGGCCACACTGGGCAGGCGTAGTTTTGTGGATATTTTTCGGACTCAGAAGAAAAACATTAATACCTGGAAGTTAAACAGCCTAATATTGAATAACCAGTGGGTCCGAGATGAAATCAAAGAGGAAATCAATACCTTCCTACAAACAAATGACAATGGAGACACAAACTATCAGCACCTATGGGACACAGCAAAAGCGGTACTGAGAGGAAAATTTATAGCTTTGCAAGCACACATTAGGAAAGAAGTAAGAGCATACATGAATAGCATAATGACGCAGCTCATAAAATTAAAAGTACTCAATAAAAGAACCCAAAAATAGGGAGACAGAAGAAATAATATCATGTAAGTAATAAATTTGTTTAAATAAAAAAGAATAGTAAAACTATTTTAAAGTCTCTACAAAAAAGCTTCTATAAACAATAGACTCATAGAGAAAGGTGGCAGGCTACAAAATTAACACACAAAAATCAATGGCCTTTCTATACACCAAGAGTAATAAGGAAGAAATGGATATCAAGAAAACAACCCCATTCACAATAGTGCCACACAAACTCAAACATCTTGGAATCAACTTGACTAAAAATGTGAAGGACCTATACAAAGAAAACTATAAAACTCTGCTCCAAGATATAAGAGAGACACGTGGAAATGGAAGCACATACCCTGCTCATGGATTGGCAGGATTAACATCATAAAAATGGCTATTTTCCCCAAAGCATTGTACAGATTTTATGTGATCCCTCTACAATTATCGATGACATTCTTCAAAGAAGTGAATCAGGCACATTTGAAATTCATTTGGAACAATAAACACCCAGAATAGCTAAAGCAATCATTGGGAAAAAGAATATGGGAGGAATTACTTTTCCAAATTTAAACTGCACTACAAAGCAATAGTTATCAAAACAGCATGGTATTGGAATAAAAACAGGCCCTCAGATCAGGGGAATAGGCTTGAATACTCAGAGAATGTTCCCCAGACATACAATCACCTAATTTTTGATAAAGGAGCAAGTAATCCTAAATGGAACAAAGAAAGCCTCTTCAAGAAGTGGTCTTGGCACAAATGGCTAGACACTTGCAAAAAAATTGAACTTAGACCCCCAGCTAACAACTTGTATGAAGGTTAATTTCAAATGGATTAAAGACCTCGATATCAGACTCAAAACCATAAGATATATAGAACAACACATAGGCAAAACACTCCAGGACACTGAGACCACAGGCATATTCATGGAGTAAACTGCACTCTCCAAGAAGTGAAAGCAGAGATTAACAGATGGGAATATATTAAGCTGAGAAGCTTCTGCACCTCAAAGGAAATAGTGCCCAGGATACAAGAGACACCCACTGAGTGGGAGAAACAATTCACCTAATACCCATCAGATAAGGGGCTAATCTCCAAAATATACAAGGCACTGACAGAAATTTACAAGGAAAAAACATCTAATCCCATCAAAAAATGGGGAGAAGAAATAGACAGACATTTTGACAAAGAAGAAATACAAATGGCCAAAAGACACATGAAAAAATGCTCCACATCACTAATCATCAGAGAGTTGCAAATCAAAACAACAATGAGGTACCACCTCACATCTTAGATATTGGCACACATCACAAAGAATGAGAACAAGCAGTGTTGGCGGGGATGTGGAGAGAAAGGAACTCTTATCCACTGCTGGTGGGAATGCCGTTTAGTTCAATCTATATTAAAAGTAATATGGTGATTCCTCCAAAAACTGGGAATCGAGCTCCCATACGACCCAGCTATAACACTTCTAGGAATATACCATAAAAACACAAAAATACAATACAAAAATCCCTTCTTTGCATCTATATTCATTGCAGCACTATTTACCATAGCAAGATTCTGGAAACAGCCAAGATACCCTTCAACAGATAATGGCTAAAGAAACTATGGTACATATACACAATGGAATATTATGCAGCCTTCAGGAGAGATGAAGTCATGAAATTTTCCTATACATGGATGTACATGGAGTCTATTATGCTGAGTAAAATATCAGAGAGAGAGAATGACGCAGAATTGTCTCACTCATCTATGGGTTTTAAGAAAAATGAAAGACATTCTTGCAATAATAACTTTCAGACAGAAAAGAGAAAAGAGCTGGAATTTACAGCTCACCTCATGAAACTCAACACAAACAGGGATGAGTTTAGTTAGAGAAATAACTAAGTTTCGAACTATCCTAATAATGAGAATGTACGAGGGAAATAGAAAGCCTGTCTAGATTACAGGCGAGGATTGGGTTGGGAGGAGGAAGATTTGGGACATTGGGGATGGGAATGTTGCACTAGTGATGAATGGTGTTCTTACATGACTGAAACCCAAAGAATATCATGTATGTAATAAATTTTTTTAAATAAAAAAAATAGTAAAACTATTTGAAACAACCATATAAACCATAGTGTTTAAATACAGCCTTTTTAAAAATAAAAAATGAAAGAATTTTTATTGTTCTTCAAGTTCCTCCTTAATCCTCTATTTATTATTACTTTGTTAGGTTTTCTTTTTCTTCTTTTGGTTTTTTGGTCACATTCGGCAGTGCTCAGTGGTTACTCCTGGTTCTATGCTCAGAAATCACTCCTGGCAGGCTCAGGGGACCATATGGGATGCCGGGATTCGAACCACTGACCTTCTGCATGAAAGGCAAACGCCTTACCTCCATGCTATCACTTTGGCCCCACTTTCTTGGGTTTTTAATATTAGAAACTTGTAGTTCATTTCTGTTAGTTTCTACGTTCATAGCATTACTGTTTGTAGAGACATTTTAATTTACATTAAAAACATTACTGTTATTTCTGTTTGAAATACATTATAGATAGTCAAATTGTGTGCCTTTATGTGTTCTATGCAAGAGAATATCCCACACACTGCAGAAGAATCCATATATTGAATTTTTTAGGTATTATATTCTGCATATATCTATTGGTACCAGTTCTACCAATTATTTACATAGCTCATGTTTCTTATTCTATTCTAATGCTTCTTCCTTATTGATGGAGCTTTAAACCATATCTTTAGGTTACTGTTTAGTTTTCCAGTTCCTTCCATTATTCTGCTAATATTTCCTATTGCACTGGTTATGTCATTTATTTCTACTTGGATTATTTCGTTCAGGCTCTCTCAAATTTGATTCTCCATTTAAATGTCTTCCAGAGCTAAAAGCATTGATAAGGTTCTTATTTTTCTATTTAAATAATATGGATACAAGATTGTTCACACTACAGTTTTTCACATATAAATTTCTTTATGATTGAGTTATAATCACACAGTGAATATCAATCTTCTCCAGTCAATATGAAAAATTGATGAAATATGCAATGTATTGGAAAAGTTACGTAAATTTCTTGCTGAATTAAGGAATATACCAATGACTAATTTTACCAATAAAGAATGTGGCAGAATCTATATGAATTACCCTGGTCATATTGCCTTATTCATAGAAGCATTTCACAGAGGAATACCTATTGTATTGGGAAAGTCAACTAGCTTGGTAAATAAGTAAAGTACGGTTACTTGACCATTCTGTTGGCAGGAAGTTGTATAATCACAAATTAAACATTATTTAATATGCTTTCCAGTAAATATATATCAACAAGAAATTGATTAAAATAAAGACATCATTATCGACAAGCTATAAAGCTGTATAGGCAAGATAAAGATTAAGATGTTTTATATTTTAATATAATTTTGACCAGAAATGTAAAGAAAAATAGAAGACTATGCAGATAAAAAGGTTTACTTTAGATCATGATCAACTAATTACATGTGCCACCCCAGGGTTGCCCAGGTTACAAGCCAGTGACATAATGAACAGTTCTGTGAGCTCTAACATTGTGATGTAATGCCATATGTGTTTCATAAAACTTATACCAGATAAAATTCTATTGCATTGGTTTTCCCACTATCAATCCTTTCTTTAATATAATAGAGGGTCACAGGTTTCATCATGGAAAACCAAAGAGATTATCTAGATATATCACTACTGATTCACATTCTTTTCATCAGCTGGATTATATTTTTGCTCTTGATCATCATCTATGCCTTGAACTTCTCTAATGACTTACTATTTTTATCAAATTCTTCCAAGTCCCTTTGAACAAATAAAATCTGACCACTCAGAAAAGGCCAAATAACAACAAGACTGAGTGGCATATTTACAAGGAGCTGATGTAAGTATCTATTTATTTAGTTGGTTGTGCTGGGAATAAAACACAAGGCCTCACTCTTGAAAGACAACTTTGGTACTGCTTTGATATATTTTATCTATGTTTATCAGAGTTATAAAAATGTGAAAGGAGGGTCCAGAGGGGTGGTGCATGTGGTAAGCTGTCTGCCTTGACTGCGCTAACCTAGGAAGGACTGTGGTTTAATCCCCGAACGTCCCTATGGTCCCACAAGCCAGGAACAATCTTTGAGTACATAGCCAGGAGTAACTCCTGTTCATCACAAGGTATTGCACCCCGAAAAATATCAAAGGAACATATTTCTAGTTTACAGAGAGATATTTTATAGGTGTGTGGAATTTTACTTGCAAAAATAAATAAAATTTTTTACATGGTTCTGGTTGAATTTTGTGAGAGAATCAGAATCTGAGGGAGGAAAGGACTGGGTTCAGAGTTGAAGGAAGCTTCCAATAAAGCTTTGAATTAATGTCACATAGAAAATTTAAGAAATACACCTGATTTATTACTCTCTTGGGAAATGTTGAAAAAGTTCATTGATCTTAGGGCTTCAGCAATTATCAAAGCTAAAAGACACATTTTTTGCATATTTTGGAATTGAACCATCAAACAACTAAAGAGAAAAAAATTTCTTCGTAATGAGAACAGAAAATTAAAAGAAAATTTCGGTGGTTACTCCCTAAAATAGTTGTTGAAAAGAAGGGTACCTATTAGACAATGTTAAATATAATTGTGCCCTAATATAAATATGTGTCACATATTTATTTTTTAATTTGAGAAACATTTTCAAACACTCTTGTATCTAATCTCTTTCAGGAGAATAATAATGATGATGCTACGTGAAAGCAACACAAATGGACTTAAACAAGTGAACCATCACGTAGACTGTTGGCATTTAAAGATTTCAGAACAGAAGAATCAATGCAATGGACAGACGGAAGAAAAATGAACATAAATCTCCTTAATTTAAAACAGAATCATCATTAATAAACATTTTAAATGTTCAAAAATAAATAATAGAATGTATTGTTTCTGCCACAGAAAATTCTTAGATTCTGTATCCAAAAGAGTTAAAAAAAAACTATGAATTTTTTCTTAGCTTGTTAAATATACTTTGACCCTAATTATGTGTAATAAAGAGTAAGAAATGAGTATGATTAAAAGCAGTAATAGTCCAAAATAACGTGTTATTTAAATCATTAATCTTTGTATTCAAGCTCTGTGATACTTAACCATGTTAGAAAGACTGATATTTCTAATTCCTAAGCTATATTCTAATTACCTACTTGATACCTTTATTTATATATCTGCTAATCACCTCAATTTGATATGTTTCAAACCAAGCTCTAAGTGGCACATGGGGTGAAGCCTAAGGGGCTGCATGTACAGAGAGGAATCTCTTCAGTCTGGCCACAAATTTTTCTCATTCCCCGTGACAGGGGAATAAAATGGCTGTGAAACAGACAAGACCTTTCTAGCTAAAAAGGGTATAAGCATTAGGCATAGGGCGTTATCAATGTCTCTTACTTCCAGCAAGAATTGCCAACTTACACAAGGACTTTGAGTTAAAGAGATTGTCCCCTTTCGCAAACACCAAACAAAGGAGGTTAGGATGGTTGGAATAGTCCTTTGGGCTTAGAAGACAATGTCTTTAAAATACAGTGCACTGTAAGCTTGAGCCCAGAAAAGAATAAAATAAAAGCAATTTAGGGTCTTTTATATTTAGAGGACAACCTAGAATAGAAAAGTATTTCACCTTACTCTCAGAGTACTCGCTGACTGGGTACATGCTGACTGACTCCAAGAAATATATCAGCAACCTCTGTTCTTGGTGTACATATTGGATGTAACTCTGCTTTTGTGTGTGTGTGTGTGTGTGTGTGTTGGGCCACACCCGGCGTTGCTCAGGGGTTACTCCTGGCTGTCTGCTCAGAAATAGCTCCTGGCAGGCACGGGGGACCATATGGGACACCGGGATTCAAACCAACCACCTTTGGTTCTGGATCGGCTGCTTGCAAGGCAAACACCGCTGTGCTATCTCTCCGGCCCCCCCTTTTTTATTTCACTCTGCTTAATAAATGTCCATAATGTCTTTGTCAACTGAAACATGGGTTCACTGGTTGGTATCCTGGGTAGAAAAGTGATATTTAGATAATGGAAAATATTAAATATTGAACATATGCGCCTCCTGTGAGACAAGTGATTGCTACTCTGTGAACATAAAGCTTGGACAGCGTGTGTGTGTGTGTGAGTTTTTCTAACTCTGTGTGTGTTTGTTTATTGCAATTGCCCTGCTTTAGGACAAGTTTGGCAGCATTCAGAGCAGGTCCTCAAACCAGTAGGTACAGTTTAAAGTGAACACCCATTACCTTTAAGAAGGGGTTCACCTTAGAATATGCTTTTCCAAAAGTCGTCCTGATAGTTCTAAATCGGACTAAATATGAGAGAAAATGGGAAGAAGTCCAATTATGAGTAATATAGTGAGATTTCCATAGAAATACCACCTACAACCAACATTTTCAATAAATTATTTTGGCTCTCCCTTTGAGAAGGGTGTAAGAATAATTTTCCAGGGCCACTTGGTACAGGCCCTTCAAGGACCCATTTCATTTTGATTTTTTTTGTTTTAATTTTCTTATTTTGAAGAACTGATTTGCAGAGTTGTTGAAGTTGAGTTTTAGGTATATAATTCAACAACAACCCTACGACTAGGGCCAAATTTTCACCAGTGCTCCCATACTCTATCATATCCACACCTGCCTGCAAGTTCGGTGGCTGAGGCTTAGATGTCATGTTTTCAGTGTTTTGAGTCTAAAATTTAGATTTATAGGTACACTAGCCTCCTATATCAGCAACTCTGACCCCATTACTTCCCTTTCTCTTTTTCTTCATCCTTGGTTACTTTACCTCTCTGACCTTTTGCTCCCTAGTCCCTGGGGTCAAGGGTGATTAGGTACCCCCTTAAGTACATTACATTTCATAATATTATTTTGTACACTACAAATTATATTATTTCTCTTCTGGTTTACTTCACTTAGTATAAAATCTTCCAGTCCCATCCAGGTTGCAGAAATTTGTATGGTTTCATTATTCCTTGCAGATGCAGAGTATTTCATTTTGTATATGTCCCACATCTTCAGAATCCATTTATCTGTTGTTGTACACCTATACAACTTAGCTACTCTACTCATTGCAGCAAAGTATAGTCATGTGGTTATATCACTTGAAAATAATATGTTTATGTAACTGTGATAGATACCCAAAAGTAGGATTGCTGGGTCATATGACAGCTCAATTTTAAGTTTACTGAGAACTCTCTATACTATTTTCCACAGGGGTTGAATTAGACACAATTCTCTACAGCAGTGCATAAAAGTTTCTTTTACATACCATCTTCACCATACACACTGATCCTCCTATTTTTAATATGTGACATTCTCACTGGGGCAAGATGGTCTTCATTGTGTCTTTTTATATATAATATATAATATTTAAATAATATCTTTGTCTAAACACCTTGATTACAAATAGAAGATTGTAGTTGGGTTTCAGTCATGTAAACAACACCCGTCTTCACCAGTGCAACATTACCATCGCCAATGTCCCAAAACTCCCTCCTCCCCAGTCCTACCCTGTGTGTACTCTAGACAGGCTTTCTACTTCCCACATTCACACACATAATTAGGATAATTCTCAATGTAGTTATTTCTCTAACTGCACTCATCACTATTGAGGTGAGCTTCAAATTGTAAGCTGGACCTTCCAGCCCTCATCCTTTTTGTAGCTGAGAATTATTGCAAAAATGTATTTCATTTTTCTTAAAACCCATAGATGAGTGAGACTATTCTTTATCTATCTCTCTACCTCTGACTTATTTCACTCAGCATAATAGACTCCATGAGTATCCATGTAGAGCAAAATTTTATCTCTCCTGCCGGCTGCATAATATTTCATTGTGTATATGTACCACAGTTTCTGTAGCCATTCATCTGTTGAAGGCATCATCATTGTCTCCAGAGTCTGGATATTTTAAATAGCATTAAATAGTAATGAATATAGGTGTGAGGAAGGGATTTTTGTGTTGTACTTTTTGTTCCTAGGGCATATATATGCGTAGGAGTGGTATAGCTGGATCATATAGGAGCTCAATTTCCAGGTTAAGGAGGAATCTCAATATCGTTTTCCATAAAGGTTGATATAGATGGAATTCCCGCCAGCAGTGAAAATGAACTCCTTTCTCTCCACATCCCTTTCAGCACTGCTTGTTCTCATTCTTTGTGAAGTGTGTCAATCTCTGTGGTGTGAGATAGTACCTCATAGTTGTTTTGATTTGCATGTCTCTGATGATTAGTGATGTGGAGCATTTTTGATGTGCTTTTGGCCATTTCTATTTCTTCTTTCACAAAGTGTCTGTTCATTTCTTCTCCCCATTTTTTGATGGGATAAGATGTTTTGTTCTTGTAAAGTTCTGTGTCTTGTATATTTTAGATATTAGCCCCTTATCTGATGGATATTGGGTGAATAGTTTCTCCTACACAGTGGGTGGCTCTTGTATTCTAGGTACTATTTACTTCGAGGTGCAGAAGCTTCTCAGCTTAATATAGTCCCATATGTTTATATCTGCTACCACTTTTTTGGAGAGTGATGTTTCTTCTTTAAAGATGTCTTTAGTCTCAATGTCATGGAGTGTTTTACCTACGTTTTGTTCTATATACCTTATGGTTTCAGACTGATATCCAGGTCTTTAATCAATTTGGATTTTACCTTCATACATGCCTTTAGCTGGGGGGGGGGGTCTGAGTTCACATTTTTGCAAGTGGCTAACAGTTGTTCCAACAACACATATTGAGAGGCTCTCCTTGTTCCATTTAGGATTTCTTGCTCCTTTATCAAAAATTAGGTCATTGTAGGTCTGGGGAACATTCTCTGTGTACTCAAGCCTATTCCACTAATGTGAGTGTCTGTCTTTATACCAATACCATGCTGTTTTGATCGTTATTGCTTTGTAATACAGTTTATAATTGGGAAAAGTAATGCATCTTATATTCCTTTTTTCCAAGGATAGCTTAGCTATTCGAGGGTGTTTATTGTTCCAAATAAATTTCAAAAGTGTTTGATCCACTTCTTTGAAAAATGTCCTGGGTATCTATAGAGAGATTGCATTAAATCTCGACAATGGTTTGCCATTTTAATGATGTTAACCCTCCTAATTCATAAACAGTGTATGTATTTTGATTTCCATATGTCCTCTTTTATTCCTTCGAGCAGGGTTTTATAGTTTTCTTTGTATAGAACCTTCATGTTTTTAGTCAAGTTGGCGCCAAGATATTTGAGTTTGTGTGGCACTAATGTGAATGGGGCTGTATTCTTTTTTTTTTTTTTTTTTTTTTTTTTGGTTTTTGGGCCACACCCTGTGCCGCTCAGGGGTTACTCCTGGCTATGCGCTCAGAAGTTGCTCCTGGCTTCTTGGGGGACCATATGGGACACCGGGGGATCGAACCGAGGTCCGTCCTAGGCTAGCGCAGGCAAGGCAGGCACCTTACCTCCAGCGCCACCGCCCGGCCCCGGGGCTGTATTCTTAATGTCCATTTTCCCCTATCATTATTGGTGTATAAATAGTCCATTGATTTTTTTGTGTTAATTTTGTAGCCTGCCACAATGTTATATGAATCTATTTTTCTAGAAGCTTTTTGGTAGAGTCTTTAGGGTTTTCTAAGTAGAGTATCATGTCATCTGTAAACAGTGAGAGCTTGACTTCTTCCTTTCCTATCTGGATTCCCTTGATATATTTTACTTGCCTAATCGCTATAGCAAGTACTTCCAGTACTATGTTGAATAGGAGTGGTGAGAGAATACAGCCTTGTCTTGTACCAGAATTTAAAGGAAAGGCTTTTAGTTTTTCTCCATTGAGGATAATATTTGCCACTGGCTTGTGGTAGATGGCCTTAACTATATTGAGAAAGGTTCGTTTCCTTCCCATCTTGCTGAGAGTTTTGAACAAGAATGGGTGTTGGACCTTATCAAATGCTTTCTCTGCGTCTATTGATATGATACTGTGGTTTTTATTTTTCCTGTTGTTGATGTTGTGTATTATGTTGATAGATTACAGATGTTAAACCAGCCTAGCTTTCCTGGGATGAAAATATTTGATCATAGTGGTTAATCTTCTTGATGAGGCATTGGATCCTATTTGCCAGGATTTTGTTGAGGATCTTTGCATCTGTGTCCATAAGGGATATTGGTCTGAAATTTTCTTTTTTGGCTACTATTCTATCTGTTTTTGGTATGAAGGTGATGTTGGCTTCAAATAAAAGCTATTTGGAAGTGTTCCCGTTTTTTCAATTTTATGAAATAGTCTGGATAGGATTGGTAGTACATCCTCTTAAAATGTTTGAAAGAATTCATTCATATATTCATTCAGGCCTGGGATTTTCTTTTGGGGTAGACTTTTGATTATGGATTTAATTTCCTCAATAGTGATGGGGGTGTTTAGATAAACTACATCCTCCTTCCTCAACCGTGGAAGGTTATTAGAGTCCAAGATTTTATCCATTTCTTCCAGGTTCTCATATTTAGTGGCATAGAGTTTCTCAAAGTAGTCTCTGAATACCTGTTGTATCTCTGCCGTATCCATAGTGATCTCCCTCTTTTTTTTCTGATATGGGTTTTCAATTTCTCTCCCTCTCTCTCTTTGTGAGTTTTTCCAATGGTCTATCAATCTTGTTTATTTTTTCAATAAGCAAAATTCTGCTTTCATTGATCTTTTGGGTTTTTTTTTATTTCATTGGTTTCTGCTCTCAGCTTTGTTATTTCCTTCTATCTCCCTATTTTTGATTCATTTGGTAGATCATTTTCAAATTCTATAAGCTGCATCATTAAGATATTCAGGTATGCCCCTTCTTCCTTTCTGATGTGTGCTATAAATTTTTCTCCAAGTACCTCTTTTTCTGTGTCCCATAAATTCTGAGTATACCAGAAGGGGAGGAAATAGGGAAAGAGGAAAAACAAGTAGTCAAAGATATAATAGCAGAGAACTTTTTCACCCTCTGGAAAGAAACTTCAGTGCAAATCCAGGAAGTGAAGTGAGTCCCTAATAAAATAGACCCTAATAAACCAACACCAAGACATACAGTAATCCAAATGGCAAAAAAAAAACAGAGAAAGATAAACTCATTAAAGCAATAAGGGAGTAAAAAACCTCAAGTACAAAGGAAGGGACATAAGAATCAAACCAGATCTCCCATTTGAAATAACTCAAGCAAGAAGACAGTGGAATGACATATTTAAACGACTGAATGAAAGAAATTTCCAACCTAGTGTCCAATACCCAGCAAAACTATCATTCATATGGGAGAGCAGACTAAAAACATTCTCAAACAAGAACGAACTTGAACTATTTGTGAAAATAAATAGACCTACTCAGAGACGAATTACAAAATACAAACCCTGATTTTAACAAAAACCACCCTACACAACACAACTGCAGAACAGTCATCTCTGTCAATAATATCCCTAAATGTTAACGGACTAAACTCTCCAAATAAAAGACACATAGTAGAGAACTGGATTAGGAAAAATAAGCCGGACTTCTGCTGTCTGCAAGAAACACACCTACAACTACAGGATAAACACAGATTTAGGATAAAAGGATGGAAAGTAATTATTCAGGCCAATGGAAAACAAAAAAGAGCTAGGACAGCCATTCTTATATCAGACCAAATTGCATTCAACCTCAAGAAAGTGATCAAAGACAAAGAGGGTCACTACTTACTGATCAGGGGAACATTATATCAAGAAGTACTAACCCTGGTCAATACCTATGCACCTAATGTAGAGCCAGCAAAATATGTGAGGCAACTGCTTCCAAACCTGGAGAAACACATGAAGGGAAATGTGATAATAGTAGGGGACCTCAATACTCCACTATCTCCACTGGACAGATCCACCAAACAGAAAAATAGCTAAGAAATAAGAGCTCTAAATGGAAAATTAGAAGATCTAGGGCTAATAGACTTATATAGGGCCCTCCATCCCCAGAAAGCAGAATATACATTCTTCTCAAGCCCACATGGAACCTTCTCCAGAATAGACCATGTCTTAGGATACAAAGGCAAACTATATAAGACCACAAATGTAAGGATCATTAGAAGCACCCTATCAGATCACTGTGCAACAGAGGTAAAAATTGAATTCAAGAAGAAGCAATGGAGAAAAACTAATACCTGGAGATTAAACAATATACTGCTCAACAACAGCTGTATCGAAGAGTAACTCAAGGAAGAAATAAAAAGATTCCTTTAGACAAATGATAATGAAAAGACACCTTGTCAAAATTTGTGGGACACAGCAAAAGCAGTAATGAGTGGGAAACTCATAGCAATACGGGCCTATGTCAAGAAACAGGAAAATGACAAAATCAACAGTTTGAAGGATCACCTCAAGGACTTGGAACAACAGCAGCAAAGAAATCCAACCACAACCAGAAGGCAAGAAATAATAAAAAACCAGAGCAAAAATAAGCAGCATAGAAACTAAGAAAACAATACAAAAAATAAATGAGACCAAGAGTTGGTTTTTCGAAAAAATAAACAAGATAGACAAACCACTGGCGAAACTCACCAAAAAAAAGAGGGAAAACACCCAAATCAGTAGGATCACAAATGAAAGGGGAGAGATTACAACAGAACCTCAAGAAATACAACATATCATGAGATCATATTATGAACAACAATACTCAACTAGGCTAGAGAACCCAGCAGAAATCGACAGATTCCTGGAAAAATACCATCTTCCAAGACTGGAAAAGGAAGAAATAGAAAACCTAAATAGACCAATCACCGCAGAGGAAATTAAAGATGTAATTAAGAAACTCCCTAAGAACAAAAGTCCAGGCCCAGATGGATTTACAGGTGAATTGTATCAAACATTCCGAGAAGACTTACTACCACTTTTCCATAGGCTCTTCCAAGCCATCGAAAAAACAGGAATCCTCCCCAACTCCTTTTATGAGGCTAATATCACACTCATCCCCAAAGATAGCAAAGACACCACCAAGAAAGAAAACTATAGACCAATCTCACTAATGAAATAGATCAAAGATACTCAACAAAATCTTAGCAAACCGAATCCAGCACTTCATCAAAAAGATCATACATCATGACCAAGTGGGTTTTATAGCAGGAATGCAAGGTTGGTTTAACATATGCAAATCAATCAACATTATACAACACATCAACAACAAGAAAGACAAAAACCACATGATCATATCAATCGATGCAGAGAAGGCATTTGACAAAATCCAACACCCTTTCATGTTAAAGACACTCAACAAAATAGGATTAGAAGAACCTTCCTCAAGATAGTTACAGCTATCTATGAAAAGTCTACAGTCAACATTATACATAATGGCGAGAAACTAGAAGCATTCCCACTAAGATCAGGAACTAGGCAAGGCTGTCCACTCTCTCCACTCTTATTCAATATAACCTTAGAAGTCCTAGCAATAGCAATCCTAGAAGATAAGGGAATCAAAGGAATCCAAATTGGGAAAGAGGAACTCAAGCTATCTCTATTTGCAGACAATATGATGATATACATTGAAAACCCTAAAGAGTCCACAGTAAAACTCCTAGAAACAATTAAACAATACAGTAAATTGGATGGATACAAAGTCAATACACAAAATACAGTAGCATTTCTATATACAACCAACGAAGTTGAGGAGAGAGATATCAAAAATACGATTCCATTTAAAATAGTATCAAAAAATATCAGGTACCTAGGAATCAACTTTACAAGGGAAGTGAAAGACCTATACCAGGGAAACTTTAAAACACTCCAGAAAGAAATTGAAAAGGATCTTAAGAAATGGTAGAACATCCCATGCTCATAGATAGGTAGAATTAACATAGTCAAAATGACTATCCTACCCAAACTACTATATAGATTTAATGCAATCCCAATCCAAATTCAGACATCATTCTTTAAAGAATTAGAACAATCAATCACAAAATTCATATGGAACCACAAAAGACCCAGGATAGCCAAACACATACTGAAAAACAAGAAGCTGGGTGGCATCTCCTTACCTAACTTGAAACTATACTATAAAGCCATAGTGATCAAAACAGCATGGTACTGGAACAGAGACAGGACCTCAGACCAGTAGGTCAAAACAGAATTCTCAGGCATAAACCCGCAGATAAACAGCCAACTAATATTTGATAAAAGAGGCAAGAACTTAAAATGGAAAAATGAAAGTCTATTCAACAAATGGTGTTGGTACAACTGGAAATCCACATGTACAAAAGTGAAAATTGACCCATACCTCACTCCTTATACAAAAGTCAACTCAAAATGGATCAAAGACCTTGAAATCAGATCCAAAACTATAAAGTTTATTGAGAATAAAATAGGCAGAACACTCAAAGACCTATATATCAAAAAGGTCTTAGAAGATGGAGCACCAATGGCAAGAAATTTAGCATCAAACATAAACAAATGGGACTACATCAAACTAAAAAGCTTCTGCATGGAGAAAGAAACCTTACTTAACACAAAAAGACAGTTAACAGAATGGGAAAAAATCTTTTCACTCGACATATCAGATAAAGGGCTGATATCTAGAACATACAAAGCGCTCAGAAAGCTGAGCCCCCCCCCAAACCAAATAAATCCATAAAAATGGCGAAATAGAATGAATAGACACTTCTCTGAAGAAGACAGAATGATGGCCAACAAACACATGAAAACATGCTCACCTTCACTCATCATCAGGGAGATCAAGACAACAATGAGGTACCACCTTACATCAGTGAGGATGGCTCACATCAAAAACAATGGGAACAATCTGTGCTGGCAGGGATGCGGTGTGAAAGGCACTCTCATCCACTGCTGGTGGGAATGTCCCCTAGTCCTACTCCTATAGAGAACAGTCTGGAGAGTGCTCAAAGTACTAAGAATTGAGCTGCCATTTGACCCAGCAATTGCTCTCCTAGATATCTACCCCCAAGTTGGAAGGACATTCATTCCAAAGCATGTGTGCACCCCACTATTTATTGCAGCACTCAGTATAATAGCCAAGTCCTGGATCCAACCTTGATGTCCAACAACAGATGAATGTATCATTAAGATGTGGTATCTATACACAATGGAATACTAAATGGCAGTCAGAAATGATACAATCGCAGACTTTGCAGCAACGTGGATGGACCTAGAACATATTATGTTAAACAAAGTAAGTCAGAAGACCAAAGATAAACACAGAATGATAGCACTATTCTGAAACACCTAGAACATACACCTTATAGACAACTAATACTCAACAACCAAATAACAGGGTTTAACAGGGTAGAAACTCCAAACACTGTAATAGTCAACATATACTCTGGAGTAGGGTCCAAAATACAAGAAAAAGGAGCGACACAAACTCTTTACAACACATTATACCACAAAGAAACCAGCAACAGCAGAAATAGCAGCATTGAGAGAAGAGGTATTTAATCAGCCTTCTAATACACAGGCCCATAATAATCCCTTAGGGATCTTATACAGGATCACAGGTAAAGAACACCATGGGAAATCACTGACTCCAATGGAAACATCTCATAACACTATGTTTTAATGCCTTAATCTTACCATATTTAAAATAATCTATCAGATTTTCTCTCCACAGGCATTCTTGGATACAAAGGGTGGACAAACTAAGATGGCATCTTGGGGCTCAGTCATACGAGATACCATACCCAGCTTGCACTATGAGAATGTCCCGAGAAAACTCTTTAACATACACTTTATCTCTAGGTTATACCTTCTTTTAGGATGTGAAGCAAGTGACCAGTCAGACCACCGAAGCAGGAACTGTGACGTACAAACTTATACTACAGGCCCTACTCATCGAACACATTCAAGCAAACTAGCATTCCCTTGCTATTTTCTCCTCTATTCTCACTACTTTCTTTTTTATTTTTCTTTTATTTACCTTTCTTCTCTTTTCCTTTTTTCTTTCCTCTTCTCCCTTTCTTTCTAATGTATTTTCTCTTTTCTTCCTTCCTACCCCTTCCATATACTTTCCCCTTTCCCCCCTTTGGAAATCCAACTATTCCTTCACCCTTCAATCCCATCCAGACGTCCCACCATATTAAAACTATTCACCCTCAGTTCTTATTCCATTAGGCATCAAGAATGACCTCCTAGCCCAATGAACCAATACCCAGCACCCAAGCGAAGGGACACCCAGTCAAACCCACACTTTGTCCCCTGCAAGAAAAGGCAACCAACTCCCCTGTGGACTCAGGCTGCGTGGCCCTCCCTACCAACTTCCCCTAATGTGGACTGTTACTTGAAACCGGACTTAGCTCTAAAAGTATCCCCAATGCAAGAGCTCTTCCAAGACCTCCCTGCCGCAAATCTTTACCAATCTCAAGAAGGTCAGGGACTGTGATGGAAAGGTGCCTGCGAACCCACACACCACAAGAAAATTCCAAAAGACAATGGGGAAACCTAAACTTTCAACATAAGTATAAGACCTGTATTACACTACCTCCTTACCTGCTTATCCCCAAAAGTAAAGTAGTCTCTTGCATCACTTTGTTCCTTTAATTACTGTGTTAATTAATTTTTTAAAAATGTTTGTTCTACATATACATAGGTGAGCACATATATTTTTATTCCTATTTTTCTTTTTTGGGTGTGTGACCGGTTTGTTTTCTTCTCTGTCCACCCCCAAATGCACCGACAATATAATGTAGCACCATTCCTCCCTACAAAGGCACACTAATAAAAGGGGAAATCCTACATATAGAATGAGCTCTTATATACTAGAGATAAGAACTCATACTTGCTACAATACAGGGATATCTCCCACCTTGAAAATATGTCATGCGGACCCAACTTAGACCCCAGGTGATTAGACACCATCCCTCCAGCCTTGAACCCTGGATCCCAGACATAAAAATGACAAAGTACTTCACAACAGCTACGGGAAACAAATCCCAACTGGGACATCCTTAATACTGATGGGCCACCAACAAGAGCCAGCTCTAATATGATATCCTGACAATGAGGAAAATGGGAACAACTTGACCTAAGAGCAGGTTATCCTACCTCACCAGCTAATGATAAGACAAAACCAGAAGACTTGTCACCCTTTGGTCGGTCCAAAAGCCAAGATCGCGATTTACAAATGACTGGCTACTAGAACCATGACTGGACTGTATATATCTTGGGACCAATAAAAAAGCCCCAGTCTAGGGTTTGAATTACGACCTGCACAACAACCATGATCCCCAGTTCCAAAGGTCTGGCTGAGACTATTGCAACAGAATGGGGCTTCTGGAAACACAAAGAAAGACGCTATCCTAGGTTCCATCCTAGGATCAGTGCAAAGACCAAGACCACCAACCACAGAAGATGGATTAAAATGACACTGAGGGAACAGAACTTCTAGAATGACAAAGACTTCATCATAAATCCCACTCCTGGACCTGTGCAGATACTGAGATCCCTAGATACAGAGGTCTGATTTTATCACCCAGGAAGGAGCAGCCTTCCAAACACCACGAAAGCAACAAGGGGAGAGTAAATGAACCTAAACGGAGTCTATAGTTAATCCCATGGCAATATACTTCAAGGGTGGAGAAACCCCATATCTCTTAGGCCAAGTGAATTCCTTTTCAAATGACCCCAATATTTACTGTGCCATTGCAGGAGGGGGAAAAAGGCAAAAAGCACAAAACATTTTTTATTTTCTATATATATATTATTTTTAAATACTCATTTATTATTGTTTTTTATTTTTATTTACCTATCTACTTACCGTTTTCCTTGTTTTGATGTGGTTATTGAAGTTGTTGTCCCCATTTACATTTATGTTTTTTCCTTCTTTTCTTTTCTTTCTTTATATGCCCTGCCATGTTTTTTATCTCAAGACCATGGCTATTTTTGTGGTGCTTATCGTAGTTATTGTTGGAGTGCTCATTGGATATTTGACACTTCTTTTTGTACTGTTGGGGTGTTACACCTTATTTTTCTCCCTCATCTCTCAAACCAATGATGAGAGCCTCTAGAAGGATCCCGCCGATTTTCGGCATATTAGACTTTTACCCCAGTTTATTACTTTTCTCTTCTTCAAACAAAACCTCATAACTTGAACTATCTAGTCCTGCCTCCCAGTTAGAGGGAGAAATAAGGGAGATATCAAGACCAAACAGGTGCAAGATTACTAAGTGGTAAACTAGGTACAGAGGGGACCACATTTTCTAGCAGCCCCGAGGTGAGGTAGGAGGATTTGGGAGGTAGGTCGAAAACGAGGTGTAGGGAGGACAAATCGGTGATGGGAATCCCCCTGATTTTATGTAAATATTACCTAAAGTATTATTGTCAACAATATGTAAGCCACTATGTTCAAAATAAAAATTATATTAAAAAAGAATATTCATCTATGACTTTAAAAGTATCCTGGGTAATTTTAGAGAGACTTCATTAAATTTATATAAAACTTTGAAAAAGAGTTTAATCTTTACAATTCATGAATAGGGTGGGTTTCCATTTTGCAATGTCATCTTTTTATTTTAGTACTGAATTAATGAATTCTTAATCTTTCATCTTTTATTTGGTTTTTTTTTTTTTGGTTTGAGGCCACATTCAGCATTGCTCAGGGTTTCTCCTGGCTCTACTCTCTCAAGGATTACTCCTGCAGGATTTGAGGGACCAGATGGGGTTGAATCTAAGGTCAACTACATCCAAGGAAAATAACTTTACTATTCTAATAATCTCTCCAGGTTTTATATTTATATTTTTATTATTAATGATAGCAAATTTAACTGCATATGATCAATTTTTTAATTTTTATTTGTTTCAGTATTATCTACTTTATATATTTTCTAATTTCCAGTTCTTAGGACAACGGTTCAGCCACATGCAAAAAAGAAAACTCAGACCTCCATCTAACAACATTTAGGGATATACCTAGGAACACAAAAATACAATACAAAAATGGCCCCTGCATGACTATGTTCAATGCAGCTCAATTTTCAATAACCAGTATCTGGAAACAACCTATATGGCCAACAACAAATGAGTTGCTAAAGAAACTGTGGTTCGTATACACAATGGAATACTATGGTTCCATCAGGAAAAGTAAAGTCATGGAATTTTTCTATACATGGATGAACATGGAAACTACTATAATGAGTGAAGTGAGTCAGAGGGAGAGATAGAAACATAATTGTCTCACTCATCTGTGGGATTTAAAAAAATGGCAGTATATGGGTTTTAAGAAAAATGAAAGACATTCTTCAAATAATTTTCAGAGACAAAAGAGAGGAAGGCTGGAAGGTGCAGCTCACGACATGAAGCTCATCACACAGAGTGATTGATGAGTTTATTTAGAGAAATAACTACATTGAGAACTATCTTAACAATGAGAATGTATGAGGGTAATAGAAAACCTGTCTCGGGTACAGTCGGGGGTGGATTGGGGAGGAGGGAGATTTGGGACATTGGTGATGGGAATATTGCACAGGTAATGGGGGGTGTTTTTTACATGACAGAAATCCAACCACAATCATGTTTGTAATCAAGGTGCTTAAAATAAAATGTTAAAAAATAAATTAAATAAAATTAAAAAAACAGTAGTATGGTAATAATGCCCATAGATAATAGAGATGATGTTTGAAAGGATCAGCCCATGATATGAAGCTTGCTACAAAGTTTGATGAATAGAGTTAGAGAAATAACTATAATGACAATAGTAGTGAGTGATAGAAATAGAATGGCTATCTTGAAGACAGGCAGCATGCAGGGAAGGAGGAAGATGTGGTGCATTGGTGGTGGGAAAGTTGCACTGGTGAAGGGGACTGTTATCCTTATAACTGAAACCCAATTAGAAACATGTTTGCAAACATGGTGCTTAAATATAGATATTAATTTAAAAAATAAAATTAAATAAAATAGTATCCAAAACAATCAAGTACCTAGGAATCAACTTAACATGAGAGATAAGAGATCTATATCACAATAACTTCAAAACACTTCAGAATGAATTTAAAGAAGACCTGAGAAAATGGAAGAACATTCCATGCTTATGAATTAGAAGTATAAATATCATCAAAATGACCATCTTATCTAAATTAGAGTCAATTACTATTTGACAAAGGAGCCAAGATCTTGGCACAAAAATGGGGAAGAGAAAGAAAAAAGAAAATAAAAAGAAAAGAAACAATCTTAGACAAAAGAAAATCCTGTTGTAGCACTTGCAAAATATATACGTATATACTTTTCATTTTACATCAATTTATCATTGGTTACATTGTTATAAAATTTAAAAGTTGATCTTCATAATTCCATATCTCTTTAATAGTTAACTCCTCCCACTAACAAAATTCTCGTGGTATTATTTTCATTATTTTCACCATTATTTTCATAGGATGACACAAATATATATTTGTATAGTAAACGATATCCTTCTAATGCATCAAACTTCAATAGAACGATGCTTTTCTTGTTTATTTTCTCAGAAGAATCAATGGGTGCACATATTAACACAGTCCTAGAAGAACTAGGTAAAGTAAAAGACCCTTCCCCAGATTGACTGCTAGAGACAGGACAATCATTAGGAGAAAATAGACCTTTTGAGTCAAATTGGGAGAGGTAACTCAGTGAGACAAAAAGTTAAGTAAAATCATGAGTTGGTCTCTTACTGATTTTTGATCCAAAGCAAGGCACTTATTAATGTCTCAGTTTCCTCATTTTTCCTCATATTTATAGTAGGGCTATTGATGCTTACTTTACAGTGTCCCCAAAATATGTGGATAATTTTAATGTAATTTTTATTTTAATTATAGTGGCTTACATATCTTTCACAGTAATATTCCAGGTACATATTTACATTGAGTCAGGGGAATTCCCACCACCGAATTGTCCTCCCAAACCACTCCCATCCTGCCTCCCATATCCTCCACTCTCCCCCCAGGGTCTGCTAGAATGCGTGGTCCCTTCTGTGTCTAGTTTATTACTTAGTGGTCTTATAACTGTTTGGTCTTGGTGCCTCCATTACTGCCCCCTATAATTGGGAGGCGGGACTAGAAAGTTCAAGTTATGTGGTTTTGTTTGAGGAAGAGAAAAGTAACATAATGGGGTAAAAATCAACTATGCCGATTATGAGCAGAGTCATTCTAGAGGCTCTCATCCTTGGTTTGAGGGACGAAGGGGGAAAAAAGGTGGTGAAACACCACAACAGTTCAAAAAGAGGAATCAAATAAGATATCCAGTGAGCACTGCAGCAATAAAAATATGCACCACATAGTTGCCATGGTCGTGAGATAGGAAATATGACAAGGCGCAAAAAGGAGGAAGAGAAAAGAAGAAAAAGTAAATATATAAATTAAAAAATGGACAACTACTTCAATATCCACCCCAAAACAAAGAAATCGACAAAAACTAGATTAAAAAAGAATTATTTAGTGTTTTTTGTCTCTCCCCCACCCTGCATAGGCACAGTAAATATTGGGGTCATCCGAAATGGGAATCCCCTTGGCCTAAGAAATACAGGGTCTCTACCCTTGGAATATATTGTCATGGGATTATCTATAGACTCCTTTCACGTTCATTTACTCTCCCCTTGGTGTTTTTGTGGCTTATGGAAGACTTCTGCTCCGATCTGGATGACAAAACCAGACCTCTAAATCTAGAGGTCTCAGTCTGTGCACAGGTCAAGGAGTGGAACTTATGATGAAGACTTTCTTTGTAATTTTAGAAGTTCTGTTTCCTCGATGTCATTTTAATCTGTCTTCTGTGGTTAGTGGTCTTGGCCCTTGTGCTAAAACTTGGATGGAGCCTGGCACATCGTCTTTTGTTATGTTCCCAGAAGACCCATTCAGTTGTAATTGCCTCAGTCAGGTCTCTGGAATTAGAGGTCATGATTGTTGAGCAGGACGTAGTCCAAACCCTAGACTAGGGCTTTCTTGTTGGTCCCAGAATACATACTGCCCAGTCATGGTTCTATTAGCCAGTCATCTGTAGATTACGTTCTTGGCTTTTGCACGGCCCACAGTGTGATAAGTCTTCTGATTTTGTTTTATCATTGGTTGGTAAGGTAGGATAACCTGTTCTTATGTCCATTTGTTCCCATTTCCTTGTTGTCAGGATATCATATTAGAACTGGCACATGTTGGAGTTCGAGTAGTATTCAGGATGTCCCAGATGGGCTTTACGTGGATAATTTCATCCCTGTTTACCTCCTAATGCATCTCACAGCTAACTCCTCTTCTTTCCTAATACACTTAAACCACAGTATTATTTTTGATCTTTGAACATACCATATATTTTCCTGCTTTGGGGACTTGAAACATTATCTATGCTCTCTCTGAAATGTACTTTTACCAAATTTTCACAAGGATGGCTCTCTCCAGAACTCAGATCACAGTTTAAATATCACCTTTATAGAATGGTTGCCCTTTAAATTCAACATAAAAAATAAAATGAATCTCTGGCTGCTTTCCATTCCAGTCATTGTATCACATTATTATATTTACTTTGTAACACTTATCAATTCTTGAAGACAGAAGCAGTATAGCTTAGTCTTATAGTACCTGATTACCTGTGTTTGAAAACTGGCTGTACTGATTCCTAACTCTGTGACTTTAGTCAAGATACTTTGACACCCAGAGCTTCAATTTGTTGTGAGGACAAATGAGTTCATATAGGTATATGGTCTGGTACTGTGTTGGGCACAGGGTAAGGGTGCTTTAATTTAAAAACTTGATTTTGTGCCTTCAATACTATTAATAGTGGTTTCTCAACTGGTATCTAAAGTCAAAGGAACCTGATCTATTGAGGTAAAAAAGAAAAGATGATGAGTGTGGACCAGGAGATGGTTCAAATGCTGAGCTCAACCTATATCCCACAGCTGCAATCAACAGCCCAGCTTCACAACTTTATGACTAATCTTAAAGCAGATATAATCCAAGCCAAGCCACTGAAATTCATCAGCCCAGTTCTATAGAACCTGGAGCTCCTGAAGTGCTTGAGTCATGTATTCCACAGTGCTGACAGCTCAGTAGCAGCACACTACATTATTTTGGAAAGAAGCTTAGAAGCCAACAAAGTTCACTAAACAAAAAGAACACAAAAGGCTCAGCTAGCAACAAACAGCTCAGACAATGATTTTAATGACCTCATTTTGATATATAATAATTTTCATAAATTTTCTTCTACTGAGTTATTTTACTATAATTCTATGAGCAAGTTAGTTGTAACAAGAATGTAAAATAAATGATTTTGTGCCAAAAAATAGTGGTTTCTCATGGACATAACTCCAACACTACACCCATCACCAATGTACTTTTCTCTCTACTACTGGATTTTAGACCCTCTTCCTCTCATCCTTTCAAATCAGTTGTGTGTGTGTCTGTTCTTCAGTTATGTTTGTTGCCTTTAGATTTTTATTGCTATCTTGCTGTGAATCTTTAAGTCTCACATATGAAAGACATCATTCTGTATCTGCCTTTTTTATTCTGACTGACATCTCTAGATTGATATCTTCTAGTTCTATCCACATTGCTGCAAATTGCTTAAGTTGTTCTAAGAGCTACATAGTATGGCATTATGTATATTGACCACAATTTTCTGATCAATTCATTTGTGGTTGGGAGTTTGTGTTGCTTCCATATTTTGTTCATTGTACTAAATGCAACAATAAGCATAGGTTTTCTACTTCCCTTATTCAGTCACATTTTGTTATGACAGTACTCAATGTAATTATGTCTGTGAGTGCACTAAACAGGAAGAGAAAGCCTGTCTAGAGTACAGGCCAGTGTGGGGTGGGGAGGAAGGACACTTGGGATATTGGTGATGGGAATGTTGCACTGGTGAAGGTTTTTATATTTATATATATAAATAAAAATAGATAAGTCCTCCCAATGCTTACCACAGGATGTGTTCTTTACATTGACTGTATAGAAAGAGGAGGTACAGTAAATGCTTCCCATATACACCTCAAACCAGGCCCTTTTCCTGGTCTGTATTGTGAATGGGGGGGACAAAAAATTAGCATAGGTGTTCATATAGCCTTTCAAATTAATGTCTGTGCTTGGTTTATAGACACCAATTACTGATATTGCTGGGTCATTTTGCAATTATATTTTTTTCTGAAATCTCCATATTGCATTTTATAAATGTTGAATCAGATTATATTTCACCAATAGCGGATGAAGGTTTCTTGTCAGAAAACAACACTGCTTAGCTCCATATTTTTTTGATATGTATCATTCTCATAGGTGTGAAGTAAGGCTGCTTTTGAATGTTAACTACTATGATAACTGTTTCCAAGGTAATTTTCTAGTAATCTCTCAATCCTGATGTTCTCACCAGGGTTGTCACTATAATAGGCACAAATAATGGCTTCTTACCTTTGATATGATATACTTAAAGAGTTCATGTTTAATTTGGAATACTGACTCACTTGTACACTGTTTTAGACCACTAACTGAGAAAAGGAAGTTAGCTATTGCATTCAATAGCCTCTTAGAGAGGTTCTTTGTGACATACCATGTCATTAACATACCATGACATACCATGCCACTTGTGATTAACAGCTGGAAAGAAATAGACTTTTCCACAATCACATTAAAGAATTTGGTAGTAGATCAGAGTCACAATATATCACGGACAATTTTACTGCAACCCTATGAAAGATCTTGGACCACAACTATCTAGTTACATCACTCTTGGATTCCTGAACTTCGAAAACTTAAGAAATAGTAAATATTTGTTCTTTTGAAACTGCTGACATTTTAAAGAAATTTCTTGTGCAGCAATAGTTAACTAATGTAGTCATTAAATCTTCTTGTTTGGCCTACTTGATTATTATCACCCTTTGCATTTACACTTTATCTCTTGCTATCTCTGCTTTAGTCCCTTTTAGTGAACTGCTGAGTACAAGTATTCTATGGGTATGAAGATATATCTCTAAAGGATTTGGATAATCCTTATATGGTTTTTATATTATTTCTGGTTTCATGGAAAAAATTTTATTAAGAACTAAAAGTACTTTTATTAGATTCATGAGAGATATAGGATAAGTGATTTATCTAATCAAGTATAAGTTTGATCAACCTCAACTCTCATATAGAAAAAATACATACAATATATAACAACAAAAGGAGGCCTAAAGATAAAATGAGACTATAGGAATCTAAGTAAACCAATAAGTTGTATCGGGAAAACCTCAGGGTCCTTCTAAGAAGATTTTTGTTATTTTTGTCATTGCTATTTTTCACAGGGAGGTACAAAAAACTTTTTAAAATAATTTTTATTTTGGCGCAGCTGCTCTGCTTTGCTTCATGGCTGCGCAATCTCTCTAACCAATGACCCCACCATAACACACAGGAAAAACCACACTACAAGTGTGGCAATGGGGAAACCTCACAGGCAAACACCATGCACAGAGAATGAAGACGATAGCTCAGATGACCTAAAAAATTCCAACCATCTGATTAACCTCTCAGATAAGGAACTTAGAATAGAAATATGGAAGATATTTGTAGGACTAAAAGAAAGCATAGATCGATCTGAACAGAACACAAAGACAGAAATCAGAAAACTCCAAACTGATATAACAGATCTGAAAAACACGGTAGTTCAACTGAAAAACTCAGTAGATGGCCTCTCCAGCAGGGTAAAAGCAGCTGAGGACAGAATCGGCATACTGGAAGATGAGATGCAGAAAAACCAAACACGACAGAAGAAATTGGAAAAGAACCTTAAGACAAATGATCAGGCAATGGAAAAAGTACTCAAGAGATGTGAACAGATGAAAATATAAGAATCATTGGAGTTCCAGAGGCCCAGGTAGGAGATCCCAGGAAAAATCAACTGTCAAAAACATCATCAAAGAGATACTCCCAGAGTTAAAGACTACATGCAATCAAATACTGCATGCCCAAAGAGTACCAGCTAAAAGAGACCCGAAGAAAAACACCCCAGGACACATCCTCGTTACAATGACAAATCCCACAGATAGAGATAGAATACTGAAAGCAGCAAGATCAAAAATGGAAATTACATTCAAAGGATCATCTCTAAGACTTACAGCAGACATGTCACAAGAAACTCTCAAGGCCAGAAGACTGTGGTGGAATATTGTGACAAGACTGAATGAAATGAATGCCTCGCCGAGAATAATGCACTCAGCCCGACTCACATTCAGGTTTGAAGGAAGGATACATAGCTTCATGGATAAACAACAGCTCGAAACTTCATAGATGAAAAACCGGCCTTAAAGGAAAAACTGAAAGGACTACTTTATAACAAGAGAGACCAAAAAACACAGCAAACTTATCCACAAAGATGACATTAAATCCTATGACAATCATCTCCCTCAATGTTAATAAACTAAATTCACCAACTAAAAGACACAGAGTGGCAAAATGGGTCAAAAAGATGAATCCAACCTTCTGCTGCCTATAGGAAACACACCTAAGTAGTCAGAACAAACATAGACTCAAAATCAGCAAGATAGAATGAAAGAAACCTATCTCCATCTAGTTAAAGCCATCTACCACAAGCCAATGGCAAATATTATCCTCAATGGAGAAAAACTAAAAACCTTTCCTCTAAATTCTGGTTCAAGACAAGGCTGTCTGCTCTCACCAATCCTCTTCAACATAGTACTGGAAGTGCTTGCTATAACTACCAGGCAAGAAAAAGATATCAAGGGAATCCAGATAGGAAAGGAAGAAGTCAAGCTCTCACTGTTTGCAGATGACATGATACTTTACTTAGAAAACCCTAAAGACTCTATCAAAAAGCTTCTAGAAACAATAGACTCATATAGCAAGATGGAAGGTTACAAAATTAAAACACAGAAATCAATGGCCTTTTTATACACCAATAATGATAGGGAAGAGATGGATGTCAAGAAAGCAATCCCGTTCACATTAGTGTCACACAAACTCAAATACCTTGGAGTAAACTTGACCAGCGATGAGAAGGACCTATAGAAAGAAAAGTATAAAGCCCTGCTCCAAGAAATAAGAGAGGACACACAGGAATGGAAACACATACCCTGCTCATGGATTGGCAGTATTAACATCATTAAAATGGCTATATTCCCCAAAGCATTATACAGATTTAATGTGATCCCTCTAAAAATACCCATGACATTCTTCAAAGAAGTAGATCAAACACTTATGAAGTTTATTTGGAAAATAAACACAATTGAATAATTAAAGCACTCCTAGGAAAAAGAAAAATGGGAAGCATTACTTTCCTCAACTTTAAACTGTATTAAAAAGCAATAGTTATCAAAACAGCATGGTATTGGAATAAAAACAGAGCCTCAGATCAGTGGAATAGGCTTGAGTTCGCAAAAAATGTTCCCCAGACATACAATCACCTAATTTTTTGACAAAGGAGCAAGACATCCTAATTGGAGCAGGGAAAACCTCTTCAACAATTGGTGCTGGCAGAACTGGTTAGCCACTTGCAAAAAGGCGAACATAGACCCCCCAGTTAACATCATGTAAGAAGGTAAAATCCAAATGGATTAAAGACCTTGATATCAGACCTGATACCATAAGGTATATAGAATAACACGTCGGTAAAACACTCCATGACATTGAGACTAAAGGCATCTTCAAGGAGGAAACTGCACTTTTCAAACAAGTGGAAGTAGATATCAACAGATTGGAATACATTAAGCTGAGAAGCTTCTGCACCTCAAAAGAAATAGTGCCCAGGATACAAGAGCCACCCACCGAGTGGGAGAAATTATTCGCCCAACACCCATCAGATAAGGGGCTAATATCCAAAATATACAGGGCACTGACAGAACTTTACAAGAAAAAAAAAAACATCTAATCCCATCAAAAAAATGAGAAGAAATGAACACTTTGATAAAAAAAAAGAAATACAAAGGGCCAAAAGGCTCATGAAAAAATGCTCCTCATCACTAATCATCAGGAAGATGCAAATCAAAACAATGATGAGATACCATCTCACACCACAGAGATTGGCATGCACCACAAAGAATGAGAACAATCAGTGTTGGCAGGAATGTGGAGAGAAAGGAACTCTTCCACTGCTGGTGGGAATGCCGTCTAGTCCAACCTCTATGGAAAGCGATATGGAGATTCCTCCAAAATCTGGAATTTCAGCTCCCATTTGACCCACCTATTCCACTCCTAGGGATATTCCCTAAGAACACAAGAATACAACACAAAAACCCCTTCCTCACGCTTATATTTATTGCAGCACTATTCACAATAGCCAGGCTCTGGAACCAACCAAGATGCCCTTCAACAGACGAATGGCTAAAGAAACTGTGGTACATATACACAATGGAAGTTTATGCAGCTATCAGGATGAACATGGAATCTATCATGCTGAGTGAAATAAGTCAGAGGGAGAGAGAGAGAGACGCAGAATATTCTCACTCATCTATGGGTTTTAAGAAAAATAAAAGTCATTTTTGCAACAATCCTCAGAGACAATAAGAGGAGGTCTGGAAATTCCAGCTCATTTCATGAAGCTCACCACAGAGTGGTGAGTGCGGTTATAGAAATAACTACACAGAGAACTACCATAATCATGTGAATGAATGAGGGAACTGGAAAACCTGTCTGGAGTACAGGTGGGGGTGGGGTGGGATGGAGAAAGATTTGGGACATTGGTGGTGGGAATGTTGCACTGGTGAAGGGAGTGTTCTTTACATGACTGAAACCTAATCACAATCATTTATGTAATCAAGATGTTTAAATAAAGAAAAAAAGAAAGAGTGCTCGCTTCGGCAGCACATATACTAAAATTGGAATGATACAGAGAAGATTAGCATGGCCCCTGCGCAAGAATGACACTCAAATTCGTGACATTTTCCATATTTAAAAAAAAAGAAAAAAGAAAGAAAGGAGGGAGGAAAGGGAAAGAAAGAAAGGACAGAACTTGGGATGGAGGAAAGGAGAGAATGTAGGGAGGAAGGAAGGAAGGAAGAAAGGAAAGGAAGGAAGGAAGGAAGAAAGGAAGGAAGGAAGGAAGGAAGGAAGGAAGGAAGGAAGGAAGGAAGGAAGGAAGGAAGGAAGGAAGGAAGGAAGGCTAGCGCGGGCAAGGCCTTACCGCTTGTGCCACCACTCTGGCCCCACAACCTGGATTTCATTCCAAACATCACATATAATTTTTTGAACTCTGATTAGCTAGCATAAAGCATTTAATCACAAGTGAAACCCAGTTATCTCAATTAATTAATATTTGTAAATACAGAAAATGAAGGGCCAGAAAAAGTACAGTTAGTTCAGTGTTTGCTTTGCATGTAGCTGGCCTAATTTGGATCCCTGGTACCCCATATAGTTTCCCAAGCCTGCCATGAATGAACCCTGAGTGCAGACTCAGAATTAAGCCCTGAATACCACAAAACCCACAAAATGAAGCCAATGAACCTGTGTATTAAGATAGTACCTAAATTTAAATACACATGGGTAATTATCTCAAGTAACTTTAAAGCAAAGAAATTTTGCTACATATCACTCATAAAAATAGCTGCTTTTCAGGTTCATATGTTTGATTTTTTGTATGGTTTTTATGTTTTTCTTCATTTTTCCCTTTTTTATCTTAAATTGATATTTATAGCCTCTAGACTCGCAGGAGTCTCAAAGTCGTGGCCCGCGGGCGACAAATGGCTCTCCCTACAATATTTTGTGGCCCTGCCCTAGAGGAATCTTTTGTTGTTTTGTTATGTTTTAGTTGTTTGGGTCACACACCCCATTGTTCAAGGCTTACTACTGACTTTGCACTCTAGGACCACCCCGACTTTGCCTCCTGCGGCTTCCAGGTAAATTGAGTTTGAGACCCCTGCAGTCTATAGGGACTCCCCATTTCTTTCTTTTTTGATTTTTACCCTTCTTTTTTCTCTTTCTTTTTTCTTCCCTCCAAACAGAACCACAATATCTTGAACCGTCTTGTTCTGCCTCACAAATTGAGAGGGAAATAATGGAGGGCACGAAGACCAAACAGGTGTATGAACATTGAGTAGAAATAAAAAATGAACATACTTAAACACCAAACCCAAAGCCAACAACAACAGAATCGAAACCCAATCTGCAACAATCTAGATACAGAGGGGACCACTTATACTAGCAACCTGGGGGTCAAAGTAGGGGGATATGGAATGCATGCTGGGAACAGGAGTGGAGGGAAGAGTGGAGGAAGGTGATGGAAATGACCCTGATTCAATGTCACTATGTATCTAAAATATGACTGTGAAAGATTTGTAATTTACTTTGGTCAAAATAAAAATTATTTTATTAAATAAAAAAAGAAATCTGAAAGTGTTATCAAGAACAATATTAATAGTAATATGTTAATATTATTATAAAACTATAAAAATCATCCATAAAAGGCTAATAACTTTGCTATCACTAAAGACTTAGGTTTTCAGCATTTGAAAGGAAATATTTAACTATAAAATGGAATTTTCAAAGACATACAATCAGGATCTGATTATAGGGCATGAGGTGAATGTCTTACATGCCAGTTTATAATAATTTAATCCTTGGTACCATATCTTTTGCAAGGCATATGGTGTGGAACTGGAGGCCCTGAGCACCATAGGGGTGATCTGGGTAATCTTTGGCATTACAGTTCCCAAACAGCACCATTGAATCACCAGTCCATTTGGCCAAGTATCACCGGGAAGGCTCCCAATCCTGCTCAGAACTATTCTAACAATGGGCAAGATATATGAATAAAATTCTAGCAATTTTGCATGGATTATTCACCAGGATAACCAAATAGTTAATAAAGGAATGTTTTAGCTCAGAGCAATTATAATCACTTTCAGTGGTAGAAATAAAGATATGACAACTTTTTCGGGAGAGCACATCCAGTTATGCTCAGGGGTTATTCCTGGCTATGTGCTCAGAAATCGCTCCTGGCTTGGGAGACCACATGGGACTCCAGGGGATCGAACTGTTGTCTGTCCTAGGATAGTGGTGTGAGGCAGACGCCTTACTCTGCACCACCACTCTGACCCTAATGACTTTTTATGACAATTTTTATGAGAAGAATGTCTTTAATTTGATAATGGCACCTAATAAAATATGTAAGAACTCATTTGTAAAGTCCTATTGTCATTCCCTTTCATTTTGGAAAAAGGACAAGAATACATGTTTCCTCCTTTTCTGTTCACTAATGTACTAAAAGAGTAAGCCTGTGCAATGAGAACAAGAAGTAAAATTTAAAAGCAATAATAGATGAAGACATGACAATTTTTGTAAAAAAAATTTTGGTGTTTGGGTTACACCTGAAAGCACTCAAGGCTTACTCCTGGCTCTGTACTCAGGGATCACCCATGACAGAGATAGAAACAGAATAATCTCACTCATTTATGGGTTTTAGGAAAAATAAAAGACATTATTGTAATAATACCCAGAGACAATAGAGATGAGGGCTGAATAGACCAGATCATGATATGAAGCTTACCACAAAGGGTGGTGAGTGCAGTTAGAGAAATAACTACACTAAAAACTATCATAACAATGGTAATGAATGTGAGAAATATGATACCTGTCTCGAATACAGGCAGTGGGTGGGGGAAGAGGAACATGGGGGGCATTGGTGGTCGAAATATTGAAAAACAGAAAAAAATAAGAAATATATTTTTTTAAAAAAGAAAAGAAACACATTTGCCAGCTTTGGTGACAGAGGCTCTAAAGTTGGCATAAAAAATAAGTTTTTGTTAACTCCAATTTGGTTAACTTTAGTAAATAAAATGTAATAAAAAGAGATCACTCATGGTGTGGCTCAGGGAACTATATGGGATTTGAGGGACTAAACCTGAATGAACTGCATGCAAAGCACCCTACCTGCTATACTATCTCTCCAGCTTCCAGCCCCTTTTTCTTTCTTTTTTTTTTCTTTTTTTTTGGTTTTTGGGCCACACCCGGTGACGCTCAGGGGTTACTCCTGGCTATGCGCTCAGAAGTTGCTCCTGGCTTGGGGGACCATATGGGACACCTGGGGATCGAACTGCGGTCCGTTCTAGGCTAGGGCTGGCAAGGCAGACACCTTACCTCTAGCGCCACCGCCCGGCCCCCCTTTTTATTTTTAATGAAACAATGGACCCAATAAATGTTTATTTATGGATGCTAAAATTGTATGAGAAAAATTAGGAGAGGTAGTTTATAAAGGACGTGTCAAGCTAACCATTCCTGAACCCAGTAACCAATCTTAATATAACAAAAAAAGAAAAAAATATCCCTCTCTCCCATCCCTCTCTTCTTCTCCCTCTATCCCTCTCTCTCTCAACTTTCCTTCCTCTCCACTTCCCTCTTTCCTTCCCTCAATTCCTCCCTTCAACCCTTCTCTTACATCCTTTCCACCCTCCCTCCCCCCCAAAAAAAGAAAAAGAATGTGTGGTTTCAAGTAAAGGACAATCACAATTAATATCTGTTTACTGTAAAGAAACATCAGTGATATATATATCAAAATGAAACATGAATCCATCAAACTTAAGAAATTCAAAGATTAACATGCATGAGTGGCACTAGAGAATTACAATTACAAAAGAAATGTCACATAGTATAAATAAATATTTTCTTCTAATATAAAAATAAATATGAAAAACACAGCTGATTTGTCTCTACAGCACAAATAACGGCAGAAAACTTTGGCAACTTTAAATTACCTGTAAGTCTGCAAACATATACACAGATCCATCAGATCCCACTTTGGAACCAGAGCCTGAAGGAAGAAATGAAGGTAAACTTTAGAGAGTGTATCTTAAAAAGAGGTGTGGAGTCCTAGGGGAAAATGACCACAGATAAATATAATACAAAGACAAATAAAATATGAATTATTGTAAGAAATTACTGAGAATATGATTAATATCTGGCAAATCAAAGCACTAGCCATGAGAAAAACTAAAGTAAGAAAATTAAAATTTTATGGAATAGATTTCTCCTTCTGGGGATGGAGTACTTTACCCCATTTCTTCCACTAAGTACAACCAAAATCCTAACAACATATATGAAACAAATAAATATTCTGTGTCATAGAAAGAAATCAGATTAGCCCTGGATTTGAGATCCAGAGGAAAAAATGGCGGTGAGTTTCCTAGGTGTTATTTTTGTCATGTATAGTCCACACTGTAGCTAAAGGAAGCAGCAACCTGGAAATACCTATAGGTACAAACAAAAAATACAGCAAACATGTCATGTTCTTTAGCTACTGGGACAGGACATGTACAGCCTACAAAAAAGAAAATCTGTAAACAATAATAATTATTTTAAATAATTCTGATTCCACCAAAAATACTATAGTTCCTACTCTTAATCAAGACAGAAGATAAGTTATAATTCTAACTTTCAGCCACACCAAATTCAGGTAACACCAACCACCATGGTGTTTCCCAAAAAGCCATGTAGAGATAATGAATTTATTTTTTTTTTGTTTGTTTGTTTTTGGGTCACACCTGGCAGTGCTCCTGGGTCCACGCTCAGAAATCACTTTTGGCATGCACGGGGGACCATATTTGATGCCGGGATTTGAACCAATGACCTTCTGCATGAAAGGCAAACGCCTTACCTCTATGCTGTCTCTCCGGCCTGATAATGATTTTCTTCTATATTGGGTAGTAGTGATTCCTCCTCACTCCCCTTCAATGTCAGTAAAAACTTTGACCTCTATCTGGAATTAACGGAATGCTCTCCTTTTACAAACAAGAGTGGTATCCAATGAAATGGATAATGGAAAACCATGGACACTATTAGGGATCTCCAGGCTTCCCCCTTCTCCCTACTCTAGGGAGGAGGAGCAAAGGAAGGGCCGGGCAGATAGCTGGCTTTTGGTGCCATGATCCTGGAGGCCAGCTCTTCCCAGGTATGGGGTTAGGGGACACCCCATGCTGGATGGCATTCTCCCTAGCTTGGGGGCGCTGGGAGGCTTGGCAGGCCTCCAGCCATTCCCCTATTTCCCCCAGGACTCTAGGCCTGGCCTGAGTGCCACCTCGGGAGGCCTGCTGTGGGTTCCAGGTGGACTCTATTAGGGGTCTCCAGGCTTCCCCCTTCTCCCTACTCTAGGGAGGAGGAGAAAGGGAGGGGCCAGGCAGATAGCTGGCTTTTGGTGCCTTGATCCTAGAGGCCAGCTCTTCCTAGGTATGGGGTTAGGGGACACCCCATGCCGGATGGCATTCTCCCTAGCTTAGGGGTGCTGGGAGGTTTGACAGGCCTCCAGCCGTTTCCCTATCCCCCCACTTTAGGCCTTCCCTGGTTGCTGGCCAAGGTGGACTCTATCGTGGTCCTCAGGCTTTCTCCCTTTCTCTCCCCACGCTAAGTGGGGGACACATGGGGTGGATGGCAAGCCGATGCAATACTGGTGTATGTCGGCACATTACATCGTGACATTTACTGGTATATTTTTCTTCTCATTGGTCTCCATTTAAAAAATGTACGGGGGCTATATTTAAAATAAAATGGGAGGATTGACTCTCAGTTTGGGAAAAGACCAGTTCAGGTGGGGGTACCACATATTTTCAAAATAAAAATTAGAGGATGGACTCACAGGCTGGGAAGAGGCCAGTACTCTTTTCCTACTTGTTTACTCTCAGCGGCCTCTTTCTTTCATTGTGTAACTGTGGTTGCTACCATACTAGGTTTCTGATTAGTTCCCATGAATGGTGACAATTGATTCCACTATCTTAAATTATATTGTTTTTTCCCCACATTTTATCTTTTCTCCTCTTTGTGAACTGTTCAATAAAGTATTTTGGTGAAAGAGTCCCTCTCTATTTTTCCTTCCCTTTGTTATTTGTTAAATGAGGAAGTTTGTAGAAGTGTCCCTCCATTTAACGTTTATATAAGAACCAATTCAATTGGATTGTTGGACTTGTTCTAGCATCCCCATAGGCACCAATCTCGCTGTGAACTGTTCAATAAGGAATTTTGGTGAAAGAGTCCCTCAATTTAATGATTATGTTTGAACCAGGTCACGGGGATTGTTGGATTTGTTCTTTCGGCCCCCTTATGCGCTGATAATGCCACGTGGCATTATTCCTTGTTTGCATGGGCACATTAAAATGGAGAATATTATACATACAAATAAGTTCTTATCTAATAGAGATAGGAACACACAAATCTTGTGGTGCAATGGAATCTTACAAACCCTGAACATTGACATGATGACCTGGCACAGGCCTCAGAGGTTTGAGTATTTTCCAGTCACCCCTGAACCAGAGAAGCCATCCATGAAACATCCAACGTTGTTTATGACATCACCTGGAAGCAATCCTCTACCAGGGAAGACCCTACTGCTGCTCTGACATCGATTTACTCAAAATAGTCTTCCCTTAACACTGAGAAGACTTAAACAACAACGACCTGCGTACTGGACAGGGCATTCTGCATTGCCTGTTAATTGCGAGTTGAAATTAGATGCCTCTCCGCACCATCCTGACTTCAATGTAGGATACACAGATTCCAGGACCTTCAATACAGAAACGTAAGATCAACAACAGAGACTGTGAAAAATATAACTGTATGGGCACTACAGACAATGACCGGGATTGGACAAACTAGTTTGTCTGGAGCCTAGAAATGGTCTTATGTCAGGAAACTCAGGGGTAGAGTCTCCTTGTAGGCCAAAGTTTTTCCTTTTCATGACCCCCATACTTTGGTGGGCCCATGCAAATGATAATTGCCACACTAACATTGTCTTTACAGTGCTCCTTTGACTCCAAATCTTTAAGAAACCACTAGTAAAAATATCTGGAACTGCAAAAAAAGGTTTACATTAGTGTTAACATATATGGGCCCGGAGAGATAGCACAGTGGCGTTTGCCTTACAAGCAGCCGATCCAGGACCAAAGGTGGTTGGTTCGAATCCCGGTGTCCCATATGGTCCCCCGTGCCTGCCAGGAGCTATTTCTGCGCAGACAGCCAGGAGTAACCCCTGAGCAATGCCGGGTGTGGCCCAAAAACCAAAAAAAAAGTGTTAATATATATTCTTTTAGGTATACTAGCATTCTGGGGGATAAAGGAGAGAGAGAAGAGATATATGCTTGGGAACAGGGATGAAGGGAGGACAACTTTGCTGGTGGAAAGGCCCTCATTTATTGTCACTGTGTACCTTAAATATCACTGTGTAAAATTTGCTATTATATATTCTAATAAATATCTGTTATTTAAATAAAAAAAGAAAAAAAGAAAGAAAACACACTGCTTGTCTACAAAAAAAAGGATGTTTGTGGGGACCCCTTCAGCTGGCCTGGTAAGCAGGTGCACCTGGGTGCCTGACCCTCTGCTGGTCTGGGAACACTCCCCTCTCCTTGGGACCCCTTCCACTGCCCCCATTGAGTGTTTGAACAGGGGCATCCAGACCCTCTGGTTTGGAAACACCCCTAACTTCTCAGGACCCCTTCTGCCTGCTGTGTGAGCAAGTGCACCTGGGCACTGCATCCTCTGCTGGTCTGGGAACACCCCCCTCACCTCAGGAACCCTTCTGCTGGCCCCGGTGAGTGCATAGATCTAGGCGTCCAGACCCTCTGTTTGGAAATGCCCCTCCCTCCTCGGGACCCCTTCCACCGGCCCAGTAAACACACAGACCTAGGCTCCCAGACCTTTGGCGGGTTTGAAACTTCCCCCCATAGCATCCCCCACCAGCCTGGTAAGCATGTGGACCTGGGCACTTGGCTGGTTTGAGACCACCCTTCCCCCCAAGCAGGACCCTCTCCATCAGCTGGTAAGCATTTGCACCTGGGCGCTCTATCTTTGGACATGTTTGAGACCTCCCACCCCTTTCTGCCACACCAGTAATCCCATGCACCTTGGCCTGGGGCCTTTGGGCAGGGTTGTGACAGCCAGCTCCCCTTCCCAGGACCACAATCTGCGCAAACAAACGAAATAGTTTAACTTGCAACACATAGGTCCAGTCATCTTAGACCTAACACTCAATTTTCTCAGATAATCCCACAGACCATAAAACAGGATAGCAAAACACTGAAGCAGCATGCAATCTCCCAATCATAATTAGACAAGCCATCAGGTTAAGAAAAAATAAACTCTAAATCGAATATACCTTCAAGCCCCTCCAATACAATTAGTACAGCAGTCCACTTTATTATACAACCAGAAAACTCAATAGTCAAAATCATCAGATGCAAAGAAATATGGGTAAACTAAGAAAGACACTAGCAGCTGGGGAAATGGAAAGAAATTCTACCAAGTTTCTAAGTCCACTGAAACACATGAGTCCAATAGATGAGGACCTAAAAGCATCAATGCCCTAACAAGGGAAATTAAGGAATCACTAGCCTTCGAGATTAAGAAATCTATATATGAAAAAAATAAAAAAAGAAATCTATATATGAACAATTCAACTAACTAAAAGAAGAACTTTTACAGAAGATGAAAGAATCCATACAATTGGAATTAGGGGAAATAAAAAACATGTTAGCAAACCATAATAGTAGAATTACACAGCTAGAAGAATGCATAGAGGAAATTGAAGAAAAACGATAAAACGACAATGACAAAAAAGTTAATGAGAAGCAAGAGACAAAACATTGAAGTAAAAAGTTAAATACCTAATGAACAAAGATAAAAGAAATAACCTACAAATTTTAGGAATACAGGAAGGGGAGGAAAAATGGAAAGGAGAAGAACAAGTAGTGAGGAAAATAAAAACAGAATTTTCTCACCTACTAAAAAGAAAAAGCCATACAAATCCAGGAGATAAAAAGAGTCCCCAATAAAATAGACCCCAACAGACCAACAAAAAGACATATGTTAATTGAACTAACAACAAAAAAAAGAGAGAGAGAGTGAAAGAGAAAGATGAATTCTTTAAAGCAATAAAGGAGAGAAAACCCTCAATTACAAAGGAAGGGACTTAAGAATCAAACCAGACCTCCTATTTGAAACAATTAAAGCAAGAAGACAGTGGAGTGACATATTTAAACTACGGAATGAAAGAAATTTTCAACCTAGGCTACACTACCCAGCAAAACTCTCATTCATATAGGAAGGAGAACTAAAAACATTCTTAGACAAAAAAAAAAAAAAAAACTCACACTATTTGCACTAACCAAAACATCTCTAAATAAACTTCACAAAGATGCTTTACACAATCCAAACCCACAATTATAACGAAAACCACTCTACTCAATACAATAGCACAACAACCCTCCCTGACAGTAATCTCCTTAAATGTCAATGGGCTAAATTCTCCTATTAAAAGACACAGAGTAGAGGTATGGATCAGAAAACAAAAACAAGGCATTTGCTATCTCCAAGAAACACACCTAAAAGAACAGGAGAGGCACAGCTTAGAATTAAAGAATGGAAATCAATTATTCAAGCCAACGGAAAACAAAAAAAAAAGCTGAGAAAGCCATTTTTGGGGTTTTGGGGGCACACCCAGCGGTGCTCAGGGGTTACTCCTGACTGTCTGCTCAGAAATAGCTCCTGGCAGGCACGGGGGACCATATAAGACACCAGGATTCAAACCAACCACCTTTGGTCCTGGATCGGCTGCTTGCAAGGCAAACACCGCTGTACTATCTCTCCAGGCATGAGAAAGCCATTCTTACATCAGACAATTACATTCAACCTAAAGAAAGTGCTTAAAAACCAAGAGGGTCTTTAGATCAAGAAGTACTAACCCTGATCAATTTTTATGCAACGACTGTAGAGCCAGCAAAATATATAAGGCATTTGCTCACAAATCTAGAGAAATATATGGAAGGACATGTGATAGTAGTAGTAGACTTCAATACTTCAGTAAATCCACTAGACAGATCCACCAGGCAGAAAACTAACAAAGATACAAGAGCTTAAATGAGAAATTAGAGGAAATGGGCCTAATGGACCTATAAAGGGCTTTCCACCCCAAGGAAGTAGAATATACATTCTTCTCAAGTGCACATGGAACTTTCTCTAGAATAGATCATGCTTTAAGATATAAATCTAACTTTCACAAAGTTACAAACATAAGGATTATTAGAAACAGCTCATCAGACCATTATGCAACAGAAATCGATGGATCGTAAAAAAAAACTTTGTAGAAAATCCAACATCTGGAGATTAAACAACATGCTACTCAAAAAAAGCTGGATCAAAGAGGAAATCAAGAAAAAAGTAAAAATATTTCTTGAGATGAATAATAATGAAGAGACAAATTGTCAAAATCTGTGGGACACAGCAAAAACAGTAATTAGGGGGAAACTAATAGGAATACAAGCCTACATCAGGAAAGAGGAAAAGGACAAAATCAGCAGTTTACACGGATATCTTAAAGAGCTGGAAAAAAACAACAAAGAAACCCAAACACAGCCAGAAGGAAAGAAATCATAAAAAACCAGGGCACAAATAAACAATATATAAACAAAGAAAACAATACAAAGAAATCAAAGAGACCAAGAATTGGTTTTTCAAAAGAATAAACAAGATAGACAAACCACTGGCAACATTCACAAAAAAAGGAAAAACACCCAAATAAATAGGAATGAACGGGGAGAGATTATAACAGAACCACAAGAAATCCAAGACATCATGAGGGTGTACTATGAACAACTGTACTCAATGTGACTAGAGAACCTGGAAGAAACAGGCAAATTCCTGGGAAAATATCAGCTTCTGAGACGGAACAAGGAGGATGTAGAAAGCCTAAGCAGTCCAATCACATCTAAGGAAATTGAAACAGTAGTTAAGAAACTCCCCTAGAACAAAAGTCCAGGTCCGATGGTTTTACGGGTGAATTCTATCAAACGTTTCGAGAATTACTACCACTGATCCACAGGTTCTTCCAAAATATTGAAAAGACAGGAATCCTTCCTAAATCCTTTTACAAGGTGAATATCACACTCATTCCCAATGACGGCAAAGACACTGCCAAGAAGGAAAACTACAGACCAATTTCACTAATGAACATAGATGCAAAAATACTCAACAAATCTTAGCAAACCGAATCCAGCAATACATAAAAAATTATACACTATGACCAAGTGAGTTTCATCCCCGGAATGTATGGATGGTTAAGCATTATCAAATCAATCAACATCATACATCACATCAACAAGAAGACAAAAACTACATGATCATATCAATTGATGCAGAAAAGGCATTTGACAAAATCCAATGCCCATTCATGCTGAAAACACTCAGCAAAATAAGACTGGAAGGTACCTTTCTGAAGATAGTTTCAGCTATTTATGAAAATCCCACAGCCAACATTAACCTTAGTGGCAAAAAAAACTGAAAACATTTTCACTAAGGTCAGGAATTAGGCAAGGCTGCCCATTTTCCCCACTTTTATTCAACATAGTTTTAGAAGTACTAGCAATAGCTATTAGACAAGAGAAGGGAATTCAAGGAATACAGATAGGGAAAGATTAAGTCTATTTCTTTTTGCAGATGATATGATGATATACATAGAAAATCCTAAAGAGTCCACAGTAAAACTCCTAGAAACAATAAACCAATACAGCAAAGTGGCTGGCTATAAAATCGATACACAAAAGACAATAGCATTCCTCTATACAAATAATGAAATAGAGGAGAAAGACATTAAGGAGCCGATCCCATTTAAAATAGTGTCTAAAAATATTAAGTACCTGAGAATCAACCTGACAAGAGAAGTGAAAGACCTATACCATGAAAACTTCAAAACACTTCAGAAAGAAATTGAAGAAGACCTAAGGAAATGGAAGAACATTCCCTGCTCATGGGTAGGAAGAATCAACATAATCAAAATGACTATCTTACCTAAATTACTATATAGATTCAACACAATCCCTATTCAAATTCAGACGTCATTTTTTAAGGAACTAAACAATCAATTATAAAGTTTATCTGGAACCACAAACCACCTAGGTTAGCCAAATTTATACTGAAAAACAAGAAACTGGACAGCATTTATTTGCCTAATCTGAAGATTTATTATAAATCCTTAATAATCAAAACAGCTTGGTACTGGAACAAAGACAGAGTATCATACCAGTGGGTTAGAACAGAATATCCAGAGACATACCCACAAATATCCGGTCAACTGATATTTGACAAAGGATACAAGAACCTGAAATGGAACAAAGATAGTCTCTTCAACAAATGGTGTTGGAACAACTGGATAACCACCTGTAAGAAACAAAAGATTGATCCATATCTCACCCCCTACACAAAAATCAACTCAAAATGGATTTGAGACCTGGAAATCAGACCCGAAACTATAAAGTTTATTGAAGGAAAAATAGGCAGAACACTACAAGACATATGCCTCAAAAAAAGTCTTTGATGATGGAATGCCAATGGCAAAAGTAATAACATCAAAAGTAAATAAATGGGACTACATAAAACTAAAGAGTTTCTGTATGGCGAAAGAAACACTGACTAAAACTAAAAGACAGCTAGCAGAATGGGAAAAAAATTTCACACTCGATACATCAGATAAAGGACTGATATATAGGATATACAAAGCATTCAGAAAGGTGAGTCCCACAAAACCCAATAAAGTCATAGAAAAATGGGGAGAAGAAATAAATAGACACTTCTCCAAGGAAAAGCAACAGATGGCCAAGAAACATATGAAAACATGTTCACCATCACTCATCATTAGAGAAATCCAAATTAAGACAATGATGAGGTACCACCTAACACCAGTGAGGATGGCACACATCAAAAATAATGGGTCCAATCTCTGTTGGCGAGGATGTGGTAGAAAAGGGACTCTCATTCACTGCTGGTGGGAATAAGGCCTGATCCAACCTCTATGAAAATTAGTATGGAGGGTGCTTAGTAAACTCAGAATTGGGCTGCCATAGATCCAGTATGCACTCCTGGGTATCTACTTCCAAGATGTCAGAACATTCATCCCAAAGTGTGTATGTACTCGACTATTCATCGCAGTACTCAGTACAATAGCCAAGAACTAGAACCAACCTCGATGCCCAACAATGGATCAATAGATCATGAAGATGTGGTATTTATACACAATGGAATACTACATAGCAGTTAGAAATGATGCAGTCATGGATTTTGCAGCAACATGGATGGATCTCCAAAATATCATGTTAAACAAAGAAGAAGAAAGATAAATACAGAATGATAGCACTTCTTTGAGGTATTCAGAACATATACCACATTAACATATAGTAATCTATGAACAAATACAAGAGTCGAAAGGGTAAAATCTCCAAACACCGGAGGTGCCACCATATAACAAAGTGAATTGTCCAAATGAAGTGGGAGGGTGGCAACACAAAGATGCAAATACTCATTATAACCTAAAGAATCCAGCAATGACTGAAGCAATAGTTTTTGAGTGAACAGGTTTGCAATCAACCTATAACCACAAAGGTCTATAATAATGTCCTAATGTATATTTCCACAGAACCAGGTGTAGAATATGATTGGAAGCCTGGTCTCCCGCTGCAGTGACTACTAACAATATGCTTTAATGCCTTCATTTTATCAAGTATAAAATAGCACCAGATTCTTTGTCCACAGGGTGCAATGGAAACAAAGGGTGGATACCCTAATTTTAAACCATTATGGTCAATCATGCTGGATACCATATACAGTGCCCATTATGTCAATGTCTTGATAAAATACTCTAATTAACCCACTTCCCTTTTTTATGTCTTCAGTTAGAACCCAAATCTTACGATCATTCAGACCACTGGAACTGTCAATGGCACACCACAGGCTTATGCTACAGGTCCCTGTCATCGAATATGCTTTGGCAAATCACTACGTCCTTTGTTCTCTCTCTCGCTCTTCCTTCCTTTCTTCCTTCCTTCCTTCCTTCCTTTTTTCCTTCTTTCTTTCTTTCTTTCTTTCTTTCTTTCTTTCTTTCTATTTTTCTCTCTTCTTTTCTCTACTTCGTTTTCCCCCTGTCATTTTCTCTTCCTCGTCCATTCAATCCATTGCACTGTATTTAATTCTTCTTTTTTCCTCTCTCTCATCTTTTGTTTTTTCCTTCTTTCTCTCCTAAACCATATCTCAACCAATAATTTATCTTTTTTAAAAACAATCATATCTTAGGAGCTCAGACTCGGCCTATGAGGGTCAACCTAAGAATAGAACACTAACGTCTGTCTTTATGTGGGCATGAGTTGGTAAACAGTGAACTCCTCTCTGATTGCCAAACCTAAATTGTAAACAAGCCATGCCCAAATTGTATATAGCCCCTCTTATATATTATTGCTATTTCCCCTCTTAGAAATCTTTCTAGCCTCTCTTCTACGAATTCTGACACATTATCCTTCTTTACTTAACCTTCTTTACCCTCAGTTACTAGCCCAGTAGATACTGGGACCAATCTCCTGCTTCAACAAACCACCACCAAGTTCCCAAACCAAACCCAGCTCTAAATCACATGCCTTGGCAAGAAATTACAACCAACACACCTGCTGATTCATGCTTTATGGCCCTTCTTCTCACTCTCCTAATCATGGATGGTTGCATGCCACTGACTCAGCCCCATAAGGACCCCATTTCAAGGACACTTCTCTCATGGGTACAATAATTTTGCAAACTCAATAAGACACGATGTGTAATGAAAATTGCCCAAGACTCAACATACCACAAGAACATCTCAAAAGACTCAATGAGGAAGTCTATATTCCCTTTATGTGTTTAATACCTCTATAATATCTCCTAGTCTGTTTATTCCCAAAAGAAAGCCAGCCCCATAAACAGAATTTTTCTTTAATGCCTTTTTCAAGATGTATTTTTATTCTATCATATATTTATATATAGAGATATTTTTTCTTTTCTCTCTTTCTCTCTACAATCTCATGTTTTTTGGTTCTGCCTGGTATGAAAACATACAAAAAAAGTCTTGCCTGGGATAAACGTTCAAGTCAAAACCAAGGCACAGAGATTGTGCAGACTATCATTATTACCTCCAAACTTCAAATCCACCAGCAATATAATATGTCACCATATCCTTTTGCACAGACACTCTAAATAAACGGAAATATTATGCACAAAAACAAGCTTTTATCAGGGATAAGAACCCATATTTTTTTAAATGCAGGGTCGCTTCCCACCATAAGCATGTGTCATGTAGACCCAACTTAGACTCCTCAGTGATTGGATAGTTCTAATCCAGAACCCCAGATCCCAGATGTGGAACCAAGACTGGTCCCAGCAACAGCACCAGGAACCAAACTCCTCCGGGGGAAACTCTGAATGCCTTCCCGGCACCAACTTGCACCAGTTTTAACATGACATCCTGACATGAGGAAACGACAACAAGTTGAGCTAAGAAAGGGGTGCCCCATCTCAACACCTAATGGTACGATGCAACCAGGAGACATGTCATCCTTTGCCCTAAGCAAAAACCAAAATCACTATCTACAGAAGACTGACTTCGACGAAGATCTGCTGGACATAACCTATCAAGGGACCATGAGGAAGTCCCTCACCTAGGCCTCGGCCTAGTATTTTTTTTATAATTATCTTTATTTAAACACCGTAATTACAAACATGATTATAGTTGTATGATTACAGTCATGTAAAGAACACCCCCCTTCACCAGTGCAACATCCCACCACCAATTTCCCAGATCTCCCTCCTCCCCACCCCCTACACCTGTACTCGAGACAGGCTTTCTACTTCCCTCATTCATTCACATTGTTATGATAGTTTTTAGTGTAGTCATCTCTCCAACTGCACTCATCACTCTATGTGATGAGCTTCATGTCATGAGCTGCCCCTACCAGCCCTCATCTCTCTTGTCTCTGAGATACTATTAAAAATGTCTTTCATTTTTCTTAAAGCCCATAGATGAGTGAAACCATTCTGCGTCTTTCTCTCTCCCTCTGACTTACTTCACTCAGCATAATAGATTCCATGTACTTCCATGTATAGGAAAATTTCATGACTTCATCTCTCCTGATGGCTGCATAGTATTTCATTGTGTATATGTACCACAGTTTCTTTAGCCACTCATCTGGTGAAGGGCATCTTGGTTGTTTCCAGAGTCTGGCTATTGTAAATAGTGCTGCAATGAATATAGGAGTAAGGAAGGGATTTTTGTATTGTATTTTTGTGTTCCTCGGGTATATTCCTAGGAGTGGTATAGCTGGATCGTATGGAAGCTCAATTTCCAGTTTGTGAAGAAATCTCCATATTGCTTTCCATAAAGGTTGTACTAGACGGCATTCCCACCAGCAGTGAAAAAGAGTTCCTTTCTCTCCACATCCCCGCCAGCACTGCTTGTTTTCCTTTTTTTGTGATGTGTGCTAATCTCAGTGGCATGAGGTGGTCCCTCATAGTAGTTTTGATTTGCATCTCCCTGATGATTAGTGATATTGAGCATCTTTTCATGTGCCTTTTGGCCATTTGCCTTTCTTCTTTTTCAAAGTGTCTGTTCATTTCTTCTCCCCATTTTTGATGGGGTTAGTTGTTTTTTTCTTGTATAGTTCTGTCAGTACCTTGTAAATTTTGTATATTAGCCCTTTATCTGATGAGTATTGGGTGAATAATTTCTCCCACTCAGAGGGTGGCCTTTGTATTCTGGGCACTATTTTCTTTGAGATGCAGAAGCTTCTCAGCTTAATATAGTCCCATCTGTTTATCTCTGCTTCCACTTGTTTGGAAAGTGCTGTCTCCTCCTTAAAGATGCCTTTAGTCTCAATGTCCTGGAGTGTTTCACCTACATGATGTTCTATATACCTTATAGTTTCAGTTCTGATATCAAGGTCTTTAATCCATTTGGATTTTACCTCTGTACATGGTGTTATCTGGGGGTCTGAGTTCGCTTTTTTGCAAGTGGCTAACCAGTTGTACCAACACCACTTGTTGAATAGGCTTTCCTTGCTCCATTTAGGATATCTTGCTTCTTTATCAAAAACTAGGTGGTTATATGTCTGAGGAACCTTCTCTGAGTACTCAAGCCTATTCCACTGATCTGAGGGTCTGTCTTTATTCCAATACCATGCTGTTTTTATAACTATTGCTTTGCAATACAGCTTAAAATTGGGGAAAGTAATGCCTCCCATATTCCTTTTCCCAAGGAGTGCTTTAGCTATTCGAGGTTGTTTATTGTTCCAGATGAATTTCAGAAGTATTTGATCCACTTCTTTGAAGAATGTCATGGGTATCTTCAAAGGAATCGCATTAAATCTGTACAATGCTTTTGGAAGTATTGCCATTTTAATGACGTTGATCCTGCCAATCCATGAGCAAGGTATGTGTTTCCATTTCTGCGTGTCCTCTCTTATTTCTTGGAGCAGTGTTTTGTAGTTTTCTTTGTATAGGTCCTTCACATCCTTAGTCAGGTTGACTCCAAGATATTTGAGTTTGTGTGGCACTAATGTGAATGGGATTTTTCTCTTAATGTCTATGTCTTCCCTATCATTATTAGTGTATAAAAAGGCCATTGATTTTTGTGTGTTAATTTTGTAGCCTGCCACTTTGCTATATGAATCTATTATTTCTAGAAGCTTTTTGGTAGAGTCTTTAGGGTTTTCTAAGTAGAGTATCATGTCATCTGCAAACAGTGAGAGCTTGACTTCTTCCTTTTCTATCTGGATTCCCTTGATATCTTTTTCTTTCGGCCTAGTATTTGTACAAAAACCAAGATCTCTAATTCCAGAGGTCTAACTTTGACAACTGTGACTGAGCAGAACTTCTAGAACTATGCTGACAGACTATACCCTAGGCTCTGTCCTAGGTTCTAAACAAAAACCAAGACCACTAATTACTTAAGACTGATTACAACAACAGTGATAAAACAGAACTCCTAGAACCATAATGAAAAACTCTCTACTAGCCTTCACTCTACAATCTACACAAATAATAAGATCTCCAGCTACAAAGGCAGGATATCACCACCCACATCTAAGTGGAAAGTTTCCTGGCACCATAAAAGACCTTGAGGGCTTTGCAAAAGCTGGCTCCCTGTGTGTGACACCAGGCGGGGAAAATCCGCGAAAGTACACCGGCCCAGTGGGGCTCAGCTGTGAAAGACTGTGAGTGTGACCTGTCTATGTCTGTCTACTGTCCTCTTGCGTGAAACTCTTGCGAGTGGGGCAAAAAGAGCCTCCAGAAACCTCGCTTGCCCAGACGCCATTTTCAGGGAGGGACTTCAGAGCATAAAAACCGGCTATCCTTTGCAAAAGCTGGCTCCCTGTGTGTGACACCAGGCGGGGAAAATCCGCGAAAGTACACCGGCCCAGTGGGGCTCAGCTGTGAAAGACTGTGAGTGTGACCTGTCTATGTCTGTCTACTGTCCTCTTGCGTGAAACTCTTGCGAGTGGGGCAAAAAGAGCCTCCAGAAACCTCGCTTGCCCAGACGCCATTTTCAGGGAGGGACTTCAGAGCATAAAAACCGGCTATCCTTTGCAAAAGCTGGCTCCCTGTGTGTGACACCAGGCGGGGAAAATCCGCGAAAGTACACCGGCCCAGTGGGGCTCAGCTGTGAAAGACTGTGAGTGTGACCTGTCTATGTCTGTCTACTGTCCTCTTGCGTGAAACTCTTGCGAGTGGGGCAAAAAGAGCCTCCAGAAACCTCGCTTGCCCAGACGCCATTTTCAGGGAGGGACTTCAGAGCATAAAAACCGGCTATCCTTTGCAAAAGCTGGCTCCCTGTGTGTGACACCAGGCGGGGAAAATCCGCGAAAGTACACCGGCCCAGTGGGGCTCAGCTGTGAAAGACTGTGAGTGTGACCTGTCTATGTCTGTCTACTGTCCTCTTGCGTGAAACTCTTGCGAGTGGGGCAAAAAGAGCCTCCAGAAACCTCGCTTGCCCAGACGCCATTTTCAGGGAGGGACTTCAGAGCATAAAAACCGGCTATCCTTTGCAAAAGCTCGCTCCCTGTGTGTGACACCAGGCGGGGAAAATCCGCGAAAGTACACCGGCCCAGTGGGGCTCAGCTGTGAAAGACTGTGAGTGTGACCTGTCTATGTCTGTCTACTGTCCTCTTGCGTGAAACTCTTGCGAGTGGGGCAAAAAGAGCCTCCAGAAACCTCGCTTGCCCAGACGCCATTTTCAGGGAGGGACTTCAGAGCATAAAAACCGGCTATCCTTTGCAAAAGCTGGCTCCCTGTGTGTGACACCAGGCGGGGAAAATCCGCGAAAGTACACCGGCCCAGTGGGGCTCAGCTGTGAAAGACTGTGAGTGTGACCTGTCTATGTCTGTCTACTGTCCTCTTGCGTGAAACTCTTGCGAGTGGGGCAAAAAGAGGCTCAGAGGAGCACGGCCGCTCCGCTTCGCTACGCGGCCGTGCACTCTTTCTAAGGAAAGAACTCCATTGCAACAAGAAGGAAAAATCACACTAAGAACGGCGCTATATCACAGAAGCAAACATTTCTCTCTGGACTGTCTTCTCTGTTACATGCTCGGGCCTAAGATTTGACCCAGTGTGAGGCTTCATCCACGGAGGACTCCCCTCCCTTAGAGGCAAGTCAGCCCATCCAGAAAGGGAGGAGCCAGAGGAGTGTGCTGCCTACATCATATAGACAATGAATACCACTACAACACGTAGAAAAACCCACAATACAAATGTGACAATGGGGAAACAGCGCAGGCCAGCATCAGACATAGAGAATGAAGATGACAATTCTGAGGACCAGATAATGACTGAACAACTAATCAACCTCTCAGATAAGGACTTTAGACTAGCAATATGGAAGGTGCTCAACAGACTCCAAGAAACCATGGATCGAGTTGAACAGAACACTAATAAGAACCAAGAAAATATGAAGGCAGAAATGACAAAACTCCAAACTGAAATAACATGTCAACTAACAGGCCTGAAAAACTCAGTAAACGAAGTGAATGACAAAATGGATAAGCTCTGGGACAGGGTATCAGAAGCTGAGAATAGACTTGGTGCTGTGGAAGATGAGATACATAACAATTCCATACAGCAGGAGAGATTGGACAAAAAACTTAAAGCAAATGAGCAGACAATGGAAAAATTAGTCAAAGAATGGGAACAGACAAAAATAGAAGTCTATGATAAGATCAACAGAAACAACTTAAGAATCATTGGAGTCCCAGAGACCCAGGAAGAAAATTTCCAGGAAGAATCAATGGTCAAGAACATCATTAAAGAGAAACTTCCAGAGCTAAAGAATATATGTGATCAAATCCTGCATGCCCGAAGAGTACCAACCAAAAGAGACCCCAGAAAAACCACCCCAAGACACATCCTAGTCACAATGACAAATCCCACAGATAGAGACAGAATTCTGAAAACAGCAAGATCAAAAGGGGAAATCATGTTCAAGCAAGCTTCCCTGAGATTTACAGCAGACCTGTCACCAGAAACGCTCAATGCCAGAAAGCAGTGGTGTGATATTGTGACAAGACTGAATGAAATGAATGCTTCACCCAGAATACTATACCCAGCAAAACTCACTTTCCGGTTTGATGGAAGAATACATGGTTTCACAGACAAAAAACAGCTCAGAAACTTCACAGACACAAAACCAGTCTTAAGAGAAAAACTGAAAGACCTAATCTAAGACAAGACTACCCAAAAGACACACCAAATTTTGAAATAAAGATGGCGTTAAATCCCAGGACAATTCTTTCTCTCAACGTCAATGGACTAAATGCACCAGTTAAGAGACACAGAGTGGCTAAATGGATCAAAAAACTCAATCCAACCTTCTGCTGCCTACAAGAAACGCACCTGAATAGTCAGAACAAACATAGACTCAAAATAAAAGGCTGGAGAAAAGTTATCCAAGCAAACAACACCCATAAAAAAGCTGGAGTGGCCATACTAATATCAGATAATGCAAACTTTATACTCAGGAAGGTTGTAAGGGACAAAGACGGACATTTTATATTAATCAAGGGGTACGTAGAGCAGGAAGAATTCACTCTCCTAAACATATATGCACCGAATGAGGGGCCAGCAAAATATTTAATACAACTGCTGACAAATCTGAAAAATAATATCAACAACAACACAATAATTGTGGGGGACCTAAACACGGCTTTGTCAACACTGGACAGGTCAACCAGACTGAAACCCAACAAGAATATACTAGACCTGAGGAGAGAAATGGAAGAAAGAGGCCTAGTGGATATATATAGGACACTCCATCCCCAGAAACCTGGATACACATTCTTCTCCAATGTACATGGGACATTCTCCAGGATAGACTACATGCTGGCACATAAAACATACCTCCATAAGATCAAGAGGATAGAAATTTTGCAGACTACCTTCGCTGACCACAAGGCTCTGAAATTATTTGTGAACTCCAAAGGGACTCAGAAGAAACACTTTAACACCTGGAAGTTAAACAGCCTCATGCTCAATAACCAGTGGGTCCGAGATGAAATCAAGGAGGAAATAAAAAGGTTCCTGGAAACAAATGACAATAAAGACACAAACTCTCAGAACTTATGGGACACAGCAAAAGCAGTACTGAGAGGAAAATTTATAGCTTTGCAAGCACACATCAGGAAGGAAGAAGGAGCTTACCTGAGTAGCTTAATGACACAGCTAATAGAACTAGAAAATGCTCAACAAAAGGACCCAAGAACAGGAAGACAGAAGGAAATAACAAAGCTGAGAGCAGAAATCAACGAAGTGGAAACTCAAAAAACAATCCGAAAGATCAACGAAAGCAGAAGTTGGTTCTTTGAAAAAATAAACAAGATTGATAGACCACTGGCAAACCTAACAAAGAAAGAGAGAGAGAGAAACTTGATAACTCGTATCAGGAATGAAAAAGGAGAGATCACTACTGATATGACAGAGATTCAAAGGGTAATCAGAAACTACTTTGAAAAACTCTACGCCACTAAAAATGAGAACCTGGAAGAAATGGATAAATTCTTGGACTCTTATAATCTTCCACGGTTGAAGGAAGAGGATGTAGCATATCTAAACACCCCCATCACCATTGATGAAATTAAAACAGTAATCAAATGTCTGCAGAAAAACAAAAGCCCAGGTCCAGATGGATTCACTAATGAATTCTATCAAACTTTCCAAGAGGAACTACTGCCAATCTTGGCAAGACTCTTTCATGAAATTGAACAAACAGAAACACTTCCAAATAGCTTTTATGAAGCCAACATCACCTTGATACCTAAACCAGACAGAGACGCTACCAAAAAAGAAAATTACAGACCAATATCACTGATGAATGCAGATGCAAAGATCCTCAACAAAATCCTGGCAAATAGGATTCAATGCCTCATTAAGAAGATCATCCACTACGATCAAGTAGGTTTCATCCCAGGAATGCAAGGCTGGTTTAACATCCGTAAATCTATCAACATAATACACAACATCAATAACAAGAAAAATAAAAACCACATGATCATATCAATAGATGCAGAGAAAGCATTTGATAAGGTCCAACACCCATTCTTGATCAAAACTCTCAGCAAGATGGGAATGGAGGGAACCTTTCTCAATATAGTGAAGGCCATCTACCACAAGCCAGTGGCAAATATTATCCTCAATGGAGAAAAACTGAAAGCCTTCCCTCTAAATTCTGGCACAAGACAAGGCTGTCCTCTCTCACCACTCCTATTCAACATAGCACTGGAAGTACTTGCTATAGCGATTAGGCAAGAAAAGGATATCAAGGGAATCCAGATAGGAAAGGAAGAAGTCAAGCTCTCACTGTTTGCAGATGACATGATACTCTACTTAGAAAACCCTAAAGACTCTATGAAAAAGCTTCTAGAAACAATAGACTCATATAGCAAGGTGGCAGGCTACAAAATTAACACACAAAAATCAATGGCCTTTCTATACACCAACAGTAATAAAGAAGAAATGGACATTAAGAAAACAACCCCATTCACAATAGTACCACACAAACTCAAATATCTTGGAATCAACTTGACTAAATATGTGAAGGACCTATACAAAGAAAACTATAAAACTCTGCTCCAAGAAATAAGAGAGGACACACGGAAATGGAAACACATACCCTGCTCATGGATTGGCAGGATTAACATCATCAAAATGTCAATACTCCCCAAGGCATTATACAGATTTAATGCCATCCCTCTAAAGATACCCATGACATTCTTCAAAGAAGTGGATCAGACACTTTTGAAATTCATTTGGAACAATAAACACCCTCGAATAGCTAAAGCAATCATTGGGAAAAAGAATATGGGAGGAATTACTTTTCCCAACTTTAAACTGTACTACAAAGCAACAGTTATCAAAACAGCATGGTATTGGAATAAGGATAGGTCCTCAGATCAGTGGAATAGGCTTGAATACTCAGAAAATGTTCCCCAGAGATACAACCATCTAATTTTTGATAAAGGAGCAGGAAATCCTAAATGGAGCAGGGAAAGCCTCTTCAACAAGTGGTGTTGGCACAATTGGATAGCCACTTGCAAAAAATTAAACTTAGACCCCCAGCTAACATCATGTACAAAGGTAAAATCCAAATGGATTAAAGACCTCGATATCAGCCCCAAAACCATAAGATATATAGAACAGCACATAGGCAAAACACTACAGGACATTACAGGCATCTTCAAGGAGGAAACTGCACTCTCCAAGCAAGTGAAAGCAGAGATTAACAGATGGGAATATATTAAGCTGAGAAGCTTCTGCACCTCAAAGGAAATAGTGCCCAGGATACAAGAGCCACCCACTGAGTGGGAGAAACTATTCACCCAATACCCATCAGATAAGGGGCTAATCTCCAAAATATACAAGGCACTGACAGAACTTTACAAGAAAAAAACATCTAACCCCATCAAAAAATGGGGAGAAGAAATGAACAGACACTTTGACAAAGAAGAAATACGCATGGCCAAAAGACACATGAAAAAATGTTCCACATCACTAATCATCAGGGAGATGCAAATCAAAACAACGATGAGATACCACCTCACACCCCAGAGAATGGCACACATCACAAAGAATGAGAATAAACAGTGTTGGCGGGGATGTGGAGAGAAAGGAACTCTTATCCACTGCTGGTGGGAATGCTGTCTAGTTCAACCTTTATGGAAAGCGATATGGAGATTCCTCCAAAAACTGGAAATCGAGCTCCCATACGATCCAGCTATACCACTCCTAGGAATATACCCTAGGAACACAAAAATACAATACAAAAACCCCTTCCTTACACCTATATTCATTGCAGCTCTATTTACCATAGCAAGACTCTGGAAACAACCAAGATGCCCTTCAACAGATGAATGGCTAAAGAAACTGTGGTACATATACACAATGGAATATTATGCAGCTGTCAGGAGAGATGAAGTCATGAAATTTTCCTATACATGGATGTACATGGAATCTATTATGCTGAGTGAAATAAGTCAGAGAGAGAGAGAAAAACGCAGAATGGTCTCACTCATCTATGGGTTTTAAGAAAAATGAAAGACACCCTTGTAATAATAATTTTCAGACACAAAAGAGAAAAGAGCTGGAAGTTCCAGCTCACCTCAGGAAGCTCACCACAAAGAGTGATGAGTTTAGTTAGAGAAATAACTACATTTTGAACTGTCCTAATATTGAGAATGTATGAGGGAAATGTAGAGCCTGTTTAGGGTACAGGCGGGGGTTGGGTGGGGAGGAGGGTGATTTGGGACTTGGGTGATGGGAATGTTGCACTGGTGATGGGTGGTGTTCCTTTTATGACTGAAACCCAAACACAATCATGTATGTAATCAAGGTGTTTAAATAAAAAAAAAATTAAAAAAAAAAATAAAAAATAAAAGACCTTGAGGTGTGCAAATGAGTGAACATGGAGCCCATAGTTGTTCTGATGGCAATATGCTTTAAGGGTAGAAAAGCTCTGTATCTCTTAGGCCAAGGTAATTTCCACTGTAATTTTCACTATATTTACCATGCTATGCAAAAAATAAGAAATACAACCTTTTTTTTAAGAAGTTGCTGATCTGTTTTTTACTTTTCTTTTCTTTTTTTTTTTCCGTAGCTGATGGTTTTGGTTTTTGGCTTATTCTATCTTTATAGCTTTTGTAATCTTGTTGATACTCCCTTATTGTTTTTTTGTTACTGGTTTGTCTTATTTTACTACCTTTTTCTTTTTTTCCTTCCTTATTGTAAATGGATATCTATAACACCTAGAGGGACTCCCCTAGTTTTCCTTTTTTTTGTTTGCCTATTTTTCTTTTTTCTTTTTACCTTCTTCCCCCAGATGGTACCAAGGCCAGACAGTTGAATGATAATTTGATGGAAATAAAAATTGATCAGACATGAATACCAAATACAAAGTCAATGACAACAGAATCAATACCCAATCTACAACAAGCTGTACAAGTGCAGAACAGTTGCACTTAGCATTATGGGGGTAAAGGAGGGAGATTGGGGTGAATTCTGTGAACAGGGGTGGAAGGGGGACAACACTGGTGGTGGGAATGCCCCTCACTCATTGTCACTATGTGCCTCAAATATTACTATGAGAGAATTATAATTCACTTCGACCACAATAAAATGATAAAAAAGGATGTTTGCTAAAGTATGTGAGAAAAATATTCAAAATGTTTGAGGTCTCATTTCAAAATGATCTATTATACAGAGACCAGAAGGCTCTTAAACTAAATGAGAAAAAAATTAAATGCTAACACTGAAATAAAACTGTTGCTCGAATCATTTATTGAGCAAAGTATATATAAACAGTTGCCATGAATGTGCTACCATGACCCATTGCAAACACAATTAAAACAAATTAAGAATTAGATGGGGGGCAGTAATTCTCAACAAAGAAGTGGAAAAGATAAAGAAGAAAAAATGAAATTTTTACAACTGAGAAATACCACAGCAAAATAAAAAGGATAGATTCCCTAGAAGATAAAATGGAGTGTTTAAAGATGATGCTGGTGATGTCAGATCCTGAATGAATCTGTGACCTAGCTAAAATCGGCTTAAGGCAGGATAGAAACCAGAGCACCAAGTCCTTTGGGAGCACCTGCAGTGAGATGATTATCAGGGAGGAATATTTATACAGTTGCACAGCTAACAGGATTTACCTGGGTGGGAAGTTTGAACAGAGAGAAGATGCTTACTGGTCTCATCCATGCTGGTGGGAATGCTACCTGGTCCAACCCCTATGGAAATCAGTTTGGAGGGTGCTTAGTAAACTCAAAATTGAGCTGCCATATGATCCTGCAATTGCCCTCCTGGGAATCTACCCCCAAGACGGAAGAGCATTCATCACAAAGTATGTATGTGCCCCACTATTCATGGCAGCACTCAGCACAATAGCCAAGAATTGGAACCAACCTTGATGCCCAACTACAGATGAATGGATCATGAAGATGTGGTATTGACACAATGGAATACTACACAGCAGTTAGAAATGATACAATTATGGATTTTGCAGCAACATGGATGGATCTTCAAAATATTATGTTAAACGAAGTAAGCCAGAAGAAGAAGGATAAATACAGAATGATAACACTTCTTTGAGGTATTTAGAATACATACCACATCGACATACACTAATCCATGAACAAATACAAGGATCGAAAGGGTAAAAACCCTATACACCATAGGTGCCAACATATAATGAGAAGTGTTCAAATGAAGTGGAAGGGGTACAACACAAAGAAGTGAATACCCATTACCATCTAAAGAAACCAACAACAATGGAAGTAGCAGTTTTGAGTGAACAGGCATGTAATCAACTTCTAACCACAAAGATCTATTATAATGTGCAGAATATAATGGAAAGCCTGGACTCCTGCTGCAGTGATTAGTAACAATATGCTTTAATGCCTTAAGTTTACCAAGTAAAATATAACCCTTCAGCTTCTTTGTCCACAAGGGGCCTTGGAAACAAAGGGTGAACACCTTAATTTTAAACCACAGCATTCAATCACACTCGTTACCATATACAGTGCCCATTATGTCAGTATCTTGATAAAATACTCTAACTTACCCAGTTACTTTTGTTTATGTCTTCTATTAGCACCCAAAGTATGTTACAAACCACTGGAACAGTCAATGGTGCACCAAAGACCTATGTTACAGGTCCCACTCACCAAACACGTTTTGCAAATCACTACTTCCCATTTTTTCTCTTTTCTTTCTTTTTAATTTTTTTTCTTTTTCTCTTCTTCCTTCTATTTATTTATCCTTCCTCATCAATTCAATCTGTCAAAAAAAAGTTCTAGCTGTCAATTGCTCCGTAGGAAAGATACCTCTATACTTAAGATGCAGTGGAAGAAACTACATAAGGTAACCATAGTGCTTTACTACTCTAGATGTGAAAACTGTGCTCATTCTGAAAAGCTCCAGCCACTATATAATCCTGAAATCTTTATTTAGCAAAGACCACCCCCATCAGGGACGAATAGCCTCAAAAGAGGAAAACCCGCCAATACCAACGCAATAACCCAATCCTCTTTAACTTGTTTTCACCGTATTTACTTATTCTTCCTTTCTCTTCTCTCTAATCTTTTGTTCCCCCATTTCTATCCTAAGCTAAATCTTAACCAATTATTTATCTTTTCTTACCTCAATCATATCTCAAAAATTCAAACCCAGCCTATGAGAGTCAGGCCTCCAACAACAAACTAGGAATAGAACACTAATGTCTACCTTTATGTGGGCATGAGTTTGTAGACAGTGAACTCCTCTCTGATTGCCAAACCTAAAATGTAAACAAGCCATACCTAAACTGTAGATAGCCCCTCTCCTATATTACCCCCTCCCCTTTCAGAAACCCCTCTATTCTCACATCTCCCAATCCTGATCCATTATCCTTCCTTATTTAACCCTATTTACCCTCATTTATTAACCCATTAGGTTCCAAGGCCAACCTCTGCTCCAATAAACCACCACCAAGCACCCAAACTGAAAGGACACCCTCCCAGCCCCACATCATATGCCTTGGCAAGAAACTACAACCAACACACCTGCTTACTCACGCTATATGGCCCTTCTTCTTACCCTCCTAATCATGGACTATCACATGCTACTGAGTCAGCCCCAGAAGGACTCCAGCTCAAGGACACTTCCTTCATGGCTACAAATAACTTCATAAACCCAACAAGACGTGATGTGTGATGAAAAACCACCCTGGATTTTACCCTCCACAAGAATACTTCAAAAGACTCATTGGGGAAGCCTATATTTCCTTTATATGTTTAATACCTCCATAATAATACCTTCTAGTCTGTTTATCCCCAAAAGTAAATTAACCTCTTAAACAGCATTGTTTTTGAACATCTTTTCAAATGCAATTTTATTTATTTCTTCTATTATATATTTTTCTTTTTTTCTTTGTCTCTCCAACTCACCCGTTTTGGTTTTGAGTGGTATGAAAACCTGCAAGAAAAGTCTTGCCTGGGATAAAAGCCCAGGTCAAAACTAGGACACAGGGACTGTGTAGACTATCATTGTCACCTCCAAATCCACCAGCCATATAATTTGACACCATACCCTTTTGAATAGGCACTCTAACTTCCAACCCAGAACCTCAGATCTCAGACATGAAACTGTCACAGGTCCCAGCAACAGTACCAGTAACCAGACTCCACCCAGGGAAATTCCAAACGTCACCCCGGCACCAACTTGCACCAGTTTTACCATGATATCCTGACATGAGATAACAGCAACAACTTGAACTAGGAGAGGGCTGCCCTATCTCACCACCTAGCAGTATGATACAATTGGGAGACATGTCATCCTTTGCCCTAAGCAAAAACCAAAATTGCTATTTAGAGAAGACTGATCTTGACGCATTTAGAGAAGACTGATCTTGATGCACACGAACTGGGCAGAACCTAGCAAGGGACCAATAAGGAAGTTCCTAGACTAGGCCTTAGTTTAGGATTTGTATTAAAACCAAGATCGCTAATCCCAGAGGTCTGACTTTGACAACTGCAACTGAGCAAAATATCTGGAAACATGCTGAAAGACTACAGCCTAGGCTCTGACCTAGGATCTGAGCAAAAAACCAAGTCCACTAATCACAGAAGATTGATTTAAACAACAGTGATGGAACAGAAATCCTAGAACTGTAAAACAAACAAATAACCTCTCTCCTAGCCTTCGTCCTATGACCTATGCAAATAGCAAGATCTTCAGCTTACAGAGGTGGTATGCCATCGCCGATATCTGAGCACCATAAAAAAGACTCTGGATGTGTAAAAGAGTAAGGAGCCTGTAGTTGTTCCTATGGCAGTATGCTTCATGAGTGGAGAAACAATGTATCTCCTAGGCCAAGGGAATTCCTGTTCTAATTTCCCCAATGTTTACTGTGCCTATGCAAAAAAAAACACCTTTCTTGTTTGTTTGTTTGTTTGTTTGTTTTTTCTTTCTTTCTTTCTTTCTTTCTTTCTGTCTCTGTCTTTCTTCTTTCTTTCTTTCTTTCTTTCTTTCTTCCTTCCTTCTTCCTTCCTTCCTTCCTTTCTTTCTTCCTTCCTTCCTTCCTTTCTTGCTTTCTTGCTTCCTTCCTTCCTTCCTTCCTTCTTTCTTTCTTTCTTCCTTCTTTCTTCTTTCTTTCTTCCTTCTTTCTTTCTTCTTTTTTTTCTTTTTCTTTTTTCTTGCTTTTGCTTTCACTTTTATTTTTGATATTTTTTTCTGGTTTCTTTTTTTAGCTGATGATTTTGGTTTTGGTTTTACTCTTTTTTCTTAATCCTTTTCGTACTTTTTTGCTACTCTCTTATTGGTTTTTTGTTTTGTTTATTTTGTTTTTGTCTTGTATCATATTTTGTTGTTGTTACATTTTTCTTCTTTCCCCTTTCTTCTTCAAAAGGGATACTTACAGCACCTTCCCATATCCCTTCTTATATCTTCAATAAAGCCACATTACTGGAATCACCTTGATCAGCATCATAATTGGAGGGAGAGAAATGGATGGTACCAAGACCAGACAGTCGTATGCTCATTTGGTGGAAATAAAAAATGATCAGACTTGCATACAAAATCCACCGTCAACGACAACAGAAATGATACCCAATCTACATCAAGTTGTATATGAGGGGAACAGTTGCACTAGCATTATTGGGGATAAAAGAGGGGGAAGTGGGATGCATGCTGGGAACAGGGGTGGAGGGAGGACAACACTGGTGGTAAGAATGTCCCTCATTCATTACTACTATATGCCTTATATATTACTGTAAAAAATTTGTAATTCACTTTGTCCACAATAAAAAAAGAAAAAGATGAAAGAAAAAATATAATAGATGACTGTTGGCAGGGATTGGATACACATTACATCATTGATTATAGGGCACTAGGTGATTGGTCAGGGGAAAGCTATATCTAAATAAGGACTTTATGATGGTTGCAAGCAGGATGTAAACAGAATGTTGGCCTGGGGTGAGTATGGAAGCTTGTGGTGCTTGATGTATTCTGGGAACTTAGTGTTATTTACAGTGAGTGGCCTACTCTACTATCTGAAGCCTGCCATGGCTTCTGTCTGGTCCTTTCACTAGTACTGGCGTGGATTCAGGGAGAAAGGGACTCTCATTCACTCCTGTTGGGAATGCAGACTGGTCCAAACTTTTGGAACACAGACTGATCCAAACTTTTTGGAATGCCGACTGATCCAACCTTTTTGGAAAACTATATAGAAATTCCTCAAAAAGCTAGAAATTAAGATGAGTTGGCGCTAGAGGTAAGGTGTCTGCCTTGCAAGCGCTGGCCAAGGAAAGATCGCGACCGCGGTTCGATCCCCCGGCGTTCCATATGATTCCCCCAAGCCAGGGGCAATTTCTGAGCACTTAGCCAGGAGTAACCCCTGAGCATCAAACGGGTGTGGCCCGAAAAAACAAAAAAAAATAGAAATTAAGATGACATAATGACCCAGCAATACCACTCCTAGGAATACACCCAAAGAATACAAAAACACAATACTAAAATGCCCTCTGTACTCCTATGTTAACTGCAGTACTATTTACAACAGCCAGAATCTGGAAGCAACTTAGGTGCCCCCCCCCCCCAAAAAAAACGAGTGGGACAGGGGCCTGAGCAATAGAATAGCGGCAAGGCAATTGCCTTGCATGCAGCCGACCTCGGACAGACCCAGGTTCAGTTCCAGGCATCCCATATGGTCCCCTGAGCCTGCCAGGAGAGATTTCTGAGCGAGAGCCAGGAGTAACACCTGAGAACCACTGGGTGTGGCCCCAAAACAGCAACAACAAAATCTGTGGTATATCTACAAGATGGAATACTATGCAGCTATTGGGAAAAATGAAGTCATGAAACTTACTTATACATGATGGACATGGATACTATTTTGCTGAGTGAAATGAGACAGAGGAAAGGGTATAGGTATAGACTAATCTCATTCATTTGGGGATATAAGAAAAACAAGAGATGGTATGGTAATATTACCCAAAGAGACAAAGGTCAGGAGGTACAGCCCAGTGTAGAAAGCTTGCCACAAAGAGAATTGAGTATAGCTATAGTAGAGACGTGTCTACTGGTACAATGATAGATGGAACCGATTGCTCTGGAGAGAGGAAAGGGAGAGAGAGAAGAAATTTGCCTGCCATCCAGAGCAAGGCTGGATGGGAGGTGTGGGTGGGAAGAAAACGGGAGACACTGGTGACCAGAAGGATACACTGGTGAAGTATGGTTTACATTGTATAAATTAAACCCAACAATGAACAATTTTGTAACCACTGGGCTTAAATAAAGTTTAAAAAATCTTGAAAATTGTCTCTTCTGCTAATGAGCTCTGTAAATTATGATTCTGAGTAGTTCTTTGAAAACTGGGGTTACTCCAGAAGGCAGATTTATGAATTATATTTCTTTGAATGCTTGTAAAGTTCTTAGCACAGTTTTTTCAAAGGTCACACCAGCTGGGCTGACTGGCTTCACACCTAGGGAACACTGTAGTGTCAGGGAGCAAACCAGGGCTCCTACATTCAAAGTATGAACTCAAAAGAGTTGAACTCTCCTCAGAACTTATTTTTTAATATTTCTACAAGTTTTTCACAGTTGTATTTCATTAACATAGTGAGAGTAAATTAGGGACATTTCCACCACCAGTGTTGACCTTCCTCCACCATAGTTCCCAGAATGCAACCCATATCTCCACCCTTAGTCCCTTGGAGTGCTAGTGTAACAAGTCCAGTTTGTGTATAGCTTGTTATAGTTTGGGTTTCTTGATTCTACTGTTGTTGACATTGGTTTGGGTATTTAGGTCTGACTGTTTTTTATTTTCACGCTATGCTCCTGGGACCATTTGGCCCCTAGGTCTCATCCACTTTTTATCCTTTTCTCAGTTTTTAGGGAGACATGTACATATATACATATATATACATATAAGTATACATATACATAGCACTTTTTAGCATGTAGTAAGCACCCTATAAATAGAATTTTCTTTGTTGTTAAAGTTAGGTCTACACGCTAAGTCCATTACACAGATGATCTCTAATTTTGTGTGCTCCTGATTCCCTTTCTATATTTTAAAAGCCTCATAAGGCACCCAGTTTTCCTTATGTTCTCCTGGAATCACAAAAACTATCTGTCCACCTTATCAATACCCCCTGGTCTAGCCTTTCTGTCTCTACTCCCAATTTAAAAGCTCTATTTCCTACAGCAAGTTGGTCATTATCTCCTGTTGTCCACATGGTGGCACCAGAGAATGTTGGAAGCTCCTGAGCGTGAGGAAAGCTTCAAGGGCTCTTTAATTGAGAGCTTCCAGGAGAACCTAAAAAGATGCCCTTTCTTAAAAAATATATATTACTATTATCATATAATTAATATAATGTAATATAGTATTAAAATTATGGTATTTGTGTACAATATTACTTCATCCGACCACTACTAAAGTACCTATGTTCCTCCACCACTAATTCCACATTACAAATCTGGAAAAAAAGACTTTCCTATAGGAGAAGAGTTTTTTATTTATACACTTTATGGAAATATAATGGAACCTAAAAATCATTACCAAAGTTCTAGTTCTTGCATTTCTCCTTTCCTTTACAACATTTGGGCTAGGAGGCCTTTCTCTTTCTTTGAAAATTTTTATTTAATCACTCTGTATTAAAAAGTTATCAGATATTAGGTTCCTCACATAAAGTGTTCCAATACCAATCCCTTCACCAATATCATTTTCTCCCACCAATACCCCCAGTTTTCCTCCTACCCACCAGCCTGATCTTATTGCCTTTGGGCAGTTGTTACTCCCCTACTATCTGCCACTTATGAGGGAGACCATTCTGTGTTGGTTTCAATTACTCTGACTTTACTTAGCAAAGTAATATTGCATTGTGTATCTGTACCATGGTTTCTTTATCCAATCTTAAGTTATTGGACATTTCCTTAGCTTACTTCCAGATTTTGGCTATTGTGAATAATACTGCAAGGAATGTAGGGGTGCAAATTTCTTTGGGTCCTTTGGGGTAATGGGGTATGTTTGAAAAAGTGAAATTTCTGGGTCAAATGGTAGCTCAATACCTACTTTCTTTTTTTTTTGTTTTTGTTTTTTTGGGTCACACCCGGCATCGCTCAGGGGTTACTCCTGGCTCCACCCTCAGAAATCGCTCCTGGAAGGCTTGGGGGACCATATGGGACGCCGGGATTTGAACCGATGACCTTCTGCATGAAAGGCAAACACCTTACCCTCCATGCTATCTCTCCGGCCCCAATACCTACTTTCTTGAGGATTTTTTTTTCCAGAAAGGTTGTACCAGATGACATTCCAACCAGCAATGAATGAGGGCCCCTCTCTATCTCTGCATTCATACCAGTGCTGGTTGTTCTTGTCCTTTTTGATGTGTGCCAGTCTCTGAGGTATGAGGTAAAATCTCATTGTTTTGATTTGCATCACCCTAATCATTAGTTATCAATAAGTTATTTCTCATATGCTTTTTAGCTATTTGTCTGTCTTCTTTGATGAAGTTTCTGTTTATTTCTTTCTGCTATATTTTGCTGGGGTTGGGTTTTTTAACATAATTCTATCAATTATTTATATATCTTAGATATTAACCCTTCATTATATGAGTACTGTGCAAATATCTTCCCCTACTCTATGGGGCATTTTAGAATTTTTGTCACCATTTCCTTTGAGATGCAGAAGCTTTTCAATTTAATGCAGTCCTTTGGTTTTGTTTCTGTTTGCTTGGCCATTGACATTGATTCCTCAAAGATGTAAGAGGAGGTCTTTCATTTAAGAGAAAGTGCTTTCATTTAAGATGAAGTTAGTCTGAGCACAGCCAGGATTCCTCCCTCCCCCCAAGACAATTATTTCCTTGACACACTTTGAAAAGATACTGTACTGGCTCTTAATTCCTTTGCTTGAAGCCAGCTGAAGCTCCTGCACTTCACATCTTTCCCTGATGTCCCAATGCTTCTGGCTGTTACTTCCTGATGTCCACCATAGATATTTCTATGAACCTAGAAGAGCTTGAGAAAAGATGATATTACTTGTGGATAATTAGATTTCCAAGATACCTTCACCCTGGAATCCTCAAACTATAAGCCTCTGAGCCATTTGATTTTTTGTTTGGGGAACAAACTCAGCATGTTTAGGGTTCCTCCTGGCAAGGCTTGGGGAACCATATCTGGTACTGGAGATCAAACTTGTATTAGCCACATGCGGGGAAAATACTTTACTGCTATGTTTTCTTGACAGCCCCTAGCTTTTGAATATTTTTATTTTAGAGATTATTAGGCTATTTAAATAAAATTTTATTCAAATATAAGGCAGATCATTAGTGAGGTTGAACAGGGAGGGAGCGAGTCAAGAAGTGGACAGATTAATGAGTAAAGGAAGGGATTGAGAGTGCTTAATGCATTTCAGTTTCCACAACTGAAATATGGAGACACAATAGTTTCTATTTGCATAATGATAGAAGAGTTACTTCTTGTTACAGCACCTGGCATGTGGAAAGTGCTATCTTTAATTTATATAATTGCACTACTAAAAGTACCTTATATCAGCAGTCTTTCATCACATGTAAATCTCCAGATAGCCAGTCTCGGGATGTTAACTCTTTCTTTGTTCTCAGTCACTTTAGCAATTGCAAGTTCCCACTTAACTGGGATTCTTTCTGGCCCACCACATGTTCTGGGACATTTTCCCTCGACGATTTCCATTTTGACAAATGCCTATTTTGTATATGTGTTATTAAGGTGAGTGCATTTAGTGCCTACTTTGATTGAAAATCAGTGAATAGCAAGCAAGTCTAGTGATGAATGAGAGGCATCTCAGTGAGAAATGAGACAACATATGGTCAATTTGTTAAAATAGCCCACTGATAGATGTTAGAGGAGTCATTTTTAGTGCTAAAAAGAGAGCTCAGATGTCCTAAACCCATTTCTTCACTCACATTTTCTCTAGCCATTGGATTTTGCAACAGCTTCAAAGCTTGGATGGAAAATTATTTTCTTATCCCACTAAACTATGTAATCATATATAGTATTCCACAGCTCAGTAATAATTGATTTCTGTGAGCTTAATAATCATGAACCCTAGTTCCAAAACACAATGCAAAAAACCCATGTGCACTCCTATGTTCAATGCAGCACTATTCACAATAGCCAGAAATGAAAAACAACTCACGTGGTCCAGACAGAGGAGTTTATAAAGAAAGTATGGTATCTACACAATAGATTACCATGCAGCTGTTAGAAAAATGAAGTCATGAAATTTGCTTATACATGGATAGACATGTATAACATGGAAAGTGTCATGCTGAGTGAAATGAGCTGGAGGGAGAGGGACAGATATAGAATGATTACACTTATTTGTAGGATATTAAAAATCATAGTATGGGGTCTGGAGTGGGGGCACAAGCAGTAGGGTGTTTGCCTTGCACATGCTAACCAAGGACGAACTGCAGGATCCCCCGGCATCCCATATGGTCCCCCAAGCCAGGAGTGATTTCTGAGTGCATAGCCAGGAATAACCCTTGAGCATCACCTTGTGTGCCCCCCCCCAAAAAAACCCAAAAAAATCATAGTATGAGAGTAATACCCAGACAATAGAAATGAGGGCCAAGAGGAGTGGTCCATGATAGGATGATATCTACTAAAGGGGAGAAGTGCAGTTAAGATAGACAAAGCCATGATATCAGACAATGATAGTTGGAAATAATAGTTCTGGATAAGAACTGGGTGCTGAAAGGAGATAAAGTAATATGTATGATACCCCTTCCATTACAGTATTACAAACCATGTTTCCTCAAAAGAAAAAGGTAAGGGGAAGAGAGAAGAAATATGCCATAGAGGCAGGTTGGGGCAGGGAACAGAAGAGAAACTGAGGACATTTGTGGTGGGAAATGAACATTGGAAAAGTGCTAGATGCAGAACATTGTATCACTGAAACTCAATTACCAATAACTTTTTAAGTCTCTATGTCACAGTGATTCAAGAGAAAAGAATCATGGAATATTTGGAATATTGTCACTTAAGCTATCATTTTACCAAAAGAGTTTCGATTCTGAGAGGTGAAGAAATTTGCTTAAAGTCACAATGCTAGCTGGTTTTCGTTTTGTTTTGTTTTGTTTTTTCAAAAATCCTAAGGTCTTTTCAGTAAGGGATCATAATTTCTACTAGTCAGTATTTCTTTCTACATAGAATATTATAAGGTAGATCCAATCATATAATGTAGAACTAATAATGTCATGGAAATATAAAAAAATTTAAAGAAAACTTGGTCTGTGATTAGATATCACTATAATATCTAAATTGAGTTAGCTTGCTACTTAGATTTAGTTTCTGCATGTATCATTATGGTTTAATATCTGACTCATCTGTTTTTGTTTTTGATTTTTGGCAGCCATTCCTGGAAATGCTTAAGTGACCAAATAGTACCTGGACTAAAAGCTGGGTCTCAAAGAAACAACCTTCCCAACTTCCGAAAGAAACAAAACAAGCACACACACACACACACACACACACACACATCAAAAAATGAGACTCCTACATGAAAATTATATGTTTCATCCCTTTCATTCCAGGTCCCTAATTCATGATCTTTACAGAATATGATCGGTGTGAAATAAGAGAATAGACACAAATGTTAACTTATATTCCATAGAGTGTCAGCCAAACCAAAACACTGACTAGATTTAATAAAGTTACCAAATAAATAATGTTTATATGAAGATAAATCTTTTACCAGAAGCCCTTCAGCAAAGTGACCAAGGCCTTAGGTCATAAGGATACTCTAAGGCAAGTGAATCCGAAATCAAGTCATCCAGAGACTGATATTATGAAGAGATACAAGAGTAGCAGACTATTTCCGGTTTTTCTGGGATAATTATTCTTTATACAACTTATATTATATGCACTCCTTCCACATTTTAAGCTTTCAGAATTCTTTAAACTCATTTTAGATTAGTGGCTACATGCAAAAATTCTGGACATAGTATTTCCCTAAGAATTGGCCCTCTCTACTAATCACTAGCAATTATTTCACAATTCTAGGAGGGACGGTACAGTGATCACCATGATAATTGCCAACATGTCACTAATATTCTTTATGCATAAATCCAAGAATATAATCAAAGCCTCAGCATGTACTCTTCATCCCTGTCTTCATGCCCATAACATGCTATTTTCTTTGCTTGGAGTGTCCTATTGCCCTCCTGTTTATCTAGTCAAGCACTGTCTCTGATTTCTCTAGCCCAGGTTGCATCTAGGAGTTTCTGCCACATTAAAAGAACTATCTGATACAGATATTTATTTTAAGAAAAAGAAATACAAAAAGAAGGCAATAAAAATTGTAGTACTATAATTCTATTACTATCTGCACTCAATAAATCCTTTCATACAGGGTGCTAATTCTTCTTGCATTTCAGTCTATTCAGCCACCAAACTCTTATTTACTATCTCACTCTTTTTTGACACAAACCTTTATTTTTTAATTTCATAATCATAATCAGTGGATTGATTTACTGGATATATTTTCTTAATGTTTTATTTGTTTTCATTTTTTAAATAATACATGATTGTGGTTACAAGCATGATTGTGGTTGAGTTTCAGTCATATAAGATGACACCCCCCATCACCAGTGCAACATACCCACCACCAATGTCACAAATATCCCTCCTCCCCACCTTGCCCCCACCTGTACTCTAGACAGGCTTTCTATTTCCCTCATACATTCTCATTGTTAGGATAGTTCGCAATGTAGTTATTTCTCTAAACTCATCATTCTTTGTGTACTATCTCACTCTTTAAGTTAGTATACTATAATTTAAACACGTTTAAGTGTTTTCAAGTTTCTTCATGTATTTTAGTAATATAATTAATATAGAGTAAGTAAAAGCTATTGTTTATTGAGCAATTGTGATAGAACAACCAATCTTCATAGCAAACACAATTACTATTATTTATTTTTTGAAAATAAGAAAACTGCAGTTAAAAGAGACAAGATGACTTGGTCAAACCTGGAGCTACTCACTAGCTTTTCACCACTAGAGTTTTTTTTTTAAATAAGTATCCTGTGTCTCTAAAATGTTCCATGTAAGTCACTTGCAATGGAATTATCTCAGATACATGTACAAACAATTGCATCTTTATCTTCTAACACAGATTAAATGAATTAAAATCTCTGTAGGTAGGACCCATAAATATTGAAAATTTTATTTTTCTTTGAAATAAAACTAAATTTGAGAATCAATGTACAGTTACACAAAGCTGTGCATGTATGCATAGCCAGCCATGCATACACATAAATAAAGTAGGACCCATCAACACATAATATTTTATGTCAATTGTCTTTAGGTATCAGTGAAGGACTATTTTCACAAGTCTTATTTTATTGCATCACATCGATAAATTTGCATAATTAAGCCCACATTTCTGCTTCTACCAGATAACCAGCTATGGAAATATCTTGGCCTTGCTGTGTCCTAACAAAAGAGGGTATGTGGCTGCTTGCCAGACTCACATCTAATCTTACTCTCCCTTAACTGACTACATGTCGGTCCATTAGGCTATGATATACACACTTTCAAAAGAAAATGCAAGTGCAAAAAAGACACGAGGTATATCAAAACCTTTGCTTGACTAATTCTTAACCATGTAGACTTGAGAAAAAGAATCTCTCTTTACTCAAGTTCTTCATCTGCAAAATTGGAATGATAATAATAATGGTACCGTTTAATGAGGGTTAAATGAGCCAATACATTTAGAGTTCAGATTCTCAGCTTTGGAACAGGGATTTGGCAAGATATACTCATTGTTAGTATATAATACCAGTTAGCAGGTTTTTAACTAAGCATTCAGACCCTGTTCCAGCTAGACCATAAGTGGGTCCTTAGGTAGATGATACTGGTCAATTTGTTAACATGCTATGAAAAAAATGACAGTATATAAACCTATGATGGAATATAAATATTTTTAGTACTTCTTCCCCTGTCAAAATAATTTAACTCTTCATTATTTACTTTTGATATGCATCTTTACTACAACAATATTTATTTTTATTCTTTGGCCTTGTCAAATGTTGTCATGTGTGGGATCAAGTAATGAAACTGTTATCAGAATGAGAACAAAGAGGGAAGGGCATATGGCCCAAATTGCTTTATATGAAGCAATTAGCAGCAGATGTTTTCTATAATTTAGAGTTGTAAATATTTTTAAACAGGTAATATGCTAAACATTTATGGTATATATATAACATCCCTGATAGGTGGCCTAAACACATTAATAGTTCATGATGAAATAGTCATATAAACGAGTTCAATACAGACCAAACCATTTATATTTATTAGGTCCAGCTCAGTAATTTTGGTGAAAAACTTAGAAAAAACTTTGGTTTTCAGGAATTTTTGAATCTTAGAAGTAAAGATAATGGATTCATGGTTAGCTGTCGCTCACTCAAGGATCACTCTTGAAACCAACCAAAGAGGTTATGTTGAATACTCTTGAATACTCTGGTTGTGAGTTGGAAGTCGTTCTTCACTTTCTCCAGTGATAGACTGCAAGTGTCCTCTAGCTGAGATGTCTTCAAAGTGCATTACATGTGTGAAGTTCTGTATCACTTAATGCAAGTTTAGAATAATAGTCCTGCATAAATCAGGTCCAAGAGTTGAATATGTATGGCAACAGAAAGTAAGGAATCAAACGAAGTAGATCTGATTGGTCCTTTTTAATGTTTTGATCTACAAGCACAAATTTATCTGGAAAAGTAATATTACATTATTGCCAAAGACTAATGTGTTGATCATAACAGAAGTAAGTGAACTGTAGTGTATAATTTAAAATCTGTTAAAAGCATAAACTTTAAAAGTAAATATGTGAATTGATGGATACAATAATAAACTTGATGGGGAGAATATCCCTTCAACAATAAATAATTAAATATATATTCAAAATATAAACAGGTTCAATAAAGACCAACCAAACCATTCACATTTATTAGCTCAATTTTATACTTATAATTTTATAATTATAATTTATAATTACACTACACTAAAGCTTAATAGAAAAAGTCACTTTTTATGGGGTAGGGGGTCACACCTGAAGAGCTCAGGGGCCATTCCTGGCTCTGCCCTCAAGAACTGCTCCTGGCAGGCACGGGGAAACTTATGGGATGTCGGGTTTCAAACTACCATCTGCCCTGGATCAGCAGCGTGCAAGGCAAATGCCCTACCGCTGTGCTATCTCTCCGGCCCCAAAACTTAGTCACTTTTATTTTATTTAGAGTTTTATTTTACTTAGAGTCCCTTTTAATTTATTTAGATTAAATTCATATAAATTCATGAATTTAATTAATTAGAAAAAACTAGGAATAATATAATTTCTTTCAAAACTTCTACAATGTTGTATTCCCTATAGGATTCTGGTTCTAATTATTTGAATGTCATATTATTGTTTGTAGATGTTTGATGGTGTCTCATTGGTTCATGATGGGATTATTAAATCATACAAAATTCAGCAACATAATTAATACCTCTGGGTCTCAACATAAAAATTCCCTAAAGAAAGATGCAGATGTTTGTATAATGTAGATATATGTCAAATCAAGAGCAGACTGTAGAAAGAATGTTATTTCGTTGTAAATTATCTTAGAAACATTATTGTACTTCTGGTCCTTGAGCAATCACAAAAATATGGAGTTCTGCTTAAGTAATTGTCCACCTTTTTTCTGCCTTTCACCTACTCTTCATATTAACAACAGTCTATCATAAATTTCTACTTAACACTGTGATCCTCACAGTTCCATATATTCCCCTGGAGTTTAAGACACACACCTTTTTGCATACCAATTTTTCATGTGTTCAAACACCTGTATGAATGGTATAGTAGAAGTCTGTAAATAAATTTTGCCCTGTATCAGCCTGAACCAAAGTCCAAAATGTAATCAAAGTCATTCCTGGAGCAGAGATATTTTGAGGCAGCATTGTATACCAGGTGAAATCTTTAGCTGCAAATATTTGAGTTCTATTCTTCACTCAGTTACTCAGAGTCTATGTAACAGTCTCCTAAACATGTTTCCTAAACTATAAAAAGGGGATATAAGGAGTATAATAACCACTACATTACATTGTGAGAATAAAGTAAGAATTTTATAAATTGAGAGGTGAAGATTAACTACATATCTCACATTCTCAATATGAACCAAATATGTCATGCAAAGAGCATAGAAAATTGGCATCAGGGGCCGGAGTGATAGCATGGAGGTAAGGCAATTGCCTTGCATGCAGAAGAACAGTGGTTAGAATCCCAGCATCCCATATGGTCCCCCGAGCCTGCCAGGAGCGATTTCTGAGGATAGAGCCAGGAGGAACCCCTGATTGCTGCCGGGTATGACCCAAAAAACGAAAAAAAATTGGCATCAGACAAGCTAGATTCATGACCTTGTTCTGTATTTATTAGATACAGAGCCCATTAAAGTTTCCTAATTAGCACGGATTCCTTGTATGGGTAGTGGGGATAATAATAATTATTGCAAAGACCTATAATGAGGATTCATGAAGTGAATATAAGTGAAAAATGTTTATTGGGTTATTTATTGAATATATAGTAGTATGATCAATAGAGGTTCATAAAGAATAGAGACATGGTAGGCAAATACTTTAGAAAGGATGTTTGGCTTTAAAATCATTATAGTAACAAAAATGTGATGGAAGAGTTTAGAATATGGAATCATACATGGTGAAAAAATTTGCAACTTACACTACGTCCAACCAACTTGGAAAAGTTTTTATTTTTCCAAGAACGTTGTAGTCATTTCTCTATGGAACTAGTTACCCAGTCACAATTTAGCTTCAGTCTCTGATTCTTGTACGATAACATTCTGAGACACCAAGGATGTTTTTGGTCCTGATTGTTAAACAGATTTTTCTATGATTCCTTCCCTGACTCATGCTTGTTATTTCTTCTCTAAGGAATCTCTTTTCTCTGCATGTTGTTTACATTTTAACGAGAACGTTACTCCAGATATAATTAACAAACTAATAATCTGTAAGCACTGTCTATGGAGCATTATCATTTAGACCCAGCTACTATTAAGCTGCCAACACCTAAAACAGTTATTATGTTAACCCTAGACATCAAAAAAAACTAATTTAAATGTAGCCTGAGCTCCTAACTTAAGACATGGCACTTAACCTTAGCCAAATACCTAACCCAAAAAGTAGCCTAAATTCCAATTCTAGACCTAGAGACTTTCCTTTAATATCAGACAAAGCCCTTAACCCTCATAACACGTAGAGATCTTAATTCTATTTAGAAATGAAGTGATTTCTGCCCATACTTCAAAGCCTTTAGCCTGAATGATTTGTTACTGGTTCTAATTACATATGCACTATTCATATAATCTGATCTGAGACTAAGTATATGAATCTGATCTTCCAGATCAGTTTGAAACTGTCCCAAGTTAGGTATCAAATATGATCTGTCAGGCATATGCATAATAGTATATGTTGACCACAAAATGAGTGCCCATCATAGATATAGCCTAAGATCCAACCCTGATCACAGTTAGAGCCTGAGATTTGATCATGAAAGCAAATCTAGAGACAATTTCTGCAGATTTTGCACTACCAGAAAATTACCTCAATGTTGGTAACAGTGACGACTAAACGTGTCCTCATACAGAGACAAAAACATGTGCTGAGTCTGTATGCTAAAGTTGGTCAATATAGTGTTTTAATCTGGACCAAGAAGTGAAATACTATCTTTTACAAAACTTGGGGGTATATTCTAGTTGTGAGTATGGAGTTTTTGCTGTTCTGAGGTTTTGGGTCAAACTTGGCTTTGCTCAAGGTTTATCTCTAGCTCTGTGCTCAGGGATCACTTCTGGAGATGCAAGGGATCAAATGCAAGTTTGACCTTTTGCAAAGAAAATATGTTAATTAACTCCTATACTATTTCTCCAGCTCACTGTGGGATTTTTCTTGTCATTTTTTCCCTCTTAGGTCACACCCAGCTACCCAGCTATTCCTGGCTCTGTGCTTAGGGATAACACCTGCAGTACACGGAGGACAATATAGCAATATGTTGTACTGGTTAGGCATCTGTATTGCATAAAGGTCATATTCCTTACTCCCTGTATGATTTCTCTGGCCCAAGGATATATTCTGACCATGACATAAGCTCTAATCCACTTTACAGAGAAAATCATTAACATAGCCACAGTCATGAATTCTGTTCACTTTCTAAGCCTGGCCAGAGACTAGTTTCATGAATGTCCAATGAATAACAAAATTAAACTTGAGATAGACTGAAAAACAACACTTATAGGAATTTGATGAGGCTTAAGTGGTTACAAATTAATTGTCATAAATTTATTTGGTTATAAACCAAGTCTCTGGTCACAGATTTCATTCTGTTTCTGTTTTTGAATTTTGGGCCACACCAGATGGTGCACAGGGGTTACTTCTGGGTCTTTGATCAGGCCCGACTACCAACAGTCTCAAAGTAACTATCATGGGATGCCAAGGTTGAACCTGGGTCAGCAGTATGCAAGGCAAGTGTCCTGCCTGTTGTACTATTATTCCTGTGTTTCCTTATTGTGTTTGGGTTTCAGTCATGTAAAGAATACCATCCATCACCAGTGCAACATTCCCATCACCAATGTCCCAAATCTCCCTCCTCCCCCCCCCCCAACCCCCGTTTGTACTCTAGACAGGCTTTCTATTTCCCACGTACATTCTCATTATTAGGATAGTTCAAAACATAGTTATTTCTCTAACTAAACTCATCCCTGCTTCCGGTGAGCTTCATGAGGTGAGTTGTAACTTCTAGCTCTTTTCTCTTTTTTGTGTCTGAAAGTTATAATTGCAAGAGTGTCTTACATTTTTCTTAAAACCCATAGATGAGTGAGACCATTCTGTGTCTTTCTCTCTCTCTAACTTATTTCACTCAGCATAAGAGATTCCATGTACATCCATGTATAAGAAAATATAATAACTTCATCTCTCCTGACAGCTGCATAATATTCCATTGTGTATATGTACCACAGTTTCTTTAGCCATTCATCTGTTGAAAGGTATCTTGGCTGTTTCCAGACTCTTGCTATGGTAAATAGTGCTGCAATGGATATAGGTGTAAGGAAGGGATTTTTCTATTGTATTTTTGTGTTCCTAGGGTGTATTCCTAGGAGTGGTATAGCTGGGTCGTATGGGAGCTCGATTTCCAGTTTTTGGAGGAATCTCCATATCGCTTTCCATAAAGGTTGAACTGGACGGCACTCCCACCAGCAGTGGATAAGAGTTCCTTTCTCTCCACATCCCTGCCAACACTGCTTGTTCCCATTCTTTGTGATGTGTGTCAATCTCTGGGGTGTGAGGTGGTATCTCATCGTTGTTTTGATTTGCATCTCCCTGATAATTGGTAATGTGGAACATTTTGTGTCTTTTGCCCATTTCTATTTCTTCTTTGTCAAAGTGTCTGTCCATTTCTGCTCCACATTTTTGATGGGATTAGATATTTTTTTCTTGTAAAGTTCTGTCAGTGCCCTGTATATTTTAGAGATTAGCCCCTTATCTGATGGGTATTGGGTGAATAGTTTCTACCACTCAGTGGGGGGCTCTTGTATCCTGGGCGCTATTTCTTTTGAGATGCAGAAGCTTCTCAGTTTAATATATTCCCATCTGTTAATCTCACTTGCTTTGAGAGTGCAGTTTCCTCCTTGAAAATGCCTGTAGTCTCAATGTCCTGGAGTGTTTTACCTATGTGTTGTTCTATTTATCTTATGATTTCGTGTCTGATATAGAGGTCTTTAATCCATTTGGATTTAACCTTCGTACATGATGTTAACTGGGGGTCTAAGTTCAATTTTTTGCAAATGGCTAGCCAGTTGTGCCAACACCACTTGTTGAAGAGGCTCTTTTCTCCATTTAGGATTTCTTGCTCCTTTATCAAAAATTAGGAGATTGTATGTCTGGGGAACATTCTCTGAGTATTCAAGCCTATTCCACTGATCTGAGGGCCTGTCTTTATTCCAATACCATGCTGTTTTGATAACTATTGCTTTGTAGTACAGTTTAAAGTTGGGAAAGTAATTCCTCCCATATTCTTTTTCCCAATGATTGCTTTAGCTATTCTAGGGTGTTTATTGTTCCAAGTGAATTTCAAAAGTGCCTGATCCACTTCTTTGAAGAATGTCATGGATATCTTTAGAGGGATTGCATTAAATCTGTACAATGCTTTGGGGAATATTGCATTTTAATGATGTTAATCCTGCCAATCCACGAGCAGAGTATGTGCTTCCATTTCCGCAAGTCCTCTCTTATTTCTTGGAGCAGAGTTTTATAGTTTTCTTTGTATAGATCCTTCACATTTTTAGTCAAGTTGATTCCAAGATATTTGAGTTTGTGTGGCACTATTGTGAATGGAGTTGTTTTCTTAATGTTTATTTCTTCCTTATTACTATTGGTGTATAGAAAGGCCATTGATTTTTGTGTGTTAATTTTGTAGCCTGCCACCTTGCTATATGAGTCTATTGTTTCTAGAAGCTTTCTCGTAGAGACTTTAGGGTTTTCTATGTAGAGTATCATGGCATCTTCAAACAGTGAGAGCTTGACTTCTTCCCTTCCTATCTGGATTCCCTTGAAGTCATTTTCTTGCCTAATCGCTATAGCAAGTACTTCCAGTGCTATATTGAATAGGAGTGGTGAGAGAGGACAGCCTTGTCTTGTGCCAGAATTTAGAGGAAAGGCTTTCAGTTTTCCTCCATTGAGGACAATATTTGCCTCTGGCTTGTGGTAGATGGCCTTAACTATATTGAGAAAGTTTCCTTTCATTCCCATCTTGCTGAGAGTTTTGATCAAGAATGGGTGTTGGACCTTATCATATGCTTTCTCTGCATCTATTGATATGATCATGTGATTTTTATTTTTCTTGTTGTTGATGTTGTGTATTATGTTGAATAGATTTACAGATGTTAAACCAGCTTTCATTCCTGGGATGAAACCTTCTTGATCGTAGTGGATGATCTTTTGTTTGTTTGTTTGTTTTTGCCATATCTGACAGTGCTCAGGGGTTACTCCTGGCTGTCTGCTCAGAAATAGCTTCTGGCAGGCACAGGGGACCATATGGGACACCGGGATTCGAACCAATGACCTTTTGTCCTGGATCGGCTTGCAAGGCGAACACCGCTGTGCTATCTCTCTGGGCCCGTTGATGATCTTCTTAATGAGCAATTGAATCCTATCTGCCAGGATTTTGTTGAGGATCTTTGCATCTGTATTCATCTGCGATATTGGTCTGTAATTTTCTGTTTTGGTAGCATCTCTGTCTGCTTTAGGTATCAAGGTGATTTTGGCTTCATAAAAGCTATTTGGAAGTGTTCCTGTTTTTTCGATTTCATGAAAGGGTCTTGCCAGGATTGGTAGTAGTTCCTCTTGAAAGGTTTGAAAGAATTCATTACTAAATCCATCTAGGCCTGGCTTTTGTTGTGGGGCAGACTTTTGATTACTGTCTTAATTTCCTCAATAGTGATGGGTGTGTTTAGGTATGCTACATCCTCTTCATTCAACCATGGAAGATTATAAGAGTCCAAAAATTTATCCATTTTTTCAGGTTTTCATTTTTAGTGGCATAGAGTTTCTCAAAGTAGTTTCTGATTACCCTTTGAATCTCTACCATATCAGTAGTGATTTCTCCTTTTTCATTCCTAATATGAGTTACCAAGTTTCTCTCTCTTTCGTTGTTAATTCTGCCAGTGGTCCATCAATCTTGTTTGTTTTTACAAAGAACCAACTTCTGCTTTCATTGATCTTTTGGATTGTTTTTCGGGTTTCCTCTTCATTGATTTCTGCTCTCAGTGTTGTTATTTCCTTCTGTCTCCCTATTTTTGGGTCCTTTTGTTGAGTACTTTCTAATTCTATGAGCTGTGTCATTAAGCTATTCAGGTATGCCCCTTCTTCTTTCCTGATGTGCGCTTACAAAGCTATACATTTTCCTCTCAGCACTGCTTTTGCTGTGTCCCATAGGTTCTGATAGTTTGTGTCTCCATTGTCATTTGTTTATAGCAAAGTTTTGATTTCCTTTTTGATTTCATCTCGAACCCACTGGTTATTCAGTATTAGGCTGTTTAACTTTCAGATATTAAAGTTTTTTCTTCTGTGTCCCTTTGTAGTTCACATATAATTTCAGGGCCTTGTGGTCAGCAAAGGTAGCCTGCAAAATATTTATCCTCTTGATATTATGGAGGTATGTTTTATGTGCTAGCATGTAGTCTATCCTGGAGAATGTCCTATGTTCATTAGTGAAGAATGTGTATCCAGGCTTCTGGGGGTGGAGTGTCCTGTATATATCTACTAGGCCTCTTTTTTCCATTTCTCTTTTCAGGTCTAGTATATTCTTGTTGGGTTTTAGTCTGGTTGACCTGTCAAGTGTTGACAATGCGGTGTTGAGGTCTCCCACAATTATTGTGTTGTTATTGATATTATTTTTCAGATTTGTCAACAATTTTATTAAATATTTTGCTGGCCCCTCATTCGGTGCATATATATTTAGGAGAGTGATTTCTTCGTGCTCTACATATCCCTTGATTAATACAAAATGTCCATCTTTGTCTCTTACAACTTTCCCTTGTATAAAGTTTGCATCATCTGATATTAGTATGTCCACTCCAGCTTTTTTATGGGTGTTGTTGACTTGGATGATTTTCCTCCAGCCTTTTATTTTGAGTCTATATTTCTTCTGACTATTTAGGTGCGTATCTTGTAGGCAGCAGAAGGTTGAATTGAGTTTTTTTTAATCCATTTACCACACTGTGTGTGTCTCTTAACTGGTGCATTTAGTATATTGACATTGAAAGAAAGAATTGTCATGGAAGTTAGTGCCATCTTTATATCGAAGTTTGGTGTGTCTGTTGGTCAGTCTTGTCTTAACGTAGGCCATTCAGTTTTTCTTTTAAAAATGGTTTTGAGTCTGTAAATTTTCTGAGCTGTTGTTTGTCTGTGAAACCATGTATTGTTCCTTCAAACCTGAAAGTGAGTTTTGCTGGGTACAGTATTCTAGGCGAAGCATTTATTTTATTGAGTTTTGTCACTATGTCCCACCACTGCCTTCTGGCCTTGAGTGTTCCCGGTGACAGATATGCAGTAAATCTCAAGGATATTCCCTTGAATGTAATTTCTCTTTTCGATCTTTCTGCTTTCAGAATTCTGTCTCTATCTATGGGATTTGTCATTGTGACTAGGATGTGTCTTGGGGTGTTTTTTCTGGGGTCTCTTTTAGTTGGTACTCTTTGGGCATGCAGGATTTGATTGCACGTATTCATTAGCTCTGGTAGTTTCCTTTAATGATGTTCTTGACCGTTGATTCTTCCTGGAGGTTTTCTTCCTGGGTCTCTGGGACTCCAATGATTCTTAAGTTGTTTCTGTTGAGCTTATCATAGACTTCTATTTTCATCTGTTCCCATTCTTTGACTAATTTTTCCATTGTTTGGTCATTTTCCAATTTCTTCTGCTGTATGGAATTGTTATTCATCTCATTTTCCAGTATACTAATTCTATCCTCAGCTGCTGTTAACCCATGGGAAAGCTCAACCATGTTTTTCTTCAATTCATCTACTGAGTTTTTCAGACCTGTTTTTTTTTATGTTAGAAATTTTTTTATTTTTTATTTTTTTATTTTGAATTATGAGAACAAAAGATGCAAACAAAGAGGACAAGGTAAAGTTACAGTGGAAGGACAATCACCCATAACATAATTCTCAGAAGAAGTCCCCTTGCTGATATCTTAACTTTGAACTTTCAGCCAAAGAACGTTAAGATAAAATAAAACAGAGTCCATGTGCGATTATTTTGTCCCTCGAGTCCCCAACTTGTAGCCATTATAATATTTAACAGCACACAAGGCAATGTAAAGCCATCAAACTTACATAACTCCTTTAACATTAGAGGCATAGTATTTTTTTACATTTCCATTACATGAATATTAGCTTAAGTTAACCTCAAATTTTAAGTGGGTGCCTTTTAAGGATTAGAGTCAAAGGAGCACAGTAAAAACGTTGTTAGAGTGGCAATTGTTGTTTGCATAGGCCCACCAAAATATGAGAGGCATGGAAAGGAATAACTTTGGCCTAAATACAAAGAGATCCTACCCCTGAATTTTCCTGGCATAAGACCAGCTCTAGGCTTCAGGCAGGTTATCGTCCGATCCAAGACTTTGTCCATAGTGCCAACACACTTTTCACACAGTCTCTGTTGTTGGTATCATGTTTCTGTATTAAAGATTCTGGAATCTGCATGTCCTACATTGAAGTCATGATGTGGAGTGTCTTCTCGTTTCACCTCACCATGAAAGGGCAATGCAGGAAGCCCTTTCCTGTAAGCAGGTTGTTGTTAAGTCTTCTCAGTGTTAAGGGAAGTCTCTTTTGAGCAGGATGATGTCTGAGCAGTGGTAGGGTCTTCCGTGGAAGAGGATTGCTTCCAGGTGATGTTATAGACAAACCTCACAACTAAGGGGCATTACAGCAAGCCCTGTCCAGTAAGTAGGTCATTGTTCTTATTGTCTTCTCAGTGTTAAGGGGTGTTTCTTTTGAGTAGATAGATGTCAGAGCAGCTGTAGGGTATTCCCTGGTACAGGAATGCCACCAGGTGATGTTATATACAACCTTGGATGTTTTGTAAATGTCTTCTGTAGATCAAGGGGTGAATGGAGAATGCCCATTCTTCTGAGGCCTGTGCCTGGTCTTTATGTTAATGTTCAGGGTGTAAGGTCTCATTGCACTACAAGATTTGTGTGTTCCCATCTCTATTAGATAAGAACCTATTGGTATGTATAGTATTTTCCCATTTTAGTGTGCCTAAGCAAACAAGAAATAAAGCCACGTGGTGCTATCAGATATATGGGGGCGTAAGAATATTTCCAACAAGACACATGACTTGGTTCAAACATAAGTATTAAACTGAGGGATTCTTTCACACCAAATTCCTTATTGAGCAGTTCACAAAGAGAAGATAAAAAACATGGGGGGGGTATCGTCACTGTATAAGAAAATATTCAGCAAAAGTTTATAGACGTCAAAGAAAACACCCATAAAATGTTGAAAACATATAAGTGTCTTTTTTATGCCTTATAAAATAGTTGGGTGGGTTTTAACTCCAGGGAACCATATTTAAGTTAGAAAGGGTAAATGAGGAGTAATGACGATAGGAATTAAAGAAGTTAAAGAGAAATATGAACATATGAAGGGGTATGCAAAAGGGAAGAGTACAAAATGGACATTCTGCATACATAAAAACATAATTCAATGATAGTGAGTACTATTAATGTTTCTTGTGTGAGTACTATTAATGTTTCTTTGTGCGCGGGGGCGATAGCCCCCTCGCGATTCTGAAAATATAGACTGGACAGAGATTACCAGTGACTTCAAGAAGCTGGGAGGCCAGAAGTTCAGAGCCCCACCCAGTCCCTCCCTAAGGAGCTGAATGGATAATGGGGGAAGGCCTAGGGTACCTTCAAGCTCCACCAAGGGACCCAACTCACCGGCTTGCCCAGGCATGTGGCCCGGGAAAGCCCTGGAGATCTGGAGCAAGGCGGTAGAGGGGTGCTGGGGTTACCCAAGTCCCGTACCCCCACCAGGCCTGGTCAAGCACACCTCCAGCATGGCAGGGGCCTGCCAAACCTCCTCCTGCTAGTCTCCCGGCTCCAAGAAAGGAAAGATCCTTCAAGAAGCTGGGAGGCCAGAAGTTCAGAGCCCCACCCAGTCCCTCCCTAAGGAACTGAATGGATAATGGGGGAAGGCCTAAGGTACCTTTAAGCTCCACCAAGGGACCCAACTCACCGGCTTGCCCAGGCATGTGGCCCGGGAAAGCCCTGGAGATCTGGAGCAAGGCGGTAGAGGGGTGCTGGGGTTACCCAAGTCCCGCACCCCCACCAGGCCTGGTCAAGCAGACCTCCCGCATGGCAGGGGCCTGCCAAACCTCCTCCTGCTAGACTCACGGCTCCAAGAAAGGAGAGATCCTTCAAGAAGCTGGGAGGCCAGAAGTTCAGAGCCCCACCCAGTCCTTCCCTAAGGAGCTGAATGGATAATGGGGGAAGGCCTAGGGTACCTTCAAGCTCCACCAAGGGACCCAACTCACCGGCTTGCCCAGGCATGTGGCCCGGGAAAGCCCTGGAGATTGGAGCAAGGTGGTAAAGGGGTGCTGGGGTTACCCAAGTCCCGTACCCCCACCAGGCCTGGTCAAGCAGACCTCTGGCATGGCAGGGGCCTGCCAAACCTCCTCCTGCTAGTCTCCCAGCTCCAAGAAAGTCAGGCCTGTTTTATTACCTCAAATTTCAGTTTGGAGTTTTCTGATTTCTATCTTTATATTCTCTTGATTCTTATTAGTGTTCTCTTCTATACTTTCTTTGAGTTCTTTGAACATCTTCTATAATGCGACTTTAAACTCCTTATCTGAGAGACTGACTAGTTGGTTGGTCATGTTCAAGTCATCAGAGTTGCCATCGTCATTCTCTATGTCTGGCGCTGGCCTGCGTTGTTTCCCCATTGTCACACTTGCATTGTGGGTTTTTCTACGTGTTGTGGTTGTATTCATTGGCTAAATGAAGTGCGTGGACATGAAGCGAAGCAGAGCGGCCATGCTGCTCTGGTTCCTTCCTTTCTGGGCATGTAGACTCACCTCCAGGGAAGGCTCCAGGGAAGGCGAGCCATCCACAGATGAGCCACACAAAGGATGACATCAGGCCGAAAATGCAGCACAGCACAGAAGACAGGCAGATAGGGGTGCTGGCATCTGAGATCCAGCAGAGTTCAGCGGCTTCCCCTTTCTGGTCATGTAAGCTCTCCTCCAGGGAAGGCTCCAGGGAAGGCGAGCCATCAGCAGATGAGCCACACACAGGATGAAATCTCATTCTTAACTTTCACCACTAATTAAGAACATAATCTTAACCTCTAATCTGAAAATAAAATGGAGCCTCCAAAATGGCTAATGACTAGTCCTGAATATTTATAATTACTGAATACTGAATTCTCTGAATCCCAGAATGTCACTTTCATCCCCCTTCGGACACACTGAACCCAAACCTCTTACTTAAATGAAGAACAAAAGGTACAATATGAATCCCAAAGATTCAACTTTATGTCTGGCTAAAGGATTATTTCTACAGTCTCGAATTAAATGATCCCCATATTTATTATTTACAAAATAGGTTAAGTGTTGAGGCCAGGGAATTAGTACAGAGGGTAAGGCCAACCTGGGTTAAATGTGCTGCCCCCTATAATGGTCCCCAACACCTTCCAAGAATAATTCTTGAGCATAAATCCAGAAGCAAGCCCTGAGTACCACCAGGTGTTCCTCCTAAAACAAAAGAAAACAAAATGAAACAAAACAAAATAAAATGACCCATACAAAGTACTACCTTTTCTCACAGACTTAGAATTAAACCCATAAAGTGGGTTACATCAGTGGCCACAGATGAAGACCAAGTTCTGGCTTTAGAATGAACAATCAGTGCATGAATACCTTTAACTGAGTCTCTAGATCCAAACTCAAGAAGTTGGAGTGATATCACAGCTTGGCCAAAATAGGGATGGTCCCGAGTTCAATTCTAGGCATCCCATATGGTCTCCTGAGCCTGCCAGGATCAACTTCTGAGAAGAGCCAGGAGTAACCCGTTAGTGCCGCTGGGAATGACCCCAAACCCAAAAACAAACAAACAAACAAAAGATCCAAACTCAAGCTATTAACTATTGTGTTGTCTATTCTCATACTTATTTGTAGACTGATGTAATATTTTAGCAAATGGGAAATGTTTTCTTTCTTAGTTCTAAAACTTTCTTATTATAAGCCTTAATATGAACATGGCTAACCTTCAAAGTTTTTTAAAGAGCTTAACCAGAAACAAACATTGTCTATACATTAAGAAAGCAATCCAATTTTAATAGCTTCAAAAGATTAAAATACATAGGAATAAGCTTATTCAAGGGGAGTCTATTCATAGACCTTTCATACTGACTTGAAAAGATAGAAACAGAATAAATAAATCTTATTCAAAGCAAAGACTCAAGACATATATATTCCACATTCCATAAAGTCGCAACCTGGGTAGGACTTAAACAGAACACTAGCTCTTGACAGAGTCTTCACATTCGCCTCTAATTAACTGAAAATCTAGTCAGACTAGTTCATATTGGGTCACTATTTGACAAATTAATTTTCTTATACTCAGTCGATTTTTCTTCGTATATTTTTCAATACTCCTTACCAATAGTATATCAAGTTCTCACCTTTGTGTGTATCACATGTTCTAATAACACATGAAACAATCTTACTTCTCAAAGCTGATTCATTTAATTATGCTGTCTCTTGACAGTTTCTCTTTATTAGAAAACTCCATCCAAAAAAAAAGGAACGTTGTTGTCCTTCTCACATGTTTTTTATTCATAACAGTTCAAATTGGTTTGGAATATTATAGATATTCGATATCTGCTTTTTTAATGGATGTTGTTTCTCTTTTGTCCTATTATTTTACCTCTTGTGTTTTATGTTTTAGTAAATACATATTTTCTTTCAGTTAATCTATCTGGCCATTCCTTTTCAGTTTCACCTGAAGGCTGCTCTTCTACCAATTACTTGAGTAACCTTCATTTTTAACTCTTTAAAATTATTATTTTATTGGTGGATACATAGTACCAGTTGGTTCCTGGAACTGCTTATGGCTTCCCTGGAGTGATTACTGAGCCAATAGTTAGAAATAAGCCCTGAGCACAGCCAGGTGTGGTCCCAAAATAAAACAAAAATTTTACTATTCTAAACATATTTCAGGTAGGAATTAATTTGTTTCCTCACAAAATTATCAAGGACATACCAATGTCCTCCAAATTTTTAGTTCCAACTTCAACCTCTTTATGCTTTAAGACCAACATTTCTCACAGCATATCAGTCATTTCTGCACAAGTGATCCACAAACTCCGCAAAATTTAATGTTCAAATTTATTTTTATTTTTATTTTTTTGTTTTTTGGGTCACACCAGGCAGCGCTCAAGTGTTACTCCTGGCTCCACGCTCAGAATTAGCACCTGGCAGGCTCAGGGGACCATATGGGATGCCGGGATTCGAACCAGTGACCTTCTGCATGAAAGGCAAACACCTTACCAACATGCTAACACGTCGGCACCTAAATGTTCAAATTTAAATTCTTCCTATCTGCCACAAAATTTCTTTTCCTGAGTTCTCTTTTAATGAATGATGATGACATTCAGTCTGTATTTTAAAGTAAAATTTGAGAGTTATCGTGGGCTCCTTCCTTCCCTTCTTTTTCTTCCCTTTTCATTTTGTGCCATATATGGCAGTGCTATGAAGTTACTCCTGACTCTGCACACAGTAATGATTCCTAGTGAACTTGGATTACCATATAGGATACCCAGAATAGAACGTGGGTTGGCAACTTGCAAGGCAAGTATCCTACCTGTTGCATGATCACTCTGGACCCTAGTTTTCACATTCAAATTGTCACCATGTCTATCTTATATCATTTTCTTAAAACTTCTTTGATAGTTCTACTTTATTTCAGATTAAATTTTGAATTCAGTGATATGGCATTCTATTGTGTGTGATCTAGTTGCTGCATTATACAATTATTTTCCACTTCACTCATATTTTTATTTTTCTATACATAATAGATCATATTATGTATACTGCTCCAAATATGACAAATTAGATTACTGGTTCTTTGAATCTCATTGTTCAAACATGGCTTCTTCCAAAAATAGAAAGAATTCCTGCTTCTATAAGGCCATATGTAGAATGCCTTTAGAATACTTTTTATGGGTTTTCCATTTTCCCAATGGCCCTGCCTTACCACCCTCTAAAATTCCCTTCGGGGACACCAATATGACCAAACTTCAGGTACACAGGTTCTGAGGTTGATATCACCAGGACTCTTGGAGTGAATGTGGGCACACTTCCCCATGTCTTCCTTCTTCCAGGAGGCCTGGCAGCTCTGTACACATTCTAAAAGCTACAGTATCAGTAACAGTGCTTTGAATTAATGGACAACTTCATTTGTTTGATGGTTATCCCTAAAGGATCACAATGTAAAAGAATAGATAGCTAACAAAGAACAAGAGCTTAGTAAACTTTCTGACATAGTATTAAAGTCTTTGTTGAAATACAATAACTTTCACAAATGTGCTTGCTACTGTACTATTTTCTTTCTTTTTTATAAATTTTCTTCCCTTCCTTTTTTATTTAATTTTTTTCTATTTTTTCAATAACTTTGCTTTCACTTCTCTGGAAACAAATGTATTATGATCAACTGTGTAAACCATGTGAATACATTTTTCTGGGGTTTTTTTGGGGGGGTCACACCCAGCAGCTCTCAGGGGTTACTCCTGGCTCTGTGCTCATAAATTACTCCTGGCAGGCTCAGGGTACCATATGGGATGCCGGAATTCAAACCAATGACCTTGTGCATGAAAGCCAAACACCTTACCTCCATGCTATCTCTCCAGCCCCAATGAATAATTTTTTTAAGTAAAAAAAAATACTTCATCTGTAGTATATACTCCAATAATATATGTAGTATATATTCAAATTATACTGTGAATTCCTCTAAGACTACAGTGATTTATTAATTTCCACTGTTATCAATGGCACCTAGCCCAGTACCATGCAGGAAGCACTTTGCTAAATCAATGATAGAATCTTTTCTTTTTTTCCATTTTATTAAAACGATTTTATTTGTTTTTTTTTTCTTCTTTATATGAACATCTTGATTACATAAATGATTGTGATTAGGATTCAGTCATGTAAAGAACACCCCCTTCACCAGTGCAACATTCCCACCACCAATGTCCCCAATCTCCCTCCATCCCACACCACCCCCACCTGTACTCCAGACAGGCTTTCCAGTTCCCTCATTCATTCACTTGATTATGATAGTTCTCTATATAGTTATTTCTATAGCTGTACTCACCACGCTTTGTGGTGAGCTTCATGGAGTGAGCTGGTGTTCCAGCCATCCTCTCATTGTCTCTGAGGATTGTTACAGAAATGACTTTTATTTTTCTTAAAACCCATAGATGAGTGAGACTATTCTGCAGCTCGCTCTCTCCCCCTCTGACTTATTTCACTCAGCATGATAGATTCCATGCACATCCATGTATAGGAAAATTTCATGGCTTCATCTCTCCTGACAGCTGCATAATATTCTATTGTGTATATGTACCACAGTTTCTTTAGCCACTCGTCTATTGAAGGGCATCTTGATTGTTTCCAGAGCCTGGCTATTGTGAATAGTGCTGCAATAAATATAGGTGTAAGGAAGGGGGTTTTGTATTGTATTCTTGTGTTCTTAGGGTATATCCCTAAAAGTGGAATAGCTGGGTCGAATGGGAGCTCAATTTCCAGATTTTGAATGAATCTCCATATCGCTTTCCATAGAGGCTGTACTAGGCAGCATTCCCACCAACAGTGGATAAGAGTTCCTTTCTCTCCACATCCCTGCCAGCACTGATTGTTCTCATTCTTTGTGATGTGCACCAACCTCTGTGGTGTGAGGTGGTATCTCATCGTCGTTTTGATTTGCATCTCCCTGATGATTAGTGATGAGGAGCATTTTTCATGTGCCCTTTGTCCATTTGTATTCTTTTTTATCAAAGTGTCTGTTCATTTCTTCTTCCCATTCTTTATGGGATTAGATGTTTTTTCCTTGTAAAGTTCTGTCAGTGCCCTGTATATTTTGGATATTAGCCCCTTATCTGAAGGGTGTTGGGTGAATAGTTTCTCTCACTCGGTGGGTGGCTCTTGTATCCTGGGCACTATTTCTTTTGAGGTGAGGAAGATTCTCAGTTTAATGTATTCCCATCTGTTGATCTTTGCTTCCACTTGTTTGGAACGTGCAGTTTCCTCCTTGAAGGTGCCTGTAGTGTCAATATCATGGAGTGTTTTCCCGAAGTGTTGTTCAATATACCTTACGGTATCCAGTCTGATATCATGGTCTTTAATCCACTTGGATTTTACCTTTGTACATGATGTTAAATGGGGGTCTATGTTAGTTTTTCTTGCAAGTGGCTAACCAGTTCTGCCAGCGCCACTTGTTGAAGAGATTTTCCCTGCTCCACTTCGGATTTCTTGCTCCTTTGTCAAAAATTAGGTAATTGTATGTCTGGGGAATATTCTCTGAGAACTCAAGCCTATTCCACTTATCTGAGGGTCTTTCTTTATTCCAATACCATCCTGTTTTGATAACTATTGCTTTGTAGTACACTTTAAAGTTGGGGAAAGTAATGCTTCCCATTTTCCTTTTCCCTAGGAGTGCTTTAGCTATTCAAGGGTGTTTATTGTTCCAGATGAACTTTATAAGTGTTTGATCCACTTCTTTGAAGAATGTCATGGGTATTTTTAAGGGGATTGCATTAAATCTGTATAATGCTTTGGGGAGTATTGTCATTTTAACTATGTTAATCCTGCCAATCCATGAGCAGGGTATGTGTTTCCATTTCCATGTGTCCTCTCTTATTTCTTGGAGCAGGGATTATAGTTTTCTTTCTATAGGTCCTTCATGTCTTTGGTCAAGTTGACTCCAAGATATTTGAGTTTGTGTGGCACTATTGTGAATGGAATTGCCTTCCTGACTTCCATCTCTTCCCATCATTATTGGTGTATAAAAAGGCCATTGATTTCTGTAGGTTGATTTTGTAGCCTGCGACCTAGCTATATGAATCTATTGTTTCTAGAATTCTTCGGTAGAGTCTTTAGGGTTTTCTAAGTAGAGTATCATATCGTCTGCAAACAATGAGAGCTTGACTTCTTCCTTTCCTATCTGGATTCCCTTGATATCTTTTTCTTGCCTAATCGCTATAGCAAGTACTTCCAGTGCTATGTTGAATAGGAGTGGTGAGAGAGGACAGCCTTGTCTTGTGCCAGAATTTAGAGGAAAGGCTTTCAGTTTTTCTCCATTAAGGATAATATTTGCCACTGGCTTGTGGTAGATGGCCTTAACTATATTGAGAAAGGTTCCTTCCATTCCTATATTGCTGAAAGATTTGATAAATAATGGGTGTTGGACCTTATCAAATGCTTTCTCTGCATCTATTGATATGATCATGTGATTTTTTTTGTTGTGACTTTGTATATGATGTTGATAGATTTATGGATGTTAAACCATCCTTGCATTCCTGGGATGAAACCTACTAGGTCGTAGTGCATGATCTTTATTTTTTATTTAAACACCTTGATTACATACATGATAGTGTTTGGGTTTCAGTCATGTAAAGAACACCACCCATCAACAGTGCAACATTCCCATCACCAATATCCCAAGTCTCCCTCCTCCCCACCCGACCCCCGCCTGTACTCTAAACAGGCTCTCCATTTCCCTCATACATTCTCATTATTAGGACAGTTCAAAATGTAGTTATTTCTCTATCTAAACTCATCACCCCCTGTGGTGAGCTTCCTGAGGTGAGTTGGAACTTTCAGCTCTTTTCTCTTTTATGTCTGAAAATTATAATTGCAAGAATGTCTTTCAATTTTCTTAAAACCCATAGATGAGTGAGACCATTCTGCGTTTTTCTCTCTCTCTGATTTATTTCACTCAGCATAATAGATTCCGTGTACATTCATGTATAGGAAAATTTCATGACTTCATCTTTCCTGACAGCTGCATAATATTCCATTGTGTATATGTACCACAGTTTCTTTAGCCATTCATCTGTTGAAGGGCATCTGGGTTGTTTTCAGAGTCTTTCTATGGTAAATAGTGCTGCAATGAATATAGGTGTAAGGAAGGGGTTTTTGTATTGTATTTTTGTGTTCCTAGGGTATATTCCTACGAGTGGTATAGCTGGATTGTATGGGAGCTCGATTTCCAGTTCTTGGAGGAATCTCCATATCGCTTTCCATAAAGGTTGAACTAGACGGCATTCCCACCAGCAGTGGATAAGAGTTCCTTTCTCTCCACATCCCCGCCAACACTGTTTATTCTCATTCTTAGTGATGTGTGCCATTCTCTGTGGTGTGAGTTGGTATCTCATTGTTGTTTTGATTTGCATCTCCCTGATGATTAGTGCTTGGAGAGTGCAGTTTCCTCCTTGAAGATGCCTGTAATGTCCTGGAGTGTTTTGCCTATGTGCTGTTCTATATATCTTATGGTTTTGGGGCTGATATAGAGGTCTTTATCCATTTGGATTTTACCTTCGTACATGATGTTAGCTGGGGATCTAAGTTCAATTTTTTGCAAGTGGCTATCCAATTGTGCCAACACCACTTGTTGAAGAGGCTCTTTTCTCCATTTAGGATTTCTTGCTCCTTTATCAAAAATTAGGTGATTGTATGTCTGGGGAACATTCTCTGAGTATTCAAGCCTATTCCACTGATCTGAGGACCTGTCCTTATTCCAATACCATGCTGTTTTGATAACTATTGCTTTGTATAATGCCTTGGGGAGTATTGCCATTTTGATGATGTTAATCCTGCCAATCCATGAGCAGGTATGCGTTTCCATTTCCGCGTGTCCTCTATTATTTCTTGGAACAGAGTTTTATAGTTTTCTTTGTATAGGTACTTCACATTTTTAGTCAGGTTGATTCCAAGATATTTGAGTTTGTGTGGCACTATTGTGAATGGGGTTGTTGTTTTAATGTACATTTCATCCTTATTACTATTGGTGTATAGAAATGCCATTGATTTTTGTGTGTTAATTTTGTAGCCTGCCACCTTGCTATATGAGTGTATTGTTTCTAGAAGTTTTTTGGTAGAGTCTTTAGGGTTTTCTAAGTAGAGTATCATGTCATCTGCAAACAGTGAGAGCTTGACTTCTTCCTTTCCTATCTGAATTCCCTTGATATCTTTTTCTTGCCTAATCGCTATAGAAAGTACTTCCAGTGCTATGTTGAATAGGAGTGGTGAGCGAAGACAGCCTTGACTTGGTTCAGAATTTAGAGGGAAGGCTTTCAGTTTTTCTCCATTGAGGATAATATTTGCCACTGGCTTGTGGTAGATGGCCTTAACTATATTGAGAAAGGTTCTTTCTATTCCCATCTTGCTGAGAGTTTTGATCAAGAATGGGTATTGGACCTTTTCAAATGCTTTCTCTGCATCTATTGATATAATTATGTGGTTTTTGTTTTCTTGTTGTTGATGTTGTGTATTATGTTGATAGATTTACGGATGTTAAACCATCCTTGCATTCCTGGGATGAAACCTACTTGATTGTAGTGGATGATCTTCTTAATGAGGCATTGAATAATCCTATTTGCCAGGATTTTGTTGAGGATCTTTGCATCTGCATTCATCAGCAATATTGTTTTGTAATTTTCTTTTTTTGTAGCATCTTTGTCTGGTTTAGGTATCAAGGTGATGTTGGCTTCATAAAAGCTATTTGGAAGTGTTTCCGTTTGTTCAATTTCATGGAAGAATCTTGCCAGGATTGGTAGTAGTTCCTCTTGGTAAGTTTGAAAGAATTCATTAGTGAATCCATCTGGGCCTGGGCTTTTGTTTTTCAGCAGACATTTGAATACCGTTTTAATTTCATCAATGGTGATGGTTGTGTTTAGATATGCTACATCCTCTTCCTTCAACCATGGAAGATTATAATAGTCCAAGAATTTATCCATTTCTTCCAGGTTCTCATATTTAGTGGCATAGAGTTTCTCAAAGTAGTTTCTGATTACCCTTTGAGTCTCTGTCATATCAGTAGTCATCTCTCCTTTTTCATTCCTAATACGAGTTATCAAGTTTCTCTCTGTCTTTCTTTGTTAGGTTTGCCAGTAGTCTATCAATCTTGTTTATTTTTTGAAAGAACCAACTTCTGCTTTCATTGATCTTTCAGATTGTTTTTTGGGTTTTCACTTCATTGATTTCTGCTCTCAGCTTTGTTATTTCCTTCTGTCTTCCTATTTTTGGGTCCTTTTGTTGAGCACTTTCTAGTTCTATTAGCTGTGTCATTAAGCTACTCAGGTAAGCTCCTTCTTCCTTCCTGATGTGTGCTTGCAAAGGTATAAATTTTCCTCTCAGTACTGCTTTTGCTGTGTCCCATAAGTTCTGATAGTTTGTGTCTTTATTGTCATTTGTTTCCAGGAACCTTTTTATTTCCTCCTTGATTTCATCTCGGACCCCTTGCTATAGCAATTAGACAAGGAAAAGATAACAAGGGCATCCAGATAGGAAAGGAAGAAATCAAACACTCACTGTTTGCAGATGACATGATACTATATTTAGAAACCCTAAAGACTCTATTAAAATTTTCTTAGAAACAATAGACTCAAATAGCAATGTGGAAGGCTACAAAATTAACACACAAAAATCAATGGTCTTTTTATACACCAATAAGTTTAGAGAATATATGGACATTAAGAAAACAGCCCAATTCACTTTAGTATCACACAAGCTCAAATATCTTGGAGTCAACTTGACTAAATATATGAAGGACCTATACAAAGATAACTATAAAACCCTGCTCCAAGAAATAGGAGAGGACATTCAGAAATGGAAACACATACCCTACTCATGGATTGGCAGAATTAAAATGGCTATACTTCCCAAAACACTGTATGGATTTAATGCAATCCTCTAAAGATACCTGACATTCTTCAAAGAAGCGGATCAAACACTTCTGAAATTTATTTGAAAAAATAAACACTCACAAATAGCTAAAGCAATCCTTGAGTAAAAGAATATGGAAGACATTACTTTCCTTAATTTTAAACTGTATTACAAAGCAGTAGTTATCAAAACAGCATGGTATTGTAATAAAGACAGACCCTCAGATTAAAGGAATAGGCTTGAGTACTTAGAGAATGTTCCCCAAACATACAATCACTTAATTTTTTATAAAGGGGAAAAAATTCCAAATGGAGCAATGAAAGCCTCTTCAACACGCGGTGTTGGCACAAATGGTTAACCACTTGCAGAAAAGCGAACTCAGACTACCAGCAAACACCGTTTACAAAGGTAAAATTCAAATGAATTAAAGACTTTGATATCAGACCTGAAAGCACAAGTTATGTAGACCACCACGTAGGTAAAACATTCCATGACATTGAGAATAAAGTTATGCTCAAAGAGGAAACGGCTCTCTCCAAAAAAGTGGGGGCAGAGATAAACAGATGGGAATATATTAAGTTAAGAAATTTCTGTGGGGCTGGAGAGATAGCATGGAGGTAAGGCGTTTGCCTTTCATGCAAGAGGTCATCGGTTCGAATCCCAGCATCCCATATGGTCCCCCGTGCCTGCCAGGAGCAATTTCTGAGCATGGAGCCAGGAGTAACCCCTGAGCACTGCCAGGTGTGACCCAAAAACCACAAAAAAAAAAAAGAAATTTCTGTACCTAAAAGGAACTAGTGCCTAGAATACAAGAGCCACCCAATAAAAGGGAGAAAATATTTACCCTATACCCATCAGATAAATGGCTGATATCCAAAATATACAAAGCACAGATGAGACTTTACAAAAAAAAAACATCTAATTCCATCCAAAAATGGGGAGAACAATTGAACACTTTGTCAAAGAAGAAATACAAATGGCCAAAACACATATGAAAAAAATGTTCCACATTTCTAATCATCAGGGAGATGCAAATCAAAACAACAATGAGGTATTATCTCACTCCACAGAGATTGTCACATATTACAAAGAACAAGAATAATCGGTGCTGGAGGGGATGTAGAGAGAAAGGAACTCTCATTCACTGTTGGTGGGAATGCCTTCTAGTCCAGACTTTATGGAAAACAATATGGAGATTCCTCAAAAAACCTGGAAATTGAGCTCCCCTATGATCCAGCTATACCATTCCTAGGGATATAACTTAGGAACACAAAAATACAATTCAAAAATCCCTTCCTCACAGTTATTTTCATTGCAGCGCTATTTACAATAGCCAGACTCTGGAAACAATCAAGATGCCCTTCAACTGATGAATGGCTAAAGAAAGTGTGGTACATATACACAATGGAATATTATGCAGTCGTCAGGAGAGATGAAATCATGAAATTTTCCTATACATGGATGCACATGGAATCTATTATGCTGAGTGAAATACATAAGCAGGAGAGAGATAGACACAGAATAGTATCGCTCAACTATGGGTTTTCAGAAAAATAAAAGACATTTTCTAATAATTCTAAGAGATCATAGAGATGAGCACTGGAAGGTCCAACACATGATATGAAGCTCACCACAAAGAGTGATGACTGCAGTTAGAGAAATAACTACATTGACAACTAACATAACAATGGGAATTAATGAGAGAAGTAGAAAGCCTGTCTTAAATACAGGTGGAGGGTAGGGAGGTGAGAAGTTTGGGGCATTGGTGATTAGAATGTTGCACTGGTGAAGAGGGGTGTTCTTTATATGACTGAAACCTAACTACAATATTGCTTGTAATCAAATTGTATAAAAAACTATATTTAAAAAAGAGCCCCAAGAGTGCAAAAGTTATTCTACTTTTGTCTGAGGTGGAGAGTGAAGGCAATGGATGAGACAGTGGAAGCTTCCAGAAAGCAGTTCGGAAGGGGTTTTTGTGTGTGGTAAGCAATGATGGTAATAACACCCTGTCCTGTATTAAACCATATCACCTAGAAATCTTCTATGTCATGATGGTTTATGTCAAGCCCCATTGGGAGAAACTATTCACCCAATACCCATCGGACAATTTTTTTTAAATTTTTTTTTATTTAAACACCTTGATTACATACATGATTGTGTTTGGGTTTCAGTCATAAAAGGAACACCACCCATCACCAGTGCAACATTCCCATCACCCAAGTCCCAAATCTCCTTCCTCCCCACCCAACCCCCGCCTGTACCCTAAACAGGCTCTACATTTCCCTCATACATTCTCAATATTAGGACAGTTCAAAATGTAGTTATTTCTCTAACTAAACTCATCACTCTTTGTGGTGAGCTTCCTGAGGTGAGCTGGAACTTCCAGCTCTTTTCTCTTTTGTGTCTGAAAATTATTATTACAAGGGTGTCTTTCATTTTTCTTAAAACCCATAGATGAGTGAGACCATTCTGCGTTTTTCTCTCTCTCTCTGACTTATTTCACTCAGCATAATAGATTCCATGTACATCCATGTATAGGGAAATTTCATGACTTCATCTCTCCTGACAGCTGCATAATATTCCATTGTGTATATGTACCACAGTTTCTTTAGCCATTCGTCTGTTGAAGGGCATCTTGGTTGTTTCCAGAGTCTTGCTATGGTAAATAGAGCTGCAATGAATATAGGTGTAAGGAAGGGGTTTTTGTATTGTATTTTTGTGTTCCTAGGGTATATTCCTAGGAGTGGTATAGCTGGATCGTATGGGAGCTCAATTTCCAGTTTTTGGAGGAATCTCCATATCGCTTTCCATAAAGGTTGAACTAGACAGCATTCCCACCAGCAGTGGATAAGAGTTCCTTTCTCTCCACATCCCCGCCAACACTGTTTATTCTCATTCTTTGTGATGTGTGCCATTCTCTGGGGTGTGAGGTGGTATCTCATCGTTGTTTTGATTTGCATCTCCCTGATGATTAGTGATGTGGAACATTTTTTCATGTGTCTTTTGGCCATGCGTATTTCTTCTTTGTCAAAGTGTCTGTTCATTTCTTCTCCCCATTTTTTGATGGGGTTAGATGTTTTTTTCTTGTAAAGTTCTGTCAGTGCCTTGTATATTTTGGAGATTAGCCCCTTATCTGATGGGTATTGGGTGAATAGTTTCTCCCACTCAGTGGGTGGCTCTTGTATCCTGGGCACTATTTCCTTTGAGGTGCAGAAGCTTCTCAGCTTAATATATTCCCATCTGTTAATCTCTGCTTTCACTTGCTTGGAGAGTGCAGTTTCCTCCTTGAAGATGCCTGTAATGTCCTGGAGTGTTTTGCCTATGTGCTGTTCTATATATCTTATGGTTTTGGGGCTGATATCGAGGTCTTTAATCCATTTGGATTTTACCTTTGTACATGATGTTAGCTGGGGGTCTAAGTTTAATTTTTTGCAAGTGGCTATCCAATTGTGCCAACACCACTTGTTGAAGAGGCTTTCCCTGCTCCATTTAGGATTTCCTGCTCCTTTATCAAAAATTAGATGGTTGTATCTCTGGGGAACATTTTCTGAGTATTCAAGCCTATTCCACTGATCTGAGGACCTATCCTTATTCCAATACCATGCTGTTTTGATAATTGTTGCTTTGTAGTACAGTTTAAAGTTGGGAAAAGTAATTCCTCCCATATTCTTTTTCCCAATGATTGCTTTAGCTATTCGAGGGTGTTTATTGTTCCAAATGAATTTCAAAAGTGTCTGATCCACTTCTTTGAAGAATGTCATGGGTATCTTTAGAGGGATGGCATTAAATCTGTATAATGCCTTGGGGAGTATTGACATTTTGATGATGTTAATCCTGCCAATCCATGAGCAGGGTATGCGTTTCCATTTCCGCGTGTCCTCTCTTATTTCTTGGAGCAGAGTTTTATAGTTTTCTTTGTATAGGTCCTTCACATATTTAGTCAAGTTGATTCCAAGATATTTGAGTTTGTGTGGTACTATTGTGAATGGGGTTGTTTTCTTAATGTCCATTTCATCCTTATTACTATTGGTATATAGAAAGGCCATTGATTTTTGTGTGTTAATTTTGTAGCCTGCCACCTTGCTATATGAGTCTATTGTTTCTAGGAGCTTTTTGATAGAGTCTTTAGGGTTTTCTAAGTAGAGTATCATGTCATCTGCAAACAGTGAGAGCTTGACTTCTTCCTTTCCTATCTGGATTCCCTTGATATCCTTTTCTTGCCTAATCGCTATAGCAAGTACTTCCAGTGCTATGTTGAATAGGAGTGGTGAGAGAGGACAGCCTTGTCTTGTGCCAGAATTTAGAGGGAAGGCTTTCAGTTTTTCTCCATTGAGGATAATATTTGCCACTGGCTTGTGGTAGATGGCCTTCACTATATTGAGAAAGGTTCCCTCCATTCCCATCTTGCTGAGAGTTTTGATCAAGAATGGGTGTTGGACCTTATCAAATGCTTTCTCTGCATCTATTGATATGATCATGTGGTTTTTATTTTTCTTGTTATTGATGTTGTGTATTATGTTGATAGATTTACGGATGTTAAACCAGCCTTGCATTCCTGGGATGAAACCTACTTGATCGTAGTGGATGATCTTCTTAACGAGGCATTGAATCATATTTGCCAGGATTTTGTTGAGGATCTTTGCATCTGCATTCATCAGTGATATTGGTCTGTAATTTTCTTTTTTGGTAGCGTCTCTGTCTGGTTTAGGTATCAAGGTGATGTTGGCTTCATAAAAGCTATTTGGAAGTGTTTCTGTTTGTTCAATTTCATGAAAGAGTCTTGCCAAGATTGGCAGTAGTTCCTCTTGGAAAGTTTGATAGAATTCATTAGTGAATCCATCTGGACCTGGGCTTTTGTTTTTCGGCAGACATTTGATTACTGTTTTAATTTCATCAATGGTGATGGGGGTGTTTAGATATGCTACATCCTCTTCCTTCAACCGTGGAAGATTATAAGAGTCCAAGAATTTATCCATTTCTTCCAGGTTCTCATTTTTAGTGGCGTAGAGTTTTTCAAAGTAGTTTCTGATTACCATTTGAATCTCTGTCATATCAGTAGTGATCTCTCCTTTTTCATTCCTGATACGAGTTATCAAGTTTCTCTCTCTCTTTCTTTGTTAGGTTTGCCAGTGGTCTATCAATCTTGTTTATTTTTTCAAAGAACCAACTTCTGCTTTCGTTGATCTTTCGGATTGTTTTTTGAGTTTCCACTTCGTTGATTTCTGCTCTCAGCTTTGTTATTTCCTTCTGTCTTCCTATTCTTGGGTCCTTTTGTTGAGCATTTTCTAGTTCTATTAGCTGTGTCATTAAGCTACTCAGGTAAGCTCCTTCTTCCTTCCTGATGTGTGCTTGCAAAGCTATAAATTTTCCTCTCAGTACTGCTTTTGCTGTGTCCCATAAGTTCTGATAGTTTGTGTCTTTATTGTCATTTGTTTCCAGGAACCTTTTTATTTCCTCCTTGATTTCATCTCGGACCCACTGGTTATTGAGCATGAGGCTGTTTAACTTCCAGGTGTTAAAGTGTTTCTTCTGAGTCCCTTTGGAGTTCACAAATAATTTCAGAGCCTTGTGGTCAGCGAAGGTAGTCTGCAAAATTTCTATCCTCTTGATCTTATGGAGGTATGTTTTATGTGCCAGCATGTAGTCTATCCTGGAGAATGTCCCATGTACATTGGAGAAGAATGTGTATCCAGGTTTCTGGGGATGGATTGTCCTATATATATCCACTAGGCCTCTTTCTTCCATTTCTCTCCTCAGGTCTAGTATATTCTTGTTGGGTTTCAGTCTGGTTGACCTGTCCAGTGTTGACAAAGCCGTGTTAAGGTCCCCCACAATTATTGTGTTGTTGTTGATATTATTTTTCAGATTTGTCAACAGTTGTATTAAATATTTTGCTGGCCCCTCATTCGGTGCATATATGTTTAGGAGAGTGAATTCTTCCTGCTCTACGTACCCCTTGATTAATATAAAATGTCCGTCTTTGTCCCTTACAACCTTCCTGAGTATAAAGTTTGCATTATCTGATATTAGTATGGCCACTCCAGCTTTTTTATGGGTGTTGTTTGCTTGGATAACTTTTCTCCAGCCTTTTATTTTGAGTCTATGTTTGTTCTGACTATTCAGGTGCGTTTCTTGTAGGCAGCAGAAGGTTGGATTGAGTTTTTTGATCCATTTAGCCACTCTGTGTCTCTTAACTGGTGCATTTAGTCCATTGACGTTGAGAGAAAGAATTGTCCTGGGATTTAACGCCATCTTTATTTCAAAATTTGGTGTGTCTTTTGGGTAGTCTTGTCTTAGATTAGGTCTTTCAGTTTTTCTCTTAAGACTGGTTTTGTGTCTGTGAAGTTTCTGAGCTGTTTTTTGTCTGTGAAACCATGTATTCTTCCATCAAACCGGAAAGTGAGTTTTGCTGGGTATAGTATTCTGGGTGAAGCATTCATTTCATTCAGTCTTGTCACAATATCCCACCACTGCTTTCTGGCATTGAGCGTTTCTGGTGACAGGTCTGCTGTAAATCTCAGGGAAGCTTGCTTGAACATGATTTCCCCTTTTGATCTTGCTGTTTTCAGAATTCTGTCTCTATCTGTGGGATTTGTCATTGTGACTAGGATGTGTCTTGGGGTGGTTTTTCTGGGGTCTCTTTTGGTTGGTACTCTTCGGGCATGCAGGATTTGATCACATATATTCTTTAGCTCTGGAAGTTTCTCTTTAATGATGTTCTTGACCATTGATTCTTCCTGGAAATTTTCTTCCTGGGTCTCTGGGACTCCAATGATTCTTAAGTTGTTTCTGTTGATCTTATCATAGACTTCTATTTTCGTCTGTTCCCATTCTTTGACTAATTTTTCCATTGTCTGCTCATTTGCTTTAAGTTTTTTGTCCAATCTCTCCTGCTGTATGGAATTGTTATGTATCTCATCTTCCACAGCACCAAGTCTTTTCTCAGCTTCTGATACCCTGTCCCAGAGCTTATCCATTTTGTCATTCACTTAGTTTACTGACTTTTTCAGTCCTGTTATTTGACATGTTATTTCAGTTTGGAGTTTTGTCATTTCTGCCTTCATATTTTCTTGGTTCTTATTAGTGTTCTGTTCAACTCGATCCATGGTTTCTTGGAGTCTGTTGAGCACCTTCCATATTGCTAGTCTAAAGTCCTTATCTGAGAGGTTGATTAGTTGTTCAGTCATTATCTGGTCCTCAGAATTGTCATCTTCATTCTCTATGTCTGATGCTGGCCTGCGTTGTTTCCCCATTGTCACACTTGTATTGTGGGTTTTTCTACGTGTTGTAGTGGTATTCATTGTCTATATGATGTAGGCAGCACACTGCTCTGGCTCCTCCCTTTCTGGATGGGCTGACTTGCCTCTAAGTGAGGGGAGTCCTCCGTGGATGAAGCCTCACACTGGGTCAAATCTTAGGCCCGAGCATGCAACAGAGAAGACAGTCCAGAGAGAAATGTTTGCTTCTGTGATATAGCGCCGTTCTTAGTGTGATTTTTCCTTCTTGTTGCAATGGAGTTCTTTCCTTAGAAAGAGTGCACAGCCGTGTAGCGAAGCGGAGCGGCCGTGCTCCTCTGAGCCTCTTTTTGCCCCACTCGCAAGAGTTTCACGCAAGAGGACAGTAGACAGACATAGACAGGTCACACTCACAGTCTTTCACAGCTGAGCCCCACTGGGCCGGTGTACTTTCGCGGATTTTCCCCGCCTGGTGTCACACACAGGGAGCCAGCTTTTGCAAAGGTTAGCCGGTTTTTATGCTCTGAAGTCCCTCCCTGAAAATGGCGTCTGGGCGAGCGAGGTTTCTGGAGGCTCTTTTAGCCCCACTCGCAAGAGTTTCACGCAAGAGGACAGTAGACAGACATAGACAGGTCACACTCACAGTCTTTCACAGCTGAGCCCCACTGGGCCGGTGTACTTTCACGGATTTTCCCCGCCTGGTGTCACACACAGGGAGCCAGCTTTTGCAAAGGTTAGCCGGTTTTTATGCTCTGAAGTCCCTCCCTGAAAATGGCGTCTGGGCGAGCGAGGTTTCTGGAGGCTCTTTTTGCCCCACTCGCAAGAGTTTCACGCAAGAGGACAGTAGACAGACATAGACAGGTCACACTCACAGTCTTTCACAGCTGAGCCCCACTGGGCCGGTGTACTTTTGCGGATTTTCCCCGCCTGGTGTCACACACAGGGAGCCAGCTTTTGCAAAGGTTAGCCGGTTTTTATGCTCTGAAGTCCCTCCCTGAAAATGGCGTCTGGGCGAGCGAGGTTTCTGGAGGCTCTTTTTGCCCCACTCGCAAGAGTTTCACGCAAGAGGACAGTAGACAGACATAGACAGGTCACACTCACAGTCTTTCACAGCTGAGCCCCACTGGGCCGGTGTACTTTCACGGATTTTCCCCGCCTGGTGTCACACACAGGGAGCCAGCTTTTGCAAAGGTTAGCCGGTTTTTATGCTCTGAAGTCCCTCCCTGAAAATGGCATCTGGGCGAGCGAGGTTTCTGGAGGCTCTTTTTGCCCCACTCGCAAGAGTTTCACGCAAGAGGACAGTAGACAGACATAGACAGGTCACACTCACAGTCTTTCATAGCTGAGCCCCACTGGGCCGGTGTACTTTTGCGGATTTTCCCCGCCTGGTGTCACACACAGGGAGCCACCCATCAGACAATTAACAGAACAGGAGTTTACAAACCTTTTCAGGAAAAGGTGAGATGTATATTTTATGTGTTCCAGTTATTATAACCACTACTCAACAACTCCATTGTCTAAAAGCAGCCATAGAGAAGACTAAAATATTTGCATTATCTGTGTCCTAAAAAACTTTATTCATGTACACTCAAATGTATTTTTCTCAAAACTTTTTACATGACATGATATATCCTTTTAGTTTTTTCTCCATCCTTTAAAACTCTAAGACAAAAAAACTTATGTATTTTACAGGCCATTAAAAATAAATAAACACGCGGAGAGATAGCACAGCGGCGTTTGCCTTGCAAGCAGCTGATCCAGGACCAAAGGTGGTTGGTTCAAATCCCGGTGTCCCATATGGTCCCCCGTGCCTGCCAGAAGCTATTTCTGAGCAGACAGCCAGGAGTAATCCCTGAGCACCGCCGGGTGTGGCCCAAAAACTAAAAAATAAAATAAATAAATAAATATAAACAGCCTGCAGAAGAAAATGGATTGGAAGTAAAATGATTTCTCTCTCCAGATAACTAAATAAAGCCACATTTACTTCAGAGGGATTTTAGTTAAGACTCTTCAAACTGGATCTGCTAATCTTTAGCAGCTAAAGGATGGAGGAAATAGAAGGAACCATAAGTGGCGGTAGCTGTGGTAACTGTCTTAGAGAAAGCACTCTTCAAATCACAAGCGTTACCAGGACTTAAGAGGAAATAAGAAAGAGTAGCAAGTCCCCCTGGGATACATCTTTAGAGGATTATGAGGGGCTCCCTTTTCCCAACTACACCATTTGTCCTCCCCAGATATCTGCCACCTGGATACACAGAGTATGATTTGTGATGTCAGAACAAATCAAAGGTACCCATAAGCCAGAGGATCTCTTTTATGACAAAACAATAGTCTATCAGGGTTTATATGTAGGATTGTTTGAAGCCTGAGGTAGACCACTGGAGGCTTAAGCAAGGAGTGGAAGACCTACAGACAAGCCTAGTTAGATACAGACAATTCTGTAAGCATGAAAGAGTCCAGATTAAGAACTAAAGAGAAGAAGACGAAGATGGTAACTTGTGATAAAACCAAAACAATAAATAAGGTAAGATTTGCTTTTCCATATGCCTTCATCCCCATAGGTTCCCCCTAAATCTTTTTCTCTACTCTGACCTGACACCAATAACTGCCACACATACTCCTATAAAAGAATCCCCTCTCTTAGATACTCCCAGACTCTTCCTCTCCCTACTGACTCTCTCTGTAATCCTTGCAGAAAGAGAAGACAACAACCACACAGCAAAGAAAAGCAAGAAAGGCCACTCCTCAAGAAAAGCCTGCTGTGTCCACAGAATTATCACCAAGGCCAACAATATTTGTCTGTTCCCACAAGACGAATAATAAGCAAAATAAGTGCAAGTGGAAGTGCCACAAATATGGCATGAGATCTGAGCCATATACGGTAAAATACTGCAAGTCAAGAAAATGCAGAGCATGGGCCCTAAATCTTCAATCTTCATCTGGGTCTTCAGTGGTGTCTGCAGAGATGGAAAAAGCCCCAGGCTTTCTATCTGATACCACATATTAATATTTGACATCATGAACATCTGAGACCACCGGACAATCTGTGACATCCAAGATAATATCTCAAACCATCCAATAACATCTAGACACATCTAGAAATGCCTAACAATGATGTTCAATAAAGTAAAATGTGCATCTTAACAAAAATGTGTGCTTGAGTGTCTGTGGGAGGAATATGTGAATGGGAAGAATGGGTGGGTAAAATGGGGGGATCTCTGGCCCTCTAGTAGATAGCCAATAAGGTCAACACTGCTCTTGGTGGGAAGACATTGGAATGATATGGGGTGTGAGGTGGTATCTCATTGTTGTTTTGATTTGCATCTCCCTGATGATTAGTGATGTGAAGCATTTTATTATGTGTCTTTTGGCCATTTGTATTTCTTCTTTGTCAAAGTGTCTGTTCATTTCTTCTCCCCATTTTTTGATGGGATTAGATGTTTTTTTCTTGTAAAGTTCTCTCAGTGCCTTGTATATTTTGAGATTAGTCTCTTATCTGATGGGTATTGAGTGAATAGTTTCTCCCACGCAGTGGGTGGCTCTTGTATCCTGGGCACTATTTCCTTTGAGGTGCAGAAGCTTCTCAGCTTAATATATTCCCATCTGTTAATCTCTGCTTTCACTTGCTTGGAGACTACAGTTTCCATTTTGAATATGCCTGTAGTCTCAATGTCCTAGAGTGTTTTCCCTATGTGCTGTTCTTATGGTTTTGGGTCTGATATCGAGATATTTAATCCATTTGGATTTTACCTTCGTACATGATGTTAGCTGGGGGTCTAAGTTCAATTTTTGTGCAAGTGGCTATCCACTTTTGCCAACACCACTTGTTGAAGAGGCTTTCCCAGCTCCATTTAGGATTTCCTGCTCCTTTATCAAAAATTAGGTGATTGTATGTCTGGGGAACATTTTCTGAGTATTCAAGCCTATTCCACTGATCTGAGGGCCTGTCCTTATTCCAATACCATGCTGTTTTGATAACTATTGCTTTGTAGTAACGTTTAAAGTTAGGGAAAGTAATTCCTCCCATATTCTTTTTCCCAATGATTGCTTTAGCTATTCTGGGGTGTTTATTGTTCCAAACGAATTTCAAAAGTGCCTGATCCACTTCTTTGAAGAATGTCATGGGTATCTTTAGAGGGATCGCATTAAATCTGTATAATGCCTTGGGGAGTATTGCCATTTTGATGATGTTAATCCTGCCAATCCATGAGCAGGGTATGCGTTTCCATTTCCGCGTGTCCTCTCTTATTTCTTGGAGCAGAGTTTTATAGTTTTGTTTGTATAGGTCCTTCACATTTTTAGTCAAGTTGATTCCAAGATATTTGAGTTTGTGTGGCACTATTGTGAATGGGGTTGTTTTCTTAATGTTCATTTCTTCCTTATTACTATTGGTGTGTAGAAAGGCCATTGATTTTGTGTGTTAATTTTGTAGCCTGCCACCTTGCTATATGAGTCTATTGTTTCTAGAAGCTTTTTGGTAGAGTCTTTAGGGTTTTCTAAGTAAAGTATCATGTCATCTGCAAACAGTGAGAGCTTGACTTCTTCCTTCCTATCTGAATTCCCTTGATATCCTTTTCTTGCCTAATCGCTATAGAATGTACTTCCAGTGCTATGTTGAATAGGAGTGGTGAGAGAAGACAGCCTTGTCTTGTGCCAGAATTTAGAGGGAAGACTTTCAGTTTTTCTCCATTGAGGATAATATTTGCCACTGGCTTTTGGTAGATGGCCTTAACTATATTGAGAAAGGTTCTTTCCATTCCCATCATGCTGAGAGTTTTGATCAAGAATGGGTGTTGGACTTTTTCAAATGCTTTCTCTGCATCTATTGATATAATCATGTGGTTTTTGTTTTCTTGTTGTTGATGTTGTGTATTATGTTGATAGATTTACGGATGTTAAACCATCCTTGCATTCCTGGGATGAAACCTACTTGATTGTAGTGGATGATCTTCTTAATGAGGCATTGAATCCTATTTGCCAGGATTTTGTTGAGGATGATTGCAACTGCATTCATCAGTGATATTGGTCTGTAATTTTCTTTTTTCGTAGCATCCCTGTCTGGTTTAGGTATCAAGGTGATGTTGGCTTCATAAAAGCTATTTGGAAGTGTTTCCGTTTGTTCAATTTCATGAAAGATTCTTGCCAGGATTAGTAGTAGTTCCTCTTGGAAAGTTTGAAAGAATTCATTAGTGAATCCATCTGGGCCTGGGCTTTTGTTTTTCAGCAGACATTTGATTACCGTTTGAATTTCATCAATGGTGATGAGGGTATTAGATATGCTACATCCTCTTCCTTCAACCGTGGAAGATTATAAGAGTCCAAGAATTTATCTATTTCTTGCAGGTTCTCATTTTTAGTGGTGTAGAGTTTCTCAAAGTAGTTTCTGATTACCCTTTGTATCTCTGTCATATCAGTAGTGATCTCTCCTTTTTCATTCCTAATACGAGTTATCAAGTTTCTCTCTCTCTCTTTGTTAGGTTTGCCAGTGGTCTATCAATCTTCTTTAATTTTTCAAAGAACCAACTTCTGCTTTCATTGATCTTTCGGATTGCTTTTTGGGTTTCCACTTCGTTGATTTCTGCTCTCAGCTGTTATTTCCTTCTGTCTCCCTATTTTTGGGTCCTTTTGTTGGGCACTTTCTAGTTCTATTAGCTGTGTCATTAAGCTACTCAGGTAAGCTTCTTCTTCCTTCCTGATGTGTGCTTGCAAAGATATAAATTTTCCTCTCAGTACTGCTTTTGCTGTGTCCCATAAGTTCTGATAGTTTGTGTCTTTATTGTCATTTGTTTCCAGGAACCTTTTGATTTCCTCCTTGATTTTATCTCGGGCCCACTGGTTATTGAGCATGAGGCTGTTTAACTTCCAGGTGTGAAAATTTTTCTTCTGAGTCCCTTTGGAATTCAGAAATAATTTTAGAGCCTTGTGGTCAGCGAATGTAGTCTGCAGAATTCTAACCTCTTGTTATTATGGAGGTATGTTTTATGTGCCAGCATGTAGTCTATCCTGGAGAATGTCCCATGTACATTGGAGAAGAATGTGTATCCAAGTTTCTGGGAATGGAGTGTCCTATATATATCCACTAGGCCTCTTTCTTCCATTTCTCTCCTCAGGCCTAGTATATTCTTGCTGGGTTTCAGTCTGGTTGACCTATTCAGTGTTGGCAAAGCCATATTGAGGTCCCCCACAATTATTGTGTTGTTATTGATATTATTTTTCAGATTTGTCAACAGTTGTATTAAATATTTTGCTGGCCCCTCATTCGGTGCATATATGTTTAGGAGAGTTATTTCTTCCTGCTCTACATACCCCTTGATTAATATAAAATGTCCATCTTTGTCCCTTACAACATTCCTGAGTATATAGTTTGCATTATCTGATATTATTATGGCCACTCCAGTTTTTTATGGGTGTTGTTTGCTTGGATAATTTTTCTCCAGCCTTTTATTTTGAGTCTATGTTTGTTCTGACTATTCAGGTGCGTTTCTTGTAGGCAGCAGAAGGTTGGATTGAGTTTTTTAATCCATTTAGCCACTCTGTGTCTCTTGACCAGTGCATTTAGTCCATTGCCGTTGAGAGAAAGAATTGTCCTGGCATTTAATGCCATCTTTATATCAAAATTTGGTGTGTCTTTTGGTTAGTCTTGTCTTAAATTAGGTCTTTCAGTTTTTCTCTTAAGACTGGTTTTGAGTCTGTAAAGTTTCTGAGCTTTTTTTTGTCTGTGAAACCATGTATTCTTCCGTCAAACCGGAAAGTGAGTTTTGCTGGGTGTAGTATTCTAGGTGAAGCATTTATTTCATTCAGTCTTGTCACAATATCCCACCACTGCTTTCTGGCATTGAGTGTTTCTGGTGACAGGTCTGCTGTAAAACTCAAGGATGCTTGCTTGAACGTAATTTCCCCTTTTGATCTTGCTGTTTTCAGAATTCTGTCTCTATCTGTGGGATTTGTCATTGTGGCTAGGATGTGTCTTGGCGTGGTTTTCCTGTGGTTTCTTTTGGTTGGTACTCTTCGGGCATGCAGGATTTGATCACATATATTCTTTAGCTCTGGAAGTTTCTCTTTAATGATGTTCTTGACCGTTGATTCTTCCTGGAAATTTTCTTCCTGGGTCTCTGGGACTCCAATGATTCTTAAATTGTTTCTGTTGATCATATCATAGACCTCTATTTTCATCTGTTCCCATTCTTTGACTAATTTTTCTATTGTCTGTTCATTTGCTTTAAGTTTTTTTCCAATCTCTCCTGCTGTATGTATCTCATCTTCCACAGCACCAAGTCTATTCTCAGCTTCTGACACCCTGTCCCAGAGCTTATCCATTTTGTTATTCACTTCGTTTACTGACTTTATCAGACCTGTTAGTTGACATGTTATTTCAGTTTGGAGTTTTGTGATTTCTGTCTTCATATTTTCTTGGTTCTTATTAGTGTTCTGTTCAACTCGATCCATGGTTTCTTTGAGTTCTTTGAGCATCTTCCATATTGCTAGTCTAAAGTCCTTATCTGAGAGGTTGATTAGTTGGTTGGTCATTATCTGGTCCTCAGAATTGTCATCTTCATTCTCTATGTCTGAATCTGGCCTGTGTTGTTTCCCTATTGTCACACTTGTATTGTGGGTTTTTCTACGTGTTGTGGTGGTACTCATTGGCTATATGATGCAGGCAGCACACTCCTCTGGCTCCGCCCTTTCTGGATGGGCTGACTTGCCTCTAAGGGAGGGGAGTCCTCCGTGGATGAAGCCTCACACTGGATCAAATCTTAGGCCCGAGCATGCAACAGAGAAGACAGTCCGAAGAGAAATGCTTGCTTCTGTGATATAGCACAGTTCTTAGTGTGATTTTTTTTCTTCTTGTTGCGATGGTGTTCTTTTCTTAGAAAGAGCACATGACCGCATAGTGAAGCGAAGCGGCCGTGCTCTTCTGGAGCCTCTTTTCGGCCCACTCAAAGAGTTTCCCGCAAGAGGACAGTAGACAGACATACACAGGTAGCACTCACAGTTTTTCACAGTTGGGCCCCACTGGGCAGGCATAGTTTCGTGGATTTTCCCAGCCTGATGTCACAAACAGGGGACCCGGCTTCTGCAAAAGCTAGCCCGTTTTTATGTTCTGGAGTCCCGCCCTGAAAATGGCCTCTGGGAGAGTGAGTTTTCTGGAGCCTCTTTTCGGCCCACTCCCAAGTTTCACGCAAGAGGACAGTAGACAGACATACACAGGTAGCACTCACAGTTTTTCACAGTTGGGCCCTATGGGCAGGTGTAGTTTCCATGTATGATCTTCTTGATGATGCATTGGATCCTATTTGCCAGGATTTTGTTGAAGATCTTTGCATCAGCATTCATCAGAGATATTGGTCTGTAATTTTCTTTTTTGGCAGCGTCTCTGTCTTGTTTTGGTTTCAAGGTGATATTGGCTTCATAAAAGCTATTTGGGAGTGTTCCTGTTTTTTCGATTTCATGGAAGATCTTGGCTAGAATTGGTAGTAGCTTCTCTTGAAAGATTTGCAAAAATCCATTAGGAAAACTATCTGGGCATGGGCTTTTCTTTTGGGGCAGTTGTTTGATTACAGTTTCAATTTCCTCAGTAGTGAGGGAATGTTTAGATATGCTACATCCTCCTTACTTAAATGTGGAAGGTTATAAGTGTCCAAGAATTTTTCCATTTCTTCTAGGTTCTCATGTTTAGTAGCATAAAGTTTCTCAAAGTAGTCTCTGATTACCCTTTGGATCTCTGCAATTTCTGTCGTGATCTCCCCCTTTTCATTTCTAATATGGGTTATCAGATTTCTCTCTCTCTTTCTTTGTGAGTTTTGCCAATGGTCTATCAATCTTGTTTATTTAAAAAAAAACAGCTTCTGCTTTCGTTGATCTTTCGGATTGCTTTTTGGTTTTCCACTTCATTGAGTTCTGCTTTCAGTTTTGTTATTTCCTTCTGTCTCCCTATTTTTGGTTCCTTTTCTTGGTCATTTTCTAATTTTTTGAGCTGCGTCATTAAGTTATTCAGGTATACTCCTTCTTTCTTCCTGATGTGTGCTTGTAGAGCTATAAATTTTCCTCAGGACCCCTTTTGCTGTGTCCCATAGATTCTGGCAGTTTGTGTCTTCATTATCATTTGTTTCCAGGAAAGTGTTGATTTTCTTTTTGATTTCATCTCAGAACACTGATTGTTCAGTAGCAGGGTGTTTAATTTCCAAATGTTAAAGTTTTTCTTCTGTGTGGCTTTGTAGTTCACATCTAATTTCAGAGCCTTGTGGTCAGCAAAGGTAGCCTGCAAGATTTCTATCCTCTTGATTTTACAGAGGTATGTTTTTTGTGTCAGCATGTAGTCTATTCTGGAGAATGACCCATGTACATTGGAAAAAAATGTGTATCCATTGGGATGGAGTGTCCTGTATATATCTACTAGTCCTCTTTCTTCCATAACTCTTTTTAGGGCTAGTATGTTTTTGATGTTTTCAGTCTGGTTGACCTATCAAGTGTTGATAGGGCCGTGTTGAAGTCTCCCAAAATGATTGTGTTATTATTGATTTCTTCTTTCAGATTTGTCAGTAATTGTATTAGATAATTTTCTGGTCTCTCATTGGGTGCATATATGTTTAATAGTCTGATTTCTTCCTGTTGCACATATCCCTTGATTAGTACTTAGTGTCCATCTTTGTCCCTTACCACTTTTCTGAGTATAAAGTTGGTGTCATCAGATATTAATATGGCCACCCCAGCTTTTTTGAGGTGTTGTTTGCTTGGATGATTTTTCTCCAGCCTTTGATTTTGAGTCTATGTTTGTTCTGACTATTCAGATGTGTTTCTTGTAGGCAGAGAAGGTTGGATTCATCTTTTTGACCCATTTTGCCACTCTGTGTCTTTTAATTGTTGAATTTAGTCCATTGACATTGAGGGAGATGATTGTCATAGGATTTAATGTCATCTTTGTAGATAAGTTTGCTGTGTTTGTTGGTCTCTCTTGTCTTAGAGTAGACCTGTCAGTTTTTCCTTTAAGGCTGGTTTATCATCTGTGAAGTTTCTGAGCTGTTGTTTACCCATGAAGCTGTGTATTCTTCTTTTTTTATTCTTTTTTTTATTTAAACACCTTGATTACATACATGATTGTGTTTTTGTTTCAGTCATGTAAAGAACACCACCCATCACCAGTGCAACATTCCCATCACCAATGTCCCAAGTCTCCCTCCTCCCCACCCGACCCCCGCGTGTACTCTAAACAGGCTCTCCATTTCCCTCATACATTCTCATTACTAGGAAAGTTCAAAATGTAGTTATTTCTCTAACTAAACTCATCACTCTTTGTGGTGAGCTTCCTGTGGTGAGCTGGAACTTCCAGCTCTTTTCTCTTTTGTGTCTAAAAATTATTATTGCAAGAATGTCTTTCATTTTTCTTAAAACCCATAGATGAGTGAGACCATTCTGTGTTTTCTCTCTCTCTCTGACTTATTTCACTCAGCATAATAGATTCCGTGTACATCCATGTATAGGAAAATTTCATGACTTCATCTCTCCTGACAGCTGCATAATATCCCATTGTGTATATGTACCACAGTTTCTTTAGCCATTCATCTGTTGAAGAGCATCTTGGTTGTTTCCAGAGCCTTGCTATGGTAAATAGTGCTGCAAGGAATATAGGTGTAAGGAAGGGGTTTTTGTACTGTATTTTTGTGTTCCTAGGGTATATTCCTAGGAGTGGTATAGCTGGATCATATGGGAGCTCGATTTCAAGTTTTTGGAGGAATCTCCATATCGCTTTCCATAAAGGTTGAACTAGACGGCATTCCCACCAGCAGTGGATAAGAGTTCCTTTCTCTCCACATCCCCGCCAACACTGTTTATTCTCATTCTTTGTGATGTGTGCAATTCTCTGTGGTGTGAGGTGGTATCTCATCATTGTTTTGATTTGCATCTCCCTGATGATTAGTGATGTGGAGCACTTTTTCATGTGTCTTTTGGCCATTTGTATTTCTTCTTTGTCAAAGTGTCCATTTTTTCTCCCCATTTTTTGATGGGATTAGATGTTTTTTTCTTGTAAAGTTCTGTCAGTGCCTTGTATATTTTGGCACTATTGTGAATGGGGTTGTTTTCTTAATGTTCATTTCTTCCTTATTACTATTGGTGTATAGAAAGGCCATTGATTTTTGTGTGTTAATTTTGTAGCCTGCCACCTTGCTATATGAGTCTATTGTTTCTAGAAGCTTTCTCGTAGAGACTTTAGGGTTTTCTATGTAGAGTATCATGGCATCTTCAAACAGTGAGAGCTTGACTTCTTCCTTTCCTATCTGGATTCCCTTGAAGTCATTTTCTTGCCTAATCGCTATAGCAAGTACTTCTAAGTACTTCTTGTATACCTTTAATAAATTTTGCTCCTTTGCTCAGACTGGTCCCCATTTTTACTCTGGGACTGTAATGGGGTGGCGGTTTTTCACCTAGGTATTAGACTACTAAATTACTTTGCTTTAATTTATTTTACCTGTCGTAATTCAGCTCCGGACTTGTCGCACTCTGCCACCCGATCAGATTCTGTAACTCGAGCTCCCACGTGGGCGCCACCTGCAACTTTCGTGGGAGTCCCCCGACCCGCGGGGGTGTGGAAATGAAAGTTGCTAGTTATTAGTGGGTTCACTCGAGCAGAACCGACCTGTAAAGAAGAACTAGAGAAATTAGTAAGAAGGGCCTTCAAGACAACGCATGCTGTTCAAAAAGGGAAGTTTATTGTTGGGGGATCAGCTTTTAAGGGCTGAAAAACGTCAGGGGTGTTACAAATTTTACACCAATCACAGTTACAAGCATTCATTAGCATAAACTGGGGCAGGTAATAGGGAGGGGCAAAGAGGTAGACCTGAGCACGTTTTACTAAAAGGCATAAGATTCAAACAGAGTTCTTAATAATGTTTGCTAACACAAAGGCAAACTCTATATTTTTCTTTCTGGCTGGATATATTGGGCTGCTCTGAATTACTTTATTTTTGTCTATTTCCTTTGTTCTCAAGGCATGGGCCTTTTGGTCACGTGGGTGACCAGATTAGGAATTACTGAGGTGTCCTATGTCCCAGGTTTCATCAGCTAGGCTCCCCACAAGTATTGCCATTTTGATGATGTTAATCCTGCCAATTCATGAGCAGGGTATGCGTTTCCATTTCCGCGTGTTCTCTCTTATTTCTTGGAGCAGAGTTTTATAGTTTTCTTTGTATAGGTCCTTCACATTTTTAGTCAAGTTGATTCCAAGATATTTGAGTTTGTGTGGCACTATTGTGAATGGGGTTGTTTTCTTAATGTCCATTTCTTCCTTATTACTATTGGTGTATAGAAAGGCCATTGATTTTTGTGTGTTAATTTTGTAGCCTGCCACCTTGCTATATGAGTCTATTGTTTCTAGAAGCTTTTTGGTAGAGTCTTTAGGGTTTTCTAAGTAGAGTATCATGTCATCTGCAAACAGTGAGATCTTGACTTCTTCCTTTCCTATCTGGATTCCCTTGATATCTTTTTCTTGCCTAATCGCTATAGCGAGTACTTCATGTGCTATGTTGAATAGGAGTGGTGAGAGAGGACAGCCTTGTCTTGTACCGGAATTTAGAGAGGTATTCTTCTTTCAAACCTGAACGTGAGTCGGGCTGGGTGCAGTATTCTTGGTGAGGCATTCATTTTATTCAGTCTTGTCACAATATCCCACCACTGTCTTCTGGCCTTGAGAGTTTCTTGTGTCATGTCTGCTGTAAGTCTTAGGGATCCTCCTTTGAATGTAATTTCCCGTTTTGATCTTGCTGCTTTCATTATTCTATCTCTATCTATGGGATTTGTCATTGTAACGAGGATATGACTTGGGGTGTTTTTATTTGGGTCTCTTTTAACTGGTACTCTTCGGGCATGCAGGATTTGATTGCATGTAGTCTTTAACTCTGGGAGTGTCTGTTTTATGATGTCTTTGACAGTTGATTTTTCCTGGAGATCTCCTTCCTGGGTTTCTGGGACTCCAATGATCTCATTGTTTCTGTTGATTTTATCAAAGACTTCTATTTTCATCTGTTCGCATGCCTTGAGTACTTTTTCCATTGCCTGTTCGTTTGTCTTAAGGTTCTTTTCCAATTTCTTCTGTTGTGTTGAGTTTTCTGTATCACATCTTCCAGTATTACGATTCTCTCCTCAGCTGCTGATACCCTGTTGGCGAGGCTATCCATTGAGGTTTTCAGTTGAGCAACCGTGTTTTTCAGATCTGTTATTTCAGTTTGGAGTTTTCTGATTTCTGTCTTTGTGTTCTCTTCAGATCGATCTATGCTTTTTTTGAGTTCTACAAACATATTCTATATTTCTATTCTAAACTCCTTATGTGAAAGGTTAATCAGGTGGTTGGAATTTATTAGGTCATCTGAACTTTCGTCTTCATTCTTTGTGGATGGTGTTTGCCTGTTAGGTGTCCCCATTGTCACGCTTGTGGTGTGGTTTTTCCTGCGTGTTGTGGTGGGGTTCATTTGTTAGAAAGAATGTGCAGCTGTGAAGCGCTCTTCCGCTGCCTCTAGTTGACAGTCCTCAGAGTGAACAAAGGCACAGCAGGGCAGAGCCTGCAGAGGTCAGAGACCTCAGCTTATTTGACAGCGACCCCTGCAGCCAGAATGTACTCACTCAGATGCTTCAAAATGCAATTTTTGGGGGTGCGCTCCCTATGCCTCTGAGGAAACCTTCGGGGATTCAGAAGCACAGGCACAGGCAGACAGGCGTAGAAGTTTCCCCTCGATAGAATCTTTTCACTTTTACTTTTAAAATATTGCAAAATTAACTTAGCAAATTATTTTTATTTTACTTGTGAGTCAAAATCTTGTCCTGTGAGGGGCCGGGCGGTGGCGCTAAAGGTAAGGTGCCTGCCTTGCCTGCGCTAGCCTTGGACGGACCGCGGTTCGATCCCCCGGTGTCCCATATGGTCCCCCAAGCCAGGAGCAACTTCTGAGCTCATAACCAGGAGTAACCCCTGAGCATTACCGGGTGTGGCCCAAAAATCAAAAAAAAAATCTTGTCCTGTGATACAGGAATATTAGCACTTAGTGGTGGCTGTTGTGTGCTAATGTTGTACCCCTAAAGCATAGACATCAGTACCGATATTACCTTAAAAATAAATTAGAAAAATTTTCCTTGTATATAAATAAATGCTAACTTTATAGTGACAACCCATTCAATTATAAAAAATAATCTGCTACAATGAAAGTCATAAATTAAGAGCAATTCAGTACTAAAAGTTATTTAAAGAACCATGATCAACAAAGTTATTGACAGTTGAGTTTTTGGCAGATTATATTTCACCACTAGTGTCAACTTCCCTCCCCAGTGTTTCCATGCTCTATGCTCCATGCCCCCACTCGTCTGGACACCTTCTTCGCCGACCACCAGGACATGCACATTACAAAGTTCTGTGGTTTCGGATTATACCTCAAGTTTCAGTGCTGCTGAGTCTGTGCTTTGATTATATGGCTATACCACTCTCCCATGTCACCAGAGTATAATAGAAGCCCCAACCCGTATTTTCACATTACAACCCCTTTTCATCTTTCTCTTTCTCACCTTGTTTTCTTTCCTTCACTGTAACTTTCCCCTAAGTTCTGGCATCAAGGTGATTTGGGTATCTCCCTTTACTTACTACATTACATCATTTCATTCAGTTACAAGATAAAAAGCAAGTGAGATCATCCTGTGTTTGTCCTTCATCTTCTTTTTTTAAAAGATCTTTATTTAAATACTTTGATTACAAACATGCTTGTAGTTAGGTTTCAGTCATAAAAAGAACACCCCTCCTTCACCAGTGCCACACTCCCATTACCAATGCCCCATCTCCCTCCCCCACTCCTCGCCTGTATTCATGGCAGGCTTTCTACTTCCCTCACTCTTTGACATTGTTATGATAGTTCTCAGTGTAGTTATTTCTCTAACTGCACTCACCACTCTTTAGGTGAGCTTCATACTTCATACTGTAGGCCAGTCCTTCCGACCCTCATCTCTGAGAGTTATTTCAATAATGTATTTTATTTTTCTTAAAATCCATAGATGCGTGAGACTATTCTCTGTGTGTGTGTGTCTCTCTCTCTCTGACTTATTTTACTCAGCATAATAGATTCCAAGTACGGCGGCAAATCTCAAGATGGCAGACAAAATTCTAGGCGGGTCTTAGAAGGCCAGTTCCAGGGCTAGATAATCAGATATTCATTCGTCTGGATCTTCAGACTTACATATGGATGTTTCTGGACTCTCAGATAACAGTATACCAAGTCAGACCCGACCTAAGAGCCCATGAAAGCATAATTACAGGAATGAGAGTTCTTAGGAAAGTCTTTGTGATTCTTCCCACCAGAATCTCTCATGACCTCTTCTAGAAAACAAACTGAAAGCATTCGGTATTGGAAAAATGAGTACAGCTATGCAGACTTTAAGTAAAAAAGGAACAAGAGGAATTGAAGAAAAAAGATGATAAAAAGGCAGCAGCTGAAATTTATGAGGAATTTCTTGCTGCTTTTGAAGGCAGAGATGGTAATAAAGTAAAAACATTTGTACTTGGAGGTGTCGTTAATGCAGCTAAAGAAACATATGAAAAACTAGGTAAAATCTATAAGCCATCCTCGAGATTTGCTTATCAGAAAAGTCCTCCAAATCAGTTGTTCAAAGAAAGACCACCATCTCTTCTTGTGATAGAAACAAAAAAATATCAATGAGTAATGACTTGCTGCAGAGTATGGGAAGATTGAACAATTTATCCAGAGCCATTTTTGATCAATCTGCAAAATATTTTCTTAGCACTTGTAAATATTATTGAAGAATAGGAAACAGAGAATGTACCCGATCACCTTGACGGAGCCCCCATTGAAGAAGAGTTCGATGGTGCACCTCTTGAGGATGTGGATGGCATTCCTATTGATGCTGCTCCAATTTATGATTTAGATGGGGTCCCCATTAAGAGTCTTGATGATGATCTGGATGGAGTGCCTCTAGATGCGATTGAAGATTCAAAGAAGAATGAGCCAATATTTAAAGTTGTTTCTTCAAAATGGGAAGCTGTTGATGAATCTGAATTGGAAGCACAGGCTGTAACAACCTCTAAGTGGGAGTTATTTGACCAGCATGAAGAATCAGAAGAAAATAAAAATCAAGAAGAAGAAGTAAAGATGAAGTAGATACTCAAAGTTCCAAATCTGAGGAGCATCACCTGTATTCTAAACCAATCAAAGAGGAAATGACAGAGTCAAATTTCTCCAAGTGAGGAAAAATGAGCTAAACTTCGTGAGACTAAGCTTAAAGTTATGAAGTCTGTAATGTAATCTGGAAAAATACAAAAAACCAGGCTAAAGCTTTCAAGAGCAAGTTGAACACTTGTGAGATAAACTGCCTCAGCGGGAGAAAGAGAAATAATTAAAATGAGGACTAGAAAGAGATAAGAAAGATAAAGAAAAATCAGAATCTCGATCTAAAGACAAAAAGAAAAAGATGAATGCACTCCAACGAGGAAAGAAAGGAAAAGGAGACACAGCACATCCCCTAGCCCACCTCAGAGTAGCAGTGGTAGACGAGTGAAATCCCCATCACCCAAATAGGAGCATTCAGAGCGTTCAGAGAGATCTCATAAGGAAAGCTCCAGGTCCCAGTTATCTCATAAAGACTCGCCCAGAGACGTTAGCAAAAAGATTACCATCTGGTTCAAGGACCCCTAAACGGTCCCAGTGGTCAGCAACCTGCGGCTCGCGAGCCAAATGTGGCTCTTTACACTTTTAATTTGGCTACAGGAGTCAGGACTCTGCTCCTAGCCTCTTTCAGTGCATGCCCTGTGTGGCTCTCAAAATAAATTTCAATCGTGGTTTTGGCGAGATTTGGCTCAGTTGAAAAAAAAAAAGGTTGCCGACCACGGGTCTAGGCGATCAAGGTCTAGATCCTCTAATAAAACGTCAGGGAAGAAATCCAGATCCCAGTCCCCATCCCCACACAGGTCTCATAAAAAGTCAAAGAAAAACAAACACTGACAGAAGTTTTTAAGACGTTGTCGCTTACTGGAAATGTGGTTTTGTTTTTTGTCCGAGCAATCTATTTTTTATAATATCTTTATTTAAACATCTTGATTACAAATATGACTGTGATTAGGTTTCAGTCATGTAAAGAACACCCCAATTCACCAGTGCAACATTCCCACCACCAATGTCCCAAATCTCCCTCCATCCTACCCCACCCCCACCTGTACTCTAGACAGGCTTTCCAGTTCCCTCATTCATTCACATGGTTATGGTAGTTTTCAGTGTAGTTATTTCTCTAAATGCACTCACCACTGTTTGTGGTGAGCTTCATGATGTGAGCTGGAAGTTCCAGCCCTCCTCTCATTGTCTCAGTATTGTTGCAAAAATGACTTTTATTTTTCTTAAAACCCATAGATGAGTGAGACTATTCTGCATCTCTCTCTCCCTCTGACTTATTTCATTCAGCATGATAGATTCCATGTACATCCATGTATAGGAAAATTTCATGACTTCATCTCTCCTGACAGCTGCATAATATTCCATTGTGTATATGTACCACAGTTTCTTTAGCCATTTATCTGTTGAAGGGCATCTTGGTTGTTTCCAGAGCCTGGCTATTGTGAATAGTGCTGCAATAAATATAGGTGTGAGGAAGGGGTTTTTGTATTGTATTCTTGTGTTCTTAGGGTATATCCCTAGGAGTGGAATAGCTGGATCGAATGGGAATTCAATTTCCAGATTTTGGAGGAATCTCCATATCGTTTTCCATAGCGGTTGGACTAAACGGCATTCCCACCAGCAGTGGATAAGAGTTCCTTTCTATCCACAATCCATCTGCAATGATTGTTCTTTCTTTGTGATGTGTGCCAATCTCTGTAGTGTGAGATGGTATCTCATCATTGTTTTGATTTGCATCTCCCTGATGATTAGTGATGAGGAGCATTTTTTCATGTGCCCTTTGGTCATTTGTATTTCTTTTGTATCAAAATGTCTGTTCATTACTTTTCTCCATTTTTGATGGGATTAGATGCTTCTTTCTTGTAAAGTTCTGTCAGTGCCCTGTATATTTTGGAGATTAGCCCCTTATCTGATGGGTATTGGGTGAATAGTTTCTCATACTCAGTGGGGGGCTCTTGTATCCTGGGCGCTATTTCTTTTGAGAAGCAGAAGCTTCTCAGCTTAATTATTCCCATCTGTTGATCTCTGCTTCCACTTGTTTGGGAAGTGCAGTTTCCTCCTTGAAGATGCCTTTAGTCTCAATGTCCTGGAGTGTTTTACCTACGTGTTGTTCTAAATACCTTATTGTATCAGGTCTGATATTGAGGTCTTTAATCCATTTGAATTTTAACTTCGTACATGATGTTAACTGGGGGGGGGTCTATGTTCGCTTTTTTGCAAGTGGCTAACCAGTTCTGCCAGCACAACTTATTGAAGAGGATTTTCCCGCTCCACATAGGATTTCTTGCTCCTCTGTCAAACATTAGGTGGGTGTATGTCTGGGGAACTTTGAGAACTCAAGCCTATTCCACTGATCTGAGGGTCTGTCTTTATTCCAATACCATTTTGACCCATTTTGCCACCCTGTATCTTTTAGTTGGTGAATTTAGTCCATTGACATTGAGGGAGATGATTTTCATAGAATTTGTCATCTTTGTAGATAAGTTTGCTGTGTTTGTTGGTCTCTCTTGTCTTAAAGTAGACCTTTCAGTTTTTCCTTTAAGGCTGGTTTTTCATCTGTGAAGTTTCTGAACTGTTGTTTATTCATGAAGCTATGTATCCTTCCTTCAAACCTGAACGTGAGTCGGGCTGGGTGAAGTATTCTTGGTGAGGCATTCATTTCATTCAGTCTTGTCACAATATCCCACCACTGTCTTCTGGCCTTGAGAGTTTCTTGTGACATGTCTGCTGTAAGTCTTAAGGATACTCCTTTGAATGTAATTTCCCTTTTTGATCTTGCTGCTTTCAGTATTCTATCTCTATCTATGGGATTTGCCATTGTAACGAGGATGTGTCTTGGGGTGTTTTTCTTCGGGACTCTTTTAGCTGGTACTCTTTGGGTATGCAGAATTTGATTGCATGTAGTCTTTAACTCTGGGAGTATCTCTTTGATGATGTCTTTGATAGTTGATTTTTCCTGGGGATCTCCTACCTGGGCCTCTGGAACTCCAATGATTCTTATGTTGTTTCTGTTGAGTTTATCAAAGACTTCTATTTTCATCTGTTCGCATTCCTTGAGTACTTTTTCCACTGCCTGATCGTTTGTCTTAAGGTTCTTTTCCAATTTCTTCTGTTGTGTTGAGGTTTTTTTTACATCATCTTCCAGCACATTGATTCAGCTGTTAACCTGCTGGAGAGGCTATCCACTGAGTTTTTCAGTTGAGCTACCGTGTTTTCAGATCTGTTTTTTCAGTTTGGAGTTTTCTGATTTCTGTTCAGATCGATTTATGCTTTCTTTGAGTTCTACAAACATCTTCCATATTTCTATTCTAAACTCCTTATCTGAGAGGTTAATCAGATGGTTGGAATTTTTTTGGGTTGTCCGCACTATCATATTCATTCTTTATGCATTGTGTTTGCCTGCGAGGTTTCCCCATTGTCACGCTTGTAGTGTGATTTTTTCTGCCTGTTTTTGATGGGTTCATTAGTTAGAAAGAGTGCGCAGCCTCAAAGCCAAGTGGAGCTGCCATGCTCTTCTTTGGCCTCTAGATGACAGTTTTTTCGGGGGTGCGCTTCCTAGGCCTCTGAGGAGAGCTTCAAGTATTTGGGAAAGAGAGAAGCAAAGCAAAGAGTTCCCTTCAAGTCCTCAGGGTCATCCAAGGCACAGCAGGAGGGCGGAGCCAGCCAAGAACTCTCTGTAGCAGGCAGGATCTCTGGCAGGAACACTGATAAAATCCAGTCTCAGGCGGCTGGAAACACCATGGCCCAAAATGGCTTCTGCGCCCTGCTGATACCCAGCAGAAACCAGCAGGAATCTATGTGTGTAAGTCCGGACCCACCTCTAAAGTAGGCAGGATCACCAGCAGGAATGCTGGTGAAATCCAGTCTCAGGCAGCTGGAAATTGCATGGCCCAAGATGGCTTCTGCAACCTTCTGACTCCCAGCAGAAACCAGCAGGAATCAGTGTGTGTACATCCTGACCCACTTCTGTACCAGGCAATCACCGGCAGGAATGCTGATCTGAGTAATCTGTTTTTAAAACAAACAAACAAACAAACAAACAAAAAGGAAACAAAAAGTCCAATGAAAGCATCACTGGGGTTTTTGTTTGTGAATGCATGTGTATACTCATGAGTAACTGCATCTGTAGACTTGTCGTTTTATATTGTATAAATTTCTTTCATTGTCGATGTTTCTCAAGATGAAATTTTTTGTGCTAATATATTTCATCAAAAATGTGTATAATGGGGGTCAGAGAGGTGGCACTAGAAATAAGGTGTCTGCCTTGCAAGCGCTAGCTAATGAAGGACCGCGGTTCTATCCCCCGGCGTCCCATATGGTCCCCCCAACCCAGGGGCAATTTCTTAGCACTTAGCTCAGGAGTAACCCCTGAGTATCAAACTGGCATGGTCCAAAAATACCAACAAATAAAAATAAAAAATTTGTATAATGGATCTCTAGGCAGTAGTAGTATTTGTTTTAGGATGTTGTGACTTAGCAAAGATAATACAGATGTCTTTTCCTTTTTTTGTAGCTTTGACAATTTATATTAGATTTCAAATAAAATCTGAACAGAAAACTAAAAAAGAAATAGATCCCAAGTACATCCATGTATAGGATGTACTGACAGCTACATACTATTCCATTGTATATATGTAACACAGTTTCTTTAGCCATTCATCTGTTGAAGGACATCTTGGTTGTTTCTAGATTCTGGTATTGTAAATAGCGCTGCAATGAATATAGATGTGAGGGATTTTGTATTGTGTTTTTGTGTTCCTAAGGTATATACCTAGAAGTGGTTTATATATATATATATATATTTCTAGAATCTTCAAGTCACTTGCTCTTTAGAGTGATTATAATTCAAATTGTTTGCACTGAACAGAAAATGGAAGATTTAAAAGAGACCAGTTAAAATTCTAAGTTCGCCAGAAGTCTGGGGCTGTAGCTCAGTACTTATCTTCCATGATTGAGGGTCTGAGTTCCATCCTGTTACTGAAAAATAATCTAGGTTAGTCAGAACGGGAAACCCATTTTTCTAAACGTCGATCAAAACTCAATGAATGAGGGGCAGGCTGTGTCCGTACCCGTGTGTGTCTGTGCCCCAACCCCAGGAAAGCAAAATAACTCAACGAGCACTTCAGATGACAAAAACAAGTGATTCCGAACAGGGAAACAAATCTAGACTTAAGCGTCTTCATTTGCCATCAAAGGCACAAACTCCTCCCAGGGAAGGGACTGCTTGTAGGACGGAGTACTACAGACTACAACACCCAGAATTCCCTCCTCGTCCGAACTCTTGGGTGCTTCCGCAGAGCGGGGCAGAGAATTATGGGTCCTGTAGGAGACAAGTTCCAACTACCACTCCCACATTTCTCTATGTTAGTTTGGTCCTCTCCACCAATGCCGGAAGAGGCGAGTCCCCAAACTTTAAAACTACATTTCCCATGGGGCAAAAGGCGTGGGTCACCGGTATCCCTAACGACTAATAGAAACAAGGCATTGCCCCCGGCGTGGAAAAGAGCTTAAACCTGATTGGGCCTCATCACCTGCAAAGGCGGCGGGCGCGCGGCTGACGGTAGCTAGACATTTGACCTATGTGGGGCTCCACGAGGCGCCTCCTCGCCCAGGACCCGGTCGCTTTTGCCCAGCTGTATAAGGAGTAGCGCTTCAGTAGCCTGGGAGCCGGAGGTCAGAGAGGCAGAAAGCCCGAGCGGCTGTGGCTCCATACCGGGACCCAGGGGGCCTTAAGGGAGGAGGGTGCTTCCGGGGTTGTTGGATTCAGCTTCTGACTCCGCCCAGCTCCGCCTTTAAAGGCTTGGGGTGTCGGGAGTGAGCGTTGGGCTTGGAGGGTGCATCGGAGCTTTTCCTCCAGTTGCCTGGACTCTCCGGGGCGAGGGCTCTTTGCTTTCCTACCACTCGCCCCCTCGCCTTTGGAAGTTAGGGTTCACCACCAGGATCTTCCTCTAGGCAGCAACTGGAGTGTTCTTGTTGCTGGGTGGATCACTTTTCGTCTCCTAATTTGTATGACTAGTTGGGACACGTTTGGTCCCCAACACACTCTTCTCACTTTCCCCGAACGCATGTCAAGTCCTCACCACGCCCGGGTTGGGGTGCGGTGACTTACTTTTCCATTTTCTCTTTCTGATTCCTTGATGGTGAAAGTTCCTTGTCCTCTTCTCTCCACCTCCTCTTTTTTTTTTCCCCACCAGGTCTTTATAGTGGGACGTGTGGAAGAAAAGGGAAGGAATTTTGGTTTGGAAAGCATTTTGTTCAGGGTGCAATTCAGGGTTTGGGCGCGAAGAAGTGAGTCAATGGTAGGTCAGGCCGAATTTTACGAACATTTTTACAAGACTGATAGCATAGATGCTGAGTGACATCTAGAGAATAAAGTAGCTTGTGCGAAACTCATCGTGTTAACCATTTTTTCCCCCAAACGCACACAAAAAGTGCCTTTGAGATTACTGGAAGGGGAGACAGATGGTGAATGAGTTGGTCTATGGAAGGTTAAGCTTAACCTGGTAATGCAAACACTTTTCTTCCAGACCAATCCTGGTAGACTTCTGTGAAGGAGGTGAATTTTAATTTGGGTTCCAGAGAGCTAATGGGTATTTTTAAATGGACAAGGAAGAGGGAGAACAATGCTTCCTGTTACTCGAGTTGGAATTTAAGAAGGGTAGATAGAAGAGGGATTTCTTGTGTGACAAACAATTTTGCCCGACATGGAGTAAAGGGTGTTAGAAGAGATAGTTAGGGAAAGAGCTTTGAAAAGTTTGGGAATCCTAATAACAAGACACTTTGAAGCATCCATGTAATCTGTGTATTATTCTGTGTCAAATAAAATTAAATACAAAGAAGTTAAGATTGGGTGATTTTTGTTTTTTTATCCTAGGGGAACCCGATTTGAGATCAATTCTTGGAGAACACAGAGAAGTGTGGTATGTTTCAAGTGTGTCTAATTCAAATGCAAGCATTTTGTAAGCTGTTTTGTCATTATCCTTAGTCTCACTCTATAACTACAGCATATAATTGCTGATTTTAAAGCCTAATTATATAAATTGATCTGCCTAAGGAGTACATATTTCAACCTTTTGGATCATAATATGTGAATTCTAGCAATTTCATTGAGTGATAATAATGCGTGATATTTATTGAGACTCTGGATTATGCCAGGCACTATAATAAGGCATCAGGACTTTGGTTGTATAGGTGAGGTGGATGATGTGGGAGAGTGGTATTGACCTATATCCAGAACACAGACTCAACCACACTGAAAACATGAGATCTAAGTACAACCACTGAACTTTGTAATGTGCCTGTCAAGGTGGAAGGTAGGTGGTAGGGGAGCCAGGGATTGGGGTTGGGTTGGGGCAGTGGGGATTGGGGTTGATGGAGTACAAGAACACTGGTGAAGGGAATTGACACTGGTGGTGGGATTGGTGTTGAAACATTAAATGCCTAAAAATTTAATTCCCAGTAACTGAATTATGGTTCTTTAATCACAATTCTTTAAATAAAATATTTTAAAAGATTAAGTATGATATGCATTAAACTCTACAATAGTAATAATAGTCTTATCTATTCTTTTATACAACAGGTAGGACATTTGCTGCATACATGCAGACCTAGGTTTGATCCCTGGCATCCCATATGGTTTCTAAGCCCCACCAGGAGTGATCCCTAAGTACAAGCCAGGAGTAAACCTTGACCACTACTGGATGTGACTCAAAACATAACAGACCAAACAAACAAACAAGCAAACAAAAAAACCACCCGAGTTTTATGCCTACTTTTAGAAAAGGAAACTAAATCTAAGGAAGGTTACACAACATACCCAAATTTGTATAGATTTTGATAAGTGAGTTGGCTTCTTGGGGGTGTAAATTTTTTCTTTTTTTTTTTTTCGGCCACATCCGGTGACTCAGCTCAGGATTTACTCCTAGCTATGCGCTCCTGGCTTGGGGGATGATATGGGTCACGGGGCAGGGGAGAGGATCGAATCGAGGTCTGTCCTAGACTAGAGTGCACAGGCAGACATCTTATTGCTTAAGTTACCCATCCGGTCCCTCTTTTTTTCTTTTTGGGCCACACCGGTGATGCTCAGGGGTTACTCCTGGCTCTGTGCTCAGAAATTGCTCCTGGCTTGGGACGCTAGGGGATCTAACTGTGGTCTATCCTAGGTAGCTGCTTGCAAGGCAGATACCCTACCACTGCCCTACTGATCCGGCCCCAAAAAGGTGTAAATTTCTGACTCTAAAGTCCATGAACTGCCCAATATGGTTTTCTGGATCCACTATTCACTTTTGTTCTTGCTTCTTCATCTGTGGTAAGGAGAAAGTATTGTGAGGTTTGGTTGATCATTCTGGCAGAAGCCCAAATAATTCACTTTTAGTTTCTGTGTCAGTATGTGTCTGCAGTAAAGTAGCTGCCAAGACCAATTTAGCTTAACTGCTATTGCAGACATTGCTAATTGTGTCTGCCAAAACTATAGTGGGTATAGCTATTTCTGAATTAGCTGTTTCTTTACGAAATATGTCATACCTCTAGACTAGTTGGCCCTGGCCATTACATTGGATTTTATTTTATTTTGGCTTTTAAATGACATGCTGGGACATTAAATCTCTTTCTTGACCTTTGCGTACCTAAAATGTTGGGGTTGAAACAAAGTAAATATGTGAGCACTGTATGGGTCTAGTTGGGGAGATAAGAGTTCCATAATTCCAGGATATATAGTGTATAGTATCATAGGTATGCAGTGCTATGGAGGCTAAAGCAAGGTGGAACTGACTATATGTGGGGTTTAGGAAGGATTTTGTGCGAAGGTGACATATACATGTATCTGAAGGATAGTGCGTTTTCTAGGTAGAGACAAGGGGAGACATTCCAGATAAAAGGAAGAGTCAGTATGAGACAGGTTGTAAAATAACAAAAGCAAGGCATGCCCATTCAGTATTGAGTTCAGTATGGCTGGGTGGATGCAGACTATTTAAGAAAAGGAAGGTGTGGGATTGCAGTGATGGTTCAGCAGGTAAGGTTTTCTCCTTGCATATGATTGACCTGGGTTCTATTCCCAGCATCCAATATGGTCCCCCAAGTACCTCTAGGAATGAATCCTGATTGCAGAGCCTGGAGGAGAGAGCCCAGAATAACCTCTGGGTGTGGCCTCAAAATATAAATAGATAAATAAAAGTAATTTCTTTTTTTTTTAAAAAAAGGAAAAAAGGAAGGTGTGAGCAATGCAGAAGTGTTAGAAAGTCTAGGACTTTGTAAAGAAACTTGGTTGCAATCCTAAGAAGTTTGAACATGTTTTCATAGACCAGTGTTTCTGACACTGGTTACGCTGCATTCTCACAAAATGTTAAGAAATATTATATCTATATTCTATAAATATATTTATGTATTATATTTATATATATACAGATAGATATCTCCAAATATGTCTTCTAAAGGATTTCACTGAATTACACAAGTAATCTTAACTTTATTTAAGATATGCTTTGGTAAAAAAATAGAAAGGGAAGCAGTTTTAAGTTGATTTAAAGTTATATTAAGCAAATAATAGTATCCATGCTTGAATATGATAAAAATAACTAAATAATACATAACTGAAATGGGAAAATACTGCTTGTAGGTAATAAAAAAAACCGTTAAACTCTTCTGGAAGCAGAAAACTGCTATTTGTCTTTTGCTTTAGTATACGCTGGAGTGGCTCATGAGCTATTAGGAGGTTGCTTATCTGTTTAGCAGGGAGAAGATGAGGACTCCAGAGAACAATAAATGAGAGTCAGTATTAAATTTGAGGTATTTAAAAGATAGAATTAGTTGGACTTGCTAGATGTGAATATTGTTATTCCAGCAGTATCATCAGAATCGCTCTAGAAGTCTGTGTACCACTTGTATTCTTTCTGTCCTAAGATGAGTATATTATTGTCTAAATAGGCACTTGTACAAGTATGCAGAATACTGTTGTTACAAATAGGTTTGAATTATACCAAAATACTTGTTGCTTTACTATGTCCCTCCATTCTGACTCTTCTCAGATTATCAGTACCTCTTTGCAGCCTTTCCTTCTCCCCTTGTGTACATGCTTGCACTCAGTGAGCAATTCTGTGCATGTTTCATCCATAGGACTCTGTCGGTATCACAGTTGACTAGGATTGTTCCCCCATCTAGACCGTGTGTCTTTTGAGGGTAGGCACTGGGGTTTATTTATCTACATATATATCCATAGCATTCAGAGCAATTTGGTATATGGTAGAAGCTTAATACATGAGTATTGGATCAGGGGAAAAAAGAATCAGCAGATCTCTGTACTCACACAATACCAAATGCTTCCAAAAGATCAACTGGCCTTCCTGTGTTCCTTTGGCCAAATGAAGCAGTAACTGAGGTCGCTGCATAACTAAAGAGGGAATTTTCTTCTGAGGTTTCCCATTCTCTTTTGGTTACTGGATCTTTATTTTTTCTTAAACTTGATGTGGCCTGAGAGTATCTTAGGCCTTCCTATTGCTTTCATCCTTGTGATAGAGTTCACATGGCTTTTGTCCCAAGTCTTTAACAATGAGTCATTCTTTCTATCCACCAAGCCCAGTTACTTTCATCCTTGAAATCTCACTCAAACTTGTTCCCTATTTATGGACACTCTTCTTGGAACTCTACTTTGATGAGGGCTTTCTGAAGGAAAACTGTCCATGTATATTTAAAAATCTTAAATAGATTTCCAAAAATTTAGCTCCCAGTGATGTCTATTCCAGAATTGTATATAGTAACAACAGTGACAGTAAAAAAAACGTAAAAGAAGAAAGGAAGGAAGGGAGGTAAAAAGAGGAATAGTGAAGTAAGGAAAGCAGGGAAGGAGGGAAGCCTATTTTTAGTTTAATTTTATTATTATAATTTGGTGCCACATTCAGTGGTGCTCAGGAATTACTTTTGGCTTTGCACTTAGGAATCTGAGTGTGCTCAGGAGACCATATGGGATGGCAAGGCTTGAATCAGGGGCTGCTGCGAGTAAGGAAAACTTTCTACCTGTTCTATCTCTCCAGCAAACCCCAGGCCTGAATATAACAGTTTTTAATGTCTAATATTAGAGGTTTGAATTAAATTATGGTATATTGGGGCCAGAGTGGTGGTGCAGCAGTAGGGCGTATGTCTTGCATTTGCCTGCCTAGGACAGTTCAATCCCTGGATATGATCCCCAATCAGGAGCGATTTCAGGGCGCATAGCCAGGAGTAATGCCTGAGCATCACTGGGTGTGGCCCAAAAACCAAAACAAAAAATATATGGTATATCTTTAGAGTGGATTACTAGATAACAATGTAAGTTGATGTTGCCAACAAATATTTAATAATGCATTAAGTTTTTATGATATAAGCACATCTGCTGCATGCATATAAAATATTCTGTAGGACTGGAAAGATAATACATCAGGCAAGGTTCATACCTTGCCTGGGGCCAATGCAGGTTTGGGCTCAGGCACTGTATGAGGAGTAAGCCCTGACTGAATACCACTGGGTGGGGCCCCAAAACCAAAAATAGTTATTAAGTAAGCACAGTTATTAATGAAACGAAGTTTGTATACATTGTAAGAAGGCATATGCATTCTATTTTAACATTTTGCATATTTAAATTTTCTAATCTATTAAGATATATTTGTTGTTTTTAAAAGATTTTCAAAGATAATTTCCCCATGATCACCACTATTAATATTGCCTTTGTGTGAGGCAAAGCATATACCCACCTACCTGCCTCTACAATATACACATAATTTCTTGCAGAGGTTGCTTTTGCCTGAAGTTTTCATCCCCTCCATCCTGTTCCCCACCAATGATAATAGAATTAGTATTATAATTTTATTTCTGAAGCTATTTAGTTGTCTATAAAATAGTTTAAATGCTACCTAACCATTGTCCTCAAGATAAAACCTATGTCTCTTAGAACAACTTATAAAACTTGAAAATAAGCTCTCCATTCTTTTCCCACACATAATTTTTCTTCTTACAATGAGCTTTTATGAATTAGAGTATTAGGCCAATTCCTGGCACTTATTAAATATTTAATGCCAGCCAACTGTAGCTGTCAATGGATGGTAGGGGTTAACTGTTGTATGCCAGACAGTCCATCAGTATTCCTTCATTTCATCCTCAGAGCAAAAATATCACTGATATTTTGGTGGGTGGAAGTGAGGAGGGATTTGCCTTGTATGTGGCAAATCTGGGTTCCATCCTCAGAGCAAAAATATCACTGATATTGGGGTGGGCTGGGAGTGGGGAGGGTATTTGCCTTGTACGTGGCCAATTTGGGTTCTATCCCTAGCATCCTAGATGGCCCCTGAACCCGCCAGTAGTGGTTCCTGAGTGCAGAGCCACGAGTAACCTCTGAGCATCGCCCATTGAAAAATACTGAGGGGCCGGGCGGTGGCGCAAGAGGTAAGGTGCCTGCCTTGCCTGCGCTAGCCTTGGACGGACCGCGGTTCGATCCCCCGGTGTCCCATATGGTCCCCCAAGCCAGGAGCGACTTCTGAGCACATAGCCAGGAGTAACCCCTGAGCGTTACCGGGTGTGGCCCAAAAACCAAAAAAAAAAAAAAAAAAAAGAAAAATACTGATATAAAGTAGTTACCTCATTTTCTTTTAGGTGAGGAAAATTAATTTTAAGAAGTGGGGCATCCTACCCTGGAACTGTCCACACCGCAGGTAATTCCTTTTATTTCATGGGGCTCTTTCCTCTGGAGAGGCCCCTGGTCTCTCTGGAGAAGCATTTTCTTTCTCTCCATTTTCATATAATTTCACTGAAATAAAAACTGGGTATAAAATAATCCTACTAATGTTTTAAAGGGAAAATCATTCCTATACAATAGCTCTCTTCATTTTTCTGCAGACCCTGCCAGTCTTTGTCAGTCTTCATACAGACTTTGTTCATTCACTTGGGCTAATTATATGTGACCACAGCTTTAATGAGGACAATCCAGTCCAGACTGACATGATCTCACCATGTCACGGTTCACATTGTGCTAATGTATAAAATCTTGCTATGTGCATCATACTTCATGTAGGAGCGACAGAATAGCTTCAATTGTTCTGTTTTTCTCTCTGTTTTGAAATTTTAGGTCTTTGGGGATGGGAATGTCAGCTGAGAGCTCAGGAAAACTATGATCGAATTGAATGTACAAGAAACAGTGTATTCCCCAGGAGCCAATGTCACTGGTTAATTTATTTTTTAAAATGTCATGTAGATGTATTTTTCAGCAATCTCTCCCCTGGGAAGACCTTGGTTGAATTCAACTGTTAATCCTATTTACAGAATGCAGCCCCATGCATGTACTATATTTTTGCATTGTTAAGTGATCTGAGACATGTGTAGTGGATTACCATATGACATGTAATCAGATGAATCAGATAAGGTATATCTGATTTTCTCTACCAAAAAAGTGTCAGTTTTCATGTTATCACTCACTCAAGATCCTGCAGCCTGGTCTCTCTTTCATTTTCCTTGCAAATAATACTCACTGTGCATCAGTAGATGCTCTTTAAAGGACATTGATCCTAAACAAGCATCATTTGAATAAAATGACATTACTTCATAAGGATTTGTCACTTTAAAATGTTTATTTTTTTAGTATTCTGGCCACATTGGTAGTTCTCAGGGCTAACTCCTGCTCTGTGCTGAGGACTCACATCTGGTGGTGTTTGTAGGACCCTATCTGATGCTGTAGATTGAACCCAGGTCCTACCTAGACTTCTTGCACATTCCAGTCCCAATTTCTTTCTTTCTTTTCTTTTCTTTTCTTCTTTTTTTTTTGGCTTTTGATTTTGGGCCACATTTGGCAGCGCTCAGGGATTACTCCTGGCACGGACTCACACATCACTCCTGGCAGGCTCGGGGGATCCAACCCGAGTCTGTCCTGGTTGGCTGCATCCAAGGCAAATGCCCTAGCACTGTGCTGTCACTTCAGCCCCTCCAGTCCCATTTTCTGATTTGTTGCTTTAAATTACTTATAATTTAAATTATAATCTGTAATCCTGTTTCTTGGTCAAATCCAAATAGGGTGAACATAAGAAATTACAGTAGCAGTTCAGTTCTTTTTTTGTTTGTTTGTTTGTTTGTTTGTTTGTTTTGGGGTCACACGCGGTGGCGCTCAGGGGTTACCCCTGGCTCTACACTCAGAAATCGCTCCTGGCAGGCTCAGGGGGCCACATGGGATGTCGGGATTTGAACCACTGTCCTTCTGCATGTCTTACCTCCATGCTATTTCTCCGGCCCTAGCAGTTCAGTTCTTTTGTGAATTACTATGGGGACATGCAATAGAATCTGTTTAAGCAACTGCAGTATATGCTTACAATTATTGCCCTTTGGGCCAGAGTGACAGTGTAGCAGATGGGGTGCTTGACTTGCAATGTGGATTCGATTCTGACCTCGATCTTGACCTCTATTTGGTCCTTGGTATACTATATGGTTCCTGAATACCTCCAGCAATAATTCCTGAGTGCAGAGCCAGGAATAATCCATGGGCATTGTTGGGTGTGGCCCAAATCAAACAAAAACAAATTTAAAAATATATCTTTAACTCTTTGAATCCCAGATTGGGGAGGTTTGACAAAAACAGTGGGAAGAAGAGAGAGAAAGAAAAAGTAGGAGTGAGACATTTAATGAGGTAAAAATTGAGTCTCTAGGATATGTAGTCTGAAATAAACTACCAAATCATTGTCAAGCAAATTATTTCTTTACAAAGAGTTGGAGAGGAGCCGTGACTTTCCAGGTGTCCGGCCCTGTACAAACCCGCTGGTGATATTGTGAAAGTTATGACTATGTCAGCTTTCCCAGAATTTCTATCTCTGCTGCGAAGATTTGGCAGACGCCTCAGACAAAATTTATGTCCCTTAAATCTTCCTCAAGCTTGGCTTGGCTCTTAGATTTATATGTATAAAAAGAGCAAAATGTTTACCAGTTTGACATTTTTGAAGATCAAAACAGATTTAAGAAAATCTGCATACACCTCAGTTTAGCCTTCAGAGAGGGCTAATTGCTTTTTAATGTATTAAAACAACCCAAATGTTTACTTTCCAGAAGTGATCATATTTCTAAAGATTGATATTCCATACCTCAGTATTGCTTTCTATTTCTTGCTTATAAGATGTAAAGGGTTACCTCAGTTCTTTTTCTTTTCTTTTCTTTTTTTGGGACCTTTCTAAAACAATGTAGGATATGAGGGGTATTGAACTATATATATATATATATATATATATATATATATATATATATAGTATATATATATATATATATATATGTATGTATGTTAACAATCTAAAAGAGAGAAAAAGGATTTTTTGATAGGGCTAGGATTTGAACCACACTTGGCATGTTCACTGTTTACTCGTGGCTCTGTGCTCGGGGCTTAGTCCTGTCATTGCACGTGTACAGTGCTGGCAATTCGAACTGGGGTCAATTGTGTGCAAGGCAAGCATATTCCTGCTATACTGTCTCTTGGTCCCTGCAAAAGACAGTTTTTGTTAGCTCTGCCCTCCCTCCTTTTTGTTGTTGTTGGCGCTTATCCACCAAATATTTTTGATATAATAATGCTAGCTTAGAATAAGAAGTAGAAACCTTTCTATGACTGCCCATGAACATGGCTGCTTCAAGTGCATCTGTAGGCTGAGCACAAATGAAAGTTTGGAAGTAATTCAAGTGGTGGAAATGCTGCTGAGCAGGTTATATCAACAACACTACCTCACATAGCCACGGGGAAGTCCCCAGTAAGGGCCTCTTACTCATCTGCTTCAGCTGCTCTTCTACTTAGCCAGTGAGGACTGCCAGTAAGAGCTTCCTAGGGTCGAAACTGTCCAACAGTAAGTGCCCACGGTATGTTCCCTTGCCATATCTGCTTCAGGCAGATCCTCAAATGCACTTCACTAGGATTACTTTGGTCACATAATATTCTAATTTTCACCTTTCACGGGATATTGAATTTGATTCAGGGGGACACTTGATGTTAAGCGCATTTAGTCAGCGGTGACTTGAGTGTCCATGTAGGACCAGATCTAATGCAGGCTTTGAGAATATAGTGATACATTCGCAGGGGTACATTTGCCTTCCCTTAAGAAGCTCACAGTTAATTGAGATGCAGGAATGAGAGAGATACTGAAGCCAGTCTTGCTCTATGATGGGAATGGTGCTCAATGAAAGGTGCCCTGGAAACATGGTAGAAGAGAATCACTAATGGTAGCAGGCAACTTAAAGACCAGACTCTTTCTACTCTGAATCATAAAGGGTGAGTGACACTACCAAAAGTTGAGGTGCATAAAGAGTTGGTGGGCAAGAATTGCAGGCAGAGGGAACTACTCACATGTCCAAGACAGTCCTCTGACTGACTGTCTATATTCAGTGCACAAGAAAATACTGTGTGTGAACATTGGGGAGTGTGGGAGGAAGAACAGGTTGAAAATATGGAAAGATATCCTATAGCTGTTTTGTCAAAGAGCTCTGCTTTCTCAGAAGCTTTGTTGTTATTTTGGAGACAGTATAGGGAAGCCAGCTTAGGTTTTACATAGAGGGTGGTGGAGCCAGAGACATAGCACAACGGGCTAGAGTCTATTGCTGCCTATAAAGATACTCCAGATGTTATTCCAGCACTTTGAACTCCAGCAGCAATGCCTTACCAAGCCTGAGCACTGACTTCTTCCATCTATCTGGTTGACTGTGCCACAGGGAACCCCACTCAGTCTCCCTAAGCAATGCTGTGCAGGTTCCCCACACATCAAGGTAAGGTAAAATCACTGGAGTAATGTTAGAGGGGCTTTCTAGGGGAAATGTGGAGACAGAATCCCATATCTTAAATTGTCAGTCTATAAAAGGTGTTTACCCCAGTCACTTGATACTGTTCAGCAGTGCCACTTTCAGTTGTTTTTCCTTCAGTTCTGTAATAGATAAATAGTATTTATTTCTTATGATGTACTGGACATATTTTACCTGTACTCTTTCACATGGTGCTTAGCTGAATATCTATTCTTTTCAACTTAGATAAATGACCCCATGTTACCCCTCCCCCAATCCCATAATCAAATATTACCTGGATGGTCAGACCCCCCATACCTGGGAGGGACTGAGGTTTGGAATAGAAGAATAAAAGAGGCTGACTGGGGAAGGGGAAGAGGAGTGAGCTGAGGGCAGACACAGTAAGAATGGATGGGGGTGCAGCTGAAGGAGGCTGCTTAAAATGGCTTAGCATAGAAGCCATGTGGAGAAATGCATATGGCGGTTAGGGCCATATAATAAAGCTGGTTAACTCCTGAAACTTCAACTGACTATTTGTGAATCTCTCTGCCATTATTCTGCAGCTTCAGACTGCCGGCCTAGGGGCTACAGGTGCCATGCTGAAAAAGGTCTCACCCCAACTCTAGAACATTATCTTCTATATTAATACAACAATCTCAGTATTTACTGGGATTTGTTTATCATGAAGGACACTGATCTTTGAAAGCAGCTTAGTCCCAAAACCATCTGCAACTTACTAATTGCTTGCGTGAGTCCACAAGATTAAGGACAGGAAAATAAGAGGCCAAAGAGATGGCAGGAGGTGTTCCCACATAGGCAGCCCCCAGAATATTGAAAACAAAGACCAGAAGTATATTGTATTGAAAACAATTGGATGATGAAGGTACCTCTGCCCAAACAAATTGTGCTGTCTAACCAATCTGTTTTAGAACCTGTTATTTCCCTGACTCAGATGCTGTGAATGACTTCCCATTATCCATAGGATGAAGCCCAAAGGCTTTATTCTGGCATTCAGTGTTTTCTGCAGTCTGGCCTCAACCAACCTGTCCAATTTTCAGACCTTTCTCTTCCAGAACTTCTCTGTTCCAGCCAATTGCCCTTTCATATTCTGTTTTGGCAATCCATTACTTGTGAGCCTCTCAGGGCTGGGAATATATTTTTAACCTTTTGGAACATCCTCCACCCCAATGCCTAGCATACTGGCATATATATGGTAGGTACCCAAGGTATTTCTTTTTTTTTTTAATTTTTATTGTGACTGAAGTTCATTACACAGAATTATTTATGGTACATAGTGACAATGAATGAAGGGCATTCCCACCACCAATGTTGTCCTCCCTCTACTCCTGATCCTAGTCTGTCTCTCATATCTCCCTCCTTTACCCACTCCCAGAATACTAGTGTAACTGGTCTCCACTTTACAGCTTGTTGTAGGTTGGGTTTCTATTCTGTTTGGTGTTCCAGTCTGGTCATTTTTTATTTATACTACATGTTCATATGACTGGTCCTGGTATCATCCTTTCCCCCCCTCAATTTATGAGGCTGAATGATTCAAGTTATGCTATTCTGTTGGAGATAAAAAGGTTAAGGAAAAGAGAAGAAAAATTTGGTATCAACTACTAAAAATAAAAGAAAGAAAAGAAATGAAAAAAATCACCGAATAATATCCACAAGAGTGAAGAAAAAAAAGAAAAGGAAAAAGTGGAAGGAAAAAAGAGAAGGAAAATTATATCAAAAACAGACTAAGAACAAAATAAAACCAGAAAAAGGAATGCTGGAGTGGCAGGGTTTGGTGTTACCCCACTTTTTTTTGTATAGGCACAGTAAGTATTGGAGAAGGAAGGAAATTTCCGTGGCCTAAGAGTTTCAGGGTTTCTCCACTCTTGAAGCATATTGTCATGGGAACACCACTGGCTCCACACCTTCTCATTGCCATATTCCAGGGTGTTTTTTTGTGGTGTCAGGAAACTTTCCTCTTGGTTGTGGATGAGAAAATCAGGCCCCTGTAGCAAGCAATCTTGGTATTTGTGCAGGTTCTAGTACAAGGCCTAGGATAGAGTCTTTAAGGTTCTAGAGATTCTGTTCCAACATTGTTTGGTGTGTTCAGTTTTCTGTATCATGTGCTCCATGTTTTTGCTAGTTCCCTAAGCCAAAGTCTAGGAAATTATGGTTTCAAAGGTTCTGCTCAGTCTCTGTTGTCAGAATTGGGCCTCTGTACTAAGAAATCTTGATTTTTGTAAGAGACCTGAGCTATAGCCTAGGGTAGGGTTTTCCTTAATGGTCTCAAGGTAAGTTCTGCCCAGTCATGGTTGTCAAAGTCAGTTCTCTGTAGTTAGTGCTCTTATTTTTTATAATTCAAAGGACAATACATCTTCTGATTTCCACTTAGTGTTAGGTGATGTGATAGGGCCTCCTGGTCTTAGGTCAAGTTGTCATTTCCTCGCTGTCCTCGTTGTCATATTAACACTAGAACAAGTATATCTCCCAACGGAGCTTAGTTCCTGGTGTTGTTACAGGGAGTTGTTTTAGTTCTACATCTGGGATCTGGGATTAGAGAATGAACTAACAGTGTCCAATCTCGTGGAGACTGAGTTGTATCCACATGACATATGTCCAGGATGGGAGGCACCCTTGTGTAAAAAGTGTGAGTTCTTATCCTTAGAAGATAAGATCTTGTGTCTGAGTCCATGATTTCCCCTTATTTACTGTGCCTATACAAAAACGTATGGTGTCCTTTTGTATTGCTGGTGCTATTCCGGGTAAGAATGACAGGCTACACATACAGTGTCTGTGGTGTGGTCTGAGCTTTTATCCCAGTCAAGACGTTTTCATGGTTTTTGTACCAAGTAGCACCAAAAGTAGGCAATACAGGCCTCCCAATAAGGTCTTCTGAGATATTCTTGTGGGGAGTGAAAGCCAAGGCACTTTTTCGTATCACAGACTTTGGTCTAGAGTTTAAGATATGATTTGCGGCATTTCAGAGTCCTGTAATGTCCTTGAGCTGGGAGTTTTGTTTGAGATGATGCCAGTATCATGTATCAGTCCACGATTTGATGGGGGTGAGAGTGGTCACAAGCTTGAGTCAGCAGGTGTGTTGGTTGTGGTTTCTTGCTGAGACATGAGATGTGATCGAGAGGGTGTCTTTCATTGAGGAGCTGGATGGTGGTTTGTTGGGGAAGGAGGCCGGTCTTGGTGCCTAACAAGTTAAGAACTGAGGGAAAAGAGGGTTAAATAAGGGGGAGATAACAAATCCGGGTTGGGATATGGGGGAGTAGAAGGGTGTGAAAGGGTGTGAAAGGGCAATGTATAAGAGGGGCTATATACATTGTATAGATGAATAGTTTAAGGTTACGGCCTGGCAGTCAGAGAGGAGAACTGTATAGAAAGTAACATCCACATAGACATTGATTTCAGAGATATATTTGAGTACTATCCTCCATATATAGGGTATTCCATTTCCTTTCCTATAAATAGTCAAGAATTAGAGTATTTTTGGACGATGTTAAAAAGGATATTTGAAAATGGTTATCAGTAAGAAAAGACACTGCTGCAGGGGGTCTGCTATGGATAAGGGAATTTTCCTTTGACTAGCTGTCCTGGTATGTGGGGTCTCTGAGCCCAGCTCTCGCCTCTGCAGTTTGTGAATGCATAGAGGGAGGAGTTTTCCTTCACCCCATCCCAGGCCCCAGGGCCCAGGTTACCAGATCTGGCTGTGAAGACCATTCTGGCGTGGGGGAATTTGGCCCCCCGGACTAATTGGCAGTCCGGGGGGGTCTTTGGCTAGCTGTCCAACCCAGTGCCCACCACATACCAGTGCAAGACAGAAAGAACTTCTGGCATGTGGGGTCTCTGAGCCCAGCTCTCGGCCTCTGCAGTTTGTGAATGCATAGGGGGAGGAGTTTTCCTCCACCCCACACCAGCCCCCAGGGCCCAGGTTACCAGATCTGGCCGTGAAGACCATTCTATGTACCCAAGGTATTTCTATGAGCTCATTACAATGCCCCATTGTTTCCATTATTTCTCTACTACTGCCTAATATCTTATTAAATATGGCAAATATAACACTAGGTGAAAATGGGCATTGTTCAAGAAACATTATAACTTTGTGGTTGTTTTTTGGGCCACACCAGGAGACACTCGGGTTATTCCTGGCTATGTGCTCAGAAATCGCTTCTGGCTTGCGGGACCATAAGGGACGCCAGGGAATCAAACCACAGTCCATCCTAGGCTTGTGCACACAAGGCAGATGCCTTAATGCTTGTACCACTGCTCTGGCCCCAACATTATAACTTTTTATGAATAATTTTAAACATAGAAAAGTTGTGAGGTTTATATGAAGGTTCTCATACCATTCACTCAGATTCACCATTTTTATTTTATTTTTTATTGAGTCCATTGTGAATTACAAGTCTTTTGAATTTGTATTTCAGGCATATAGGGACAATGAATTAGGAACTTTCCTACCACCAGTGTTGACCTCCCTCCACCAGTGTTCCCAGTATGCATCCCATACCTCCGCCCTTAGCCACCTAGTCTACCAAGGTTCATTTTGTGTTTAGCTTGGTATAGTTTGGGCCTCTTGAATCTATTGTCATTGACTTTGACCTGGGTATTTAGTTCTGACCATTTTTCCCCACCCAAAGCACCTGAGACCACTTGGCCCCTGGGCTCCATCCACATATTTTTTTCTTTTTCTCAATTTGTAGAAAGATGTAGAAATATGAGATAAAGCAAAGTGATTCTTTCCCCAAGGTTCTATGAAAGAGGTGGGAGCCCTATCTAGAGGATATAAATAAAATAAAATAAAATACAAGGGGGGGTCATGTGTGGCAGGTTTTTTTTTGTATAGACAGAGTAAACATTGGGGGAAATTCCAAAGGAAAATACCCTTGGCCTAAAAAAACAGGATCTCTCTACCCATGAAGCATACTGTCATAAGACCAACTACAGGCTCCAGGCATACTGATTGTCCAACTCCAAGGTCTTTCTTCATGGTCCCAGGAAAAGTTTTACTCAGTTGCAGTTGTCACATTCAGGCCTTCTGTAATTAGAGATCTTGGTTTTTGAACAGATCCTATGTCGATGCCAAGGTGTCACAGAGCATCTTCTGATTTCATCTCACTGTAAGGTGGCGAGGCAGGGAAATTGTCCTTAGAGCAAGTTGTTGCTGTTTCCTCATCATCAGGGTGTCTTATGAACATATCCTGGAGCAAATTGGTTCCAAGGTCATCATTAGGGCCTCCCTCAGGGGGAGTTTGAGATTCGCCATTTTTAAGAGAAGCATATATGAACAGGGTCAGTCACTAATTAATTGCCTTATTTTATATATGCTTCTCTATATAAACATAGTTATTTTGTTTTCAAACATGTGAAGCTAAAACAAATTGTACCTTTTGCTCCTATTCTTTTTTCTCAACTTTTAAATATGCAGAAAAATTAGAAGAATTCTAGAAGTAATTACCCATATGTTCACCATTTAGGTTCTGAGTTTATAATCTGCAATCACTTATCCATCTTTTAATGCATTGCATACTAAGTTTCAGAGACATGAAACTTCTTTCTATATTTGCCACTGCTTATCCTTAACTAGATGAGCAAATTTTGTGCTCTGATGTCAATAAAATTATTAAATTATAATTGTATTTATTGTATGACCTCTCAGATCTGTTTGGCCATGTAACACGTGTTTCTTTAATTGACTTTCACTTTGTTTAGATACTCCTCCTCATTCCCTCAATGCACTGTCAGGCACATATTTTATAAATGTCTTTTGCTGATGATGAGACAGGAATAAAGAGAAGAATCATTACATCATTAAGAGTAGAATAAAAAATGAAGGAGGAGAGGAGATGTATGAGAAGAGGGCCATAAGCTAATGGAAAAAAGATGGTTGAGCTAGAGCTTGTTTGAAGTCTTGGAGTAAGAAGCATGACTTAATGCCAGGGTTTCATAAACTTTCCACTAGCAACATAGTTTCTCCCAAGCAATGCATCATGTTTAAGCATTGCCAGTAACACCATGGACTCAAGATGCAGTTGATTTTGAATTAATTTTTGATCATTGTACTTTTATAAACCTTTTCCTCTTGCCAATTTTTGCAAGAGACAATTCAGTTAAACAACCCAGAGTTTAAGAAGCTACATTTTTTGTCCACTGTATACTTCCAGCAGTACTTCTGTTTGCTGCTCTCTAGTCTTAGGAAGGATAGGTGGTATAGGAATTATCTGTTTAAGAAACAATTATTAACAGTATTGTAGATCACAGAATCTCAATAGAAATATTTTTAAATAGCTGTCGAATATTCAAAAAAAAAGAAGAATGAGTTTTAGGAAACCAGGGACAATTTTTGTCTAGTCGAGTCACATGACAAGCCTTTCTTGCTATTGCTCTTGCACAACCAACTAAAAAATTTATGTCATTGTGTGAATTGTTCTTTCTTAGTTTTTTTTTGTGTATGGGTGTTTAAAACTATGTCTGATATATAGACAAAACTACCTGAGTCAGTGAATCCTGGAACCTCTTTATAACCTTTTCTTTATTGCTCTTTTGTTTATGAGCACAAAGATTGCTTTAGTTTGCATTTTATTGAATAATTATTTCATCTGAAGAATTGTGGACCTAACATTATATTAGTGACACTTTCTATCTAACAACCAAAGAGGTAAGTTCTTTCCCAGAACTTGCTTAAAAAAGAAAATTGAGACTCACTGTGGTTAACTACCTTTCCATAAGGCAGAAATGAAAATTTTTAGGGTGGTCAGGCTTTAGATTCAGGCTCTAGTGTCAGGTAAAAATTCTTAAAAATTGTCAGTCAAGTACAATGCAAGAAAGTTTGCTTTCAACGTGTTGATTGAGAAAGTAGTTTAGTCACTAAGTAAGCCCAACTGAATGACTGAATTCAGTCATTTCATCAGTTCAAGTCCTTGTTTCACACAAAAAAGGAGCACTTAAAAACAGGAAATTTTAGTTTTCTTGTTCATAAAATGAGAGTAAGAATACCAAGATATAGCTAGATCTAGTTGGATTGTGATCACTTACTAAGGAGACAATTTGTATTATGCCATGTTTGCACATAATAGATGATCAGTATATTCTAAGTTACTTTCTCTCTTCTTGTTTGGGACTTGCCATTTTAAAGAAATGGGACTTACATTTTAAAGAAAAATATTCTGGAAAGGAGTATTAAGTTGATTGTTTATGAGTCTGAGCAAGAACATTTGTCCAATTCTTCTATGAAGCATATTTCAAAATAAGCTAGAAACATGAATTTTGGGAGAGTTGGCATGGTTCATCTCTGCTTTGTGGAAATGAAGATTAAATTGTGCTGTGCCTATTTTATCACTAAACTAAAATTTATAATTGGCATAGACTAGTAAGATTACCTGGAATATTAATTATCCCAGCTCAGCTATTTTAAGGCCAGCAAAATGAAAGAATAGATGTGACTTGACCTAGGTCAATAAAAACATTAGAATCCAGTTCTCCAAAGCATCCTGTATTTTCTTTTCCTTCCTTCCTTCCTTCCTTCCTTCCTTCCTTCCTTCCTTCCTTCCTTCCTTCCTTCCTTCCTTCCTTCCTTCCTTCCTTCCTTCCTTCCTTCCTTCCTTCCTTCCTTCCTTCCTTCCTTCTCCCTCCCTCCCTCTTTCTTTCTTTCTTTCTTTCTTTCTTTCTTTCTTTCTTTCTTTCTTTCTTTCTTTCTTTCTTTCTTTCTTTCTTTCTTTCTTTCTTTCTTTCTTTCTTTCTTTCTTTCTTTCTTTCTTTCTTTCTTTCTTTCTTTCTTTCTTTCTTTCTCTGTCTCTTTCTTTCTCTCTCTCTCTTTCTTTCTTTCTCTTTCTCTCTCTTTCTTTTCTTTTACTTTATTTAATTTTTGGGCCACAACCATTGATGCTCAGAGTTTACTCCTGGCTATGCACTTAGAAATCTCTCTGGCTTGGGGGACCATATGGAACACTGGGGATTGAATCCAGGTCCATCCTGGGTCAGCCACTTGCAGGGCAAATCCTTACCATTGTGATATTGTTCAGGACCCTTATCCTGTATTTTCTTTGTCATGCCAAGCCTTGATACTTGCTCTTTTTTTGTAGGAACTTGCACTATTTTACGAAAGACTCATGCTTGATTGAGAAAACAAAGCTTTGCTCTAGCTCAAGCCAATTCACTGTTTGTTGTTACTTTTATTTTTTTTTAAACAAGCACACTAGCAACTACTACCAGAATAGCAGCTATTAGTTGACTGGACAGTGAAATTCTAATTTTTTAAATTACTCTTCTTCACCTGTGCACATTTCCTGCCACCAATGTTCCCATTTGCCTTTACCCTCCCCTTTACCTGCATCCTAGTACAATTTTTAAAAAGTCAAATAGTTAAAAGAAAGTAAAATAGTTCTATTTGAATTTTAGTTAAATTTCCTTAGAAAAGCATGAAGGGGGAGACACACACAGACATGAGAGAGACAGAGAGACTGAGAAATGTTTAAGAGGACACAGGCTTCTTCAGAGTGGAAAAAGATGCCTATTGTTTTTAATTGGTTAACAGTTCAATTTTGTTTGGGGTTTCACTCTTTCTCCCCATTTAGGTTATGGTTTGAAGTTTTTGGTTCATTGAAATCTCCCTCTGGGGTTTTTGATTTTTGACAGAAATGCTCAGTAACCAAGGTAATTGATGATGGCAATTCATTTGAAAAGACCCATCAGACTTGGTGACGGCTGTTGAGAAGGCGCTCTGGTGCCTTAGTGATTTACATTCTGGAACTTGAAATCAGGATATTGGCAACATTACAGTGGGCTTTGGTGTTCATTTTTGTTTGTATGTTTGTTTTTTTTCTATCAGACTGCTCTGATCCTTTCATTTCCATTCACGCTAACCTGGGTTGGGATTACTCACTCCCATCTCATGGCCATTTGAGACCCACTGTCAGTCACTTATTGATAGGATCCTCATTTTTCTGAACAGAAGGTAACAAAAGAATCCTCTTTTCCATCCTTTCTCCTTTACTTTGAAAGGCCCTTCTGAGGAATTTTGGGAATTTGAATTCCAGGCTTAACTCTGAAGGAGTTCAGTTGCATTGCCTAGAGGCGGAACATCCTGATTCTGAAATAGAGCCTTTGATCCTGTCTTACCAGTGTGATTTATTTTGCAAAGTTCCCCACACCTCTATGATCTCCTAAGTACCTCTGGAGCAACCCCCAAGCACCACACTGGGGAGTAGCTCTGAGCACCACCTGCTGGCTGGGGCCCTCTCCCAACCCCCAAAATAAACTCCAAGCTCAGGAAAACATCATTTGCTGAACTTGAAATTGATCTGCCACCTTTTGAGTGGTTCAGGTCAGGCTGTGGTGAAGGGTTGCAATGCAGAGGACCCTGGAAAACTGTGTGTCTCTTGCCTGCCTTATCAGCGGCTAAAGAGAAGTATCCTTCATGCTGGGGCTGCCCGCACTTTCTGAAGCTATTAACTGTTTAAGTGTTTGGAAGGTCACCTTTGAAGCTGTGGTGCTAAAAGGGCATTTCCCAGGACCTCAGAGGGCAAGTCCTTTCTAGGAGGTGATGTGTTGGATCATTCCAGCAAGTGTGTAACTTTCGAAAAAAAAAAAAAAAAACCCTCTCACTTAAGTGTCATTTGCTCTCCTTGTCTCCCCCTTCTTTCCTGTCTTCCTCAATTGCTTTCCACCTTGCTCCCTCCTTAATGTTTCTCTTGTGCCTGGCTACCAGTCATCTCATTGGGTTTACTATTTTCCATTTTCTCCATTGATTTAATATAGATTTTGGATCCATTTTTGCTTGTGTTTTCAGGATTGATACTGACATCAAAGGGGCAATTAGAAAAAGTTATCTTTCTTCTGACAGGAAGTGGCCCTGGCATTTGTCTGGGAACACAGATGATATTACGAGGGACAAAGGGGCTCTGATAGCTAATATTTCTGAGATTTTTCCTGTAGTTCCCACCTTTCTTTTGATGGCTTCCAATTTGGCCCATGTGGACAAAGACACTCTTGAGTAACTATCAGGCAGATGGAAATAGGGACATGAGGGAATTGGCTAAACTAGAGGTCCCCAAACATGGCCTGGATCATTTAGTGCCCCAGGTGTGGCCACCCCAGGACTTCATGTGCTAAAATTGTGTCTGAGCTCAAGCCAGCTGGTCACTGTATATATAGTAGCAAGGCAGCTTGGAGCCTCATAAAAATCCAGCATGGCTTTGGACTTTTACCTTGTGGATTTAGATTTAACTAATCAACATGAATCCTTTTGTACACACTGGGCATTGGGAATGTATCAGGCTCATTGCTACTGTCTTGCATTCTAAATGGGACATAGTACTAGTTCAGACAGAAAAAATAGACCAATTCTCCAGTAGGAAAATAGAAATTAGAGGATTTTTGTCTTTAACTTTTGGTATATTATATTTTTGATTTAAATTTTTTTTGCCAAGGGCTGGAGCATTAACACAATGGGTAGGACATTTGCCTTGCACATAGCTGCCCCGGGTTCTATCACTGGCATCCTGTACGATCCTCTGAACCTGCCAGGAGTGTTTTTTGAGTGCAGAGCCAGGAGTAATGTCTGAGTGCAGCTAGGTGTGGGAAAAAAGTACACAAAATTTTTTTTTGCCAATGGTGCTGGAGCTATAGTATAGTGAGTATGGTGGTTGATTATCTTGCATGCAGCTGACCCAGGTTCATTGCTAGCACCCCATGTGGTCCACTGTACCTGTCAGGAATAATTGCTGAGCTCAAAGCCAGGAGTACACCCTGAGCACCACAAGGCATGGCCCCAAACAAAAACAAACAAAAATTGCCAAAATTTCTCTCTCTGGCAGTGCTCATTTCGTGCTTGGGTTTGACAGTACTCAGGGTGGCCAGGATTACACCTTGTGATGCTTAAGGAACCATAAGGTACCAAAGATTGAACTCAGGGCTTCACATATGCCAGATATGTGCGCCCATCACTTAAACCTTATTTCCACCCTCAGCCTTATGTGAACTTTATAGAGCAAACCATGCTTCCTAGTAATTTTTAAGTTAAAAGAATTGAAATGTTTCATGAACACTTATGTGATAGAGCAGTCTCACTTCATTCATTTTGGTAAGATTTCTTTTGGATATAATAATAACCCTTTGACATTTCTTTGTTTTTTTTTTTGTTTTGTTTTTGTTTTTGAGTCACACCCGGCAGTGCTCAGGGATTACTCCTGGCTCTACGCTCAGAAATCGCTCCTGGCAGGCTCGGGGACCATATGGGATGCCGGGATTCGAATCACTGTCCTTCTGCTTGCAAGGCAAACACCCTATCTCCATACTATCTCTCCGGTCCCCCGTTGGCATTTTTTTTAAAAAGATTTTCATGTTTATTATCCCCTCTAACTCTTCAACAATCTGATGAAACCATGGCAGGCTTAATACCACGATGTGCAATTTATGTTTTTGGGTACTTAGACTCAGAGAAGCTAAGTGGCTTATCCAAAGTCACACAGCTCAGAAACCGTAAAAGTAGAAAATGAACCCAGTTGCTCATACGGTGTCTAGTACTCTTTCATTTTTGGTATACTTCTTTCCTAAGAGACTATCTCTTTTTTCATTTCTACTCATGCTAATTTTGAAACCAGTCTTTAAAATGTGTTCCAATTTAGCAGATGGGTAAGACTGAGGATACAATGCCTTGATAGCATCGTCTGTGTGGTGAGTCCTGTGTAGTAGCTTTTAGCTTTCCACCTTGACTTATTGGAACTAGTTTTAGGCACACAGAGTTTTTTCAATGTTACACAGAAGCACCAAAGTTGTGTGATCTTCTGATTATAGGTGTGAAAGATGCACCTGGGAATGGGGTCCAGGGATGCAAGTTGGCTTAAAATGATTAGATTCTTGCCTTTTTGTTCAGAGGTGTCATGTTCAATGGAATTTAATTTCTTTATACTTCCTTTGCTGCCAGGCTTTTCAATACAATTCTTTAGGGGAAATTAGCAAACACTCCATCTGAATGTTGATTTCTTCGGCACCAGGGTCGCTGGAGGCAAGAGAAAGCAGAGGGGTGGCTTGCCATGCACGCTATCAGTGGGCAAGCGTTATTTTGTTTCGGACTGGGAGCTGCGGTTGCTTCCAGGGCATGCAAATCGTAAAGTTCTGATTTGTCAACTGCATGCTGTTTCTTTAGGCACTGATGTATGAAATCCTGAACGAATTCTCCGATGAACATACTGCTAATTGCTTCTCCACCTGCTCTCCAACCTCCCCCACCCCACCCCCTACACTCCCAATTCAGCCTATAAGTGTCCGTCATTGGAGATGGATGGTGACACATGCAGTAATAGCAATTCATAAAAGCCAGTTCCAGCCCTTGTCTTCAAGGCTCCTAGATTTTCCACTGCCTGCTTTTGTGTAAGTGTAGTGGATGGAAGTGCTACTGGCATCAGAATCCACCTCCCTGTGCTCCGTTGCTAGAGCTCAGTTGCTCAGCTGGAGCGGAGCTAAACAGAAGCATCAGATCTGAGCTGAACTGTGGCTTTCTTTTTCCCTCTCCTCACTGGGGGGTGGGGGGTGGGATAGGGGTAGTATGTAGTACGGGTTTGGGGTGCTTTGGCATTTCTTTTTGTGGAGAAAAGAAGGCAAAGGGAGAATAACTCACAATAGGATACAGCGTGAAACAGTTCCTGGAAGCGTGTCACGATGTTTCTGGTACAATATACAGGTAGAGTATGTTTTCTTTTTCCTGATATTGCCTTTTGTTTCAAAGTGCATTTCTCTCTTATTTTGCCTCTAGTTTAAACCGACTGAAGGACAAACAGGGTTTTAATGGGATTTAAGCAACCTAACTGCATGAAGCATGACTGCTCCTAGTTATAATGTTTGTAGCAGATTGCTGTGTCAAGTCTGGGCTCTCTGTTAAATTGGTAGTCCCGGTCCCCGAATTGTGCACGCTTCTCTGCTGTATTGTTGTATTAAATTTCTCAAGTCTTATTTCTGCAACTGGCACTATGTGATACAGTCCAGAATGTTTGCACAGAAGACAAAAAAGCAAGATGATCTTTAAGCATTTAATGTGTTGTGTTTCTCTAGAGTTTATTAACTCCTGTATTTAATAGATTGTATAGATTTGTGATTAGCTGAGAGTAAGGAAACTTTTATAAAGCAAATATTCCAGGACATGTTTGGTGAATTTATTTTTATCTCATGATTTGTCTCTTAATGAAAAATATATTATATTGTTGTTATTTGTTTATTTTCCTGGTAGGAAAAAAAAGTGCTGGGAACATCACGACTAAAAATCTCAGCTCTCAACCATCTGTGTTGTCAAATCCATGCAGCCAGAGTACTCCTTAAGTATTCTCTTGCGCTTTCTGAAATATGTTGGTCCATAAGCATGAACAAGTTGAAGATTGATCCGATATTGATAGATGTTCTGAAGAGTTCTTAAGTAGCAGGTAGACAGGATCTTTCCTGAAAACATCTGGAGAAAGTTTCACTTTCTTGCTAAGAACAGAGGCTTAGCTCCTACCACCTCATGTTTTGCTAAGTTTCAATATCATTTATTTGACAAGGACCTTCACCTCTATTCTTGCTTTGTGTTCTTAAAATATTGTGCATACAAATGAATCATAAAACACTCATAGAAGTAATGTAAGAGCAGAGTTGGAGGGTCTTTGGCACTTTAAGGATGGAAGAGGTACAATCATTTATACTGAAAGTGTAAACATTAAATTAAAGTAGCTGAAATGTAAAATACTTTGATCCAGAACTAAAAGGTTGTATTCTGTTTTGGTGCATGGTTGGGCAATTGGGTTTAGTCCTCATTAGTTGGACAGCATGCAAATTATTTGGAGAAGTGAGTGACTGACAATATTTCAAGGTTACACAGAAGAGCATCCAGTGAACCTTACTTAGTGCCTGGACCAACAGCTGCTGAATTGAATTGTCTGCAATTAAAGCAACAGCAGGTTTGTGTGGTCTCCCTGCAGCCTGTTTATTTGAATTTATAGCTTCAGTTTCTTGGGTAGCAGTTGATTTGTCTCACTAAGTATTGGAGAGTTGTGCGTGTTTGATGTTATCTTCAGATTTCAGTGCATCGTTGACTCCAGAAGACCGGTGTCTGTACATTTTAAAGTGGGAAAAGTGTGAAGTTTTTCTCTTTGTGTGAAAACCAGGATGTCTTATTTTTCTATATTGCAAAAGTAAATAGATACTGCTTTTCCGCAAGGGAAATATACTGCCTTATTTTTCAGTAAAGAGAGAGTTTCTCATGAATCTGTGTACTGATTTAATTTTCTGGCAGTGAAAAATTTTGGACTTAGATATGGGTATTGGAATGATTAAATATGGGAAAAACTTTTTTATGCTAATGAAATGTTTTTGTTTTATAATATAGTAACATATCCTTGCCATTGCTTAGTTCCAGGGTTGACTTAATGAATAATGTTTAATTCAATGAGATGGTTTTTACGACTGAATTTTATTGGTATGGTAATAGTGAAATTCATGTGATTCCTTCATGGTTTTGCTCCATAAAAATTTATAATTACAAAATACTTTTTGGTTATTGAGTTCGAGTGAATGTGGCATAAATATTTATACAATGATTTAACATATACATTGGCAAGCTTATCCTCAGGAAAAAAATGAGGTCAGGGGCATTCCGTCATCCATTTCAGAGGTGAGGTGACTGAGAGTTGGAAAAACAATGACCACAGGTCTCACATCTAACAAGTGGAAGAATCAGGACTCTGAGAAGATGAACACATTAGATGATCCAATTCGAGCCAGGTTTTTCTTCCTTTATCAAAGATGCCTCTAAGTTGATTGATCTGGTTAAGTTTCACTTAAGCTACTAGTTGAGAAGAGGAACTTGTCATTTTCTAAAAACATGTATTATTTATTTGTGTACTATTTCATAGAACTGGAAAGACCTTTACCAAACTGTTTTAACCCAGCACACATTTGAATTCACTAGTCCTTCTCTCATTCGTTTTTATATATGCAAGAATCGTGAGTATTTATGATTAATCTGTATATTAATAGGAATGAATGTAGAGCCTTGTGAAGTTACTAGAAAAGAAAATGTCCAATAGAAAAGCTACATTTTCTCTTAAAATAAAACTAAACTAGTTTGCTTTTAATATTATCTCCACATACTTACACAATTGTTTTCAGAAAAAATCTGTATATGAAATGCTATCAAACCACAGTGTAACAACTTATATACAAAAAGGTACCTTTTGTAGAGGCAGACTGGTGGGAGGCAAAAAGGGGTGGGAGAATATTGGTGGAAGGAAATGAATTCTGGTGAAGGGATTGGTGTGGATTGTTATGCCTGACACACAATTGTGAATAACAGTTTAATTTCATGGTGACTACTTATTTTTTAAAAAGTGTAGTTTAAAATATTATATCCATGAATTTAAAGTGCTGGTTTTAAATGTTGGGTATCCAGATCAACAGAAAAAAATATTGTCAGCTTAGTTTCTTACTTTAGCTATATTTTAAAAATTAGAATATTTGTCAAGATCAACTGGAGCTAGCTCAGTTTTACACTATCACTTATCACCTTTCTCATCTTTCAAAACTTGCAAATGGCTTTTCAGTTTTAAATGAATGAGTTTAAAGGTAAAAATGGTGTTTTATTTTATGTTTAAACAACTGTTTAATTTAATTAAAGAACCGTGATTTGCAACGTTATTGATAGTTGAGTTTTAGGCTAGCATATTTCAACACCAACACCATCACCAGAGTCAAAGTCCCTCCACTGTGCTCCCATTCTTCATCCCCTGCACCTCTTCCCTTTTCCTGCTTTCCCCACCTGCCACCCTGAGATTTCAAAATTTGGGGGTTGCAGCATAGATCTCCTGTTTTCAGTGTTGTTGAGTCTGTATTTTGACTGTATAGCTCTCCAACTGCTTCAATATTACTGAAGCCCTGACCCCTGTTCCCATTACTTCCCCCTTTTTATCTTCCTCCTGGTCTTCCCCTTGATTTTTTTGGGTCATGGGTGTTATAACCCCCCACCCCTTTCCTACATTACATTTCCTCATCCAGATACTCTGTATGTCACAAATAAATGAGAGCCTATATAAACACTATTTTTGTTATTGTTGCACTGAAAAGGGGACTGTTGTTTAAAGATGCATTATGGCTGTAATAGATGGAACCCTGGTACTTGAGTAGTTCATACTACATTTCTGGGAAAAACGTCCTTTCATATCTCTTCAGGAAACATTCTTGAAACTGTCAATCTTAGATCGGAATTGATTGGACTATCCTGTGTGCAGAGGAAATGGCTGAATTCTCACACCACAGACATCACTTCACTATTCGACAGTGAATATTGGAGAGTGTTGTCAAGAATATGGGCTAGAAATAGGTCAAGTGTTTTTATGACTTGTTTATGAGACTCACAAAGATGGCAGTAGAGATACGGTCTGAAGTAACTTGTAATCAGAATTAGTTCTTTCTATCTGTTATAGTATCTTTTGCATTATATTTAAAGTCAGGTTCTTTATAGTTTTCCTCACTAGCAACAGTGAAAAGAAGGTGATATACTGCCATTTTATCATTCTTTTCACTTAAATGATATTTGATATTTTAAAAAATACAGGAGAAAATGTGGAGAAATGGGTCAGATTTAGAAGCAGGGAAACGAGGAAAATTGAGCATTTAATTGGAAGCTCCATATTAAATTTGTTTTCAGGTGGCAAGTTTCCAGGGCAGTCGGGAGCTCTGGGTAATGCTTGTTCCATTCTTACTTTTGGGAACAAGCACTCTAGAACATATAAATGAAAAAGAGACTGTTACGAGCTTAAGGAAGAATAATTTTGAGGGATGGTGGTAAAAAAACCAGAAATAACTTTTAATATTAATTTTTTTTATTAGTTTAGTCTTTATTCTACAAAATAACCATTTTCAACTGTCTCCCCTCTCTGTGCTCTGTAAGGCAAAGAGGAATTTGAGAAGGAATAGATTTCTAGGTTCTTATAGTTTAGGGGGCTGAGTTGGTTGCCTGATATCTTTTCCTCTTAAGTACATCTTGAAAAGGACTGTAAGTTTGCTCTTGTGGATGGAGGTGTTAGGGCCAGTGTACACCAACCAGTGGTCTGCAGGAGCCAGTTTGCTCTAGCTTGCTTAAGGGAATCACTAATAGCATTTTAACATTTGAAAATATATTCATATATGCCTTTCCCCAGGAAGGATGCAATACCTATGTAGGACAGTTTGCTGAAGATGCTCCATGCACTGCTAAATATTACCTTTCATCTTTGTTAGATAAGAGTACTGACCTTCAAGGGTTATTGAGCATAACACAATTATATGAGTTTCTTCAAGCATACTTACATATACACATATGGTAATTACAATAACAGACCATTACTGAGTTTGTGCTATGTGCAGTCCATGTTATAAATACATTTGTATCTTCTTGGCATTCCTATGAGGTATTCATTTAATCTAGAGAAACCGAGGCATCAAGGACCTTCTTTCAAGCCAGGTTACCCAATATTAAGTAACTACCAGATCTAGAGACTTAGGAAGTCTCTGGAGTGCATGCTTTTAACAACTATGTGGTATATAGTATGTCTTGCAGGATACTTTACCGAAGAAGCCCAGAGAACATCCCATTGTTCAGGTTTAGGAGATACGGATAGTGAAGATCAGTTGTCTATTTACCAGGCTGTGGAAAGGTTTATTTTCTATCATCGCTAACACCCTTTCTTGCAGTTGTGGTGGGTCACTGCATCCCCCACAGCTTCTAAACACTGTCATTCAGGTGCCTTGTCTTCATATTTTCAGCATAAAAATCTTTTCATATAATGTTGCTTCTCTTTCAATTGTCAGCTTTTGCAGGAACAAACCTTGCCAACCAGTGTGCCATTTATTTTCCATGCAATCAAATGGCTAAATCATAGCACACATTTCCTGTGTATGCTACCTCCCCCATTTCATTTTATATCAAGGTGCTCAAGTGTTCTTCCTAAGCACAGATCTTATCATCTTATTACTCTTCTCAAACACCTTCCAGAGGTTTTTTGTTTTAGGTCAGGAAGACATTCAGGGCCATTAGGATTTTGCTGCAGACACCCAGAATGCATTTGCATCCAATTTTGCACAATGCAACCCTCTCTCAACCCCATTCACTAGCCACTCTCAGCCTGTCCTAGGTCACTGAGTACACTCCACATTCTCTTGCTCTCCTATTTTCCCTCACGTGATTTTCTGTCTTTTGATTGCTCTTCTTTCATACATTTGACAATGCTAGATCTATTCAACATCTAAGTGGAAGGTTAGATGACAACTGCTACCATATTCTAATATTTATTTTTATGCTGTCTTCCCTCACGAGACCTATTTCTTCAGAGTATAGGCCTTATATTACTCTTCTTTTAGCATATGACTCTGTACCTACAACATCCTCAGCACTTGGATACAATTATTGAACTTCAGAAACTCCTGCTAAGGTGCTGCTCTTCTCTTCTGCTGGCTTATGGTTGCAGAGCGAATCCTAGTACACAAGTGCTAAGAAGATGAATGGTTTGATCACTTCTCTGCTGAATAGAAATTATAAAATTTTCTCTTCAATATATTGGTTTTCTTTCTAAAGTGATTTTTTAAACTTGTTCTCCTTTTTGAAGGGTCTTTGTGAAACACTTGCACTTTTGTAGGAAGATGAAGAGTTAGTGACATATCATAGTAAAATTTATCCATATAAGAAATTGAATCAAAGCATAAAGTTATTAATAAATTTTTAAATGCTTATTCATGGGACTAGAGAGGTAGTACAGTGGGGAAAGTTGCTTACCTTGCATGAGGCTAACTCAGGTTTGATACCCAGCACTGCATGTAGTCTTTCCCATCCCACCAGGCATGACTCCTGGGTACAGAGCCTGGAGTAGGCTCTGAACCAAGCCATGGTAAGGCCCCAAACCTCCCAAAATGCATATTCAGTTTTTCTCAAAATGTGTTTTAGGGACATATCTTGAAAACAGATTGGGGATCTTGATCTCAGACATGCTGGATTATCCTCTAAGGCAGGGGTCTCAAACTCGGGGCCTGTGGGCTGCAAACGGCCCTCCGTACAACATTTTGTGGCCCTGCCCTAGAGGAATCTTTTTTGTTTTGTTTTGTTTTGTTTTAGTTGTTTGGGTCACACCCCCAACGTTCAAGGCTTACTACTGACTTTGCACTCAAGGATCACCCAACTTTGCCTCCTGCGGCCCCCAGGTAAATTGAGTTTGAGACCCCTGCTCTAAGGGATCTGTGTTTAGTCAACTCTCCAGGTGATCTTTCTGTACAAATGACTTCTGAGACCTACTCTCCCATGTAGAAAATTAAATGTGAGGTCAGTCTGTTTTCCTTACAAATAGGAGTGAATACTAATTGTGAAAAAATTACAAAAAATGGTTCCAGTGTTTGGTTGAACACTGAGTTATGATATCCCAGTGATTTTCACAGTGTAGTCCAATAAAACTTTCTGTCATCATCTTCACTGTCACATACAGCAGCTATTTGCCACAGGTGGTGGTGAATTCCTAAATGTGGCTTTTGAACTAGGAACTGAAATTTAAATATAATTCAGTAAAAAATTGAGTTGGGTTTTGAATAGCTACTTTTTTAGTTTCTAATTTGTTTTGATTTTTACTATGTTTAATACATACATTTTTAAGGGAATCACCATAAATACCATTACAAAGTTGTTCATGATTGAGTTTCAGTCATATAATGTCCCATACCTTTCACCAGTGCACATTTCCTTCCCACTACCAATGTCCTCAATTTCCCTCCTGCCCTCCCCCTCTTTTCCCCTCCCTCATTCTCCTTCCTATCTTTGTGGCAGACATTCCTCCTCTTCCTCCACCACTTCCTCCTCGTCTTCATCTTCTTTCTTCATTCTTCTTTCTTCCTTTTGTCTTTTAGACACTTAACTCTTCAATAGCAAAATTGCAAACCAATGTCTGAAGAACTACTTTTGATTGTTGCACAGAGGTCTGGAAAACTTGCTTATCCAGGAATGGTTTTCATAGAGGTCTGTAATACCACATTGACTTGTGGGAAATCAAACAATTTTTCCTTTGAAATATTGGACAATACATCAGCCAAAAATAGTTTACTTTTTTTTTTTTGGTTTTGTTCCACACTTGATAGTTCTTAGGGCTTACTCCTGGATCTGTGCTCAGGGATCACTGCTGGTGAGGCTTGAGAGACCATATGGATTGCTGGGGATTGAATCCAGGTCAACTGCCTAAAAGACAAGTGCCTAACTGTTGTACTATTGCTACAGCTCCAAAAATAGTTTAAATTTTAAAATGGCCTTTAGATGTGTTAACCTCAGAAGTGACTTGACAACTTATGATCTCAGTTAAATTTAAGTGAGATCTATGCTCAGTGTTTATCATTAACATAATTTTGTCTCCTATAAGCTTGCATTGAGATCTGGCTGTGAAAGTCTTCCTTACTGAGCTTGGGATAAAAAAGAATTGATTTAATCAAAAGGAAGTGCTCACAGATCCGATGTTCAGGTCTAGAAACTAAAACATTTCAGCTCTCACAGACTCTTAACTCTTCTTTTTGGCTCCATCAGCCGACCATCGTCAGTTTTCATGTTTCAGCTTCCATTTCTTTCTCTAAGTACATGTTCCCTGAACCAGTAGTATATCCTTTTGAGGATCATTTCATTGCTTAAATAATATTAATTTTTTGAAGAATTGAATGGACTGTAAGTCCTAGACATTAGTCTAGGCACTTTGTTTTATTGCTTGGAGTCTATCCTGTGTATTAGTGTTGCTTGATGACTTTAAAAAAAAACACCCAAGTGTCAAAATTTAATACTATTAGAAAATATAGGTATAATAATATACTTGACTATTGCTATCTGTGAAAACTGTATGATAAATAATTATGTCTGCCTGGCTTTCACTCTGTTAACTGAATCCCAGTTCTTTGTACTTTTCCAATTGCTAAAAAATTGTGCTCATACTGAAATTTCCCTTTCTCTGTTCACATTCTTTGCTTTCTTTGGCTCTCCTTTCTGTTTTCAATGGATAGAAGACCACCCCTCCCTTTTTCCTTGGCCCATTCAAACTCATTCTCTAAATCTATTGTATCCACTCTCTCAGAAACTGCCTCGAAGTGCCACTGAGGGCCACCTCGGGGCACTTTGCAAATAGCTTATTTCATTTTAGAGACTAGAAAGTTTTGAGACATTCTTGAAGATAAAACTCATTTCTAGCTAAAGAAAAAAATTAACCCTTTGCCACCGTCTTCCGTTAAACGATGTCTACAATTTTAAAATGACATTTTTACTACTTAGGAGGTGAGACATTTCTACTTTCAATGAAAAAGTTCACCCTGACCCGTACTTGTTCCCATTTCAAACTAGGATAGAAAAGAAGGTCAACTTTAGGACTTCACTAGTTCTTTATATACATTTTTTCTTTAAATCCTGATTTAAATGTTAGTCATCTTCTTTATCCAAAACTATATGTACTAAGAACCTGTCTAGAACTCTGGGTTTTAGACTTTTAAAGCCCAAATTCTTTTTTTAGGGTGGTATATTATATCATTTCTTCATCATAACTATGTAAATTGATGACCATTGTAAATAAATTGGATTTATTCTTTTAGTCTATAGGTGACAGGAGTTAGTAAACTCTATTGAAAGTACCCACTGTGATATGGCATTTAAAAAGCCAATATAGTTTTGAGTAACTCACATGGATTTAGACAAATAACTTTAGAGTAAAGTCATAGGAATTATTTTTAATTGGTAATAAAACTATGCATAAATGTGCAATTTTCTGGAATTTAGGTGCTAGAAATGGAAAAGAGCAACTGAAAGACTTAAGGGACCTAAACAGAGTGGTTATGAGGGGGATGCAAAGTATATACAATAAAGACAGCTCGAGTACTTTGTGAATATTGGCACTATGGCTAATTTTTTAGTGGTGTGACTAATAAAAAGCACAATCTGGTGAATAAGGGAATGCCAGAGACAGAAATAAGACCACTGGAGAAATGATTCTGAGGTTCCAGTAGTCTCTTACCTTCTCCCAAATAGTGCTCCCTGAGTGCACTACCTACTGGCCTCGAGACTTTTACCAAAAAGGGAAAGAAATGGTCTGGGAAGAAATGGTCTGAAGTAATTAGAGTGACCAAGACATAATTGTCGAGTATTTACAGCTATTTAAAGCCAAGAGAGGTCCCACCTCACAGCAAACATCGAGAACACTTGTTTTTGCTGGCCTCACATCAAGACGAGGTAAAGCACAAGCTGTAGAGGAGAACCTCACTCTGACATGGAATATGATCTAAGGTAGTATCTTTCTTGGATCTTCTCCATGAGGATTTATTACTGGAAGTAACAGAAGGCCCATGTTAGAACAGAGTTCCAAGGCATGAATTCTGAGGTTGGGATTTATAGTAAGGCTCTAATGTACTAGCTGGACAGTGAGTACAATTTCATGGTTACTATTTTTCCATTTGCAATTTTTCATGTAGGGCTGCTGTGTTTAAAGATGTCAGTGATGCAGAATTAGCATAACTTAGCTAAGACATACTCTAGATGTTGCTTGTATATGACTGATCCAGGGAGAGAGGTACTTGACCTAAAGTTGTTCATGCATTTCTGATCCCTGTCTCTCTATTGGTGAGCTTCCTCCATTCCCAGGATATAAAACTGACCTCCCTCCTGTGGGAAACAGGGTGGATAAGCAGCTTTTCTCATTGTAGCTGTATTTCTATTTTTCAGTATAAAATCATTCTCTGTAATTCTACAATGTAAAGTAGTTTATAGACATGCTATTTCCACCAGTTTCTAAATCGGCGTCACAGTGGACCACCTGACAAATGATTCCACTTTAAGATTTCAAGTTTAAGTTATTGATAGAGAGAAAAGCATCGCAGGATCGAATACCATTTTCTTATGGCATTTATGGACTTAAGCCAAACTATATGAAACCCTTAGCAAAAGACTTCATTCTGCAGCCTTGGAAGCAACATGTAAAAACGAGCACCCTGCAAATTTCATGTCTGTATTAAGGACAGCGGAGGGTGGAAAGAGGAAAAAAAAGAGCACAGAATAATTTGTATCACTAAGTTTTGGTCAGTAGTAAGTACAACTTAGCATCTGTTACTAACTTTAACAAAAATTTTAGGCTGCACCTGTTGCTACTCAGTGTCTACTCCTGATTTTGTGCTTAGAGATCTCTCCCGGTGCTGCCCAGAGAGCCATATGTGATGCCAGGTATCGATCAAGGGTCTGCAGCATGTGAGGTGAGTGCCTTCATCCCTGTACTGCCACTTTTTTTGTTTGTTTTTGGTCACACCCGGCAGTACTCAGGGGTTACTCCTGGCTCTATGCTCAGAAATTGCTCCTAGCAGGCTTGGGGGACCATATGGGATGCCGGGATTCCAACCATCATCCTTCTGCATGCAAGGCAAATGCCCTACCTCCATGCTATCTCTCTAGCTTCCCTTGTACTGTCACTTATCCCCCTTTTATTAACATTTTAAATTGCCACCCATAACATTATAGACTACTAAAAAGCAGTCCAATTGATAGGCCCAGAATTGTCTTCTCTGAAAAAATTAAAGTGTTATTTTATGATTTTGCAAATATGTTCGACCACGCTGTGGTCATTGTTACACATTTATGATGACATAATTATGTAGCACAAGCATTTCTATTTTTTGGGATGATTGGACACATCCAGCAGTACTCAGGTGTTACATATGGCTTTGTGCTCAGGGATCACCCCTGGCAGTGCGTGGGGGGGATTATATGTAGTTGTATGTAGGATTCAAATTGGTGCAGCCTTTGTAGCTGCATGCTGTGCAGGCACCTTAACCTTTGTTTGGCCCATTTCTAATTATTAGGAAGTCAATTTATAGATTTTTCTTCCATCTGTTATGTTTGTTTTGGTGTCATATGAAAGAAACCATTGCTTAATTCAAGGTCACAAGGATATGCTGTCTTTCCTTCTGAGAGTTTTAAATTTTCAACCTTTACATATAGGTTTGTGATCCATTTTTAGTTCATTATTATGTATGATATGAGGTCAGAGTCCAGCTCTATTATTTTGCATGTATATTTTAAGTTACAGTACCACTGTTGAAAAGACATTTCTCTCTACTGTATGGTCTTTTTGGCCTTGTGAAAATAGATTTTAGTATATATAAGGATTTATTTTCTGGATTCTGTTCTGGTATGTTGTTCTCTAGGCTTGCCCTTAAGCTAGCACTATACTGTCTTGATAAGTAATTTTTGAAATTAGGAACTGGGAGTTCTTTGACTTCATTAATTTTAAAGATGGTTTTAGCTATTTGTGGCCTATCAATTTCCATATTGATTTTTATGATCACTATCTCAATTCCTTTTTTTAAAGGTCAGCTTATATATTGAAAGATATTACATCAGATAAATGGTGATCTTTTTTTTGTGGGGGGCACACTTCTGGCTCTGCTCAAGGACTACTCTTGGCAGGACTTAGGGGACCATATATAGTGCCAGGAATTCAGCCCAGGTCACCAGCATTCAGGGCAAATACCCTATGAACTGTTTTTATCTCTCTTGCCTTCAATAGTGATTTTTAAATGAATTTTCTTTATTGGTTGGATGCGAGGGGAGAAGTGGGCCACATCTGGCTATACTCAGGCCTTACCCCTGGTTCTATGCTCATTAATTAATTCTGGAAATGCTTTGGGGACTCTTTTCCTGGGGGTTCTAACCAGTTTCAACTAAATGCTAGGTAAAAATCTTATTTCCTGTACTATGTCTCTGTCCTCAGTAGTAAATTTTTTTCTCAGTAGTAATTTTTAAGACAAAATTCTCACAATGAATGGAATCCCATGCAGGATAACTCCACCAACAATTTCTCTCACTTTTCCTACCTGTAGTCTATTCGAGAATAGAAGCCTATCCCTTTTATAGACACCTTTTAGGTTTGGAGGTAGCCAGCTTTTCTTTTTTTATTATTTTTTATTTTTAATTATGAGAACAAAGATGCAAAGAAAGAGGACAAGGTAAAGTTACAGTGGAAGGACAATCACCTATAAACAGAATTCTCAGTAGTCCCATTACTGATATCTTAACTTTGAACTTTCAGCCAAAGAACATTAAGAAAAATAAAACAGAACCCATGTACAATTACTTTGTCCCTCAAGCCCCCAGATTGTACTACATAATATTTCTTAGCAGCACACAAAGGAATCTAAAGACATAAAACTTATGTAACTCCTTAAACATTGAAGGCAAAGTACTTTTTTACATTTTCATGCACATGCATATTAGTTTAAGTTAACCTCAAAAGTTTAAGTGGGTTGTTTCTCTTAAGGATTAGAGTCAAAGGAGCACAGTAAAAATGGTGTTAGAGTGGCAATTATTGTTCGCATAGGCCCAGCAAAATATGAGCGACATGGAAAGGATAAGCCATAGCCTAAATATAAGGAGACCCTACCCCTGAAGTTTCCTGGCATAAGACCAACTCTAGGCTCCAGGCAAACTAGTTTGTCCAATCCAGGTCATTGTCTGTAGTGCCAATACACTTTTATTTTTCACCCAGTCTCTGTTGTTGGTATCATGTTTCTGTATTAAAGATCCTGGAATCTGCATATCCTATATTGCAGTCAGGATGGTGCAGTGTGTCCTCCCGTTTCACCTCACAATTAAAGGGGAATGCAGAGAACCCTGTCCTGTAAGAAGGTCATTGTTGTTGTCAAGTCTTCTTAGTGTTAAGGGAAGTCTCTTTTGAGCAGGTCGATGTCAGAGCCGTGGTAGTGTCTTCCCTGGTAGAGGATTGCTTCCAGATGTTGTTATAAAAAACCTTGGATGTTTCGTAGATAGCTTCCCTGGTTCAGGGGTGAATGGAGGATGCCCATTCTTCTGAGGCCTGTGCCAGGTCATTATATCAATGTTCAGGGTGTAAGGCCCCATTGCACTACGAGATTTGTGTGTTTCGATCTCTAATAGATAAGAACTTATTTGTATGTATCGTATTTTCCCATTTTAATGTGCCTATGCAAACAAGAAAATATGCCATGTGGCATTATCGGCGCATAAGGGGGCCATAAGAACAAGTCCAACTATCCCCATGACATGGTTCAATCATAAGCATTAAACTGAGGGACTCTTCCACCAAAATTCCTTATTGAACAGCTCACAAAGAGAAGACAAGATAAAAAGTGGGTAGAAGCATCACGGTAAAAGAATATTTAGAAAGAGTTATAGCTGTTAAAGAAAATACACAAAAATATTCAAAAGACATATGTGTCCATTTTATGTCTTTTGAAATAGTTGGGGTTGTTAAATCCAATGCATGACTTTGGTCTGTGATTAGGACTGTGTAGTACTGAAGTTAAAAAGGGTAAATGTGGGGTACTGATGGTTGGGGGTGAGAGAGTTAAGGAGTAATAATGAGCTTTGTAAGGGTGTACGAAAGGGCAGAATCTGTTGGTGCAGGAGGTCGGTCTTGGTGCTGAACAAATTAAAGAACTGAGGGTAAAGAGGGTTAATTAAGGGGAAGATAACAAATCCGGATTGGGGTATGAGGCAGTAGAAGGGGCTCTGTGTGGAGGAGGGGAAATATATCAGAGGGGTTATATACATTGTATAGATGAATTGTTTATGGATTAGGCTTGGCTGTCAGAGAGGACCACTGTAGAGGAAGTCACGTCTACATATACACTGATTTTAGAGACCTATTTGAATATTATCCTCCAAATATAGGGAATTCCAATTTTTTTCCTTAAACAGTTGAGAATTAAGAATATTTTGGGGTGTTGTTAAAAAGTATATATGCACCCGTGCGCTTTTGAAAATGAATAATAGTAAGAAGAGAAATCCTGAATAATGTCCAGTCTGGGGTAGGGGATCTCAGTCCCCTGGACTAAGTGGTCAGCCCAGGGGCCTTTGGCTAGCTGTCCTGTCCAGGGCCCCCAACATACCAGCTGAAGAGAAACAGAAGAACTGGCATGTGGAGTCTTCCGGGTGCAGCCCTGCCTCTGTAGTTTGTGGATGCATAGGGAAGGTATCTCTCCCCTCCTCCCCCCAGGGCCCGATTTACCAGGCGTGGCCCTGAAGACCCGCCTGGGTAGCCAGCTTTTCTGAGGTATTATATGTGATAGAAGACAATTGCAGAGGCCCAAGGCTGCTAGGGCCCAGTACTGCAAGGCTTGCAGGGGCCTGTGGGGCCTTGATGCTGGGTGGGGCCTCATGCCCACCCAGGTACTCCAACATGTAGAGACCTTCTCCCTGGGGGGAGGGAGAGAGAGAAGATAGAGAAAAAGAAAAGAAAGAAGAGAATGAGAAACCAAGTTTACTTTACTTTTTTTTTGGTTTTTGGGTCACACCAGTAATGCTCAGGGGTTACTCCTGGCTTGGGGGACCATATGGATCGCCGGGGGATCGAACCGCAGTCCGTCCTAGACTAGCGCAGGCAAGGCTGGCACCTTACCTCTAGCGCCACCACGCCAGCCCCATACTTTACTTTTTATTCCTCCTGGAGTCTGAGGCCTGCCGCCACCACCCAGGGATTTCTTAGGGGTGGGGGAATTCACAGGCCAGAGGTGGTAGTGGTGGTGTAGAGGGAGGGGATGAACCCTGGTCACTATCCTGGGTGCCCCCACAGTTCAAGTTTTTTCCTTTTATATCTGGCATAGTGGGAGGACGTGTCGAGGGGCATGTCCAAGTCCAAATGCCAGGTGGGGATGTCTAAGGGGCATGTCTGAGTCCAACTCAGCCATACCTCAACGGACAACCAAAATTTAGCCCTCTGCTCATACCTTTTGCATTTTGCAGCATTTATTTTAATAGACCAACTAATATATTTGAAGGAGAAAATTGTCTTAAGAGGTAATTTCCTTTCCCACACTCCCATAGTAGAGTGCAGTATGTGTCACTCTTGTATCATCATCTGTGTGGGCAGTAAATGGCTATGTGTATGTGGCTCTGTATTTGCTTCTGTTTTTAATTCTTGGTTTTGGGGCCATGCCCAGTGGTTCTCAGGGGTTACTCCTGACTCTGCTCTCCTGGCAGGCCTCAGGGGACCATGTATGGTGCTTGGCATGGAACCCAGGTCATCTATGTCATTCTTTTTGAGCTTTCTTTCCGAGTTGCCTGTGAATCTGGATGTCTCTCTGAAAATGATGTTTGTAATCTTTCTCTGATTTCCATACATAACACTAGTTTTAGTATTTATCTATAGTTGTGGCATAGCAGCTCCATAGTTTGACATTCCTCCCAATCCTGCTATCATCACCCAAGCTGCAATTTTTGCACTACTTATTTATAAGCTTTTCATTCCATTTTTTTTTACTGCTAAGAACTCAGTTGTGGGGCCGGGAAGGTGGCGCTAGAGGTAAGGTGCCTGCCTTGCAAGCGCTAGCGTAGGAGGGACCACGGTTCGATCCCCCGGCGTCCCATATGGTCCCCCCAAGCCAGGGGCGATTTCTGAGCGCATAGCCAGGAGTAACCCCTGAGCGTTACAGGGTGTGGCCCAAAAACCAAAAAAAAAAAAAAAAAGAACTCAGTTGTTCTATGGAACCTTTCTAATTCCCTTTACAACCTCTCAGATGGTGCCAAAGAACAAGATCGTGATATTCCCAATTACATATGGAACAATGTGTTTACCAATCTCAGTCATACCAAACACATGTTGATGTGTGGCACGAAGAAGCCTGTCCTTCAGAATGAAGATGTACCAGTCTGTTAGAAGGCTGGTATTGTGTGCTTTCTCTGGTCTTTACAGGCTTTTTTCTTTCTTATCTTTCCTTTGTTATTCTTTGATTAGTGTTATGACATGCCATACAGAGGTTGCTTAGGGATGAGGTAATAGATATGGTATCTTTGATAACTACCAAAATATCAGATATTTGATCCAGAAATGTAGCTCAGTGGTAGAAAATGTATATCAAATGCATAAGCTCCTAAGTTTGATCCCTGGCATATGTTCTCTTCCCACAAAGATTGGATTTCTAGGGGACTAGAGAGATATGCAGCATGGGAGGCTTTTGCCTTAAACGAGGCTGATGCAGCACCCTGTTCAGTCCCACAAGCCTGTCAGCAGTGATCCCTGAGTGCAGAGCCAAGAGTAAGGCCTGTGCACTGCCAGTTGTGCCCTCCCCTCAAATCTGGATTTTTCAGTGCCCATTGACAGGTGGATAAAGAAAATTTTGTATTTAATTTATTGAAATATGATTCTGCCATTTAAAAATCTAGTGTGGTTCTTTATAACAAAATGAATTTTATTCTGGGTAAAGTAAGAAAGTGAAGGGGGAGCTAGAGAGAAAATACAGAGATAGTACTTTCTTTCATGTGACTAATCCAGGTTTGATCCCCAAACTCTGCTTGGAGTAATTCCTGAGTGCAAAGCTAGGAGTAACTCACTGAGAATCACTGGGTGCCCCCAAGCCAAAAAAGATAAGAAAGTGAAGGATTGTGGATGGTAAGCACTTATATATAGAATATTAATGATCAAAGCAAATGAACTAGAAGATACAATAAAACTAACTTCCTAGGCTCAGGGAAATTCTGCTGCTTTCCATAGAGAAAGGGGGATAGCTGACGTGAAGGTAGAAGGGTCTTTATTTTTTTTAATTTTTAAAAATTACTTTATTTAAATACTGTGATTACAAGGTTGTTTATAATACAGTTGTTTTTTCCCCATAGATACAAAGTTGTTCGTGATTGACTTTTCAGTCAAACAATGTACATTAAGTCCAGATGGGTCTTTCTGTTAGAGGATGGCAGTGGTACATGGTTGATGGGAATGGTGAGTTTTATACACATGTAAAAATAGGAGGCTAAATCCCATTATTCCCATGATACTGTAAGCCAATTATAAATGAACAAAAATATAAAAATAATTCTGAGCGTAGAGCCACGAGTAACCCCTGAGCACTGCCGGGTATGACCCAAAAACCAAAAACCAAAACAAAACAAAACAAAAATAAACAAAAATAAAAATCCAGTATGAGATGTTGGGAATACATAGATTGAAAACTCTTAGAGAGTTTATTATAATCTTTATTGGTTATTATACCAGCTGGTTAAATGTCACTGAGGTAAATAAAATTACATCCAATCCATAAGAATTTTTTTGTACAGAAATGGCTGGCTCCCTGTGTTTTTGCCCTACCACCTGAAATTGGAAAAAAAAAACCCTGCAGAATAATTATGAAAAAAAATAGAAACTTCAAAATTTCATAGGTAGTTTCAAATACAGTTTAATGTATTTTGGAGGCAGAGAAGAAGTAAGGACGCTCTTGTGAATAAGTGGAAAAGACACGGACTACCTACTGTGATCTTGAATATTTTAAATTCTAGCAGATTATGTGGGAAAAGGAATGCTATTGTCAGAAATGGACAAAGTATAGAAATGTTTATGAGGCAGCAGGGTGGGGTGGGGGAGCTCTTCTAGTTTCCAAAAGTCATTTTCATATAATTATACTAATGAGAAATTCTGTATTGATTTATGATCTGCTTTATAATACAAATGTCTCATGCAGAGGTTAAGATTCAATCATATGTTAATCACTTTTTCCTTTTCATATTTTACTTGGATCAAATTCTGCCTGGGATTTCCATTCCCCAATGGCTTAGAAAGGAAAGTAGAAGTATTCATAATCTTGTCTTCCCCTTTACCTGCTTCATGGTATTCATAAGAGGGATTTTCACAACACAGCAATGATAAATAACTCAGTTGGGATAGGATAAAGTTACATGATAAAGATTAATTTGACTTTGTTTTACACTTTACCTTTCTAAAACTTACCCAACTTACTAAACTTAAATTCTAGTCATCACAGAAAGCATCTTCCTCTTTTGCCAGTCTTTATTGATTTTCCCCTACTCTGAACTAGAGCAATATTTACTATCTATACCACCCTATCCAGTGTTCAATTGGGTTTTATATTGTTCTCTGTTCTTTAGTGAGTTTATATGTGCTAAACTTCTCCTCATACAAGACTGGTGATCTATGTGGACTATAAATGGATGTTAGGAGGAAATGACTGTTAAATTCTTGAAACCATGCTTTTCTTATCCTCCTTTATTAGTCTCCATAACTTGCAGGACAGTGTACATGGATCTAGGGAACAATCAACTTTAACTACTGTTGTAATTGCAATTTTTATTATTGAGTTTACATGGTTTACAATAGTGCTAATGTTTACACTGTAGATGTACAGTGTTACTGCACAACACCCACCACGAAAGTGCCAGTAGCTCTGCACTACTCTCTCTAGACCCCTTCTACTTCACTGCCCACCTACCCACTCTCTTACTTCTCCCCACCCCTATTTGGCAACCATGGTTCTCTGGTCAGAGTCCTAGTATTGGTTTTTGTTTGAGTTTGTTGATTTCCTTGCATTGTTTCTTTATATACAGAGGTGCTTGAGTTGATACACTTTTCCCCTTGACTTATTTCACTTAACATGCTCCTTTAAGTTTCATCCATATTGAAGCAAAACAGGCTGCAGTTTTGGAGGGGAGGTGACATACCCAGCAATGCTCCTGGCTACTCAGGAATCATTTCTGGTGGTGCCTGGGGGAACGTTTGGAATGATGGGAATAAAACAAGGCCTGGCTGCATGCAAAACAATAGCCTTACCTACTGTTCCAAGTCTCTCCGGTTCCAAGGCTGCATTTTAAAACATTATAGCAGAGTAATATTTTATTCATTATTTGTGCTACATTTTTTTTGAGATGCCCAGAATCAAATCCAGAAAACTCACATATGTAAGGCAGGTGCTATACTGCTGAGCAACATTCTCACCCCTGCTACCCTATATTTTTTATCTGCTCAAATATTGTTGGGTACTTGGATTGTTTCCAGATCTTTTCTATTGTATCTAGCGCTGTACTGAGCATAGGCTTGCATTTATGTTTCTGATTAGGGTTTTTGTGTTCTTGGGCTAGGTATTAAGGAGTGGAATTACTGCATCATATGATAGTTGTGTTTTCATAGAATTAAGATCTTATTCTATACTTATATCCATCTGAAGTCAAAAAACATTCGCAATTGGGTACTGATAGATATATTGTCAGAAATGGCTTCAGTTCTCTTTGTAAACTGGCATTTCCCCCTGATCTGTGGCACTAATCTCTCCTGATGGCTAAGATGTTGATTCTGGCTCCTTCTCACAGTGGATATTGGGTGCAATAGAAATGCTATTTGATTGCTTCATGAAAATAAGATAGGAATATTGACTATTACTAGTAGGTCTCTCTTATTTCCCATAGTTTCAAAGTGCTAACTGACCTAATTATGATAATGGTGTATTGTGTTTTAATGATATATATATATATCTGATCATTACTTTGAACACATTAAACTTTCATAATGTGTTGTGGCAGTTATATCTCAACAAAGCTGGGATAAATAGATAGCTACCTGATCATCCTTACTAATTATTTCTCTGCATATGCTCTGTAAAATCTAAGGAAAAATTTATTTAGGCAGTCATTATTTTTCTTTGACATAGATTCAAGAGAATAAAATAGAATGCCCTTCTAGAAAGACAGAGCATCTTTTAATTCTTTGTAACAGTTGCTGGCACAGTAAAACACAGGAGCCATCGGCAGAATGTGTGTTAAAGGGATTTATATACTTAATCATCTCCCCTCTGTGCTGCTTCACCCTTGTTCTTCTTCCCTGTAACATCAGGTAGAATCCAGTGCTGACAATTGCTTCTCTTTCCTCCAATTGAAGTTTAAAAATTATGACTGCTGTATAATGAGATGGTGATTTTTATTCAGTCTTGGTGTTTAAAAAAGGGATTTGCTGATGTATAAAATGAGACAAAGATAAATAACAAACAGATGTTCTTACAAAATGTTCATTAAAGCCCTGCCTGGTGAAAGATGCTAGATTACATGTGTTCAAACTCCAAATGTTTTAGAGAATATGGAGCTTTTATACCTTAATGCTCAATTTAGGAAAGACTAAATATATTTCTCTATAAAAATCATAGTAATTGGTGACTTATAGCCGCTTCCCCCATTTCAGAGTGGCTTGTCTTAACTGTTTATAAACTTTTCTTATTGATTTTGACAGTTCTAATTACCCAAACAGACATCACCTTATTGAAGGATTATGAAGTAGATTGAAGTCCCCTGGATGGGGAGGAGGACCCAGTAGGGATCCTCTAACTTGAAGAAGTTTTGACTCTGGTATGGATCGTCTCTAAAGGGCTGCCTGTCATGGGAATGCTATATAGCTATTATGGGAAATGAATTTGGGAAGGAGAAATGGGAGAAAAAATGAGCTTCATCTTCTTCAGTAAAAAATTCTAGTTCTTCACATCTGCTATCACTTTGAGTAGGGCACCTTGCTATTGGAAGATGCTGTTCTGTGCCCAGTGCTGAGAAGGTATTTATTTCTGGACATGATGTATAGCTTATGCCACCAAACTGAAAAGTCATGCCTAGCTTTTGCTTGGGTAGAGGATAGCCAGAGAAGGTAGCTCAAAGACCTATTTGATTGACATCTTGAGATGTAGAAATGCAAAGTCCTGAAATTCAGTGGCATTATGAAATGCTTTGATTATCTTCTAGTGATTAGATTAAACTTTGACTCTGTCTCCCCATTTTTTCTGTCTTTTTTTCCATCTCCCCATTTAAAAATTAACTTAATTGTGATATCTGTCATGATAGTGAGGGCCAATTAATTAAATTATATAATTTGGAATGCTGGCATAGAAGAGTAATTAATAAGTCTTAAATCTTGCTGTCTATTGATATTGAAGCTTGGCATTTGAACAGAAAAGAGGAGAAAAGGTGAAACAAAGAACTAAGTGAAATAGCATTGGATGAATGTGAATTATAAAGTTGGGGCCTGGGGATTATAAAGGAATTTTGCAAGATAGGTTTTCAAAGTAGTGATCAGATTTTTATTTTCTATCACTATTTAACATGAAAGATAAATCTGGACGGGATAGAGAGAAGTATCAGAGAAATTGGACCCAGAGGTTTAAGTCTGCTATAAATGTCTATGTAGGACCTGGTTTAGTATCTAAATTAGAGGAGTGATAGTGGAAATGAAAACGTAAGTGGATATTTCAGAGTTTCTGAGTATGAAGACTCAACCAACAAATACATTTTGTTTTACCCACACAATGTTTGAATTTAAGTACTCTTTAGTTGGGCCAGAATACTCTAGTTTGACCTTCTATATTCTATTATATTGCAATTTGTTTTTACCATGGTATCACAAATAAATGTTACCTGACTGGCTCTTTATGAGCCAGGTATAGGAAGAAGTTGCGGATGAGTCTTAGATTTCTAGATGAAGTGACCAATGAAGAAAGATGCTGACAGCCTAGATCAGGGATTCAGGAATATGAAAGGCTGAGAGAACAAGTGAATTATATTTTGGATATATTAAGTCAGAGAGATTGCAGAAACACAGAATGTAAAAGACAGGGTAATTGGGAGAAATCTGTCAGTGTTTTAGCTGAAACTCTTTAGCTGAGTGATAGCTCTCTAGAATTTAGAATCCTAAAAGAGACCTAAGGTTAAAAAGAAATAAGTGGAAATAGCAGAATTAATATTACAACAAATAATTCCAGGCACAGTTTTCACCTCAAAGTATAGGCTCACATTGTAGACTCTGTTACAGCACAGATTCATTTTGAGTGGTTTTCAAAGTGTGGTTTATGGAACTAACATCCCCAGTACTTTAATGGAGTCTGCAAGGTAAAAACATTTTCACAATAATCCTAAAACTTTTTTTTCCCCTGTGTTGACATTTTTATTGATCATGAAAGAGTAGAACTGGGTAGTACTGGTACAGCTTTGACAGAAATCAAGGGCATGACACAAAGTGTACTCACTGTAATTGTATTCTTTATTAACACAAAAATCACAGTTAAAAAGAGCATTTTCACATATTGTTCATGGTAACATGGTAAACATATTTTATTATTTTTATTAAACATTTACCCTTGTGTACAGTACATTTAAAAAATAGTTGTATTGAGATATAATAACACAGAAAGAATTGTACATATTTAATATGTAATATCTATGTGTATTATTCTTTTGTACATATCAGAAGTAATCTGTACATATTTCCCATTTATATAAACAAAATGATGCACTTATCAAAGTATGATAATGTCTCATACTGAAGCACTTGAGTGACTGCAAATTGAACTGATAGTATTGTATCCTATAGCTCTCCAATTTTACTGAAGGAACAATGGACAAACTGTGACTATTTAGAGTTGGGTATTTTACAGCCATTTTCTCAAAAAATAAAGTAAGTCTATCCCTTGAAGGCAAATTGACAATATTTGTTTTTTTTTTTTTTTTTGGTTTTTGAGCCACACCCGGTAATGCTCAGGGGTTACTCCTGGCTATGTGCTCAGAAGTTGCTCCTGGCTTGGGGGACCATATGGGACACCGGGGGATCGAACCGTAGTCCGTCCAAGGCTAGCGCAGGCAAGGCAGGCACCTTACCTTTAGCGCCACCACCCGGCCCCAAAATTTGATACTAGATTTTTTTGTTTGTTTTTGTTTTTGGGCCACACCCGGCGTTGCTCAGGGGTTACTCCTGGCTGTCAGCTCAGAAATAGCTCCTTGCAGGCACGGGGGACAATATTTGTTACCAATAATAAAATTTGAGTTTGTGAGTAAAAATTAAAAATTTGGAACGCTTGTATCTGTCACCATAGTTCGAAAATTTCTCAGTATTTAGATCCCCCTTTACTGACTAAATGAGCAGTAGTATTAATATGAGTTTTGAAATGTTTTATAATGAAATGTGTCATCATTTGAAGGTCTGCAAACGGAGTAAAACAGTGTTGGTTAAATAATTAGTGCTTGATGTTGTGAAATCATAGATTATATAAAGATATATTTAATATGCAATATTAACCTTTGGGTTTAGTATAAATTGTTCAGAATTTTATTAATACAGGTTCATATTCCCTATTGACCTTAAACTAACACTGTGAAAATTTTTTAAAATAATTTTTATTGTGACCAGTTTTTTAAATAATTTTTATTGCAAATTTGGGTATAATATCAAAGAATAACCACACATTTCTGTTGTATTTAAATATATTTCCATTTCAGTATATATTTGAAAAAGATGACATTTGTGTTTATGAAATGTTAACATTAACACTATTGTAAATCATGGTGTCTAAATAAGATTAATTATTTGAATAAATCAGTGTTTGCCATATTTTAAACCTAAGAATATATCGTTACATATTAATTATATAAGTTGACATAAGAATGCTATTATCTACTGTAAAAGACTCTGCTATAGAAAAGATATGCAAATTTGCAAAAGAATGCCATTCTTAGTTTTTATTTTGTGCTGTAAATTTAGTTATTTTCATAAACATTTATGTTAAGACATAAATGGTTTAAAAGTATTCTGGGGTTGGAGCGATGGCTCAAGTGGTAGGGCATTTGCCTTGCACTCGCTGACCTAGGATGGACTGCGGTTTGATCCCCCGGCATCTCATATGGTCCCCCATGCCAGGAGCAATCGATTTCTGAGCACATAGCCAGGATTAACCCCTGAGCATCACCCGGTGTGGCCCAAAAAGCAAAACAAAACAGAACAAAACAAAAAGTATTAGTTTTAATTTCTAACACAGTAGGGATTGATAGGTTGACAAAAAGCAAAGACATGGAGACACTTTTTTTAAAGTATAAGAGAACCAGAAACATTTGAAAATTAATATTGTAGGCTTCTGAAAAAGTTTTCCTAAACAAATAATAACACTTGTCTTACTGTTAAGTAATGTACACTCCAAAATACTTAGATAATGAAAAATTGTAATATGAAAAAGTTAGGAATAAATAGCAAATCGAGTGGTAGGGGAAATAGGCACTAAATAAGAAAAAGAGTTTGGATTCAAGTAGTAAGGTATTTATAGGTAACAGAAACTTCAACATAGGTAGGATTTTATAGAACAAGAGTGATTAAGCTGATGAGCAGAGTGGTAGAGGTCAAAACAAGCTCAATATACACTAGGAACAATGAAATGACAGTACTCAGTGGAGTAAATAGTTTGCATTGTTGAATTGCAAAAAATTACTTGAATAAATAGGCTGGAGCCAAATTATGGAGTGCTTTAAATGTCAGGGTGAATAATTTAGACTTTATGGATAATGGGATACTATTAAAGGTTTGTGATTCAGACATGATGAAAATAACATTTCATGAAAATTAATATAGAAGTGGTGCAAAGGAATGATTAGAAATATAAAGACTAGAAATCTATCAGGACACTATTATAGCTATCCATGCATGAAGTGATGAGGACCTAGTCATGGGAATAGAAGGTAAATAATGGATACAAGAGATACTGTAAAGGCCAAATAAATAGGACTTGATTAAAAAGAGGGGGGCTGATTTTGAAATCGCATGACTGAGAGACTAGTGTTGTCAGTAGAGAAATATAAAAAGTATTAAAGATCATAGGGAGCATTGGAGAATTTCTTTTTATGTAGTGTACAATGACCAGGTTATTGTTTGTTAAAGGTGTGGAATTTCCTAATGAAATATGTATGCATATTTTTATTAATAAGATAAGTAGTTGATAGGGAAATATAAAATTGAGAGCATAGGTTGAAGAAGTGATGGTGTGTATAGACAAATAAGTTGTCTGTGAAATAAATTTTATCAGGTACTCCGAAGCTCAAGCTATTAAAGTGTAACAGTAGTAGCTAGCAAAGATTGAAGAAACAATGGGAAATCATTAGGAGAACAAAATTAGTATCTTTAAGACTGTAGAAGCCAAGGGAGAACATAGATTCCAGAAAGAGATGGGAATCAGCCTTGCCAGATTTCATAAAGAATAGAGAATTCACTATATAATTTAAGATCTGTGAAAGCAGACATCTTTGTAGTTTATTGTCTTACTCAATAATATTTTAAGTGCCTAGAATTGTTCTTGGCACATCATAATGAGCTATGGATAAGAAAATTATTGTATTTGACTATTGTTGCTAAAAGTTTTGTAAATTATATCAGTATAATCTCAATGAATGAAAATGAGTAACATCTACAGATAACAAACCTGTTGATATATTGATTTTATTTACCTATCAGGCACTATTATTGGAAGCCAGCAACTGTGTTATTGAAATGCATAGTGAAAGTGGGGGTGGATTGTGAAGCCTTCATGACTTGCATGTGAGGCAGAAGATCTATAATGTATATTTATTTGCATAAATCTACAGATCTAATCACAGCTGGTATTTTGACTGTCTACTCCTATAGACTGTGTTTTTCATCTGGATAGAATAAATTCAGTTTTGGATGGTATCTAGTACTAATCACTCTGCACCAGATTGAAAAGCTAGTGTGGAATTTAAACAGTCAAAATTATAGTCACTGGACACTTTAATTTTAAGTTATTTTGATATTGGTTCGTAAAATTTTAGTTGCAGGTATGTCAAAAGACCATCTATTATTTGGGTAGAAAAGAATATACCAGTTTGGGGGCCAGAGAGATAGTATAGAGGTAAGACGTTGGCTTTGCATGCAGAAGGACGGTGGTTCAAATCCTGGCATCCCATGTGGTCCTCCGAGCATGCCAGGAGTGATTTCTGAGTATAGAGCCAGGAGTAACCCCTGAACGCTTCCGGGTGTAACCCCTCCAAAAAAAGAAGATACAAGTTTGATGCAGTAGTTGCTTCAGTTTATCATAAATACCCATAATTTATTCCATAGAAAAAGTTGATTTTACTAGAATAAATAAGTTATTTGATTGATATTTATGGGTTTCCTCATAAACTAATTGCATAACAATGACTATTTGTTGAGCTTGGATTTTTATATCAGCTATAGTTACTTGCAGCTAACTAACTAAAAAGTTAGCATGTTAAATGACAAATATCTCACAGCTTCTATGTCAGAAATATAGACATAGTTTGGTTGGTCACCTCTAGCTCAAGATTTTTCATAGACTTAAGATTTTGTTTCTCTCATTTGAAGCCTTGGTCAGATGGAGAAAGATGTGCTTTAAAGTTCACCTGTGCTTTTGTATGGCTTTTGTACTGTGAGGAATCTGCCTCATAATACAATAGTTGGCTACCTCATAGAGAGTTGAAGAGAATGAGAATGGATGCCCAAGTCAGAGTCATTTTATAACCTGATCTCAGAAGTAATAGCCCATCATTTTAGTCATATTATACTTGTTCAGAGTCAATGCATTTAGACCAAATTCAAGAGAAGGATATTATTACATAAAGGTTTCTGTGTACTAGGAAGCAGGGATCATTGAGTACCATCTTAAAAGCTCTCTACTATTGATTTGTTGACATCTATTTTGTCTTCAAAACAACTCAATTTGTAGAGAGGAATGATGCAATACTAAATTCGTTATGAACACATACTGTTGCCTGAAGTATGACATTTTGTCTTTCTCTGTAAATGATAGTTTTAGAAAAAGTATCTAAAGTGCAAATAAATGCATAATAAACTATATAGAATAAGTATACTAATATATGTGATTTTTAATAAAAAATATGTTTTCTTTTTCTACAATAATTTTTATTGTGACCAAACGTAAATAACAAATCCTTCACAGTAATATTTAAGGTACATAGTGACAGTGAATCATGGCCATTCCCACCACCAGGATTGTTCTCCCTCCACCCCTTTTCCCAGCATATGTCCCATATCTCCCTCCTCTGCCTGTCAGAGTGCTAGTATAACTGTTCCCCTCTGTGTATAGTTTGTTGTATTTTCTGAAGCACTTATTGAAGAGAAACGGTAAAACCAAATGGGAAGGAGCTAACATGAAGAGAAAAAGGTTATTTTAAAGTGATTCCTATAAATATAAAACCACAGAAATTATAGCAGATGTTTAACATTAATAAGAACTTTACTATAATTTTAATGATTATTTTCAATTAATGAAATTAATATGAAATAAGAAACAAGCTATAAGTAGGTCAGAGAGAAATAGTAGACCCGACCAGTAAGAAATTAGAATCTGTGCCCAGAGAGATAGCACAGCGGTGTTTGCCTTGCAAGCAGCCGATCCAGGACCTAAGGTGGTTGGTTCGAATCCCGGTATCCCATATGGTCCCCTGTGCCTACCAGGAGCTATTTCTGAGCAGACAGCCAGGAGTAAGCCCTGAGCACTGCCGGGTGTGGCCCCCCCCCACAAAAAAAGAAATTAAAATCTAAAAGCACACACAGTTATTTTCTCATAATTCATAAAAAATACATGCTATATTTCTTTGACTCTCTTACCAATTTACTTTTATTTCATTTACTTTAATAGCTAAAATTATATAAATATACTTTTTATGATAAAATGCTGATTTAATAGAAAATAGAACCATGCTATCTTGAAATAGGTATTTAAATTTAGTTTTTAACTAAGTTAATTTCATGAAATCAAGATTCTGTATAAATTCAGAAATTATATTCATTTAAATTCATACAGCATATCCAATATTATTTCAAATGAAAGGTATAACTCTGACAATGGAGTAGCTAAAAGTGATAGGCATGATATGCCTTCAGCAACAGTATCGCAAACCACAGTGTCTAAAAGGAAAAAAGAGAGAGGGAGATAAAGAAAGGGGGTGGAGAGAGAAAGAGAGAAGGCAGAGGCAGGTGGGGGAAATGGTGATTGGTAAACTGAGAACATTGATGGCACGAAATTTACACTGGTGAATGGTGGTGTAGATTGTATAACAAACAATCATGACAACTTTAAAATCATAAAAAAAAACCCACCTCTGTATTATGACCAACCTTGCAACTACGGTGTTTAAATAAGGTAATTAGTTATTTAAAAATGAGAAAAGTGTTTTATTAATTATAACAAAATTAGATGGCCACCTGATTTTACAAGGAATGAGGAAATACATATTTAAGATAAGCACATTTTGAAATACTTAATTACAATAAGATAAGCATATTTTGTAATGTATGTTTCATAAAGGTTGAATTTTAGCAATATTTTCTAATGTATTTTTTGGGAAATATTAAGTGTGAAAAATATCAAGTTTGGGTTATATGATCTCTCAGTCTTCTCCTAGCTTTAGCATTTTATAATTCCATGATCAGATTGTACATTGAAAATGTAAAGTCTTTGTAGTTTGTGATAAGAATAATGGAAGACTATGTAAAATTATAACCTGTAGATCTTGTAATTTTAATCTAATCAATGCCAAATAGGTGTGTGCACATGCATATATATGTGTTTGGGGATTCTGGGGTTAGAGTGCATGGGATGAGGGGCAATGTTTGTTCCTTGAAATAGGATGCTCATCATTGCTGTTATTTTAGGAAATATAGATGATTTACAGACTTAAACTATTTTTATATTTTCTATCTCAAAAATTCACTAAACTAGGAGACCTGTGATTAGCCCATTGTGTACCTGTTAGAAATGATTCTCAAATAAGTTTTTTTCTCAAATTATTTTATTCTAAGACTGAATTAAGGTGGTTTCTTTCTATTTTACTGTGATTTCTCTTATCTTTTAAGGTTATATTTCATATGCATTCATTTATCCAAAATACATGATGTATTAAGTGTCTATATATCCAGACAGTTTTGGTGTAGAAATATCTCAGTACAAAAATAAATACACCTGTTCATTAGGCCTAGAAAAAAGAAATTGGCGAATACTATACACATATACTCATAATCTTCTGTGATATATATGATAATCAGTGATTATATATATGTAGACAGAAATATATATATATATATATAAGGACCTTGAAACAAAGATATTAAATCTAGTTTTACTATATTGTTCAAGGAATTCAATGAGTTGGTATGGAGGGGACAAAGGGCAATAAAAGGATATGAATTCAGAAGAATATAATTAGAATGGACAGATCTTATGGAGCCTTGAGGTCATTATAGGGACTTCATCTTTTACTCTTAGTAAAATTAGAAAATGTTGGAAAGTTTTAAGCACAAGCGTGATGTGATATGGCTTTTATGAGGATCCTGCTGGCTGCTATCTTGAGAAGAGATTATAGGGGAATAGGCAGGATGGAAGCAGAGAAACCAGATAGGAAGCTATTAGCAATAATCCAAGCAAAAGACAATGGTAGCTGGCTGTAAATAGATAGTGAGAAGTAGACAGATTTAGGATATATTATGAAGATATGTTCATAAATTGGACATTGCAGACTCTAGAGGGAGAGTAAATTTAACCTGCTGGGTGTTCAAGTATGGACTTGATAGTTTGAGATGAGTGTTAGAATTGCCAAACAGCCAGTGGATATCTGTCTGGAGTGCAATGAAAGGATCTGGATAAAAACTATTTGGAGCCTTTAGCACATGCATAACTACTTAAAGCCAAAAGGCTGTAAAGAGCACTTGGCATCTTCTTGTACCATTGATCATATTTTGTGTTCTAATTTCTATTGCTATTGTCCTCTGGAGTTCAGTTATGCATCACTATATTTCTAAAATCCAGTAATCTCTTTTTATTTTACTAACTTTTCTTCTTTTCCTTTCTTTTCTTTTCTCTTTTCTTTTTTCTCTCCTGCCCTCTCATCCTCTCTTCCCTTCTCACTTTTTGGCTTTTGGGTCACACCCGGTGGTGCTCAGTGTATTCTTGCCACTCCTCTTGGGTTCAGGGGACCATGGGATGTTGGGGATTTAACCTGGTTGACTTCGTGCAAGGCATTCCAGCCCTCATCTTCTTTTTTAGCTTTTCTTTTTTCTTAAATTATTTTTAAAATTGTGATGCTGATTTACATGATTTTTCATAATACCATTGTTCAGGCATTCAGTGTTCCAACACTAATCCCATCGTCAGTGTAGTATTCCCTCCATCAGTGTTCCCAATTTCTAACCTATTACCCAAGCCTGACCCCATAAATAAATTTACTTCCTATTGCTTATTGTAAGATGGTATGTGGAATCATTAATAAATAGATCAATGATAGACAATTTATGATCATTGTTATATGACACAATGGTGTTACTAAAATCATTGAGGATTTACTAAGCTTGTTAGTCGAGCCTTCTGTGTTACTGTTTTTCTCATTGAGCATGATGGTCTATATAACTTTCTAATCAAATTTGCTGGGCTTCTACTGGGCTGTCCTTAATAGGAAATTTGGAGGTGTCACATGGTCATGTGCTCCTGAAGCTGTGGAACTGAACACTTTGGTGACTTGGTGGCTATATAAGGTTCATTTGTGGAGCTGGGCCACTTCTATGCCAGAGGATGTCAGGTGTGGATGGGGACTTCTTGACCTTCAGGCACAGAGGAGAATCTGCTCAGCCCCTATTCTGAGAAGGCCCAGAGTTCTCCATCTGTACTTGTCTACTTAGTCTACTTGGGACTATTCAGTGGCTTGGCATTCTTTTATTGATTAGTTGTGGATCTTGGTTAGTTCTATGACAGAAGATATTGGGACTAGTTAGGGCTGATGTGCCTTCTGGTTGAGTTGGGGTAGGGTGAGGGTATCTGCCTACCCCTATTCTTGAGAAAGTACCATAGTTCTCAGCTTGGAGATCATGCCATTTGGGATGTTTCAGTGGCCTGGCATTCTTTTAGATTTTTCCTTACCCTTTCTTTTTAGTTTGTGGTCCACACTTGGCTGTGCTCAATACTTATTCATGACTTTGTGCTTAGGTGTCATTCCTGGTGATGTTCAAGGAGCCATATAATGTTGGGGATTGAAGTGGGTCAGCCTTGTGTAAGGCAAACCCCTTAGATCCTGTGTTATCTCTCTACCCACCCTAACAGCATCTTGGTCTTATTTCTTTTCTTCTTATCCTCTCTGTTGGCAACTCCTACATTTCCAGACAATTATGTTCTGAACACCACTTGGATCCTGTTGTTACCTTGCTTAATGCTTAATCTGTTTGTGATTTTTATGCACACCTTTTTGCTTTTTCTCTACTATGTCAGTGGAGTCTCATGCCTGAATTTCCCTCTCTAAATTTTTCATCACCTAGGTAAGTCCTAACCATCCTTCAAGACTCAGAAAGATTTTTCTGATCTTCCTCTGTATTTTAGATAACCATAAGAATATTTTACTTTCACTTTGACAGGTTCAGAGTTAACTGTTTATCTGTATATCCTTATTCCGGCTGTTATTTCTGGAAAAACAGTCTTTAACTGTTTGACAACTAACACAATTTGATGCATAGAAGCCAGTTATTGAATGAATGCATGATTATTTTATCTTTTTGGTTTACATATGTCCATTTAAGCTTACTGGATTATGTATTTCTTCTATAACTTTGAATGGTTTCAAATTATTATAATATAAGTAGAGGACAGTGTAACTGATTTGAATTTTAGACTCAGGCATAATATGCCAAATAATGATATTTTGGGTTTGATAGCATTGAGATATTTTCCCTATTCATTTTTTATCATTAACATCTGAGTTACTTAAGATCACCAATCCTTCTAACCTAGTTGGCTAGGTTAGATTACATTTATTTCTCTGGTATACCTTTACCATGTAAGGACTTACAGGAAGACTCAAAAACTTGTTTGTTCTTCTGGGGAAAAAGAAAGAAGGTATTGTGATCCTTGGCTTTTCAAAGGGTATCAGAAGCATTTACCATAACATTAAATTCTTGTACTGGTTGTATTTATGTCATGGATAAAATAGTCTCTGATGAGGCATGATGGTCACTCTGCTAATTAGTGAATTCTGTTTCTGAGAGGATTTTTGAAGGAAATCATTATGTATTCCCTTATGTGTACAACATTGTAATTTGACACTATATATGCTTCATCATGATCGCCAACAACTCTTATTTTCTCTGAGTCACCATAGAGTTGATCCTCTTTGCCCATTCGACCCACCTTAAATCCCTCCATTCTTATATCCATCAGTCTTTTTTCTGTGTCTAAGAATTTGTTCTTTTGTTCATTGCTTCTGTGTTTCTTTATATTCCACATGAGTGAAATTCCACTCACTTCTTTTACTTAAAATAATACACTGAAATCTCATACATTGTTGGTGGCAGTGTTTCATTTTTATCCTGAGTATTAATCCATTGTGTGTATATAAACACATGTATATATGTATATATATGTATATATTTATACACTATCACTTTTTATTCCAATTTCATTGAGACACCATGATTAAATTATTGTTAGTAATGGAGTTTCAGGCTAACAATGTTTAAACTCTACATACCACCAGTGTCAGTGTCTCAAGACCACCTTATATCTCTCAACCCCTGTGTGAATGCATCTAAAATTTTTTAATTATTATAGTTTGGATCACATATTTACAATATTGTTAGTGTTTATGATACTTGTGGTAACCTAACTTTATAGCTACTCAATAGTTTACAAAGCAAGAGTTTATATTTTGTTGAAATAGAATGTCATCATTTTCTTTTGTTGATTGTTCTTTTGGTTTTATTTTTCTTAAACTTTATTTATTGGTTCAGTATTTGATTGATTGGTTTCTGGGCCACACCCAGCAGAGCTCAGGGGTCACTCCTGGCTCTGCCCTCAGAAATCGACCCTGGAAGGTCTGGGGACTATATGGGATGCCGGGAATCAAACTGGGTCCCTTCGGGGTTGGCCACATATAGGACAAACGCCCCACTGCTATGCTGTTGCAAGTCAGTCCCTGAAGAGGTTGACTGATGGAGGGATGGAGGATGAGGTCTTTCCCCTTCAGCTTGAAGCACGCGTCTGCCACCCTGTCTAGCCGATGGTTCTGAGGTGAAACAGCGGGTAAACAGCTCGCAGACAGTCAGGCTTGTGGAAATATTAGCTTTATTCGGTGGGCAAGACTGAAGTCCAAAGCCTCAGCATCAGTTCCTGCCAAAAGCCTCTCGCCTTCCACAGACCCTTGTTTTTATCCCCCAGAATCAGGTACCACCCAATGGGGGGATCAGATACCACCCAATGGTGGAAGCAGAATCAGGTACTACCCTAGGGTGGGGGCAGAATGCCAGGTCACACCCTAGGGTAGGGCACTATCACAGATCAGGTTAGGGTCAGTAACATAATAAGCCCCTAAAATATTTACATACACAACACTATGCTATCTCTCCGGCCCCTCTTTTGGCTTTATATATAAAAACTGTTAACTGATTCTAGAGCCTCAAAGATTTTCCCCATTTTTTCCCTTAATGTTTTAGAGTTTTATATTTAAAGTTCAAAATACATTTGAATTCATTTCTGCTTAATGCCTAAATTTTATTTTAAGATTCATAATCATTTTCCCTATGTGTATTTTATTGCTTTAGCAACCTTTGTTAGTGGCTGTCGTTATATAGCTTGAATATTTGGATGAAATAATTTATATTTTTCTTATTTTGAAAAATTGGTTTTTGATTTTGTTTATACTAATCTAACTTTCTTTGAATCCCTGTATGGATTTTAAAATAGGCTTTTCTATGTTTGTCTATGTCTATGGTTGCTGAGGCTTTTGAAAGATACTGAATCAATGACTTATATGTCATTTTGTAGGTAGCTTGGTATCTTATTATGCTGAGATTTCCTATCCATGCACACAGGAGGCATCTTCATTAATTGATATTTTCTTTAACCCTCTCATAATTTTTTCTTGCCATTTTCAACATATAAGCTGGTGTGTTGTTGGATTTATGCCTAATATGTATTTTCTATTTAAATATTTTAAGTGGTATTGTATTTTTAATTCTGTATTCACACTAAGTTCTAGCAGATAGAAATACAATAGATTTTTGTGTGTTAGCATAATACCATCTGACCTTGCTGAAATCAAAATTAGTTTTAGGAGATTTTCTGCATAAACCATCATGTTATGTATAAGTATGGACAGCTTTATTTTCTCTTTCCAATTTGATAAACTTAATTTATCCTGCAGTTTTCAGAGAATCTATGTTTTCTTGTGGGCACATCTGTTGGTACAGAGGGGCTGTTCTTGGCTCTGTTCTTACGAGTGACTCCTGGAATGCTTGAGGTAGCATATGTTGTGTTGGAGAGTTGGACTGTGGTCAGCTGCATGCAAGATAGGTTTCTTGCTTCTTGAACTATTTTTCCAGCCCCCACCACCACCAATTTGATTTTCTTTTGGCTTTTGGGTCATATACAGATGTGTGCAAGGTTTATTCCTAGCTCTGCACTCAGGAATTACTCCTGGTAGTGCTTAGAGGACCATCTGGGATGAACATGATCGAAGCAAAGTTAGCCACTTGCTGGACAAGTACAAAACCTTTTATACTATCTAGCTTCAAATCTGTTCATTTTTAAATTCTATTTTTCTGCATTGTTCATAAAAATTAATTTATATTAGTCCATCTTCAAGTCCACTGATTCTCTCTTCTTTCATCTCCATTCTACTGTGTGTTTGTTCATACAGTCGTTTTAATTTTGGTCATTATATTAGAACAAAGTTCTAACATCTGCTCTTTTTTCCATGTTTTCTTCTGTTTCTGCTGAAATTTTCTATTTGTTTTAAGCATTTCATATATACCTTCAAGCTTTTTTGTATGGTGGTTGGGTTAGAATGCTTCTCAGTCATTTCTAGTATTTTTAATATCATGCTCTTCATGTTTGTAAGTTGAGATTTTTCTGGCTCTTATTATGATAAGCAGCATTTATTGAATCCTTGATATTTGATATAAAGTTCACAATCAGTCTGCCTTGTCCCTTCTTTCAGACACCTATTTTTATGTTTCTTTTGTATATAATACTTAAGTCTCTAGCTATGTTTTACGGTAAAAGTAGAGGAAAGATTTTTATAACTTGCACTAGAATCAGAAATTTCAGTGTGCTGCTACTTCTTCTAATTTGCCCTTTGTAAAGTGTTGTTCAGGAATTGAATTTACATATTTAAGACCTATACTCCTTATTCATATAATACTAATTGTAAGGATATATTTTAGTAATGTCCCCTCTCAGCCTTTTTATTCTCTACATCAAACATAATTCAACCACCACTCCTTTTTTTAGAAAGACAGATCAGTTATCATCCCTCTGGAAATCTCCCTTGTTTATGGAAACAAACACAACTGCCCTCCAGTTGTGCTGAAGACTTCTATATCTGACCATTTCCAGTTTCTTCAAGGACCTCCAGGGCCAGAATCACCCACTCTGGAGAATTACTACTTTAAGTCATTTATTTGACCTTTAGTGGGTGATCTTTAGCTCTATTGTAACTTCTCTGAATAGTCTGACGCTATTTCCCAAAATTCTGAACTTTATTCTGACATCCAGGTCTGAGTACAGTAATTTTAGCTACCTCCTGGAGTTTTGTTTAGAATGAAGAGAAAAACCAAAATGAGTCATCTCCCCATTGAAAACTATCCTCAAATGTCACCTCTTCAAGTAGCTTTTCTTGACTATTATCTATCTGTATACTTTGTTTTCTACATGTCACTTCTCCCTACCTAATATTTTATATCTATAAATTTTCTCACTGTTTCTCTCTATAGTATAAAATATTTCCAAGGGCAGGGACTGTGTTTTGTTCATCATTCATGCTTAGAGAAGTCCCTGGCAATAAAGTAGATTCTCAATAAATATTTTAACTGACTGAATTATGAAGGAATTTGGTAAAAGATAGAGGATAGAGGATGTAGTTTTGGAGCTACATAGTAAACTCCAAGTTAGACCATTGCAAAAACAAACTTATAGCAAGTGTGTAGGAGAAATAATATACTCTACTTGTCCTCCTTGATCTTTTCAGAAAGGGAAGCTACATTTCTTGTTCTATGAATCTTTAGCATAGGAGCGTTTTTCTTTCTGAAGATGATGGCGTTTGAAGCCCCCTAATGTGATATGATAAATTCAAAGTTGAACATTTTTGGAGATACATTTCCACATTTCACATAGATGTTGGAGGCAAGTGACAGTTTGGCTAGCTGCCTCGAGTGTATTAAAATTATCCTGGTCCCTGGAGTAACTGAATTCATTCCAAATCGAGTCTTCTAAATGAAGCTCAGGACCTTGAATTGAATCCAGTTTTGCAAGGAGTAATTAAAATGGATAGAAGAAAACAGTGATGTAATGTATTTTGTGCAGTCCTATTTCTCTCCTTTAGTGTCAGCTACTTGTAGATCCCTGCATTGACTGGGATCTCTTCATTTGTCAGAACAGAGGGAAAGATTCAACCTTTCTGCTAAGATACAATTGTATCTTGGAGGAAAATTATAAAGGGGTAAGATATTTCTCATTTTTTATATTAGTTTGATATTTCCTTAAGCAACTCACCTATGAGACACTATTGATGTGAAAAAGCAAACTGTTTTATCCTTCCTGAGATTTATAAAAAAAAAGGAATAGCATATAGTATGCCATGATAAAATATTAGGGCTATGCTAATATAAAAATAAAATTTAAATTCACTTTAATATTCTCAAATGTAATTGCCTTCTAGGGATACACAATTCAGGTTTGAGAACATTAGTTATGTAAAACACTTTCCTGGGTAACTGATATCACCTGAGCTATAAAATTAGAGCATGTGCCCCTTTCCAGAGATATTTCCTCCAGATATTGTACTGTTCTTTGAACAGGCAAAACATTTTCTCATATGAGCTGTCTGCAGCAAATTTTTCATCAAATTCTTTGCCATTGGTGCGGTTGTCTTAATTTTACTTAAGTGTCTGCTGGCTGACTTTGAATCCAAAAAGACTAAGTGTATCTTACATGATAGAATTCAATCTTGGGACAAAAAGAGAAACAGCTGCTTCCTCTTTGACTTCCCTGCTTTCTTTCCACTATTAATGGAGATAAGGAAAAGAGAGAAAAAGACTTCATTTCTAACTTGATTTAGAAGTTACTATGAGCAACTATGAAAGTTTGCTTTACTTGACACGTATGAGTGACCACTGTATAAGCAGGTTTGGCAAGAGCAGCATTTATCAAAGCAAAATTTAGGCTCATAATTTGCTCCTACAAAGTTATATTCCAAATAATTGGACAGAAATTTTCCTACATTATTCTGCATAACTAAAGTGGAATATAACTTAGACTTACTTTTTTATTCTAGAACTTTTAATAAGCACTTGTAGACAGTGAATAGTAGAGATGGAGATATTTGGTTGCTTTTCTACATATATAGTACTTATAAAAATTACCTAAAATATGGGAAATACATTTAACCCTATATTTTAATTGAATTTCAGTAAACATGAGGATGAGTTTTATGTACACATCAGCCATACATCTATCTACTCATTACATATTTATTGCACATCTGCTATTCAAGCATTGTTGATACATCCAGGATAAGAATAAAGAATAAAGAGGTTGATATTTTATCACTTTGGAACCTTGAAGTTTTCTGCTCCTTAAATCTCTCCTCTGAAGTGTATCCCCATTTTATATTGTTTCCTCAGGCAGGACGGTGAGTTCCTTCACTTTTTCACAACAGAAAAGTTTTCACACAGTTTTCATAACACAAAAGTTAAAAACCTTTTCTTTTGTTTTCTAAGATCCATTCAGCATTCAACAAATACTCGTACTACTAGTTTGAACGACTGTTGAAGACACTGTTGAAGAGGTGAAGGAATATTTCAGAGATAGTGAGGCAATATTAAATCTGAAGAAACCTTAAAGACAACTTAGCTCATGGACTTTCAAAAAATTAACTGTGTTGAAGATACTTTTATGAGTTCTTCCAGGATGTCAAAAATGTATATAAAGATATTATGGATTTGTTGTGACCAATTATCTCATATGCATTCTTGTTAGATTTTATTTGAAGTCTTGGATGCTTAAAAAATTCCTGAAAATGGCTGATTCACAAAGCAACACTTCAATCTTTATAGATATTTTAGAGAGTCCTAAGGTTAGGATGTCTGTTGAAGGTCTTAAAAATAAAACGTAGAGGTGAAGTGGGGAAAAATAAATAAAACTTAAATCTATTTTTCAGTGTGAAGTTCATTCTGTGAAATTCTACTGTTTATTGTGTACAGCTGTTATATGATCAATGAGATGTTTGATGCCTAGATGCCATAATTGAAAGAAGGAATGTTAAAAATCTACTTTGACACTCAATCATCTCTTTGGACATAGATCAATATATCTACACTTACTGAAATAACTTTCACACAGTATGTAGTTAATGGTAGTGGTTGTATTGGTGGTTATCCATGATTGATAGCTTTATCTTTGCTTATTAGAGCACTCTAATTCTTTTATTCTGTTTATTTATTCCCTTCCCCTCAACTATGTGAACAGTGTTCTCAGTCCTATTATCTGACATCAGTCCTCAGGATGGGATGGATGTAGAAACTTGGGCATAGGAGATTCTAACCATAGCTACAACTTACATGCTTTTAGCTGATAGGCCTAATTATGCAATACTTTACAGCAGCATGTTGTCAAGTTTAAGAAAGTCAATGACTATAGAACATGCTAAAATGCTTTCGATAGTTCAGTTGGGTTTTTGCTTATTTTTGTTTATTTTCATCATTCCTTTATTGTTTGAAGCCAATTATCACTGTATATTATTTGACACTGCATACTGCCCTTCTTATTGCAACCATATGAAATAAGTTTTTAGTTTCTGCTTTTTACTCCTGCTCTGATAGCTTCCTTAGTTCTGTGGGTTTATTTGACTCTCCCTTTCTTTGCGTCCTCTGCTGCCTCCTCCTTGTTTTTCAGTTGCATTTTTCCAGTTCACATGACAATAATATACAGACAAGAATTCTGAGCATCTCTCAAAAGAAAATTACTTAGTATTGAAGTTTTTTACATCTTAAAGCTAGGTCCTCTAAGAAGAATTTGACCAGAATAATTTTTTTGTAGCATAGATACTAGATTGCTTTAAGGAGGGTCTGCTGCCACCAGCCACTGCTCCTACAGCTTTTGTCAGAGCAGTGCTGAACAGCAGTTTGGCTTTGTGGTCAGAGTGAATTGGGTTTAGGTTTTCTTGTTTATTCTTGCTTTTGGATATTGGTACCTCTTAGAATCCTAATAGAGAAAAACATTATAACAATAGTTCAGAATTGGGGCCGGGAAGGTGGCGCTAGAGGTAAGGTGTCTGCCTTGCAAGTGCGGTTCGATCCCTCGGCGTCCCATATGGTCCCCCCAAGCCAGGAGCGATTTCTGAGCCCATAGCCAGGAGTAACCCCTAAGCATCAAACGGGTGTGGCCCTAAAAACCAAAAAAAAAAAAACCCCACAAAAAAAAACCCCAATAGTTCAGAATTTAGTTAGAGCTGTGGTCTCCATTTGTTAAAAAAATATTGGACCTCTACTTTAAAAGTTTATACTGTATTTGCAGTATTTTATTTAACATTACTTTCATAATCCCCCTTCCCCACTGTACACTTGGGGTGAATTTGTTGCAATAAATGGATGGTTTTGCATAGAACAGTGTATTCTGGTATAGATTTTGGTAATAGGTATTGAGAGTTTATAATGTTCACTGTAGTCTTTTCAAATGTTCACTTTTATTATACTGATAGAGCCTTGAATTTTACATTCATAAATCTTCTAATTATATTTAATTATAATTAATGAGTACAGCTTTAATTTTAAAGCACAAAGAGTAGAAGAAACTTATAATAGTTTAATAATTTCCAGATAGAGACCAGGCTATTTTTAGAGGAGATTTGAAGCTGAGGTTATTAGATAATTTGAGGCTATGAAATATGACTCAGTAAGTTAGAACTTTAAGGGGATTTATCAGATTAAAAAGTGATTTTCTTCCTAAGAATCATGCTATAACTAGAATTTTCTTACAGTGGCATTTATTTTAATAAAATATAATCTTTAAGCATTATATAATATAGGTTAAATAGATTGTATTATCCTAGTCAATCACTTTTTTAATCTATGGTCCTTTATTTTAGGAGTTAAGATATTACTTTAACAACAGTTGATTTAAGTGTGTTCTATTCTAGTTTCAATTGTTGTTTCAATTATAAGTTTTACATTGCTGATGGAAATAGTTTATCATGTTATGTACTTTTTTATTGTAATGTAAGATTAGTTATAATAGTGCTAATTTTATTGGTACAATATGTTGCTGCACCATTACCATTCCAAAAGTGCCAAAGAGGGATTCGCTTATGGCTCTAGCAACCAGATTCAGACCAATGGGGACAACACATCAGCTCTACCCAGCGAAGACCCTACCTTACTGTCCTTCTGTCACTTTAATCAGCCTATTTTACTCTACCTTCAAAGTCCCTTTCTCTTCACTAGGTAAGCTCAGTTTGGTAGTCAAAGTCCAAGAATTGCTTATTGCATATTGTACATTGCCTCATTTAGTTTATATACCACATGTGAGAGATGTTTTATTTTTGTTTTGGAGCCACACCCAGTGATGCTCAGGGGTTACTCCTGGCTTTGTGCTCAGAAATTGCTCCTGGCTTGGATGACCATATGGGATGCCAGGGAATTGAACTGAGGTCAGTTCTGGGTCAGCAGTGTGCAAGGCAAACGCTCTACTGCTGTGCCATCTCTCCAACCCCAAGATTTCATCTTCTAATTTAGCTGGGTAGTATTCCATTATGAAAATTAACACAGTTTCCTTATCCATTCATCTGTTGGACATTTTGGGTTGTTTTTAGATCTTGAGTATTACAAATAGTGCTACAGTGAATATAGGTGTGCATATGTGTTTTTGCATGAATAACTTTGTGTTCTTGGGTAATTGCCAAGGAGTGAGTGGGATTACTGGGTCATATAGGCTTTGTTTTTATTTTTTACTTTTATCAATTGTCCACATTGTTTTCCAGAGGGGCTGAGCCAAACAACATTCCCAGCAACAGTGAATGAGGATTCATGATTGATTTAACTTTGCCAGTTACTTTACTTTTGATATAGACCTTTTTTTTGGTTTTTGGGCCACACCTTGTGACACTCAGGAGTTACTCCTGGCTATATGCTCAGACATTGCTTCTGTTTTGGGGTACCATATGGGATGCTGGGGGATTGAACCACGGTCCATGCAAGGCAAATACCTTATGGCTGTGCCACCGCTCCGGCCCCTGATACAGACCATTCTTACCAGTGTGAGGTGGTAACTTACTGTCCTTTTGATCTCCATTTCCCTGATAGTAAGCATTGATGAAATCTATATCTATATCTATATCTATATCTATATCTATATCTATATCTATATCATCTATATGTCTCCTTTCAAGGAAGTGTCTGGGGAAAAGGGAGATGGCAAATATTCCAATTCATGAATTTAAACTATATTAGAAATGGAAAGAGAGCATAGGGTTAGGCACTTACCTTGCATGTGATATAAGACTGACCCTCCTATCCCCAGGACCATGGTCCTGTGAGAAATGGTGGGAGAAACCCCAAACACAAGTCAGGAGTAATCCATGAGCTTCACTGAATGTGGCTCCCAAACTCATTCCTCCCAAATTAACTGTATTGTAAAACTATGTTAATCAAAATGATATGGTATTATAATAAAAGTTGACTTTCTGATAAATGAACTAAAATTGAGAACTAGAGGCAACCCCCAAGATGAATGAACAGCTAATGATAAAGGGGGCAAGGTATGTAAAGTAGAATAAAGAAAACTACTTAAACAAATGGTGCCTGGGATGGGGGTAAGGGTGAGGGTTGGGGGATGATGAAGTATAGGAATACAGATGGAAGGAGTTAGCACTGGTGATGGGATTGGTGTTGAAATATATCCTCCAAATAGAACTAGTGATGTCTTATTAAATCTTATTTTTTTTTGGTTTTTGGGTCACACCTGGCAGTGCTCAGGGGTTATTCCTGGCTCCAGGCTCAGGAATTGCTCCTGGCAGGCACAGGGGACCATATGGGGCGCCGGGATTCGAACCGATGACCTCCTGCATGAAAGGCAAACGCCTTACCTCCATGCTATCTCTCCGGCCCCATTAAACCTTATTTTTTAATTAAATTAAGTTCTGGGAAAAAAAGAAGCTGGACTCCTATTTTACACTATAACAAATATCTTAAAATGGAATGGGGCCAGGAAAGAGTAGCTAGGTTTGCTGAAAGGGATCACATGATTGTCTGTGCTCTGGCAGTTCCTGAGCATGGCCACGTGACCTGGTAATTAAAATTTGTAAGGTCCAAACAGCACAGAATCCTGTGCCTTTGCCTTGATGCTTCAGCCCTCTTGTTAGTAAATCACTGGTGGGGCCTTAGGCTTCCTGAGAACCATTTGGTAGCCTCCTTCAAAATTAAAAATTAAAAAAAGAGCCAGAACTAATATAGGGTATAAGTGGCTTACCTTGTAGGTGACCAAATCCATTTAGTCCCAGCACAGCAGATAGTCTCCAAGTACTGCCAGGAATTATCCTTGAGTACCAAGCCAGAAGTAATTCCTGAGCACTGTTGGTTATGGTGGAACCCACTCCAATTTAAGTAATAACATAGACTAAATATGTTCATATTAGACAAAGTTCATAAAATACATTGAGAAAAACATGAACAGAATTGCTTCATATCTATGTAGAGCATGATATATGTTTTGGTGATCTATATCTCGTCAATAAATTGAGTCCATTCACAAAGAAAACAAAAGCAAAAAATAAGTGGGACTATATAAAATTAAAATGTTTTTGTATGATGACAGACACTATGGTTGAAATAAAAAGACACCTTATTGAGTGTGATAAAATATTTGCATACCCTACACCTGACCAATGTCTAGTATCCAAGATGGATAAAACAAAAAGTTCAACAAGACCAATAATCCTAACAAAACATACAAAGAAGATATGAACAGATACTTCCTTGAATGGTTTTTCTTTCAAAATTTGTTTCTTTGTTATGCAGATTGAACTAATATTATGGTTTTAGTTATTTTTGATATTTGTACAAGTCATATCTTTTAACTTTTCTTTCTTAGTGGTCACCTAATAGATGCCATTCTTCTAATTCATCAGATTGCATCCTTTTTTGTCTGCTTGTTTTTTTGTATTTTGGGCCACACTCGGTGACACACTCGGCCATGCACTTGGGCCACACTGATTCAGAAGTCAGTCCTGGCAGGCTCGGGGACCATATGGTTTGCTGAGGATTGAACCTGAGTCCGTCCCAGGTCGACCATGTGCAAGGCAAATGTCTTACTGCTGTGCTATCATTCTGGCCCTGGGATTGCATAAGTTTTATAATTGAATTTAATTTAAGAAATTACCTATTATAAATAGAAACATATTTAAGCCTTATATTATAATGATATATTTTAACAAATTAAGGACTTATTGTTAAATACAATACTCTAATAGGAGCCACTAGCTGTACACAAAACCTAAACTTTTGTTTATATATTAACATACACAGACAATAAAGGACAGGCTTGGGCATTCTTTAAAAATTACTACTTATGTATATTTAATCATAGATATTTCTTATGCCAGAACAATATGTATACTGTAAAAATAAAACGACTTATCTTGCATTAAATTAGACTTTACTGTTCCTTACTCTAAGCTCTCTAAATGTATAAACACATTTCCTTCACACATAGACAATTTTATTCTTTTCAGGAGATTTCTAATGACTTCTTTCTTTTATTTAGTGCTTTTTCCTAAGTTTGATCTCTACAATGCTTTAAGAATATTTTTAAGGGGCCAGAGCGATAGCACAGCAGTAAGGCATTTGCCTTGCACATGGCTTACCCAGGACAGACCTGGGTTCGATCCCCAGTATTCCATATGGTCCCCCAAGCCAGGAGTATTTTCTGAGTGCATAGCCAGGAATAACCCCTGAGAGTCACCAGGTGTGGTCAAAAAACAAACAAAAAACCCTCCAAAAACAAAACAATATATTTTTTACTCATTTTTATAACAAAACTCTACTTTCTCAGTGGAGACCATTACTTACTTTTGTACATAAGTTCAACATTTTGGTTTTAAGGTATGGATTTTTTTCTGCCTTTCTCCCACACTACAATTTTCATTGCTTTCAAGAAATTCAGGAGGGCAGTGTTCACATTTGCAAATGTACAATTTAAATCCCCTTGAAATTTTTGTGGCACTGGTATGCCTCATTTTATTTAAAAATATTTGGTGCTTGCTTCGGCAGCATATATATTAAAATTGTAACAATTCAGAGAAGATTAGCATGGCCCCTGTGCAAGGATGACATGCAAATTCGTGAAGCGTTCCATATTTAAAAAATTATTTGTAAGAAATTTTATAAATACATCCACATTTAAAAGAATAAATCTTAAATGTACTATGTTAGCATGGTATTTTAAAGATTTCTGTGGAATGCTTCGCAATATAAGTAATAACTACCAATTTTTCGTGATCTATAAGTTAGATATTAAAATTATCCATTTACATAAACTGGAGCACACATACTCCATCACTACATAGAGTTTTTCAAGAAAAAATTCCTTTGTCAAAGCCTGTTTTCTTAATATGGTCTCTCATGGTTTCCTTTAACTCCCTATTTCATGAGTCTTTTAACTGGTATATTTTTCTGTTCTCCGATCTCTACTTGACTATCTGATATAAACGTATCAAAACATAATTATCCATTGAGATACAATGGGAATTAGTAGAGAACAAAATACACAAATTTATTTTTATATTTATTCAAGTTTCATAGTATCCAAGTCCAGGAGGTATGACACACATTACTAGCGTTTATTCCTTGTGTATTGCTACTTATTCCAAATATTCTTATTTTGTTTCTGAAACTTTTACATGAATTGCTTACTCTGTCCACTGCTGAATGTAACCACTTGTGAAGTGTCACCTATCCTAAGACGAGAATGGGAAAACAGGGGTTGAGGCTTCAGTTATATTAGTGATGTAGAAGAGTGATATAGCTTTATATCCAAAAGACAGATTCAAAATAATGAAAATATGAGCTATACACTGCAGTCACTGAACTTTGTAATGTGCCTGTCAAGCTGGCCTGTTAGGAATGGGGATAGAGTATGGGAACACTGGTGGAGGGAAATTGACACTGGTGATGGATTAATGTTAAAATATTATGCCTGATGGAGAAACCCTGTATCTCTTAGGCCAAGAGAATCCCTTTCTAATTTCTCTAATATTTACTGTGCCTATGCAAGAAGAAAAAGAGAGAGAAGCACAAATTAACTTTTTTTTGGTTTTGCTATTGTTGTTGTTTGTTGCTTGTTTTTATTTTCCTGTGGGTTTTCTTTTGTGTGTGTGTATGCTTTATTTTTTTTTATTTCTGGACCGTGGTTATTGTGTGGTTGGTATCTTTATGGCTGTGGTGTGTTTCGAGTTTTTTGTTTGATTTTTTAAAAATTTTTTAGTATTGTTGTTAGGTTTCTCCCTTTTTCCTCTTTTTCTTAAACTGATATTTATAGCCTCTAGAAGGACTCCTCCCATTTTTTGCTTGTTTGATTTTTGCCCCATTTTATTATTTTTCTTTTGTTAAACAGAAACACATAATTTGAACTATCTTATTTTGCCTCACAAATTGAGGGGGAAATAATGGAGGGTACCAAGACCAGACAGTCTTATGAACATCAAGTAGAAATAAAAAAATGATCAGACAGGCTAGACACAGAGGGGACTAGTTATACTAACAACCCAGGTGGTAAAGGAGGGGGATGTGGGATGCATGCTGGGAACAGGGGTGGAGGGAGGACAACATTGGTGGTGGGAGTGCCCCTGATTCAATGTCACTATGTACCTAAAAAATTACTGTGAAAGATTTGTAGTCGACTTTGATCAAAATAAAAATAAAAAAAATATATATATATGTCTGGGCCGGAGAGATAGCATGGAGGTAAAGCGTTTGCCTTGCATCAGAAGTTCGGTGGTTCGAATCCTGGCATCCCATATATTTCCCGAGCCTGCCAGGAGCGATTTCTGAGTATAGAGCCAGTAGTAACCCCTGAGCATGTCCGGGTGTGACCCAAAAACCTAAAATACAAACAAAACAAAACAAAACAAAAATATGCCTGAAATTCAGCTATCAATAGATTCGTAGGTCAGAACACTGGTGGTAGGATTAGTGTTGAAGTATTACATGCTTAAAACTCAGTTATGAATAATTTTATAAATCATGGATATCAATTAAATAAAAATATTGAGGACGAGAAATGACACCCATTCTAATAGCACTAAAAAGCTCTTGGTTTTATTTAGAATAAAAAGTGGACCCTCTCCTTTCTTTTATTTTTTTGCACTGAGTATTAACTCATCTTCAATGTTAACCTGGATAATGATTATTTTGAATTGTTTTTAAAAGGTATGCACTAGTAATTATACTTTTTCCTTTCATTTTTCTTCTATTATTCTCCCCCTTGGTTTCACTTGCCTCTTTAGGGGAAGATTGCATCTGAGGACTTTTTTTTTTGTCTTCAACTCTTGCTATGCTTTGCAGCCTAGTTTATGGAAAAATACATCAGATGCCTGCTGTGCATTTAAATTCCCCCACTTCCCTGCTGCATTTATGTACAGAAATTGAAAGACAAATAGATGAAAGCAGGCCCATTTTTGTCAGCTTAAGTTTTGAGGTGCATATATTACCAAGCATATATACCATTAGGTACGAGTTTAATATCCAGAAGCAAAAGTGATAATATATCACCTTTGTCCAGAGAGGAGAAAAAGGGTCACTGTTTATGAGAATTAAGTGAAAATGTATTTTTCTTATCAACCAAAGATTTAAGACAATGAGAATTGGTCCTTTCGGTTCCTGCCCCAGGGACCATTAGAAGTTCTTTAGTATGTTTTTAGTGCTTATTATTTTTGTTACTATTATTATTTTGTTATTAATTTTTATAATGACTTCCAAAGATCCTTTGACCATAGCTCATCTTCTCTATACCAGGCTTATTCAGCTTTTTCATTACTTCAAAAAATGTTCTTCTTTTTGACTTGTAGTAAGCCTGTTCCACCAAACTTTGAAGTTAATGGAATTTAGACTTTTAAAAACAATTTGGATTTGCTGGTTTTCTTTTTCCCATACGTTTCCCATATAATGACTGTTTTAAAGAGATTTGGAGGGGCCGGCGAGGTGGCACTAGAGGTAAGGTGTCTGCCTTGCAAGCGCTAGCCAAGGAAGGACCGTGGTTCGATCCCCGATGTTCCATATGGTCCCCCCAAGCCAAAGTCAGTTTCTGAGCGCTTAGCCAGGAGTAACCCCTGAGCGTCAAATCGGTGTGGCCCGAAAAAAAAGAAAAAAAGAAAAGAAAAGTAGGTTTGGAAATTCTGTTATGATATAGAGCTTTAACATCGGGAATATCTTAAAATTAATCCTGATAATAGCTGTCATTTTTTAGAAAGGACAGAAATGGAAAGAGAAGGATTTCCATTGCCAGGAAATATATCAGTACCTCAGCTCCTCCCCTCTCCCTTGCTCTCTTCCCTTTCTCCCTTTCTCTTTCCCTTTCCCTTTTACCCCATCCTATGCTACACACACACACACCACAAACACACACACCTCACATCAAACCAGATTATTATCGTGCCAATGGGATGGTGGTGGAATATTTGGGAAAGGAAATGGAGGTATTGAAGTAGGTTTGTGGAATGAGAATTGGAAGTATTAAGGATAGAACAATTTAGACAATTTCTAAGACATAAGAGACAACAGGAACTATTTTTTTTCATTATACTGGAGGAAATGGTGGTATGCTGAGAATTAAGCTCTGAGTTAATCACTTCTCTAGAATAATTTTATTGTTTGGTTTTCTACTCCCAGCTGAAGGCAAAGGCAATGATTTGTGTGGATTAAGAATACAGCATTACAAAAATGCCCTCTGCACTCCTATGTTGACTACAGTGCTTTTACAATAGCTGGAATCTGCAAGTAACCAAGATGTCTGACAACAGATGAGTGGCTAAGGGAACTTTGGTACATCTATACAGTGGACTACTACTCAGCTGTTAGGAAAAATGAAGTCATGAAATGTGGCTATACATGGATGGACATGGAGACTATGATGCTGAGTTAAATGAGTCAGAGAGAGAAATAGAAATAGACATATCATAGTCTCACTTGTCTGTAGGATTTAAGAAAAATGAAAGATAATATGGTAATAAGACCCAGATAAAATAGAGAGGTGGACTGGAAGGATCAAACCATGATATGAAGCTATCACAAAAGAGTGGTGAATGTAGATAGAGAAATAACTGCACTAACAACTGTCATGACAATGATAATGAGAGAAATAGAATGCCTGTCCTGAAGACAAGCAGGTTGTGGGGAAGGAGGGAAAATATACACAGCTGAAGGGTAGTGTACATTCTCTGACTGAAGCCCAATTATGAATATTTTTAAACCATGGTGCTTAAATAAATTATGATTAAAATAAATAAATAAACACATAAATAAAAGACAAAAATTATTGTCAAAAAAGAATACAGTGTTAGGACCCAGATATATAATAAAGCATTAAGGTACATACCTGTATATTGAGTCCATAGTTTATCATCAACCTCACTTGGTCCCCAGCATTGTTGCATTTGGAGACTCCTGAGCACCACAGCAGTGACTTAGGTAATTCCTTGCTGCAGGACCTGACTAAGCAGCACCATGTCCTCAGACCATCACATTAAACTAATGGGTAGGTTGGCCAAGTATTGCTGGGAGGGGGACGCAGGTCACCTGAGCACCTCTTTAGATATTCCTTTCCCTTCATCTACCCAAAAGTAAAAGGGAACACAGCATCACAGTCCTGAATCCTCCATTTAATTAATTCAAATATTAATTGACAGTTATGTACCAGGCCCTACTGAGAAATAATGAAATAGAAAGATAAGTAACCCCAGTATAAAATGAAATGGTTTTCTTAGATTACTTAGGCAGATATAAAAAGTTTAGGTGTCTTTCTCTTTGAGGTTACTCCTGCCAAGGGAGGCATAGTGTTCCAGGTTGATGTTAAAATATATCCAAATCCCTTAAACAACAAGACAAGAGTTCAGTGTGCTTAGTAGACTCTTAAAATTAGTTCAGATTAGGGCAAGGAGATGTTAAAGAATTGCTTAAGAGAGCTGCAGTATGTGGATGAGACTGTGGGGATAAACAAGAGCCATATCATAAAGGACCTTATATTTCCTCATGCATTTTTAATGTTTTCCTATCTACTAAATATAGAGGAGCCACTGAAAAGTTAAGTCAGGGAGTGGCATGATTTATGTTTGCACTTACAAAGCAAAACTGAAAAGCCATTATTATCTCATAAAAATGGGAGATAAATGGAGAGATAGCATGGAAGTAGGGTGTTTGCCTTGCATGCAGAAGGATGGTGGTTCGAATCCTGGCATGCCATATGGTCCCCCAAGCCTGCCAGGAGTGATTTCTGAGCATAGAGCCAGGAGTAACCCCTAATCACTGCCGGGTGTGATCCAAAAACCAAAAAAATTAAAAAAAATGGCAAGAGGAGATCAACAGGCACTTCCACAAAGAGGATTATGGGTAGCACATATGCATACAAAGATTGTTCATCATCAGTTTTAGGGAACTGCATATCAGAATGATAGTGAAACATCATCTCACACTACTGAGAATGGCATAAAAAAGACTAGAAATAACCAGTGATTGTGGTGGGCTGTCATGGAAAGAGGAGCTATACTCATTCACTACTTGTGAGAATGTTATCTGGCCTCTATGGAAAATGGTATGAAGATGTCCAAAAAATAAAGCATCTGGGGCCGGAGTGGTGGCACAGTGGTAGGGCATTTGCCTTGTACATGGCTGATTTAGGACGGACCATGGTTCAATCCCTTGGCATCCCATATGGTTCCCCAAGCCAGGAGCGATTAATGATCACATAGTCAGGAGTAACCCCTAAGCATCACTGGTATGTTCCAAAAAACAAAAACAAAAAATAAAGCATCTATATAAACCAGTGATTCCACTTCTTGTATCAAATCATAAAAGCATCCATGGAAAAATATAGCTAAATACTTGCATTTTGTATAGTATTTAGTATAATAGCCAGGATATGGGAAAAAACCTAAGTGTCCAATGACAGATAAATACATAATAGAATTCTATAGCTATAAGAAAAAATTTGTTCAATTTGTATGGAACTAGAGGGTAACATGTTAAGTGAAACAGTTCAGAAAGAGAAAGACAAATACTGAATGATCTCATTTCTTTGGGGTACATAGAGAAAAACTCAGGGAATAGACAACATTGAACAGTGACTACCCTGGACCTTGGATTATAAAGCTGAGATTATCACACAGTGGTGAGGGTGGTGGTGGAATGAAGTAAACTAGAAGTAACAAATAGAAGGACAGTGAAGGAGGATCATGACCACTTAGGTAGTGGGGAGACATAGTAACTCCATACATCAAAACCATATACAGTAACCAGATTTTAAATTGTTGTCTAAAAAATAATAAAGGGCAAATGTGATTAAATAAAGAAGACAAATTGATGTTATTTGATATTTTTAATGTTTCCTTTAAATTTGTCAGGTCATTTGCTGATTCATATCATTAAAAATGGAGAAAATAAATTTAAAAAATAGCATTCCATAGGAATTAGTTTCATAGATTTCCAATACTTGTCATGACTGATATTAATAAGTGGTGAAGTATGTTTTAAAGACCTATAGTTCTCTATATCTTCTTTCACTGTATTTAAAGGTATTTATGTACTTAGGACCCATATGTCTCAGGAAGTCCTAAATTAGCAGCACCATAGGTGTATTCAGGCCAGCCTGATGGGGATAAAAAAGGCAGTAAGGTTGGCTTTAGACCCTTGATTGAGGTGACAGCTTTGTAATACCCAGCTTAGTAATTATGGGGGCTTTATGTTTGCATGCATGAACCTTAGTTAAGCTTTGTCATAGGTTTTCACAAACAGCTGGGGCTTTTGGTCTATGAAGACATTAATTTGCGTCTCCAGGGGCTATGCATAAATCAAACTGGAAAAGAGGGGAGGAGGAGCGATTTCCTTTGTCTGAATCCCAGCTCCCTATTAACTGTTTAACATTGAGGAGAAGGAAAGAGTCCTATGACAATTATTGAATTAGGGATGCACTATTATCTTTGGCTTGATGTATTCTTGTATATTTATGCTGAGAAAGGCAGTAAACCTTGTCTACCCTCAAAAGGATCAGCTTTGTTGACCTTCAACAAAAATGTAGACTGAGATTTCACAGTTTGTGTTATGTCAAAGGGAGGCTTAATGTTGGTGGTGATGGTTATTAATTTAAACTTTAGTCATCTTTACTTCCCATCTGCTATGTAGTGGCCTCTCAGTCACAGTTCAGTGATAACAGCAAGAAGTCCACCTGGGGAGGCAGAATGACTTAGGCCTTTGTAAATTCTGCTGTTTCCTCCTCTCTCTGTAGTCATAGAGAATATTATTGGAAAAGCCCACAACATCATGGAAGCAATTGTCATGTTAAAGATGTGACGTAAGCCTGAATTAACTTCTCATGACCTTTAAAACATCAGCATTAGTGATATGATGTCGAGCCAGGGTTCCCCCACCACCACTATTTTAGATTTATCTTTCAGGTATTACATGAATTTAAGTGAAGAATGTCAAAGTGACAACATATAGAAAATGGCGATTCCTCAAAGTATCCTTGTTCTCTTACCTTGCTGCCTTTTTAGTTGAACAAAAAATAGGCAATAGTAAATAAAATGTGCACAGCAAAATATGTGAGGAATTTCTGCTATATTTGTGCACGCACGTATTAGAAATAAAGAGAAAGACTTTACTAAGCATTCTTAACATTTAAAAGGATGAAGTTCTCTGTTAAAATTGTTTTATGATGAGAGAGTCCAAGTACCAAAATTCATACTGTACAATTAGTATGCTATTTCTTGATTCAGGAGCTAAAAAGAAACAAGTTTTATTCATGATTTTGGGACTTATTTTTGGTTTATATAATGCACAGTGTTGACTCTTAGGACTTCTTTTGTATAGTTCTTAGGTAGCTTTCATGGGAATAGAGTTAAGAACTTTGATAAACTTCTTTTCTTTTTGACTATCCAAAAGACTTTACCTCTTATAAACAAATATTTAAGCACTCAGTGGCAAAACACAATTGAATTAGCTGCTTAAATTACATAACAAGAGAACTGGAAGAAAAATAATTCAACACAATTTTCTATTAAAATCACTAAAGTTGTTTTAAAATCCCATTTTATTTGGACTGTTTCTCAGCATTATCTGATTTAAAAGGTGGTAAGCATGATGTGGAAAATATAATTAATTAGCTAGAATCAACTGAATAGAATTATACATCATTTGACTTGGTATAGACATTACATTTTACCTATTCCACTCCTTTTGTTTTCCATATGAGGAGGCAGTAATTCAAATATGTTAAATTACTTATCTAAAATCATACATTATGTTAGTACATGCTGTCTTTCTTAAATACTTCTTGTAATAGTTGTCTCATTTTGGGGGGCACAGTTGATGATGATCAGTGGTTACTATTGGTTCTGAACTCAGGAATTTCTCCTAGTGGACTCAGAGACCATATAGGATGTCAGGGATTGAACCAGGTTGACCATGTACAAGGCAAGTATTCTACCCACTGTGCCTCAGCATTCCTTCTCCAGCTCCTATGTGTTATATACTTCTAAAAAATTGGAAAGGTAGAGACTGCACTGAGCCCTTTTACTTTTTGTTGTTGTTGTTGTTTTTGGGTCACACTGGGCAGCACTCAGGAGTTACTCTTGGCTCTATGCTCAGAAATCGCTCCTGACAGGCACGGGGAACAATATGGGAGATGCCAGGATTCGAACTACCATTCATCCTGGATTGGCCACGTGCAAGGCACATGCCCTGCCACTGTGCTATCCGGGCCAGTCCTTTTACTTTTTGTTTGTTTGTTTGTTTGGTTGGTTTTGGGCCACACATACAAAGAACAAGAACAATCAGTGCTGGCGGGGATGTGGGGAGAAATGAACTCTCATTCACTGCTAGTAGGAATGCCATCTAGTCTAGACCTTATAGAAAACAATATGGAGATTCCTCAAAAAAAACTGGAAATTGAACTTACATTTGACCCAGCTATACCACTTCTAGGGATATACCATAGGAATACAAAAACGCAATAAATCCCTTCCTCACACCAGTGCTATTTACAATTGCCAGACTTTGGAAACAACCAAGATGCCCTTCAACAGATGGATGGCTAAAGAAACTTTGGTACACAATGGAATATTATGCAGTCGCCAGGAGAGATGAAGTCATGAAATTTTCCTATATATGGGTATACATTAAATCTATTATGCTGAGTGAAATAAGTCTGAGGGAGAGTGAAAACAATCTGACTCATCTATGGGTTTTAAGAATAGTGAGAATAGTCTCAGTCATCTATGGGTTTTAAGAAAAACAAAAGACATTATTGAAATAATTCCCAGAAATGAGGGCTGGAAGGACAAGAGTGGTGAGTGCAGTTAGAGAAATAACTACATTGAGAACTATCATAACAGTATTAGTGAGTGAAGGAAGTAGAAAGCCTGTCTTGATTACAGGTGCGGGGGGAGGAAAGAGATATGGGGCATTGTTGATGGGAATGTGGCACTGCTAAAGGGGGTGTTCTATTTATGACTGAAACCCAACTACACTCATTTGTAATCATGGTGTTTAAATAAAGATATTATTTAAAAAATTAAATGTGTATTATGGGGGGTGGCAGAGAAGTAGTACAATGGGCAGGATATTTGCCTTGTGTAGTGCCAAGTAGGGTTTATCTTATACCCCATAGATTCCCCTGAGCCATAACTGGAGTGATCCCTAAGTACAGAGCTAGGAGTAATCCCTGAGCCCCACAGTCTGTAACTGAAATTTTCCCAAAAGTTTTCTGCCTCTTTATATGTCTAAAGATAATTAATGCAAGCCAGGAGCGATTTCTGAGCACATAGCCAGGAGCAACCCCTGAGCATCACCAAGTGCAAAAAGCAAAAAATAAATAAATAAAATAAAAAACAAACAAACAGATAATGAGACTAAGATTATGTCCTAGTCATTCAAGTCTCTGGGTAGATGAATTGAGATTCTGCCTAGGATCCTGCCTCCAGGATCTGCTGTATCCCCTTGGTATGCTTCAATAGGGAATGAGGAGCACATCAAACTACTTGTCTTTCCAGAGAGCTCCCTAGAGAGGTACAAATGGTGAATTGGAAAAACTCCCAGCTTGCAACAGGCACAATGAGAGATGAGTGCAGAAAAAGCCTACAAGAAATAGAAATCAAAAGCCAGAGCTGAGAAGACAATATTTCAAGTGAACAACTTCCTCAAAAAGGCCAAGAATGAGAGAGGCTCGGCTGGGACCAGAACACTCCACATGCCAGGATTTCGTGGGCTTTTGACTGGTATGATGGGGGCTCTGGGCAGAACAGCTAGCCATAGGACCCTGGGCTGACCACTTTGTCCAGGAGAGCATGATTCCCCCCACACCAGGCGGGTCTTCAGGGCCACGCCTGGTTAATCGGGCCTTGGGGGGAGGGGGTGAGAAATTCCTCCCTAGGCATCCAAAAACTACAGAGGCCTGGCTGGGCCCAGAACACTCCGAATGCCAGGATTTCTTGGTGTGTTTGCCTGGTATGTTGGGGGCTCTGGGCAGGACAGCTAGCCATAGGACCCCTGGGCTGACCACTTAGTCCAGGGGAACAAGATTCCCCCACACCAGGCGGGTCTTCAGGGCCACGCCTGGTTAATCGGGCCCTGGGGGGAGGGGGTGAGAAATCCTTCCTAGGCACCCAAAAACCACAGAGGCTCGGCTGGGACCAGAACACTCCACATGCCAGGATTTCGTGGGCTTTTGACTGGTATGATGGGGGCTCTGGGCAGAACAGCTAGCCATAGGACCCTGGGCTGACCACTTTGTCCAGGAGAGCATGATTCCCCCCACACCAGGCGGGTCTTCAGGGCCACGCCTGGTTAATCGGGCCTTGGGGGGAGGGGGTGAGAAATTCCTCCCTAGGCATCCAAAAACTTCATGTATTTCATGTATTCAGAATATCCCTTATTCTTATGTTATGTTTTCCATATACAGAATGTTTATTTTGTATTCTCCCCTTTCCCACACCCCTACAAAGCTCTTTTTTACTCCTTAACTCTCTAACACCTTCTCAAACATCACTAATCTAGTTTTCTCTTTTTAACTTCAGTAGTGTAGAATCGTAATCACAGTCCAAGCTGTGCATTGTGTATGACAACCCCAAACTGTTTCAAGATACATAAAATGGACACGTATTTCTTTAGTATATTTTGTGTTTTTTCTCTGACAGCTATAATTCTTACTAAATGTTGTCTTATACAGTGATGATTCTAACCACTTTTTATCTTCTCTTTTTGAGCTGTTTAACAAGGAATTTTGGTGGAAGAGTCCCCCAGTTTAATGCTTATGATTGAATCATGTCAATGGAATCATTGTAATTGTTCTTATGGCCCCCATATGCGCCAATAACACCATGTGGCATTGCTTCTTATTTGCATAGGCACATTAAAATGGGAAAATAATATAAATACAAATAAGATCCTATCTAATAGAGATTGGAACACACAAACCTTGTAGTGCAAAGGGACCTTACACCCTGAACATTGACATAAAGACCTGGCACAGACCTCAGAAGAAAGGGCATATTCCATTCTCCCCTGAACCAGGAAAGCCATCCACGAAACATCCAGGCTGGTCTATAACATCACCTGGAAGCAATCCTCTACCATGGAAGACCTACACTGCTCAGGCTTCGACCTGCTCAAAAGAGACCTCCCTTAACACTGAGAAGACTTAACAACAACAACGACCGGCTTACAGGACAGGGCTCCCTGCATTGCCCTTTGATTGTGAGGTGAAAGGAGAGGATGCTCCACGTCCTGACTTCAATGTAAGATATGCAGATTCCAGGATCTTTAATACAGAAACATGATACCAACAACAGAGACTGTGTGAAAAATAAAAGTGTGTTGGCACTACAGACAATGTATTGGATTGGACGATCTAGCTTGCTTGGAGCCTAGACTTGGTCTTGTGCCAGGAAACTTCAGGGGTCTGGTCTCTTTGTACTTAGGCCAAGGTTATTTCTTTCCATGTTCCTCATATTTTGGTGGGCCTATGCAAACGACAATTGCCACTCTAACACCATTCTTACTGTGCTCCTTTGACTCTAATCCTTAAAAAGAACTCACTTAAAATTTGAGGTTAACTTAAGCTAATATGCATGTATATGGAAATGTAAGAAAATACTATGCCTGTAATGTTTAAGGAGTTACGTAAGTTTTATGGCTTTAGATTGCCTTGTGTACTGTTAAGAAATATTATAATGTGTTACAATCTGGGGACTTGAGGGACAAAGTAATTGTACATGGATTCTGTCTTATATATCTTAATGTTCTTTGGCTGAAATTTCAAAGTTAATATATCAGCAAGGGGACTTCTGAGAATTATGTTTTGGGTGATTGTCCTTCCACTGTAACTTTACCTTGTCCTCTTACTTTGCACCCTTGTTCTCATAATTAAAAATAAAAATTAAAAAAAAAAAAAAAGAGCCGGTGGGTTTCTACATAAATGCCTTCTCAGCATCCCTGTGTCTTGTGGCAGAGAACATCAATTTCTCTATAAAACTGGTAAAACTTTTCCTAATCTTTACAATCCCCAATGACAATATGAATTGAGAATGTTCATGGTTAGGATCAGTCTTAGAAATGAACCTTGACTCAGTATTGTAGTGAAAGTTCCTACTCTAGAACTCTCTGTAGAGCTGGGTTAAAGTCGGTACTGCTGAGATACCTACTTTGATAGCCCTGTATCCTGCCATTTCCCTGACCCAACCTGTTCCCTTGTGTTCTCCCTTCATCCTGAGCTCCCTCCTCAATAAATCACATGTACTGTTTTATGGTTAAGAAAAAAAAGTAAAGAATCTTCAGTTAAGACCATGATAAAAAAAAAGAAGAAAAAACTGACTGTGGATAGATAAAAGAGAGCTTACATGTTAACTCCTTTAAAAGAAAATCAGAAATTCCTATGGGAATTTTCATAACAATACTTACTATGTTTTAGAATTATTCTAGGAGATTCTCTTTGTGCATATCAATAGCAATGTGATCAGAGATTTTAAATATGTAACACAAGTCAGCAGTTCAGATAGGTTACTTTTTGTTTTCCAGTAGCTGATGCTATCACAAGTGAACTGATCATATCTGAGACTCCATGAGAACTGATGTACCTTCAAAACCTGTCAAATCTGTTAGTTCTTAATGTAATGTAATGAATGATGATTAACATTATCGGGGCATTTCTAACTGTATTTTTCCCTAAATAAAGCACAATTTGATTGGCCATAAAAAAAAAAAAAAAAAAAGGCCAAGAATGGGGCTGGCGCGGTGGTGCTAGAGGTAAGGTGTCTGCCTTGTCAGCTCTAGCCTAGGACGGACCGCGGTTCGATCCCCCGGCATCCCATATGGTCCCCCAAGCCAGGAGTGACTTCTGAGAGCATAGCAAGAAGTAACCCCTGAGCATTACCGGGTATGGCCTCCCCCCCCAAAAAAAGGCCAAGAAGACCATACTTAGACAAAAAATAATTCAAACTAAAAAAGTTATGAGACATGCTAAGTTCCATCAGAAGAATTTACACTCTTAAATTATTTACACACTTATGAGGCTCCACTTAATATGTAAAATAATTGCTAATAGACTTGAAGAAAGACAATGATAGCAACACAATAAAAATTGTAGGCTTCAGCACCACTATTTAATCTCGATAGGTCAACTAATTTAAAACTCAATAAGAATCACTGGCTTTGAAGGGGAAAATGGAAGAGAGATTCTGAGCAGTTATACATAGTATTTTATCTCCCCCAAAGTTCAATATTAATTCTGCTTTAATGCAAATGGGACAGCCTTCAAAATAACCACATGTTGGACCACAAAACATCTATATGATGTTACAAGGATAGAAATTATAGCAACTATCTCCTCAGACCATGATGCTCTGAAAACAGAATTTAATCACATAAAAATGGAGAAAATACTCAAAAACTTGGAAATTAAATGAATCAGAGGAAATCAGAGAGAAAATGATTCCTATAAACAAACAAGAATGAGGATATGAATAACCAGAATTTGTGAAACATCAAAAAAGTATGGTGTTAAGAGTAATATTCATAGCAATTAAAGCATAGACTAGGAAGAAGAAAGAACCTTAATAAATAATCTAAGGACACAATTTAAGAAACTATAAAGGGACCAACAAAAAGAGCTCAAAGAAGAGAGGAGGAATAAAACATTAATTTGAATAAAAAATCTTAATAGTTAATGAAACTAAGAGCTGATTCTTTTTTTGGTATTTAATAATATTTTTTATTTAAACACCTTGGTTACAAATATGATTGTGGTTGGGTTTCAATCATATAAGAGGATACCCCCCATCACCAGTGCAACATTTCCACCAACAGTGTCCCAGATATCCCTCCTCCCCACCACGCCGCCACCTGCACTCTAGACAGGCTTTCTATTTCCCTCATACATTCTCATTGTTAGGGTAGTTCGCAGTGTAGTTATTTCTCTTCCTAAACTCATCACTCTCTGTAGTGAGGTTCATGAAGTGGGCTGTAATGTCCAGCCTTCCTCTAAGAGCTGATTCTTTAAAAAAAATTGAACAAGATTGACAGACCACTAGCAAGCATCATAAAGAAAGAAAGAGAACTCGATTAAATAAAATTCAGATTGAAAGACGGTCATAAAAAATACCTAAGAAATTCAAAGGATCAGCAGGGACTATATTGAAAAATGTTATACCATGAAAAGAGAAAAAGGATAAAAATTTCAAATCTTATAACCTCCCAAGACAGAACCAAAAGCAGGTGGAATCTCTGAACTGACCAATTACTACCAAGGAACTCAAAATAATAGTTAAAAAGTCTCCTCCAGAATAATAGCACAGGACCAGTGGGTTCACTTCTTAAATTTGGGCCATTGGTGATGAGAATGTCACACTGGTGAAGGGGGTGTTCTTTACATGACTGAAAGCCAACTATAATCATGTTTGTAATCAAGTTGTTTAAATGAAGATACTAATAAAAAATTTACAGGCTACCTTTGTTCTGCCAATATCCATTGTCTTTTTCCTCAAGTATTTTTATTTATAAATAATTTAATTGAATCAGCATGAAATACAGTTACAAAGGTGTTTGTGGTTGACTTTCAGTTATACCATGTACCATAATCTTTATCAGTGCACATTTCCAACCACAAATGTTCCCATTTTCACTCCTGCCTTGCCCCCGGTCCTCCTCCCTGCCTGGTTTGGTGTCAGACATTTTTCTTCTATTTCTCTGCCTTTTATTTATTTCCTTTTAGACACCGTGTTTAGATCTATTGTTACTGAAGCAGTACCATTCCATTCACAGGAGAGATATTGCTGGGTCAATTGCTTAATTTATAAATATTTTTTTTAGAAATATCAATATTGTTTTCCCAAAAGACTAGACCAGTCGGCATTCCTACTAGCAGTGATTGAGATTCTCTTTCTCCCTATATCTGCATCAGCACTGATTGTTCATATTCTCCTTTTTAAAAACAATTCTAATAAATTTTAATTGAATTACCACTAAATATAGATATAAAATTGTTCATGATTGAATTTCAGTCATGCAGTATCCAACACTCACCCTTACCAGTGCATATAATCTACCAACAGTGTCACCAGTTTCCCTCCCACTCTTCTCACAGTCCTCCCACCTGCCTGCATCTTGGCAGATATTTTCTTATCATCCTTTTTCCCCTTTTAGCCATTGTGGTTTGCAGTATTGTTATTGCAGCATAGCATACATATCACTTTATCATTTTTTAGAACCCAGTTCTTGTCCCAGGTGACCAGTTGTAACTATCATTTTCATTGTGGTTCCTTCTATTTCTTAACTGCACATGGCCACTTTTGTGAAAATTTTTCTACCATGGATCAATTCTCCTAGTCCTTTTCTCTATTGTCTTTGGGTATTATTATAATACTGTCTTTTTTTTTAATAAACCACAAATGACTGTGATCCCTCTATATCTATGCTCATTCTGACTCATTTTTAGCATCATACTGTCCATTTTCATTCAGATATAAATAAATTTTGTTATTTCATTCATAAGAGCTTCATAATATTCCATTGTTTATATGTACCACAGGTTCTTTTTCCATGTATATGTTCTTGGTCACTTCTGTTGTTTACAGATTCTGTCTCTTGTAAATAGTGCTGCAATGAACATAAGAATGCAATGCCTTTTCTGCATTGTTTTTGCCCCTAAAGCATATTCCCAAGAGTGGTATTGCTGAGTCATATGCAAACTCAACTTCTAAGTTTTTGAGGAATGTTAATATTGTTTTCCAAAATTGCAAGGCCAGTCCATATTCCCTCCAGCAGTGAATGAAAGTCCCCTTCTCCCTGCATCCACACCAGCACTGATTATTCTTTTCTTGTTCATTGTGATGTTTGTCAGTCTCTATGATGTGAGATGATATATCGCTGTTGATTTGATTTTCATCTTCTTGACGATTAATGATGTAGAGTATTTTTTCATGTGTCTTTTGGCCACCTGTATTTTGGGGTGGGGGTCACACCTGGCGGCACTCAGGGGTTAGTTACTCCTGGCTGTGTGCCCAAAAGTTGCTCCTGGTAGACAGGGGGACCATATGGGTTGCTGGGATTAGAACTACCTTCCTTCCTGGATTGTCTGCAAGGCAAACACCCTACCACTGTGATATCTCTCCAGCCCCAACCACCTGTATTTTTCTTTGAGGAAGTTTCTGTTCATTTCTTCTTCCCTATTTTTATGTGGTTGGATGCTTTATTTTCTGGTTAAGCTCTATGAGTAACTCATATGACTTAGAAATTAACCCCTTTTCAGATGAGTTTTTGATGAATAATTTCTCCTGACCTGTGAGCAGTCTTTATATTCTGTTCACTATTTCCTTTGAGGTTTGAAGTGCAGAAACTTCTCAATTTAATATAGGCTCATGTTTTTTAATCTTTTCTTCCACTTGGTATTTTATCTGTTACAGTACCTTTATTTTCTGTATCATGGAGAGTTCCACCTACATTGTCCTCTATGTACCTTATGGTTTCAAGTCTGATATCAAGGCCTTTAATCCTTTTTCATTTGACATCTTAGATGACATTAAAAAGAGGTTTGAGTTCATTTTTTGCAAGTAGCTGTTTATTTTTCTCAGTACCACTTTATGAAGAGGCTCTCCTCACTCCACTTAGTTTTTCTTGCTCCGTTATCAAAGATTAATTGATTATATACCTGAGAGTCTGTCTCAGGATATTCAGATCTGTTCCATTCATCTGAAGGTATTGTCTTTATTCCAATACCCTGCTGTATTAATTACTACCACTTTACAGTGCAGTTTGATGTTGACTAAAGTGATTCTCCCATCATCTTTAGCCCAGGGATTGCTTTAGCTATTCGTGGAGATTTATTGCTCCATATGAATATCAGAAGTATTTTGTCAATTTGATGTAAATCTAAAGGTTGCTCCTGTGTATATAATTTCCTTCTTTGATCTGTTGCTTTCAGTATTTTATGTGTGTCTGTGGTTTTCAGCATTCTGATTAGGATTTGTTATGGAGTTTTTAATTTGAATCTCTATTAGTTAGTACCCTGGGACCCTTAAGATAAATGCATTCTCCGGCTCTGGGAATTTCATAGAGATCAGATCTTTGATTTTTGCTTTTTTATAGGGTTTGTCTTTCTGGCCCTCTGGGATGTAGATGATTCTTAGGTTGTTACTCTTGATTCATTCCAAACTTCTCCTTCAGCTGTTTATTTTAAGACTTTTCCATTGTCTGCTTTTGTGTGGAGGTGTTATGCAGCTCATCATCAAGCTCACTGACTTGATTCTCAGCATCTGTTAATCTGGTGGTAAGGTCTTTCAGTGAGTTTTTCATTTTGCTTTACCAAAGTTTTCAGTTCTGTCATTTCTATTTGTGTTTTTCCCAGGTCTGCTCACATATTCTCTTGAGTATTACTGGCTGTTTGTTCCATGTTTTCTTTCAGGTCCTTGAACATCCTCAAATTTCTCTCTAAAGTACTTATTATAACTTAGGTTATATAGCTGACTGATACTGGTTTTGTCTTCAGAGCTACTGCTTTTACTCACTATACATGGCAAGGTTCTATGTTGCTTTCCCATTGTGAATTTTGCAGCATTTTTTTTTGGTATTTGGGTCAGACCCGGCAGCGCTCAGGGGTTATTCCTGGCTCTACGCTCAGAAATCACTCCTGGCAGGCTCAGGGGACCATATGGGATGCCGGGATTTGAACTACCATCCTTCTGCACGCAAGGCAAATGCCTTACCTCCATGCTATCTCTTCGGCCTTGAATTTTGCAGCATTGAGGTATTTATTTATTTATTTTTTAAAATTTTTTATTTTAATTATGACAACAAAGATGCAAAGAAAGAGGACAGGGTAAAGTTACAGTGGAAGCCCAATCACCCATAAACAGAATTCTCGGTAGTCCCATCGATGATATCCCAGCCTTGAACTTTCAGCCAAAGAACATTAAGAAAAACAAAACTGAACCCATGTACAATACAATTACTTTGTCCCTCAAATCCCCAGTTGTAGTACATACTATTTCTTAGCAGCACACAATATAATCTAAAGACATTAGACTTATGTAACTCCTTAAACATTGAGGGCAAAGTACATTTCTCTAGTTCCATGCACATGCTTACTAGTTTAAGTTAACCTCAAAAGTTTTAGTGGGTTGTTTTTCTTAAGGATTGGAGTCAAGGGAACATAGTAAAAAACGGTATCAAAGTGGCATTTGTTTGCATAGGCCCACCAAAACATAAGGGACATGGAAAGACAAATTATGGTCTAAATACAAGGAGACCCTACCCCTGAAGTTTCCTGGCACAGGACTGACTCTAGGCTCCAGGCAAATTAGTTTGTCCAATTCAAGTCATCGTCTGTAGTGGCAATACACCTCCATTCCTCACATAGTCTCTGTTGTTGGTATCATGCTTCTGTATTAAAGATCCTGGAGTCTGCATATCCCATATTGCAGTCAGGATGGTGCAGAGCATCCTCTCGTTTCACCTCACACTTAAGGGGCACTAGAGATAACCATGTCCTGTAGAGCAGGTCATTGTTGCTGTCAAGTCTTCTCAGTGTAAACGGAAGTCTCTTTTTAGGAGGTCGATGTCAGACCCTTGGTAGTGTCTTTCCTGGTAGAGGACTGCTTCCAGCTGTTGCTATAAAAGACCTTGGATGTTTCGTAGATAGCTTGCCTGGTTCCGGCATGAATGGAGGATGCCCATTCTTCTGAGGTCTGTGCCAGGTCATTATATCAATGTTCAGGGTGTAAGGTACATTGTACTGAGATTTATTAGATAAGAACTTATCTGTATGTATGATGTTTTCCCATTTTAATGTGTCTATGCAAGCATTGAGGTATTTATTATGTGTTGTGATGTGGCTGCAAGACTGGAAGAAATGTGTGACTGTTCAGAGAAGAGGACTCTGCTGCCAATCTTTCTGTATGCCTCAGTTTCTTTGGACCCTTTGTCATATTTTTTAAAAGGTGAAAAATTAGGTCTGTTAATACCTGGTTAAAGAAAATGTAAGTCTGGAGAAGGAATAGGGTACCAATATATTTTTAAGGAATCTGCTATGTCTCAGGTTCTTTGCATTTAGTATCTCTTTTCCTCCTCATACAGCTCTTATCTAGTAAGTATTGCCTCTATTCTTGGAAGGAACTTTTTTTATGATATTAGTTAATACAGATAGATAGAACACATCACTGGATAGCTGACGTTTAAGAGAAGAAACATTGGAGCTGGAGAGAGAGCATGGAGGTAAGGCATTTGCCTTGCTTGCAGGACGGTGGTCCGAATCCTGGCAACCCATATGGTCCCCTGAGCCTGCCAGGAGCGATTTCTGAGTGCAGAGCCAGTAGTAACCCTTGAGCGCTGCCATGTGTGACCCCCTCCCCCAAAAAGAGAAGAACCATTTAAAAACAAGGTAAAGAAGATTGATAGTGGATACATTATTCCAGATGATAATGATTGCAGTTATTGTTGCAAAAGCAGCAGTTATATTAGAAATAAAAACTTCAAGTGACATTTATTGAGCACTTCTTTTGTTTGGAATATGTGGAGCACTTGACTGAAATTAATATCTTTAATCTCTACAATAATCCTAGGATATGGACACCAATATTTTTATTTCACACATAAGGAAATTTAAGTGTAAATGAAGTAATGTACCTAACATGTAAGGGTGGCACACTAGATATGAATCCAGATAGTCACAATAAGTTAGATTTCAACTTAGCACCTTTTCTTTCCAGTATCTCACACTGGACTGGGTATTATGCTGAAGTCGTGTCTTTTCTTGCTTTAAAAATATTTAAGCAATATCTTCTTGCTACTGTTAAGTATGCTGCACATGAAACTTCTTAACTAGGAGCAATGTTAAGTATGAGGTGTATTTATAGATCTAATAAAACTGGGAATTGAGCTGCCGTTGATCCAGCAATTCCACTTCTTGGTATCTTCTCAAAGGGTCTAAAAACTGTTCAGAGAAGACATTTGCAGAGAAATCCCATATTTTTTGCAGCATTATTCACAGTTGTCAAGAAAAACTAGAAACAAACCAAGTACCTAAGAAAGGATGACTAGATAGAGATACAATGATACTTCTATACAAAGAAATACTACTTGGCTCTAAAAAATTAAATTATGCAATTCCTCTCTATGTGCACGTATCTGGTGAGTATCATGCTTAGTGAAGTTAGTCAGAAGGGAAGGGTCAAACACATAATGTTATTTCTTATTTGGGGATACAAAGAAAGATTGTAGGGAATAACAAATGCCCAAAGGCAACAGAACTGAAAACTGATTTCTGCTAAGGAAACTTACCATGAAGGGTGGGACCAGGTGGAGGGAAACAGAACCTTGTTAGGACATAGGGGCAATGGTGGAAGGAAACAGACATTCCAGTGGAGATTGTGGTGCTATGTCTTATGCAGAAAGCCCTAACTCTAACACTATTATAAACCATGGTGCCTAAAATAAACTTAATATAATAAAGTCTTACAGTGACCCATTCCTCAAAAAATACGGCAAACTCAAGTGTCCATTTCTGCTGTAAGATTATATTAATCTACGTGGGCACATCTATGGGATAGTGAGAAGCTTTGCTCCTTCTAAGCCTTTGTGGACTTGTCAAGTGCTTAGAGGTCACATCATAGACCAGCTTACTTCTGTTATGTAGATGAGCTATTGGCAAGGGATAAATACAGATTAATGCACTGGTCCACCAAATGGAGAGAAAGCCATTGTAAGTGCTTCTTGCATGAGCAAATTTAGAAACACTGGACAAGGTCAAAAGAATCCATTAATGACAACTGATATGCCTCTAGGTTTCTTTAATTGCAATAGTTTACAATCCAAATGAATGTAACATGCACTTTCAAATTCCAACTCTTATTTTAAAAAAAAGAATCCCTTGCATTAACCTGCTATATGGCTCACCCACTTAAAATCTTGTCATTTATCTATGCATTCAGACACCTTTGTGTTTCTAATATTGGCCAATTACAAGAGCCATCTGTGATTTTTATATAGCCTTATCAGCTAGAGCACAAAGGGTTTTCACTTAATTTAAAAATATAAATGTGTTGTGCCACGAGGAAAATTAGCCACAGATATGGCTAAATAGCTTACCCTGCCTCCTTCTCTATAAGCCTTTCTTTGGCTACTTTTCTAAAATAAACTGTTTCAGGAGAAAAAATATACCTCTTTAGGAATTTCAGCCCTGTCAATGGTAGAAGTGAGATGGCACTATCATTAACCTCCTTTGCTCAGTGACTCTTAAGAGAATTGGAAAGGCAGCTAAGATTGTGACTTATCACTACTTCCTATGGCAAAACTGACAGCAGGTGGTCACCAGGGTAGGCCTTAGGGCAGAGAAGCTAGTCAAGAATGCTCTGGGGGAAAATACAAACCTAAAAGCTTCAGACTTTTTAATCATTTGCTCCTCAAGCTGTCTGGAATATCTTAGAAGACCGACTGAACTTGTGAATGTGTGCATTCTTTCTGGAAACTCAAGGATCAGTGTGATAAAGATTAAAATTTAGTCTGCCTACATTGACTATCTATACATGTGGCTTGCTAAAGTTACAAGAAGTTTTCTTATGCTTTTTTTCAAATGCTTCAGATTTCTAGAGAACAGAAATCTCTCATCTAGTTTCACAGCTAGTCTTTCTCTCAGTGCAACTTTAGTTAAAACATTGATATTTCAGAAACAGTGTGAAGTTTATATTATATTAGTAATATTTTTATTGACCTAAATGAGGCCATTGATTTCTTCATCCATAAATACTTTCTTCAGAAATTCTACAATTCTGGGTTTAGCATTGACCCTGTAAAAATGCTTTACTCTCCATTTAGTTCTTACCAACTTAGCCTCGACCTGGTGGTCCAACCTACTTGCAGACAGACTGTCATTTCTAGTGAAGATTAACTGAAGTTTTTATTTAGCTGATGGTGAAGGAGAGTTCAAAGACTATGCTGGCAGCTCCATTTACTATCACAAAAAGGATCTTCTTTTAAAGTAGTTTTCCCTCTTTCTAGTAGTATGCTTGTGTCAAGGGGTAGGTCTTTTAGCAGAATTTATTCTTTTAGTTGCTTTCAGAATATGGTATTCCCAAGGTCAAATATTCCTAGTTATTGAACCTTTAATGTGACATACTTGCTTTATAGATGGGGGAACTGAGCTCAAAGGTCTTATGTGACATCTGAATCCATATATATGTGTATATATATGTATATATATATGTGTGTGTGTATATATATATATACGTAGTGTCATTACCTAAAATAGAATCCTTGTATCAGGACTCTTGGCCAATTTCTTTTGTTACTGTGCATCATTTAGTTTCATGCCTCATTAATTTGTTTGACGTTTATCTGTTATAAATATTATATTATATATGATATATTTGTAAGTGGCAACATAATATAACAAGTTAGTTTTGCCTTAATTTTGCTCTTATTACTTGTGTTTATTTATATATACAGATTAAAATGTTGAGCCTCCATTGCCTTATCTATAAAACAAATATCTATTAAAGTTATGCTGAAAATTAAATGATAAAATGCATATAACACCTTTAAAAATTTCTGCACATAGTAAACTGTCAGTGAAACTGTAACTATTTTTTCTGTTGGTTTTTTTTTTCTGTAAAATGCATTCAGTTCCCTCTCCCAATTCACCAGGACCAGAATTCTCTTGGAAATCTTAATTTTATTAAACTTAGTATGCAACTGTTTAAAACTGCAGCAAGATTCTCCTATTTATACTTAGTCTACTGTATCAGGTTTTTTTTCTAAGTTAATTGTAGTCCAGTTTGTTTTGTTACACCTATTTCAACAAACAGGAAATTGACTTTTCCAGATTTTGATCAGCAGGAAACGTTTTATAAACATTATTGAATTGCATTGTTGTTGCTCTATAGTATAAGAGACGTTTTCATTTTATAACTTTTTTCCTGGATGCTTTAGCCTCCCTCCCTCCCCTCTTCCCTTTCTCCCTCCCTCCTTCCTTCCCTTCCTCTCTCCCTTCCTTCCTCCCTCCCTCCCTACCTTCCTCCCTCCCTTCCTCCCTTCCTTCCTCCCTCCCTTCCTCCGTCCCTTCCTTCCTCACTCCCTTTCTCCCTCCCTCCCTTCCTTCCTCACTCCCTTTCTCCCTCCCTCCCTCCCTTTCTCCCTCTCTCCCTCCTTCCCTCCCTCCCTCCCTTCCTTTCTCCCTCCCTCCTTCCTTCCCTCCCTCCTTCCCTCCCTCCCTCCTTCCCTCCCTCCCTCCCTCCCTTCCTTTCTCCCTCCCTCCTTCCTTCCCTCCCTCCTTCCCTCCCTCCCTCCTTCCCTCCCTCCTTCCCTCCCTCCTTCCCTCCCTCCCTCCCTCCGTCCCTCCCTCCTTCCCTCCCTCCCTCCCTTTCTCCCTTCCTCCCTCCCTTCCTCACTTCCTTTCTTCCTCCCTCCCTCCCTCCCTTCCTTTCTTCCTCCCTCCCTCCCTTCCTTCCTTCCTTCCTTCCTCCCTTTCCCTTTCTTCCTTCCTCCCTCCCTTCCTTTCTTTTCCCTTCCTTCCATCCATCCTTCCTTCCTTTCTCCCTTTCTTCCTCCTTCCCTCCCCTCCTTCCTTCTGCCCTCTTTTTCTTTCCTCCTTCCTTCCTTCCTTCCTTCCTTCCTTCCTTCCTTCCTTCCTTCCTTCCTTCCTTCCTTCCTTCCTTCCTTCCTTCCTTCCTTCCTCCCTTTCTTCCTCCCTCCCTCCCTTTCTTCCTCCTTCCCTTCCTTCTCCTTTCTCCCTTCTTCCCTCCTTTCCTCCCTCCCTTCCTTCCCCTTTCTCTCTTCCTCCCTGCTTTCCTCCCTCCCTTCCTTCCCCTTCCTCCCTCCCTCCCTTCATTTCTCTACCCTCTCCTCCTTTCTCCCTCCCTTCCTTCTTTCCTTTCTCCCTCCCTTCCTTCTTTTCTCTACCCTCCTTCCCTCCCTCCCTTTCTTTCTCCCTTTCTCCCTTTCTCCCTCCCTCCCTTTCTCCCTCCCTCCCTCCCTCCTTCCCTCCCTTCCTCCCTCCCTTCCTTCCTTCCTTCCTTCCTTCCTTCCTTCCTTCCTTCCTTCCTTCCTTCCTTCCTTCCTTCCTTCCTTCCTTCCTTCCTTCCTTCCTCACCCCTTCCTTTCTATACCTTCCCCTTCACTTCCTATCTTTCCTTTCCCTTCTTCCTCCTGCACTGTTCAGGGGTCACTTCTGGTGGTTTTGGAGGACCACATATAGTGCCAGAGATCAAACTGGTATCGACTACATGCACAATGTGCACCTTAACCCCTGTACTGTTCCTCCAACCTCTTTTAAATAAAATTGTCATTTATATATGTTTCCTGTGTCTGGTGAGGTAGAAAAATGGAGAAATTTCTTATAACATTTTATTTGACTACCATAAACTCATTTTAAGCTTTCTTGTTTGCCCTGTGAATTCAGCATCTTCATAAAAACCCAGAAACACTCAGCACAATTATTTTAAAGAAAAGCTTGCAGAAATAAATTTTATAAGAACCAACACTATAAATACGAGATTATAGTCTTATGGAAACAGGATACCTGACCCTAGAAGCTTTCTTTTTCAAGTCATCTTTGATAATTTTCATTTTAAGAGACATCATTTAAATTGGACCCTGCTCTTTCATATTATCAACCATTTTCTTATATCAAAGTGATTGGGAAATGTTTTCAAGAAAATAAAATAGAGAAAAAAAGAAAGTATTAAAGAGGAATTAAGGAATTCAAGGGGTTGTAAATGGAGCTAGAGTCTCAGCTAAGACAGTTAGAAAAGACTAATCAGGGGCCGGGCAGTGGCGCTAGAGGTAAGGTGCCTGCCTTGCCTGCGCTAGCCTTGGATGGACCTCGGTTCAATCCCCCAGCCTCCCATATGGTCCCCCAAGCCAGGAGTGACTTCTGAGGGCATAGCCAGGAGTAACCCCTGAGCATCACCGGGTGTGGCCCAAAACCAAAACCAAAAACAAACAAACAAAAAAAAAACAAAAAAAAAAAACAAAAAACAAAAAAAAAAGAAAAGAAAAGAAAAGAAAAGACTAATCAGTAATATACAAGTCTAGAAGCTAAAGCCCAGTAGTGATTTTGTTTAAATTGCTGTCTGCAGGATCTAATGAAGAGAGGCTACCATTGTAAGGGAAGCTCTGTTCATTAAGGATAATTCCAAATAAAGGAGATGTGTCTGAGGATTTGAGAGAGAAGTGCAGACAGATGTGAGAACATCAAGCTTAGATTTAGGAGTGGAAATGAAGTTAGAAACATTAAAAGCAGCAGGAAGATAATGACCCAAAGGTTGGTCTCTATGGAGTAGCACATGGGAAAGGAGGAGCAGAAGGAACTGGAACTAACAGGAAGGTATGTGGCTATTGCAGAATTGGCTGTAACTTCTCTTAACAATCTCCAGTAAAATTTTGAACTCTTGCTAGTAGGGCTTATTATCTATTTGTTCACTGATATATGCCCAGCACCAAGAGCCTTCCAAAGCTCACAGTAGTTAGTCATAAATATTTGTTGAATAAATAAATTATCCACATATAAATTACTTTAAGCTTTCTATCCACAGAGTAAAGATAACTGTGTACTTGAATTGCTGTCATGTGTCATACACCAAGGAAATAAAAGGGTGAAAAACCTTAAATATAATATGTAAAACAAGTACCTTTAAGACCTGGGCTCAGGACAGGGATGGTTGGTTTGTGGAGCTATTTGGAGAGTATTCTATTGGTCATAAGTACTAACCACAAAATTTCCTTTATGTTTAGATCTTCTTCCCTTACACCTTGAGGTGCTCTATTGTAAAAATAGAAAAGAGGGAAATCTAATACTTGCTCTGGGGAAACGCCCTATTTGTCATCTCACCTGCTACTGATAGCCTACACAGCAATGGCTATTCCATTGCCTGATTTAAAACAATAGCAGTTGGAAATTCTTCTCTCCTTATTTTCTTCAGGTTTCTGAAACTTACATAATCCCTCTGTGGACCTGTCATGTTGGTTTCTAGAGTAGTGTCTGGTATTTAGCAGGAATTCATATATTTGTTGAATGAATGACCTTTCCTAATTCCAAATTATGCTGTTTTGAAAGATCACTCACTGTGTTGGACTCCTTTCCACAATCCCCTGAAGAATGTAGAGCCACTCCAGGAAGGTGAATTATAAGGATACTGGGGGAAAGGAATGGAAAGTGATTATGGCTTCATATGTTCCCTAACTCTGGCACTCTGTGGGGAATTTCTTAAGAATATCATGTAACAAAAATTCCAAAGCATCATGTAAAACAGTTTTTTAATGTGCAATGCTATGGCTCAAGAAATTTCAGCATTTGCTTTTCTTCTAAGGTGAAGTAAAAATTTAATGTTGTGTATATATGCCATTATGAAATGACTAGTTACACTTGGGGAAATACTATTAAAGTATATGTCTTTATTATATTTCACTGTCCCATTAATTAATTCAGAATTTCCTCTTTCTAAATCTCAAAGTATTTGATCATAATTAATATTTTGCCAGAAGACAGTTGTATGTGAAAGCACATGTCTTTCTATAGGATGAAAGTTGGAATATGAATCCTGATAGGCTTATAGGTAGGTAGAATTCAGGAACTAAATATTACAAGCAATACTTTTTTATAATAAGGTCTAACATGTAGGATGGGAAAGTAGTACATGAAACATAATGAGAACATTTGACAACCTTTTTGTCTTATCTAAAATAGCTATTTTAGGGCACTAATGGTAAGTAGTAGGCTATAATTAGTAGGCTAGCACTTTTCTTACTATTACACAACTGAATTTTTCATATGTATGTTAAAGATTTTCCTTTTTGTTTTTTTTTTACATTTCCCCTTTTAGAAAGGGCACATCCCAAGTGTGTGTGTGTGTGTGTGTGTGTGTGTGTGTGTGTGTATGTGTGTGTTTGTGTGTGTATCTTTATTTGGTTTCAACTCTTAGGTACATTTGTTTTTCTGAGTTAAATCTAACAACTTATATAGTATTGTCTGGGCAAGACTTTTATTTTGAGCACTATAAGAATTTTGATGTGAGAGCTATAAACTCCAGCTCTAAATTGATGTTGAAGAGTCACAGTAAACTACTTAGCACAGGAATAAATGACTTGAGATTAAAAAAAATAACCAACTAAAATGTTACCCCCACTTCCTTTTCAAGTGAGTTTATTAAGAAATAACATATTTGACAAAGAGAGCCTTAAGTAGGTATTATTCTTAATATCCTATCCTTCATATCCTATCCTTCCTGTAGGGTACTTTTACCCACAGTCTTTTTTTCTTAAAGTCTGAAAGAGAACACCATGAAAGGAGATAAAATCTACTGATTTTAGTTTGACAATGGAATTTTGATCCTGAAACTAGCCAAATTTTCTCCCTATAGAAATTAGAATTATTTTCCATCATGTAGACTATTTGATGAGAAAGTGCAGATAAACAGTTTACAGAGGACTTAAAGAAGAACTCCACAGGAGAATATTTTTTTAGCATTATAGTTAAATGAAACTAATTGATTTATTCCCTTTTAACCAAGAATTGTCCCCATTTGACCATTGTGTCAGCTACTGTCATTAGTATCTATGAGTTTATGTGTTATATTCAGCAAAAGATTTATTGAATACTTGCTTGATATCAAATAGTTCACCAGATATTGTGAATTTAACAGTGAAAAATATGTATGAAGTTCCCTACCCTCATTAAGCTTTGATGTAAAAAAATAAACACATATATGAAGACTCATTGATGGTAATATTGCCAGAATAGCTGTGAAAGAGAAAAAGATAAGTTAATTAAATATAATGAAATTAATATCTCTATGAATAAGATGCATTTCAGGTAAAGTTGGGAGAGGTAGCCAGGGCCATATCATACATGATTTACAGTCTCAAGAAGTTTGAATATTCTACAAAAATTATTGGGAATCTATAGAAAGTATTTAAGGACAAAAGTAATATGAATTTGAAGTTAGAGAGATAGTACATTGGGTAGGGTACTTGTCTTGCAAATGGCTGACCCGGATTCAATCCTTGGCATCCCATATGGTCCTCTGAGCACTAGCCAGTAGCATTGTCAATTTTGGTTCAAAATACAAAAAAAAGTAATATAAAGTCTTCTGTGAAAATTATTTAAATATGGACAAGAATAAAGGCACAACAGCCTAGTGAGAATATTTTTGGGGGGTTATTGTGAGTGTTTAAAAAGATGGTGACTTGGATAAAAATGATGTTAATAAAGGTGAAGAAAAATTTGGAGATTCAAAGGGTATTTTGAAGTCAGAATAAAAATGCAGGATTTATAGATGGTTGAAAAAAGGTAGTATGTTGAGACTGACTTCCTGTATGAAGAAGAAAATCATGATACAAAAGAAATTGTTATAGGAGCAAACTGTTGGAGCAGTAATAAGGGATAGAGTCTGCATCACTTCTTATTTTCCCTATTTTCATTTGTTATAATTTATGTTTGCAAATGGTGTTTCTATGTTAAAAAGGACAGAAGAGAAAAATTATAGATGAAGATAGAAGAATGTATGTCTGTTTCCAAATTGTGTATTAGGAAGATTAGGGAGCTCTTTCTGATGGATTTTGGGGTTTTTTTTTGTATGTGTTTTTTTCCCCTAAAATATGAAGCATTATTATTAGCTAAAGGCAGCAAGTGGAAAAAGAGTAGGGAAGCTGTGGGAAGTTTGAGAACAGGTGAAGCTATGTCAGAGTCACTTTAAAGGAGGGAAAGCAAATTTAATACAGCAGTAGCTTTGCTGGGCTGAGATGAATGCTCAGTTGGGGCTTGTGATCATGAATACTTTAAATCAAAGCGAAGTCCATTAGCTTGACTCTGAATCTACTCTAACTATATTCCCTAGTATAGTCCAGAAAAAGCAATTTAACCAATTTTTGCTCATATTTTAGTATAGCATAGTATAGTCCAGAGAAGGCAATTTAAGCAATTTCTACTCATATTTTTCAATATTAGTGTATCTGTGAAACATAATATGGTATAATAGAATTAATGCTTGGCTTGGTTTTAGAGGACTTGAATGGTTTTTAGGCTCCAGCTGTTTGAAAATCACGTGACCATAGGCAAATTAGTTAGTTTTACAATGTCTCACTATGCTCATTGGTAATATAAGAAGGCTGGACTTAATAATCTTTAAGATGTTTTCTATTCTAAAACTATGATTTTTCCCCCAAGGAACATTGAGCTATCATCTCATGCCAGTGAGAGTGGCAATATCAAAAAGTCTCAAAATAGCCAGTGTTGGTAGGAATGTTATCTAGTTCAGCCTCTGTGGAAATATGGAGGTCCATCCCAAAAATAGGAAGAGAACTCCAATACAACTTAGTAAGACCACTTCTTGGCATCTATACCTCAAACTCAGAAACATTAATTTAAAAGGATATGGGCCCACCTATATTCTTTGCCACACTTAGTACAATAGCCAAGATATGAAAACAACCCAAATGCCCAGCTGTGGATGACTAGATCAAGAAGTTGTAGCATATATACACAATGGGATACTATACAGCTCCAAGAAATAACAAAATCATGGAATTTACTGTAACATAGATGGACTTAGATGATATTATGCTGATTAAAATCAGAAGGAATGGTGTAGATAAAGAATGAGGGCTCTTATGTATGGATGTGTGGAACTTACAAATACGTAGAAGTTAGCAAACAATGAAGTGTCAAATGGAATCCAGTGAGAGAACTGGTCCACCAAACTGAGTTTGAAAGGGAGAATTGAAAGAGTAGAGCATTGGTGTTCTTGTGGGAGAGAGGTTGGTATACTGGTGATGGCTGTGGTGTTGGAATTATTTACACAGGAAATCATTAACAGCGTTGGTTTTTTTTTTTTTTTTTTCTGGTTACACCAGAAACCAGGGGTTACTCCTGGCTAAGCGCTCAGAAATTGCCCCTGGCTTGGGGAGACCATATAGGATGCCAGGGGATCAAAAGTGGTCCTTCCTTGGCTAGCGCTTGCAAGGCAGACACCTTACCTCTAGCGCCACCTCACCGGCCCCTGTTAACAGCATTGTAACCATCACTGGATCTCAGTCATGAAAAATAGTGAAAACAATACGAAATAATCCTACTAAATCTGCATCTTTTTATTTTGGAGCAGTTATTGATAACCAAACAATCTCTCAACTAATTTGATATAATTAACCACATAAACTTTAGGCTTAGACTGCTTGAATTTGAATTCTAGTTCTTTTGCTTATATAAGCTGCATAACTTTCAATAATTTCACCTTGCAGTGGCAGTTACTTCATCTGTGTGTTTCATTCACCATCTAAAAGGTGGATACAGTTGTGGGGATTGGGCAAGGTATCATACACTATAGACATTATTATAAAATTATAAAGTATGGCATCTAAAAATAATGTTGCACTGGTGAAGGGGGTGTTCTGTTTATGACTGAAACACAACTACAATCATGCTTGTAATCATAGTGCTTAAAGATTTTATTTATAAAATTAAATTTAAAAATTGCATAGCTTAGTAAGAGTATTGTACACATTAATTGTTCAATGTTTGTACAGCTCTTTGAAGAGTGCTTGGTATATCCTGTTCTGTCAGTAAATGTTTGTTATTATTATTTTGAGTTCTTCAGCACTATTCCTCTGGCTGTATGTTATATGAAAGTTTAGAATTTGTTCTGCTTTCAGGCATTCATGTCACTTGACGCTATGTTTAGAGAATATCATTTTGTTTTATGATAGTTTTATCTTGATTTAAATTCCCCGTCAGCTATTGCTTACCTGTGAGCCTTGGGTAATTATATGACATATGTTTAAATTTCTCTTCTATAAAATGAAGACAATAGTAATATTTATCTGTTAATTTGTAGGGAGAAATTAAATGAGATGGCATGTATAAGTGGCTTGTAGAACATTTAAAATATGGCTTGCAGTATTGACCATATGTAAAGTAGAACCTGATATTGTAGAACATGTCTAATATGTTTAATATAGCTATTAATATTTAAAATACTTTGCACTAATATTTATATTCTTTTTGAATTTTGTGCATTATCAGGTAACATTGGTTTACACGAGTGTAATGTTTTTGTATAGTGTTACATACCAGTATATAATCCATTGAACATGTTCATTCCACTTCTATTGAGTATTGTCTCTTACCTTTCTTTTTTTTTTCTTATATGGGATCACTTTTGAGTAAGATCACATTCATCCAAATGTCTTCTCTGTAGGAGTGTATTGAGCATATCTATGCGTTTTTTATGAGATTGCTTGTTTATTATTGTTTTTTTATCTTGTATATTAGCCTATTTGTCAGATATGGTATGTAAATATTTTTTTCTCAAGGAGTGGATGTGATTTTGTTTTAGTGAGTTTCTTTTACTGTGAGAAATTTTTTTGGTTGTTATAATTCCATGTATTTTTGTGTTTGCTTTGCCAGAAAGTCAAAGCAATGAAGATACCACAGAATCACAGAATTCCATACACTGTTTTGCCCATGTTTTCTTCAATATATTTTATGTTTTCAGGTCTAACAACTAAGTCTTTAATTCATTTGGAATTTACTTTGAAGTATTGTGCATGATAGGGATCCAATTTCATTCTGCCTCATGTGGCTCTCCAATGTTTCCAACACCATTTCTTGAAGAAGCTTTATTCATCGTGTACTTGACTCGTGCTGTAAATTAGCTATCCATATATGAGGATTTATTCATGAACTCTTAATTATATTTAATTGGTCTCAGTGTTTGCTTTTATTCCAGTACTGTGATGTTTTAGTTACTGTGGCTTTATCAGAGAATATGATGCCCCACATTCTTATCTTCTTTTTTCTTACAGTATCTTTGTGGTACCATTCAGATTTTAGTGTGTTTGTTCTATTTTATTGTAGAAGTATTGGTGGATGGTTGGTCAGCTTTGCATTTAATCTCTATAATGCATTGGGGGAGGTTGGTCATTTTAATAATGCTCATTCTTACAATATATGAACTTGTTGTTTTTCCACTTCTTTTGTCTATTTCTTTGAACTCTGACAGGTTTTTTTTTCAAGTCATTGACCAACTTTGTTAAGCTGATTCATGGGCAGCGCATACAATATTTCCTTTTTTTATTTTGGTTTTTGGGCCATGTTCTCAGTGTTCAGAAATTGCTGTGTACTCAGTAGTACTGGCAGGCTCTAGGACCATATGGGATGCTGGGGATCAAACCCAGGTCATCTGTGTTCAAGGCAAATGCCCTACTCATTGTGCTATCACTCTAGCCCCAATATTTACATTCTTATGTCAAATCTTGAGGTATAGGTAACTTTTGTCCTTTATATTTGTTACTTTTCTGTAGCATAGACAAGTAACAAATAGTTCATCATAGGAAGGCCCTGCTCGAACTTCACAGAGTCAGGCATACAGCTATGAAGGAGCTTTTACTACTTTTTCAGCTTCACATATTTTTACCTGGTGTTCAAGGGCCCCACAGAATTGGCCAGTGATCTGGGTATGGTCAACAAACAAACAAGCAAAACACATACCAAAAAAAAAGCTCCACAAGAACAAAAATAAATTACTTCAATTAATATAGAAGTTTAAATCTATTATTTCACACTTTCCATTACAAAGATAAACCACACCTTTTATTTTATTTTGGTGTGGATGTTTTTGACCACACCCAGTGGTTTCAGGTCTTATTCTTTGCTGTGTTCACAGGGATCACTCCTTGAAGGGCTCAGGATCTACAGGCAGTTCCACGATCAAACCCAAGTTTTCCACATACAAGACAACTGCTTTATTCACTTTATCACTCAGTACTTTGTTTTTTTTTGTGCCAATTATATTTCCAAAAAGTACTAGATTATTCTTTTGGGTAAAATCTTTGTTAGCTTTGCAAATGCAATTATCAATCTACTGATTTCTGTTACTAAATAAAATGACCAATGCTAATGAAAATTTTTATCATATTGGATAACTTTCACTTGTATGTGTTAGTTAAATAATTGACTTTAATTCAGGAGTTAAATTATCTTTAGCCTGCAAAGCAAATTAGCCTATAAATTGTGAACTTTCTTTTTGTCTTGAATATTTGCTCTTATATGTTTCTCCTGCTTTAAAAAATTGTTATAATAATTGTGATGTTACCAGGAGACAATATTGTAGTGAATGAAGCATGAATTCAGATATTGGGATACTGTTTGCTGTTATGCAAGTTCACTTCACTTCTCAATCCATTTCCCCTTCATAAAAATGATAATGATAGTATCTGTCCTTATCTATTTTGCTTGGAGGCTGTAAGAATAAATGAAACATGGATGGAAGCAGCTTGAGCATAATACAAAACCTGAAAAATTATGACTTTGCAGGAATTACCTTAGGTATATTAATATTTCATTTTAGAAATATTTAGAAAATATTTAGAAAAGTCCTTCCTTTTAAAATCAAATTATTACCAAAGTAACAATATATATACATTATAAGAAGATCTATAACATGTTAATATTTATGCTTTTGGTATATTAAGTTACTTCATGTTTACCATCATGCGACAAACACCCCACCACCACCACTGTTCTTACGTCACTGCTAGTCTCTCTCATCCCTCCCCAAACTTTAGCAAAACCCCCAGTTTTTCCTGTTGTCAATCGTCCAAAGATTTTCTTTGTCTATTGTCCATTCCCTGTCTTTGTTTCTTTTTATGACACATATGAGATCATCTAGCATTTGTCATTCTCCCTTGAGAAAATCCCCCCCCCTTTATGGAATTCAAAATGCAGTCTTTCACCATTAAACTTAATCAGAAATCCTCATGGTATCTATTCTACTTAAAATAGTTGCTTTGTACCGCCTATTATTTGTTGAGCATATTAACGTACCTATATCGAACTACCTCTGTATTGATCTATCCAATTAACATATTTAACAGATATTTTGGTCAAGTTCCCTTCTATGTATCAGGCAGTGTGCAATTGTGGAGAAACACCTGTAATGAGCAAGGCAGGAATTATGTTCTTGGCTTATGAGCTTGTAGCCTGGCAAAGAAAACCATAGAAAATTAAAATGGAGCTCAAGTCCTGTAGTGAATTATTATCAGAAAATAATAGAAGGAGCCGGAAAGATAGCACAGCCTTAGGGCAAGCAGCCAATCCAGGATTGATGGTGGTTCGAATCCTAGCATCCCACATGTTTCCCCATGTCTGCTAGGAGCAATTTCTGAGCGCAGAGCCAGGAATAACCTCTGAGTGCCGCCGGGTGTGACCCAAAAACAAGCAAACAAAAAATAATAGGAGTACAGAACTCAAGACATGGAAGGTAGAAGAGGTGAAAAGATTTTCCAGAGAATTAGTGTTCATGTTGAGACTTATGGGTCTGAAGCAAGACTTAAAGAATGTATAATTATGCTGAAAAGAGAAGTATGGGATAGGACGGCATGATAGCACAGCAAGTAGAAGTTTGACTTGCATGCAAGAGACCAGGGTTTGATCCTTGGTATCCCATATGGTCCTCAGAGCTGGCCAGGATTAATTTATGAGCATAGTGCCACTGGGTGTAGCCTCCAAGCAAAACAAAACAAAATAAAAAAACAAAACAAAGGGACAGTATCACTACAAAGCTTTGTGGTATTTTGGTGCATGTATCTATCCACTTTTATTTATTTTTATTGAATCCCTACCATGGGTTTTATAAAAACCGCAAAGCTATTCATGATTTTCAAGCATGCAATATTTTAACGCCAATCCCTTCACTATTGTCCTATATTTTCCACCTTTTCCTCCAGTTTCCCTCTTGCCTCCCATCCTGCCTCTCTGGTAGATATTTTCTTTTTTTCTTTTCGTTTTAGGCACTGGCATTTACAAACTGTTACTGACTAGATATCATACATGTTTTAAGTAGAAAATCTTTATTTATGCACCATGATTGTAGTTGGGTTTCAGTCATAAACAGAATCATACATTTAATTTTTTTCAGTGATCAGTCCTTGTCCAGAGTGACAACTTTTCTCTATCACTGTTATAGTGGTTCCTTCCCTGACCTAGTGTTCCTGCCTGCAGAGTGACAAGATTTCTACTAAGGATCAGTTCTCCTGCTCTTCGTTTCTATTACCTATGTGTATCAGTTATTCCCCTATGTTTACACACTGCACATGAGTGAGATCATATAGTGCCTGTCCCTCCCTTTGACTTATTTTATTCAGCGTGATACTTCTCAGTTCTATCCCTATATCAGCAAATCACATACTTCATCTTTTCTTATGGCCAAGGGGTATTTCATTCTATACCATAACTTCTTTATTCAATCATTTGTTCTTGGCCACTTGGAGTGTTTCCAGGTTTTGGCTATTGTGAAAAGTGTTGCAATGAAGATAGGAACACAGACATATTTCCTGTCCACATTTAGAAAGCAATCCACTTTAAAATTAGTGTTGCCACTGTTTAAATATGGAGTAATTTTTAGGACTTTCCAAGCCTTGCAGATTCATGGCCCTATTCCTGGATCACTGTATGAATGAAACCTTGCCTTAGCTTGATCTGGTTTTGTGCTATGATTACTTTTCTAACTGAAAGTCAATTTTGCAAACTTGCGTGTGCTATTAGAGCCTTCTAAGTGTTCTTTATCACAATTATAGATAACTACACATTTATATTCAACATAAATTTAAGTGCCTTTAATGAATTTCTGTGTTTTTGTTGCATTAGTCTTATAGTAGAGTGTATACAGCACCATACAAGTCCCCCAAGCATGTGTAATTCAGTGGCCATTTATTTATAAGCTTTTTGATGGGAAGGGCTTGGAGCTGTAGTGCTCAGGCTCCTGGGTCCATGCTCACTGATCATTCTCATCAGTGCTTCAGGGACCATCAGTTACTGGGTTTCAAGCTTCTTGCATGCAAAGCATGTGTTCCAGCTTTTTGCACAGTCTCCAGCCCTATAAATCGTTTTTATGCCCTGTAACTTACAACTTACTTTTTACTTAAAATTTTGTATTATTTTGTCCTGGAACCACACTAAACAGTGCTCATGATTTATTCTGGACTCTGCTCTCAGGGATTACTCCTGAAGGAAGTTGGGGAGCAAGTAGGATACTGGGGATTGAAACAAGGCAAGCATCCTACCTGGTCTAGTATTTTTATGGCTCATAAATTACTTTTTAAAATGGAACTGAAGTCATTTCCCCCAAACTTTCTAAGGAATTTTTCTCACTGAGCTCTGAATACTGAGATATTTTTAATTGTATATGCTGGAAAAATTTTTTGTTGACTTTTAAGAATTTTTGTACACCAGAAAAATTTTTGTACACCATTTGAAAAGTGTCTGGTTGTTGCTTTATATTTTCCTCAAACTAAAAATAGTATACTCTCCAACTTAATATTGTAGACTAGATCCAACCACAGCATTTCCTGTGTAAAAGTAGAGAATGTATATTTATTTACATCACAGTGCATATTTACCAAGCACTAAAATTTTCCATATTTGTTTTCAACTATTTAATAACATGAACATGGTTAACCACTTGATGTTTACTTTATGCCTTTTCCCTGTCACATTTCTTTCCCTTATTTAATTTCATTTATTTAAAAAATGCATCAGATAGTTGACATAATTGGTCATAGTACATTTGTTTCCAGATAAGTGAAAAAAGCTATTAAAATATGGAAAGAAATAAAATAAAAAAGAAAATGGAAGAGAAATAAATAAATAAAAAAGGAAAATTATAGAAGTATGTTTATGTGCAAAAATCATTGTATCAACAATGAAGTCATTAATAAAATGGCAGAAGGTTTAGTAAGTGCTTCGTGTTATATGTCCAGTCTATTAAATTGGAATGTTCTTTTAGGGATGATAGTATTAAACAAATTAAGTTGTCCAGAAATTCAAAGCTAAGATACTATGAATTTTAGGGCATATACTCCACTGCAGGGCCTTCAGGAAGAAGGTGTGGGCGCGTGGTTACAGCAGCCAAGCTTTCTAGGAAGAATGGAGATACAAGGGAGGGTGCCCACACTTACTTCACAAAAAGCCCTGGTGATATAATCCCAACAACTGGTGAAACTGGAGTGTGGTCAGATCAGCGTCACCACAGGAAATCAATCATAGAGAGTCAGTGATGAGACAGGCTATTGGGAAATTGTGGTTCTGGTTGATTGAGGCAGCAAGCGTGACTTTGAAAAGGGGGGGGGCTTCGACCATCCTCTCCTGAGATGGCCAACTTTCTGCTGTATGGGCCCAGGCAACCACGATCTTTTATGGCTTTAGAAAAAAGAGTGAGTCTGTGAAACTGACCTTGTTCAAACATGGCGACTGTGTTTGTCTTCCTTCCCTTCTTCCCCAGAAGATCTACCACCCTGAAGGTTGGCATGGATATTTCCCACTTATGTGTTTGTGCACGTGTGCAACCTTGAGAAAAGTATTAGGCATGGTTTTAGTGCTCACATAATTTGTAACCATTAAGCAACTTGTTATATTTGATTTGTTTTTAATATTTGGAGTATTTTTAATATTTGGAGTAATATTGGCAGTCATATTTATTCATTTTCATAGCTTTAGAACATTTTCATTTTATGAGTGATGCTTTCTCAACTATGTGTCCTATTGATTAATAGTGGACTTCAGATGTTTTTCTCATTTCTCACAGTCACAAAAAGTACACAAATATACATCATTGTGCACAGCTACTTACATGTATGTTTCACTTTGAGATGATGTTGTTTCAGTGTGCCATATTTGACTTTATTAAATACTACTAAGTTGATCTCAAATTATCATACCACTATTTATAACTTGTGTAGCTACAACAAAGGATCATAAGCAATTGCATTTGGGAGACTGGACATCTTAGATAACAATGAGGTTCTGATGAAGACCATTATTTACGTTTAAAACTTACAACATGTTGGGGCTGGAGAGATTGTACAGAAGGTAGTAGTACCCTTACCTTGCACTTAGGCAACCAGGGTTTGATTCCTAGCACCACATATGATCCTCAGAACCCCATCCGGAGTAATCGTGAATGCAGAGCCAGGAGTAAGCACTGAGCACCAGGTGTGACCTCAAAATAACGAACCAAACCAATAACAACTCCCCACATATATCTTAACTTTGCAGAAAGGGGGCTAGAGATCTCTAGTGGTCTCTTTCATAAAGCACATTAATCCAATTCATGAGAGCCCAAACTTCATGATTTATTTATCTCTCACAAGTTCCATCTTAACATTCTAACATGTTGGAGGTAAATATTTCAAGTTTTGAGTTTCTACAGGTTACCAACATTGCATTTCTAACAACTATTTTATGATTCCTAACAGTAAAAAGATTTTGTGTTTCTTTACTACTTCTGGCACTCAATATTGTCACAATTTAAACATTTTGCCAATTTTTGTGGCTTTGAAATGATGTCTAATTTTGTCTTATTTTATACATTTTTCACTATGCTTAGTTTGAATTTATTAGTATTTTATGCTAATGAGAAAATGAGCAGATATACTGTTGAAGAAGGCTCTCTTTAATATCATGCTCTCATCTCCTTTGTCAAAATTTAGCTGGCCATATAGATAGGTATTTATTCTGACCATTTGGTCAGAGAGTGTGTCTTTATTCAAAGTGTTTTGATCACTTTAGCTTTGTAGTATAGTTTCAAGTTAGGTAATGAGATACCTTCTATTTCTTAGTTTTCAGTATTGTTTGATTATCTAGAGTCTTTTATATCATTACACATAAACTTCATAATTGACTGTTCTAAGTCCTTGATGAACTTGAGTTGGGATTGCATTGAATCTATAATAATTTAATCATTTTGAAAGTATTTATTTCCCAATCCACAGGTATGGAATGCTTTTCCATTTCCTAAAATCTTAATTTCTTTCATAAATGCTTTAGAAGTTTTCATGTGTGTTATGTTAATTGGCTTTGATGTATTGAATCATCCTTGTATCCCTGAAATGAATCCCACTTGATCATGGTTTTTGTTTTGTTTTGTTTTTATGTGTTGTTGGATTTGGTTTGCAAAGATTTTGGTCAAGATTTTTATATTGAAATTCATCAAGGAGATTCATTTGAAAATTTTATTTAGTAGTATTTCTTGACTTTATGCATCAGTGTAATGATAGTGTCATAGATTGTGAGTATACCTGGAATATTAGTCAATATATCAGTCAGAGCTCTTGCCTGCAAGTGGCTAACCTGGGTTTCATTCCCTAGTACCCCATAGAGTCCCTCAGAAGTTATCCTTTAGCACAGATTCAGGAATAATTCCAAGCACTACTCAATTTGGCCCAAAATTTAAAAAAAGTGTTAGAAAGGATTCCCTTTTCTTCAGTACTTTTGAAATGTTTAAGCTAACATAAAGTCTTCTGAAGTTTTGTTATTCCCTGGTAAACCCATCTGGACAGGACTCTTATTCTTGGGTAGATTTTAATTACTGTTTCATTTTCCTTACTTTTGGTTGGCCTTATCAGCTTTCTTACTCCTCCTCATTCAGTTTTTGGAGATTACATGGTTCTAGGAATCTGTCCAATTCTTCTAGGTTCTCCAGCTAAACCGAGTAGAATTGTTTTTAGTAAGTTCTCATGATGGCTTGGATTTCTGGTATTTTTGTTGTAATTTCTTTTTGTTTCTGATCTGATTTATCCGAGCACTTTCTCCCTTTTCCCTTGTGAGTCCAGTGGTGTTTCTATCTTGTTCATTTGTTCTAAGAGCTAGTTCCTAGTTTCATTGATTCTTTGTATTGCTTTCTTTGGTTTCTATAGCATTGATTTCTATTCTGGTTTTTATTATTTATTTTCTTTTACTAGACCTTGGGTTCATTTGCTGTCAGTTCTCGAGACATTTAGGGTACATGTTCATGTTGTTGAGTTTATCTTTTTCTCCTTTCCATGGTATGTAGGGTTGTTGCTTCTGCAATTGACTATTTGGTTCAAATAAATGGTCTTTCAGCAGTTCATTTAGGGCGAGTGGCAGAAATGTCATCAGCTCATGTTTGTCTGAGGATGTTTTATCCCTTCCTCCAATCTATATGAGAGATGCTTTGCATTGTAGTGTACTGTAGATTGAAAGTTTGAATGTACAAATTCATATCGAAGATCTGTTGTGATTCTTATGTTACTTTCTATATATTTAAAAGTCGTAAAGTTTTTCTTCTTGCATTAAGAAGTTCTCTCTCTTTTTTTTTGGCTTTTGGGCTATACTTGGTGATGCTCAGAGGTTATTCCTGGCTATGCGCTTAGAAATCGCTCCTGGCTTGGGGGACCATATGAGATGCTGGGGGATTGAACCGCGGTCCATCCTAGGCTAGCATGGGCAAGACAGACGTCTTATTGCTTGCACCACCACGCCGGCCCATTTTCTCTATATTTTTTTTTACCATTTTGATTACTGTATGTTTGGGTATGATTTTATTTGAGTTTTTTTTTTTTTTTGGTTTTTGGGCCACACCTGGTGGTGTTCAGGGGTTACTCCTGGCTGTCTGCTCAGAAATAGCTCCTGGCAGGCACGGGGGACCATATGGGACACCGGGATTCGAACCAACCACCTTTGGTCCTGGATTGGCTGCTTGCAAGGCAAACGCCGCTGTGCTATCTCTCCGGGCCCTTGAGTCTTACTTTGTTGTGTTCTGTTCTTTCCTTCCTCCTCAGTGTGGGGAAGTTCTTAGCAATATCTCTCCCTACAACTCATTCCTCCTGTTTATACTTTGTTTCACCTTCCTGTAGTCTATTATTCAGAGATGATTATTCTTGATTTTTTTCAGTAAGTACCTTATATTCTTTATTCTTTTGCTTCTCTTTGATTTTGAAAAAGTATCTGGCACTGCATGGGTTACTCCCAGCTACTGTGCTCAGGGATCATTCCTGTCGATGTTCAAGGGACCATATGGGATGCCAAGAATCAAACCTGGATCAGCTGCATGCAAGGCAAATACCTTCCCTGCTGTGCTATATTTCCAGCCCCATTCTCTTTTACTTTTGGACTTCCTTATTAATGCTGACATATATTTTGTTTTCAAGGTTTGTCTATATGGTTCTCTCTGTGAAATTCTGCTGCTATGGATTGCTAGTATGTTCTTTAGCTCCTTTAGTTCTATGTCTATGGAATGGATTTCTAATCCTCTGAAAAAGTTCTTTTGAGTTGGTTGAATTTCTTTTCTAGTGGTTGCTTAGGGTCACTGGGTAGTGCTTGCTTAATTTCTGTTGCCAATGTAGTGAGTGTTGATTTAGGTCCTCAGCAACCAGGCTTGAGAGTTTTCATGGGCTTGGGGACATGCTTTGGTTTCTGTCCATATCTGCAACTGCCTCTGAGTTCTTTTGTTTTCCATCGTTCTTCGAGTTCTGTGGGTGTTAACTGGTTTAGATTCCCAGTACTTGAGAACTGGTCTGTTGAGTTGTTTATACCAGATGGATACTAATAATACATTTGCTGTTCAGGTTACTTTCCTTGCCATGTAGTGTTATTTGAGTATGCCCAGAATATTGTTAACTAGTTATTCTGCTGAGAGAACTGATATTTAAAGTTGTATACAGCATGGTAAATAAGAGTACCATATTCTTCCTCTCCCAATAAGAGATATATGCAATAATATATCTGCATGGTTTTGGACTTAGAGGGTAGGTGGATATAATATGGGGTCAAACCCTGGTATAGGGGCAGAATATGATTGTAGACTCAGAGGGTTGGGTTCTCCAGGCTTGCAGGTATGTGGCTAGGTTGGATTTCAGGGGGGAAGATCCAGGTCTGGTTCTGCAACACACCTATCTAAATTCAGAGGATAGATCGAAGTTTGACAGGACTTATCCTTGGCCTTGAGGAGAGATATGATGGCACAGAACTAAAGGATAGGAATCCCAGATTTGTCGGTTTGAGACTTTATGGGTTTCAGGGTTGTGAGATCAATAAATCTATTCTTTGAATCAATTGTTTTACTTCTTGTATGTTTTTTCATGTATGTGAGGGGACTATATGTTTCATTTGAGTTTTGTGATATGAGAAAACAAAGAAATGCCTTTGTTATAGTCAAATGATTTCATTTGTTATGAAAGTTTCTAATTTGAGGTGTTTTAAATTTTTTAGATATCTACTGGGGTGGGGGTAGGGCTAGACATTTGTTATACTTGCAGTTGACCCAAGTTCGACTACCTGCACCTCATATTGCTCCCTGATCATAGAGCCAGGAATCAGCCTGAGCATGCCAGGTGAGCCTCTCATCTCTTGCCCTTCCTCAAAAAGAAAAAGAAAATAATTCTGCACATGTTTTAGAAGGCCTTTTGGTTCAGGTCTATAATCCTACTGCAGCTTTAAAGTCATTGATAGTGTTGAAACAATTCCCATATATCCTTTTGGAGAACAATACTAAGATTAGGAGAAAATGAAGAAAATATACAAGTTGTAAAAACTCAGAAAGGGAAAAGGGAATGGGGATAGTGATATAATTTAAAAGGGAAGTCTATGAACTATTTTAATACAAAACTTATAAAATGGTGTTCTGTTCTAACTGAATAAAAATGTCTGATAAAACCAGAACTTTTACTATGTGGAGTAGATTGGCAAAATATGTAGGTCTTGGCAAAACTCATTGATCGGCAATATTTGACTTCCAGACATTTTCCTTTGCACTTAAAGATGACCCTCGTCATATTATTGATCTCTTTTTGCAAATGGCCATGTTAAGTTTGACTTTTAAATGAAAACTACCCTCTGATTTGTAGTCAAAGCCACCACTAGAAGACTTTTTCCTGGTTGTGACTATGTTTTGGATACCTTGGGACCAATTATTTACTCAGAAATAACCATCCTAACCTGAATGTCTACTGTGTCAGATGTTTTTATTTTAAACTAAGTATCCTTAGATCATTTCTCTGCTTTCCAATGTCCAATTTCTTTTTGCTGATTATTTTTCATTTTATATTTTTTGCCTTTTTATTATCAGTAGCTAGTTTTATTAGAAGATCTTAGTGTGATTGATATACTTCTAGAGTTTGTAACTGAAACTATGTGCAAGAAATCAGATAGCATCCAAGTCTCATAATAAAATAAAAGGGTAGGTCTGTGTACTCTGCCTAGACCCTTTCTGTACATTCTCAAGTTCTTCAGAACCAATTAACTTTTTTTCTGAATTTATTTTAACAATGTAATCATATATATCTTTTTTATAACTTTTTTTTTTTTTTTTTTTTTTTTGGTTTTGGGCCACACCCGTTTGACGCTCAGGGGTTACTCCTGGCTATGTGCTCAGAAATCGCCCCTGGCTTGGGTGGACCATATGGGACGCCGGGGATCGAACCGAGGTCCTTCCTTGGCTAGCGCTTGCAAGGCAGACACCTTACCTCCAGCGCCACCTACCCGGCCCCATAACTTTTTATATTTTCCCACGCCTTCCTTCTCAGGTAACCTGAGATCTGTTATTAATAACCATTGGTTTGTCTTTTTATTTTGTTTTGTCAAAATAAAAAGACAAAGATCAGTTTTATCAAAAGGCATCAGTTTTATGTCTTTTGTGTGTGAAGGCAAATTTATCTAATACTACTCTTTCACCTTATGACTTCTTTGTTTTCTATGATTTCCTTGGTCACCTTTCCATTTCATTTTGCTGTGTATGGCAAATTAATTTGATTAATTAATTAACTTTGATTTTTTTGGGTCACACCCGGTGATGCTCAGGGGTTATTCCTAGCTATGCACTCAGAAATTGCTTCTAGCTTGGGGGACCTTATGGGACACTGGGGGATCGAACCATGGTCAATCCTAGGTCAGCCATGTGCAAGGCAAATGCCCTACCTCTGTGCCACTGTTCCAGCCCCAAATTTAATTTATTTTTATATTCTCTAAGTTCTGTGTCTTTATCTCAGCAATCCCTTTTATTTAAATTGTTCTCGCTTGACCTCCCCCACACGTTCTACATTTACTTTTTTAAGAACCAGTTCAACTATGGCTTATGTATTTTATAAAATTGCATAGCTTCTTTTTAAATAATTTTAAGGTCTCCAAAATGTACATATAGCATGAACATACTTCTTATGGATGGTCATTTAATTTCACTTGTAATAGAAAAGTAACAATGCCCAAACTATAACTCTAATCTTCTTTGAAAATTGTTATACCCATAATATATCAAGGTACATAATATATCAAGGTATATATCATATGATATGATATACCATAATATACCAAGGTACAAATTAAAAAGGGGGTTTGATCTAAGGCAGGGGTCTCAAACTCAATTTACCTGCAGGTCGCAGGAGGCAAAGTCGGGGTGATCCTTGAGTGCAAAGTCAGTAGTAATCCTTGAACATTGGGGGTGTGACCCAAACAAGTAAAACAAAACAAAACAAAAAAATATTCCTCTAGGGCAGGGCCACAAAATGTTGTATGGAGGGCCATTTGCGGCCCGCGGGCCTCAAGTTTGAGACCCCTGATCTAAGAAGTGACATCCTAATAAAAAAGTCTTTGTAGCACTGTCTAAGTTGTGTAAAGTTTAGTCTAGGGAGAATACAACACACTATTATTGTATACATGCCTTAGTCTAAAACCACAAAGAGCGAATTTCTTGCATACCAGTAGAACCCAGTATAAAAGTGACAACAGTCTTGGAAAATGTCAAAATAGCATCATTATTTTAGGTAGTGTACTGTAAACTTTCTTCATGACATTGTTATAGATGCCATCTGAAGTGGGTATGCCAGCATCAACACTTGTTAAAATTGTGGTGAGTGGTTCATTGTGTTTTCTACAGCTGCACATAAATCAACTTCTCTGTTAGAATAGCTGGTGCTACAACCAACAGTGATGAAAACAAATTGTGATTTTCTGATATCTTTAGGTTACAAAAGCAATATGAGTTTTTGTTTATAAACTTAATAAAGCTTTCAGGTACATATTATCATTTGATAAGTTGCTGTACCTTTTCCAACCTTTATTAACATTTTTATTTATCAATAGAAACATACTCAAAGGAAACTCACTTCCCAAAAAAAGAACTTTGAAGAAAATTTTTACCTGTTTTAAAAAATAAACAACTGAAAACCTACTGAAATTTATATTTTTTTGAGAAATACAGTGTAATTATTAATTTCTTAGAATTACATGTGATTTTGGAAAAATCATTATTTTAAGATTTTACATTCATAAAATTCAACTATGAATAAGTCAGGGTGCTTTAACAAATTTTTAAAGGGTTATACATTCATAAAATTCTCTTTTTTTGTTTTTGGGCCATACCTGGTGATGCTTAGGGGTTAGTTCTGGCTATTTGCTCAGGAACCATTCCTGGTGGTGCTTGGTACTTGGGAGACCATATGGAGTACTAGGGTTAAATCCGGGTTGGCTGTATTCAAGGCAAGTGCTTTTACTACTGTACTCTTTGGCCTCAAAATTCTATGTATAATATTTATTTGACATTAAAAAAAACCAAAATTATTTAATAAAAGTAAGGTGAAAATAATGCACACAAAATTACTTAATTTCTGTGTATGTCCTGTTGACATTACATAATCAGGGCAATTAGGATCCTATTCTAACTGTACACTATGTGGGGCTAAGAGATAAAATTAGTAAATATAGTTCTGTGAAATGAGTGGCAACATACAAAATGAAGATTTCAACAAGTTTTGTATATATGCCTTAGTCTAAAACCTTCACTTCATTATACTTTTCAGACATGAACTTTTATTTTTAAAACAAATTGTAAGTTTATAGCAGCTCTACCCCCAACCAAGTCTGTTGGAAACCTTCCAAGAACTTGTGCCATATTCTGTCGTGGTATCACATTTTGTTAATTTGAACCTTTCCATGATTACTATATATGTTAAAGTGATTAGTAACTTACTCTTATAGTTGCCTTTATGGCATCGTGGGTCATGCTCAGATAAAATAACTCATTTATAAAGTCTGTATTCTGATTGCTCCACTGGCCATTTCCCCATCGCCTTTCCTTTCTTTGGTTCTCCTTATTTCTGAAGTACAATACTGACATTTTATCAATTAATAACCATGACCTTCTAATGACTTCTAAATGTCCAAGGAAAGGAAGGGCTGCTTGTCTCTCACTTAAAAAAAAGCTAAAATGAGGAACCTTAGTGAGAAAACCATAAGAAAAGTCCCAAAGACTGTACCTCTTGTGCCAGATAGTTTACAGTTTGTGAATGAAAAGGAATAATCCTTAAAGGAAATGAAAGTGCTACCTATCACAAGAGTGATAAGAAAGTAAAACAGCCATATCACTGATAGGGGAAAGTTTTAGTGGTATTAATAAAAGATCACACCAACTGTGAAGTTCCCTTAAGCCAGCACCTAATCTGAAGCAAGGCCCTACTTTTCTTTATTTTATCAAGTTCAAAGAGATGAGGAAGTTCAGAAGAAAATTTTGACATTAGCAGGGATGAAGTCTAAGGGAAGAAATAATCTCCATGACTTAAAAGTACAGGAGAAGGGGGACTGGAATGTATCTCAGTACATACATGTACTAAGACTATCTTAGCCCTTGCATGTGTGAAGCCCTGAGTTTTATTCCCCAGCATTAAAAAATGGAAAACAAGGTCCAAAAATACACAATATGTTCTTCCTGGACTGATGTAGAAACTGCAGAAAGTTCTGCTATTTTTTCCTTCAAGTGTATATGTTATTATTTTTAAATTTAGCCACTGTGCACTTACATAGTTATTCATGAATGGGCTTCAGGCATACAATACTTCAGCAATAATCCCTTCATCAGTGTCCACTTCCCTCCAGTGCCCCCTTCCCTGGTTTATCTCTAACTCATTTGTCTGCTGCTCTATGAAGTCCTTTTTATTTTATTTATTTATTTTGTTTTTTGAGGCCACATTCAGCGGTGCTCAGGGGTTACTCCAGTCTCTGCACTCAGAAATTACTCCTGGCTTGGAGGACCATATGGGATGCCTGGGATCGAACCTGAATCCATTCTGAGTCAGCTGAGTGCAAAGCAAATGCCCTACCACTGTGCTACCACTCTAGCCCAAAGTGCTTTCTAAAAACAATTGAATCACCATGAGATAGACAGTTAGAAATTTGTTGGTGATTGAGTTTCAGTCTGTTCTGGCACCCATCCAAGTCACTAGTGTATACTTTCTGTAATCAGTATCCCTACTTTTCTTCCCACTGCCACCCAGCCTGCCTCTGTGCAAATAGTTCCAGGACTCCCCCGCTTTCCCTCTCTCTCCTTTTTCCTTTTACGCACTCAACACTTTTACTGACAGAATATCATGCCTATCAGCATGATATCAGCACCCAGTTCTTTATGTAAGTTTTTGCACTTTTACACTGCTGTTGCTGATAAGGTTTCATATATAACACTTCATCCCCTTTTAGCAGTACTTCCTCCTCCTAGTTGGACCATTTCTGCAGTCTAGCCATTGCCCCTCCTTGTCTTAGTCCCTATCCCCTCAATTGGAGTGTTTCCTCCTGAATATCAGTTCTTGTATTTTTTGTTTTCTTTGTGTTTGGACATTCATTATTTTATCATTACGTTTTTTTAAATCTGCATATGAGAGAGGTTATTCTGTGTCAGTTTCTTCTGATTAACTTCATTCTATATGTCACTATCCAGATACCTCCATGTAGCTGCAGATTCATGACTTTGATACTTAGAAGTCAGAGAGTGTGTCAAACACACTTCAAAGGCTTTAAAGGCTTAAATCTGGTTATGGTATAATGCAGCTTGCAACTTTAAGTTGTTTCCTACACTCATGTACCATTGTGATAACCCTAGGGCCCTGAAGGATTATGGTTAAGAATTAAGAAACTGCTCTCCTTGTACTCTTTGAATGTAATGGAGCCTGGAAGACAAACAGTACATCTGTTTACAACAGGGTTTGCTAGCTATTTTAATCCCTCTATGGAGACCCACTGCTGAAAAACAAAGGGAACCTCTTTTGGTGGGGACTTAAGTCACATCATGTAATGTTCAAGGGTTCTCCTAGTTCTTCAATTCAGGAATTGTTTCCAGCAGACTTAGGGGACCATGTGGAATGGTGAAAATCAATTCCAGGTCTGCCATAGGCTAGGCAAATGCTCTACTCATATTCCCAAAAGGCTTTTTGTTTTACTTTATTGGGTTGTTTACTGCCCAAACCAATTAATTTTTATCCAAGTTTGAGGTCTGCTATCTTTCCTGCTTGCGGAAGTAGCTGCAATGTCTGAAAACTTTGCAGATATTGCAGTTTGAAATTTGCTTCCACAGTTACAGAGCTTTTCTTTATACACTAATTTGTGCTCCTTTTATACTTTTTTGTTTTGCTTGGTGATAACCCCCTTTCTATGACTAAATATTGAATCCTGCTTGCCTATTAATTCAGTGCACTAGAAACCTTTTCTATCACATCAACTGCATTTTGGGATCACTACTGACAGTGCTGTGGGACCATATGGAGTGCTAGGGATCGAACCTGTGTCAGCTGCATGAAAAGCAAACCCCCCATCTGCTGTACTTCCCCCATTGCCTTAGACCCTTAATTCAAAAGTGGAGGAGAAAGTATATACCTAGAAAGTATATTACCTAGAAAATAAATTCATTAACATTTTTGATAATTACTCAGTTGAATCTAGTTTCTTTCTTTCTTTTTTTTGGTTTTTCGGGCCACACCGATTTGACGCTCAGGGGTTACTCCTGACTAAGCGCTCAGAAATTGCCCCTGGCTTGGGGGGACCATATGGGACGTGGGGGGATCGAACCGCGGTCCTTTCCTTGGCTAGCACTTGCAAGGCAGACACCTTAGCTCTAGCGCCACCTCGGCGGCCCCTGAATCTGGTTTCTATATTTGGAAAAAGCACTTGTTTTTTATTTGACATATAATATAATTTTACTCATTTATTTTCAGTATCTGGCACTAGGCTGGTTGAGAGTTTATTCATTAATCAAAGTAGGATTTTTTTCTGTTTTGTTAACTGTTTTATTTCCAGAGCCTAGCATATAGTAATTACCAATAAAAATATTTAAGTTGAATGAAAGACAATTTATCTAACTTTCCATGAGGCCATGTGAGCTTACATTTCTAGGGTAATTTACAACTAAGGAAGAGCAAGCAAAAGGTAACTCATTTTTACTCTTTTTCTATGAATAGATTCTTTGCTGATTATATTTTACTTGGATTACCTCAATTAATATCATAATTTCTTTGAAAAGTAGATAATCCTATTTTCAGATGCAAAAGTAATGTTTAGGGAGTAACTTTCTTACTCTTACATATTAAATTGGTTATCTAGTTAGCAAGTGGCAGCATAGTTGTTTTTATATGCTAGTTAGTTTTGATGCCAGTTTTTGTTCCACCATTCAAATCTGAGAAACTGAGAGAGGCATTTATCTATAATACGAACTACTCTTACTTGAATTGAACTCTAAGGAAGTATCTGTTCCCAGGTAGGACAATACAAAGGTCACCTTGATTAGGGAAGAACTTTAGAAAATAGGAAATTTAGAAAATCAGCACTTGTGAGTCCCAATATTCCATGAGAAGTAATGTCAGGAAAGACTGTATTTCTAGTTCTAGTTCATTAGTCAAGATACCATTTCTTGGGGCTGGAGTGGTGGTGCAAATGGTAAGGCCTAGGTAGTGCCTTGTACATGCTAGCCTAGGACTAACCGCTGTTCAACACCCCCCCCCCCCCCCGCGTCTCATATGGTTCCCTAAACCAGGAGGGATTTCTGAGTGAATAGCCAGGAATAACATCCTGATTCACCCAAAACAAGATTTTTTTCTTCAGCTTCCTCTTTCCTTTCACCCATCTCTTTTGACATGTAAAAGGCCCACCTAGACTTGATTAACTTGAGATAGGTATTTTTTAGGCAAAAATACTGGACCCTCCCCTCCCTGGTTGTGGATTGAGCTGATCACTAAAGATAGCAGGAGGGGTCCACTTGTCAGGCTCTCAGATCACTAAGCTGAAAGTCCCGGACTCCATGCTTTCTCCCTTATGTCTATTTTATTTTATTTTATTAATTTTTGCGGCAAGCCTGCTTCAGACCCATTTTCCCAGTGTTGGATTATGGTTAGTGAACCCTTCCAGAAAGCTTAACACTTAAGAAGTATTGTTTACTGTCAGAGCAGAAACTCAGATGCCTTTACAATTTTCCTGCTCAGCCTGTTGAAACGTTATCACCTCCACAAAATTAGTAATTGGCCCTTCAGTTTTTTGAACTCAAAATTGTCACCAATTCTAGTCCAAATATTATACTAATTGGACTTGGAATATATTATTCTTTCAACTACTGAACCTTATTCTACCAACATGGATGACTATTAATTTTCGAAATGGCATTGCACTTCCTTATTGGATATTAAATATCATCAAGTACTTCAAAATGTACTTAGTAGTAATAGTGTAATATAGTCACTCAGTAAATTTGTCAACAATTATTGGTTGCCCATCAGTATTCTAATAGGTGACAGAATAGTGACCTTAGGGTTTTGAAATATGTATAATCCATTATTATATATCCTGGATTATAAATTAACCTCTTTCTACACACAATTTTCTCATTTTAATAGAAAGTAATATTTCACTTGCTCTATGTACACCAAACCTTTTGTGAAGAATTCAACAAAATTAAGTCATATACCATGAACCCACTGCAGACATCACACTCAAAAGTTAAAAACTGAAAAGCTTCCTGTAAGGCAAGGCACAAGAAAATATTTCTCCTATTCTCACCATCCTATTTAATATGGTATTAGAATTCCATGTCATAGCGATTAGGCAAGAATGATACAAGTATCAAGTATATCAAAAAAGAAATACAGGATATCAAGAATAAATATTAAGGACTTTAGAAAAGAAGTCAGACTATCACTATTTTCATATGATACGATATTGTACTTAGAAAATCTAAAGACTCTACTAAAGTCAAGAGAAAATTAAACTTAAAAAGTGGCAAGCTATAAAATCAGTGCACAGAAACCCTTTACATTTTATATGCAAACAGCAAAACAGAAGAGAGAATTTAAATCAACAATCCATTCATGATTATACCTCAGAAAATCATATACCTAGAAATCAGCTTAACGAAAGAGGTGACTTATACAAAGAAAACTATAAATCACTACTAAAATAAATAAAAGAAGACAAGAGGAAATAGATGCATACCCCCACTTCATAGACCAGAAGAATTAGTTTTGTCAGTGAAGTCCCTAAAAAAGAAAACATCTGTGGTACTTTTCAACACAAGCCAAATACTGCTGAAATTTATAATGTCTAATAAATTTCAAATACCGTATGCAATCCTAGGAAAAAGAAGATGATAGGCTTTTCTTTCCTCTACTTTAAATTATACAGTAAAGCTGTCGTAATGAAATCAGCATGGTACTGAAATAATGACAAATTCTCAGAATAGAATTGAGCATCCAGAGATAGATCCAGTTTATGGAGAACTAATTTATGACATATGAACAAAGAGTATAAAGTAAAGTAAGGAAAGCTTTTTTAACAAGTGGCATCAGGGAAAACTGGTGATCATATGTAAGAAAAATGAACTCAGACCCCTATATAACACCATGTACAAAATTTAAGTAAAAATAGATTAAAGACAGGGGCCAGAGTGATAGCACAGTGGTAGGGCATTTACCTTGCACATGGCTGCCCAGGAAGACCTGAGTTTGATCCCTGGCATCTCATATGGTACCCAAGCCAGGAGCTATTTCTGAGTGTATAGCCAGGAATAACCCTAAGCATCACTGGTGTGACACTTAAAAACCAAAGAAAAAAATAGATTAAAAGACATTGATAACAGATCTGAATGTAACGAGGAAGATATAGGCAGAATCCTTTGTGGCATTAAATCTAGAGGTATCGTTAATGTTTCAATGCCATTAGTCAAGTACACAGAGGCAACAGTAAACAAATGGGCCCACATAAAACTAACACACACATACACACACACACACAAGCAAACCAATGACCAGGTAAAAAAGACACTACACAGACTGGAAGAAATAATTTGCCAACCTGACAAAGGTGGTTCTTATACTTAAGAAGCATATAGCACTAGTAGAACTTTGCACTGGTAGAACTTAGTAAAACAAAAAACAACCAACTTCATAAAAAAATGAGGTGGGGTGATAAACAGAGGTAATGAAAAAGTGGTATATGAAAAAATGCTCTATCATATCATCAGTGAAATGCAAATCAAAAGAGAAAGAGTTATCTCAAACTAGGGGAACTGGCACACATCACAAAGAACAAAAACAGTGTTGGTGTGGAAGTGCAGGGCAAGTCATGCTCGTTCATAGTTGGTGAGAATGTTGTCTGTCCCAACCTTTTTAGAGAACAGTAGGGACGTTTTACAAAAAATTCTGAATTGAGCTTCCACATTTCCCAGAAATTCCATTTCTTGGTGTCTACCCCAATAGCCCAAAAACTCTATTCAGAAAAAAATTGCACTCTTGTCTATTGCAGCACTATTCAGAATAGCTAAATGTGGGAACAACCCATGTCCAAGAAAAGATGACTGGATAAAGAAACTGTGGTATATATACACAATTGAATTTATTACATATATGTATATATAGAAATATATATATATATATAAACTCAGTGTATAAAAATATAAACTCAATTGATTTTATATGGCTGGATCTGGAGAATATCATGCTGAGGGAAGTTAATCAGAAGGTGAGGGACAGATAAAGAATCATATTTTACATGTGGGAGAGAAAGTAACATAGTAAAGAAATACATTCCCAAAGGCAACAGAAACTGATGACTCATCTCCAGTAGGAAGCTTGACATAGAAAGGGTCGAGTGGGTTGATAGATTTAGGGCAGGAAGACTGGGGCAGTTGTGGAGGAAAGCAGACACTGGTGGAAGGTGTGTTGCTGAAAAATTTTATACATGAAATTCTATCGTTGGCAATATTGTAAATTATGATGCCTAAAATATAGTTTGGGAAATGTATGTTTGATAACCATTATATTTATAATTAAAAAAATGAATTACACTTTCTTGTTCATTGTAGTTGCATTGATTTGGAAATATCCACACACTTGTTACTAATGGTTGCATTTGGTAGAACTCCTTGATAGGTCTTACATACTTAGCTGCAGTCATATACACTAGTTTGCAGTGTGTTGGAGATGGCACTTTATTGTGTGCTAGAAATTCAAAACTGCAGAACTGTTGGGATCATAGTTAGCATGGAGGGCAGTTATAGGATAAAACTCACAACCAGATTGACCTTAGGTCTCTCAAGATCAGTGCTTTGGGAAATTGAGCAGTCCTTGGGTGACATTTTACTTGTAATTCTAGTTTGAATTTCATTTTAATGGTTTTATTTAATGAAGGTTTTTCTCTTCTTGGTCGCAATTAGAGTATATCAGAGTAAAAATTATTAACCTGAATTCTGGCTAAATGATTTGAACAAAGACTTTGAGTATTCTGTTGATAATTCAGAAGCAGATATCAAGCTCTACTAATGATCAGTTATAATTTTATACCTTTGAGGATTTGGAAAGACTGGTACAAGATCCTTATATGTACTGTTACTACTTTAACATTTTATAGAATACCCATTTCTTTCTTTTTAACCTCCACAGGAATTTTTAGACATTTATGTAACTACGCCTTAGTTATTAAATTTCTTGTATAAACTATTGTGAATTAAAAAGTTATTCATAGTTGGGTTTTAATCATACAGTGATTCAGGACAAATTCAGCTACCACTGTCAAACTCCTTCCACCAATGTTCCCGAGTCTATCCATTGCCAACACCTCAAGCACAGCCTGATATCATGACATAAGTTTGGTTGCTAAAGTTTGGGTCTGGCTAGGATATATAGTTCTGTCCTTTCTTAACACCACCAATGTACCTGAGACTCCTTGGCCCCAACCCCCCATAATTTTATATGTATCTTTCTCCTCCACTCAATTTCTTTTTTCTCCTCACTGTATTCTGTAGTCCCATTTACTCGGATTTGATTCTATAGCCCTTGCCTTTAGCATCCTGTCATTGAAGACTCCTTTGAGGTCTAGGTCTTGGAATATTCTGCTTATTTGTTCCTCAGTGTGCTTTATGGATTCAGGTCTGTTATCAAGGTCTTTGATCCACTTTGAATTAACTTTTGTGTAAGGTGTGAGGTATGGGTCCCCTTTAATTTTTTTCACCTGATTATTCAATTGTTACACATCATTTGTTGAAGAGGCTGTCTTTATTCCATTTCATATTCATAGCTCCTTTGTTAAAATTAATTGGCTATATACTCTAGGGTTTGTCTCTGGATATTTTATTCTGACCCATTGGTCTGAAAGTCTGTCTTTGTTACAATATCATGCTGTTTTGATCAACATCTCTGTAGTACAGCTTTATGTAATGTAATGAGATGATTCCCAGTTTCTTGAAAATTATGGTCTTGGCTCTCCAGGCTCTTTCTTGTTTCCACACAAACTTTATAATTGACTGTTCTAAGTCCTTGAAGTATTTTGTCTGAATTTGAATAAGGATCTAATTGAATCTATATAGTACTTTAGGTGAGATGGTCATTTTGATAACATTAATTCTTCCCATCCACAAGCATGGGATATTTTTTCATTTCCTTAGGACTTCCTCAATGTCTTTAATTGTCTTTGACATTTTCATGGTTTAGGTATCTTACATTACATTGATTGTGAGGTACTTGATGGTTTTGACACTATTTTAAATGGGATAGGCTCTTTGGACTCTTTCTCCTCTGAGTCATTGTTTTTATAAAAGAATCTAACCTATTTTTTGTATTGACAATGTAGCCTGCCACATTACTCCATTGGCTTATTGCTTCTAGAAACGTTTTTGTGGATTCTTTAGGGTATTCAATATATAGCATCATGTCATCTGCAGATAACGATTATTTGACTTCCTCTTATCCCAGTTGGATCCCTTTGAATAAGAGTGGAGAAAATGGACATCCTTGTCTTGTGCCTGACCTCAGTAGGAATGCTTTCAGTTTTTCAACATTAAGAATAATATTGGGGGCCCAGAGAGATAGCATAGTGGCGTTTGCCTTGCAAGCAGCCGATCCAGGACCAAAGGTAGTTGGTTCGAATCCCGGTGTCCCATATGGTCCCCTGTGCCTGCCAGGAGCTATTTCTGAGCAGACAGCCAGGAGTAACCCCTGAGCAACGCCGGGTGTGGCCCAAAAATCCAAAAAAAAAAAAAAAAGAATAATATTGGAAGGCCGGAGCGATACCATAGGCAGTACATCATTTACCTTGCATGCGGCCAACCCAGGTTTGATACCCAGCATGCTATATGTTCCCCTGAGCCTACCAGGAATAACTCCCACTTGATCATAATGTATTCTGTTTTTTAATGTGCTGTTGGATTCTGATTGTTAAGATTTTGTTGAGGATTCTTGTATCAATGTTTCTCTTCAAGTTGGTCTGTAATTTTCTTTTTTGGTAGTACCTTTCTCAGCTTTGGGAATCAATGCAATGTTAGCTTTATAGGAAGTAATAGGGAAGGTTTCCATCTCTTAGGTATTTTGGAAGAGTTTAAGAATCAGTGGTAGTAATTCTCTGAATGCTTGATAAAACTCACCTGTAAACCCTTTTGGTTCTGGAATTTTATTCTTGGGAAGATCCTTAATTACTGTTTCAATTTTCTTGCTTGTGAATGACCTTCTTATGCTATTTACTTCCTCCTTGTTCAGTTTTGAGAGATTATATGTTTCCATAAATCTGTCCATTTCTTTTAAGTTCTCTAGCTTAACAGAATACATAGTAAGCTCTCAAGATGTCTTGGATTTCTGGAGGTTCTGTTGTAATCTTTCCCCTTTCATTTTTGATTCAGTTTATTTGAGCACTTTCTCTTTTCTGTCTTGTGAGTCTTGCCAGTAGTTTATCTCTCCTGTTTACTCTTCTAAAAACCAGATCCTAGTTACATTGAATCTTTGTATTGCTTTCTTGGTTTCTATATTGATCACGTATGCTCTGCCTTTTATTATTTCTTTTCTTCAACTTGTTTTGGATTCTTTTGTTGTTACTTATCCAGATATTTAAGTGGTGCCTTTAGGTTTTTGATTTTATCTTTTTATTCTTTCCTTATGTAAGCCTGTATCACTATGAGTTTCCCCCCTAATTACTATTTCTGCTGTGTCCCATAGATTTTGATAACTTGTTTTTTTCATTATAGTTAGTCTCAAGGAATCTCTTTATTTCTTCTTTGATTATTCTCTTTGATCCAGCTGTTATTGAGCAGCATGTTTTTCAGTTTCCAGCTGTTAGAGTTTATCCACATCTTCTTATTATAATCAATCTCTTTTTCTCTGGTATTGTGATTTGATAAGATGCTTGGTATGATTCCTGTGTTTGTGAATTTTTGTAATTTAGACTTAGGTTATAAAATGTGTTCTATCTTAGCCAATGTTCTGTTTGCAAGAGAAAAAATGTATAATCATCTTTTTGAGGATGAAAGGTCCTGTATCTTTTAGCATCTCATTTAGGGCTCTTATATCCTTCCTGCAGTTCTGCCTAAGGGATCTATCTACTGGCGAGTGTCATGTTGAAATTTCCCACTCCTATCATATTTCTCTCCATGTGTTTCTGTAGATATGTGAGCAAAAGCCTTACATACTTTGCTGACCCAATATTTGTTGCACATATGTTGATTAGTGTCAGTACTTCTTGGTCTGTTGTTCCCCTAATAAGTTAATGAACATACTTTTCTCAAATTACTTTGAGGTAAAGTGCAAATTGGTCTGATATAAGTACGGCTGTCCCAGCCTTTTTATTTGTTTTCCAGTGACTTCTATAATTGTTATTCATCCTTGCTCTCTGATCCTTTGTCCATCCCGAGATTTTAGATGTGTTTTCTTTTTTTTTTTTTTTTTTTTTTGGTTTTTGGGCCACACCCTGTGACGCTCAGGGGTTACTCCTGGCTATGCGCTCAGAAGTTGCTCCTGGCTTCTTGGGGGGCCATATGGGACGCCCGGGGATCGAACCGCGGTCCGTCCTAGGCTAGCGCAGGCAAGGCAGGCACCTTACCTCCAGCGCCACCGCCCGGCCCTAGATGTGTTTTCTTTAAGCAGCAGATGGTTGATTTTTGTTTCCTGACCCAACCCTCTACTCTATACCTTTTGATGGGAGAGTATAACCCATTGACATTCAAGGAAACCAGTGACAGAAATGACTGTTGTTCCATTATATTGTGTAGGGTTATTGCTGTTACAGTTGGTTGTTTGGTTTATATAAGTGACCTTTCAGTAGAGTTGGTTTGGTTATCACAAATGTTGCAAGTTTTATTTTGTCTTAGAATGTTTTTAATCTCTACCATATAAGGGAGAATTTTTCTGGACTCTGTTGAAAATTTCTTTCATTCAGTAATTTGAATAGGCCATTACTCTTTCCTTCTTGAACCATTTTGTATGAGGGATCTAGTGTGATTCTTATGTTCTTTTCTTTGTGTTTAATGTTTTTCTTCTCCCTTACTGCTCTTAAAGCAGTAAGGACTTCTTTTTTTTTGGTTTTTGGGCCACACCCGGCATTGCTCAGGGGTTACTCCTGGCTGTCTGCTCAGAAATAGCTCCTGGCAGGCACGGGGGACCCTATGGGACACTGGGATTCGAACCAACCACCTTTGGTCCTGGATCGGCTGCTTGCAAGGCAAACACCACTGTGCTATCTCTCTGAGCCCAGGACTTCTTAAAAATTCATCTCTCTTTGGGTTTTACCATTTTGATAACTCTATGTTTTGATGTTGTTCTATTTCAGTTTATTTTGTTTGGTACAATTTTGGCCTCTTGAATTTTTACAGCTGCCTTTTCTGCTATTATCTTATCATTACCTGTTCTTCCCTTCCCTTTTCTTTTTATTCCCCTTTGTGTATTCCTATAATTCAAAGATTATTTTTCATGTCTTTGCTCATTAAGTACCTTACATTTTCTTTTTTGACTTATGTATCAATGTTGGCTTGTAATTTGTCTCCCATTATGTCTCTATGATTCTCTGCCTGTTTGATTCTGCTACTATGGCTGGCTAACATGTTATTTAGTTCCTTCTATTACATTTGTATGAATTCTCTCAGCTTCTTAAGTTCTTCTTTGCATTGGATGAATTGCTCATCTATTGATTGCTTCATTTCACTGGCTAGTGCCTCTTTGATTTATGTTTCTAAAGTGTTGATTTTAGGTCTTCATCAAACAGGCTTAGGTATTTTGATGGTCTTGGAGTTTTACCTAGTTTTCTCTTCCTATTTGCAACTGTAGTTGTCCTCTGTAGTTTCTCCCTTGTTCTTTTCATTTTGTGCATTGGAATGGTGGAGTTTCAGGTTCTCTGTTATTTAGGAAAGTGAGGTATTGATTATACAAAAGGTTTCTATTATTACATATGCCTTTCAGGTTATTTTCTTCACTATTCGGGGTTATTTGAGCATGCTAAGAAAATTTCTTTTCCAGTTTGGTCAACTGAGTTTTGTTTTTATCTGATATATGATAGATAGATATCAGATATATCTATCTATAATATATACTGTAGATATATTGTATATATCTTATATAATATACCATACATGTAGATATATATACCTTATATATTATTTATATATTATTATATATAGTATATATATTATTTGGGAGAAAGAAGTTTGAGGGCCCACCTGCCTGAAAATAGCAGATATAAAATGGAATGTCTTCTCAGGGATAATTTTAAGATGAGAAGGTAGACAGATATCAAAATGAGTGGCTGTCTGGGCTTAGAGTTTGGGTAATGGGAGCAGCATATCATGTTAAGAGCCTGGGAGATACAAATTCAGCTCCAGGACTACAGGTCCCATCCCTCGGATGACACACCTGGGATGAGAGGGCAGACTGAAGTCAAGATGGGCAAGTGTCTGGGCCTAGATCAGGGATGAGAGGGCACACCAAAGTCAGGATGGGTGACTGGGCTTGGCAATAGTCTGGGTCTAGGCTGTGCTGAGAGGGCAGACAGACATCAGGATGGACGACTGTCTGGGCCTAGAGAAATTCTAGGGGCTAGCAGGAAGGCAAGGGGCAGGCATCTTCAGTACCTGGAAGGTGCCTGCTAGGTCAGCTGACTCACTCTTCCTGCTTTGTGCTCTCACCCACTGTCTTTTTCAATGAAGTTCAAGGCACATACCTCCCTCCTTGAGACTCAGGACCTGACACTCTGTGATAGAGTCACGGTGTGAGGCCTAGGAGCATTGGCTCAGGAAGGGGTCCACAGGACCCGCTGGCCCACGCTGTCTTGTTTTTAATTACTTCCATTTTGTTTATACATGACTTTAAATTCATGCTAAGTTTAAGATGTATAGTAAGCAGAGATAATAATTCCAAAGCCACATGCTGACAATAAATAAAGTAGTAGAAAGCTTTAACTTCAATGATGTTTTTAAAGGTGTGCCAATGGTTGATCACACAAATGGTTGAAAAATTTTTTAGTAGTTTAAATGTTCAAACTCTTTATGCTGGAGCAAAGTTGTTGTTTTTTTTTTTTTAGAAAAAGTTATAGAAACCCTGATCTAGGATCACACTCTACCCCTTCTGGAAAAGGGACTCACCTATAAATAGATTCTACTGTGTCCAAGTGAACCCTCTCAGTTAAACCTTGCTTTGCATTTGATGTACAGATAATTGTGAATCTTTTATTTCTGACAGTATTACTTGTTTTGAGGCAGGGTGGCACAGGGATATGGCCTTAAGTTATCCCTTACATAACAAAACAAAATATCCATTCCCCCATTGCCTCAGTACTGATAGCAACATCAAAGGGAAAAAGAAAAAAAAGTGTTTCTTTTCCCTTTCTGCTGCAAGCAGGAAAAATAATTGTCATAACTAAATAGAACTCCACTTTGGTGTTTGACAGTAACAATGCTCCCTAAATGAAGGGGATAGTAACTATTCACAGTGGCTAAAGTGTGAATAAATAAGTAAATAAGAATAAAAATGGTAAAAATGGTAAAAAGTTACGGGGTCCCACAGAAAGCTCGGTTGCAAAAACACATGCCTTACAAATTTGAGGCCACAAGATTTGATCCCATCACTGAGCACAATACTAGCAATACTGTCATTTGAGATTCTCATTGCCAAGACCAAAACTTCAGATGGAGTATTAGCTCCTAGTGAGCATATATGCAAATACCAGAATCAAGTGTGTGACATACTCCCTGCCCACTGAGCCCCATATGTATGTATGACCCCTGGTCATAACAATAATGGCTAAAATTAAAGGGGAGGGGAATGTGTTTTTCAAAAGTAAATGAGTTGGCAGAGAATAGTGGTCAGAAGACTTTTATAAGATTTGTAACCTGGCATAATACTGAGTCACTGTAGAGTCAAGTGTAGATATTATATACTGTTTTTTCTCTTTTTTTAATAATATAATTTTTATTTTGATCATATTAGCTTACATATTGTTGACAGATATACTGTTTTTTTATGTGTGTGTATGTCTATTTGGGGATTTAGGCAGGGTATTGAGCAGACAAGATGCCATCTGCTTAGGAAAACGGAGCTATACTTAAATGACTAGTTTGTAATGGTTATAAAACAAAATGGCATTTAGGTAAAGCAAGGTTTGAATAGTGTTCATGGGGTCATGCTTTTGGCATCATGATTACAGGCATACAGGAGTTACCTTTCTTTTAAGGAATCTTCAACTCCTTATTTATTTTCTACAATACTGTGATTTTTTTTTTTTTGGTTTTTGGGCCACTCCCAGTGATGCTCAGGGGTTACTCCTGATATGTGCTCAGAAATCACTCCTGGCTTGGGGGACCATATGGGATGCTGGGCTATTGAACCAGGGTCTATCCTAAGTTAACCTGTGCAAGGCAAATGACCTACCGCTTGCACTACCACTCCGGCCCTCAATACTGTGATTTAAATTTTTACCTCTGGTGGTAGCTGTTTCCCCATTAATGATGACAATAATAGGAGGAAAGAACACAATTTTAAATATCTGAACCACTTTTGGAAGCCCAAAGCTACCATCATTGTAATGAAATATGGGCAACTCTAGCAGGAAGTATGAAGTTTTTGAAATTCTTGAAAAATATGAGATATGAATGGTTTATGCAGCAGGGGAGATAACACATTTGAGAACAGCTTAGAGTTGAGAAATGAATTGGATCTTAGTAGAGTAGCAATAACTTGGAATTTTGCCCCAGAGTTACATGAATGCTGAATGTAAAGCCCCTATAAGCTTGGGTCTAGGTAGTATTTTTGGTAATGTCTCAACTATATTAAGGAGTGAAAATTACAATGTAGAAAAATCCAAGAGAAGCATTTTAGGTAACTGTTATGAAAGAAATTCCCTACACACCTACAGTGGTGTCGACAATTGAAGGTATCAGTGTTTAAGAGGAAAATCTGATTTGGAAGTGAGGCTTGGACATACCTAGCTGTGCCCAGGGCTTACTTCTGGCTCTGCACTCAGATTCTGACAGTGTCCAGGGGACTATATAGGGTGTTGAGGATTGAACCCATGTCATTTCCATGCAAGGCAAGCAACCTGCCTACTTTATTGCCTCTCTAGCCTTGAAAATATGATTTTAATTACCAAAAGAAAGCTTACCAGAATGCCTGTCTTGAATACAGGCAGGGGTGGGGGAGAAGAGAGATGGGGTACATGGGTGGTGGGAATGTTGCCCTGGTGAACTAGAACCCAACTACAATCATGTTTATAATCATGGTGCTTAAATAAAGATATTATTCTTTTTTTTTTTTAAAGCCTACCAGGGGCCGGAGAGATAGCATGGAGGTAAGGCATTTGTCTTTTATGCAGAAGGACGGTGATTCGAATCCTGACATCCCATATGGTCCCTCATGCCTGCCAGGGGCGATTTCTGAGCATCAAGCCAGAAGTAACCCCTGAGCACTGCCAGGTGTGACCCAAACCCTCCCCCCAAAAAAGCATACCAACATTTTGGTATTCCGTATGTGAAGACCTAATGAATTGATCACTCTTGCTTAACGGAATAAGAGGCACTAGTCTAGTTGACAATTGCCTTATATAGTATTCAGGGCTCCCATAAGGTTAGAAACATTTTGGGGTGCACAATAAAAGGCAACTAATGGGTGGAGTGTCACAAGATGCTACAGTGGCCTCAGTGTGAACATTTGACCATCACTCCTTTCATGCTATACTTCCAAGCAGGTAACTTTAGATAAACTGCAGTTATTTCTTTAAGAAGCTAAAGGAAAGTATAGAATGATGTGGTTCTTTTATGGGGGGGAGGGGTCACACCTCACAGTGCTCAGGGGTTGCTCCTGGCTCTATGCTCAGAAATAGCTCCTGCCAGACTCAGGGGGACCATATGGGATGCCGGGATTTGATCCACCAACCTTCTGCATGAAAGGTGAATGCCTTACCTCCATGCTATCTCTCCAGCCCCTAGAATGATGTGTTTCTGTGATAAATAATTGAGTTCAATTAAAGCTAATCTTAATTGTTCAGAAGCTCATAATCTGGTTTATATTTTATCGATACCCTTAGTATTTTTCATTCTCCATTCCATTATCTGCCATTTTGGTAATTTTACTCTAGGCAAAATTCTTCAAGGTTTGGAATGGAAAGTCATCTATGCTACTTATTAATGTTCTGGTGAAGATTCTGGTGATTCTGGTGAAGTTTTTTTATGAGAAAGAAGGCAGAAACCATGGACCCAAATGAGAAGTTTGAGGTCTTATATGAGTTTCATTTTTTCTTTATACCCTCTGTCCTCTATGAAAATGTGATCTAATTTTCAACTTTTCAGTGGCTTGGTGTGGAAGAAAAATCAGTCCCTTGAATAAAATGGTATAGTTTTGATTTTTAGGCCCTTTTATCACTATATTAAACTAGAAAATAAACTGTATATAGAAAGTTTCCATCAGCCTCTGGAGAGTAGTAGAAGAAAGAATTTAATGTGATATTTTCAGTGATATGTTGTGAATTTTTTTTCGTGGTGTTCAGCATTATTTCATTTTTCTGAATCACCTTTCCAAGTTTGTTCTTTATTTACATTATTTTTATATTTTTGCCCTCTTGCACAGTTTTATTAACTTCTATCTGTAATCCATTTTTGCGAGGATGACTGGGCATGTTCCATTTAATTCATTTCCTTATTCCCTAACTAATTACTTGGGTTTGGTAATTAAGCCACATATGTCCTTTTCTGGTTTATTTATGAAGTATAGCTCTAATCATGTAATAATAAATATTTTAAATAAAGGCTTTTCATTATGGATAAGTTGACTTAAATCACAAAATGCTATCATTGGTGATGTTCAGAAGGCAGTAAATGTGTGATATTTTTTAGTAAAGTACATGTATGTAATTTCATTTATGGTTTATTTACAGTGATGGAGGAATAAATCAGGTGTAGGAAATCAGCTAATAAAATCATAGGTAATATTCAGGAAGAAAGGATTAAAATGACAAAAATATGTAACTGTATTTAACAAAATATTTTACAAATCAAGTACTGGGCAAAACCGTTTTACAAAATAACAAATGAAAATAAATGTCAAAACATCCTCTGTTTTAAATAAATTCTTCACTTTAAAATATGTACTACAACAAGAAGATATGCCAAATATATGTGAAACAAATATTGTTTTCTTTTAGATGTCATCTAGAAACAACAGACTGCCTCATAATTGATATCAGCCTTTATTATTTGAGTGTAAAAAGACCCATTATGATATTACCAGCTCCATCTCTGCAGAACTAGAAAAGAAAAATGATATAGAGGAAATATTTACACCTCTGCTTTTGTTTATTTAAATCTTATCTTTGTGGACTTAATTAATGTTCATTTTGGAAGGATTACAATTATGGCTCAGTGTAGTTGACCAAAATTTCTTATTCAGAATTGCCTGCTTACACTGGTTGTTCTCAATTCTATTTTTCCCCTAGGATCTCCTTTCTAAATTCGTTTTTTTTTTCTCATTGAGCTTTTTTTCTTTATTTAAACACCTTGATTACATACATGATTGTGTTTGGGTTTCAGTCATAAAAGGAACACCACCCATCACCAGTGCAACATTCCCATCACCCAAGTCCCAAATCTCCCTCCTCCCCACCCAACCCCCGCCTGTACCATAAAAAGGCTCTACATTTCCCTCATACATTCTCAATATTAGGACAGTTCAAAATGTAGTTATTTCTCTAACTAAACTCATCACTCTTTGTGGTGAGCTTCCTGAGGTGAGCTGGAACTTCCAGCTCTTTTCTCTTTTGTGTCTGAAAATTATTATTACAAGGGTGTCTTTCATTTTTCTTAAAACCCATAGATGAGTGAGACCATTCTGCGTTTTTCTCTCTCTCTCTGACTTATTTCACTCAGCATAATAGATTCCATGTACATCCATGTATAGGAAAATTTCATGACTTCATCTCTCCTGACAGCTGCATAATATTCCATTGTGTATATGTACCACAGTTTCTTTAGCCATTCGTCTGTTGAAGGGCATCTTGGTTGTTTCCAGAGTCTTGCTATGGTAAATAGAGCTGCAATGAATATAGGTGTAAGGAAGGGGTTTTTGTATTGTATTTTTGTGTTCCTAGGGTATATTCCTAGGAGTGGTATAGCTGGATCGTATGGGAGCTCGATTTCCAGTTTTTGGAGGAATCTCCATATCGCTTTCCATAAAGGTTGAACTAGACAGCATTCCCACCAGCAGTGGATAAGAGTTCCTTTCTCTCCACATCCCCGCCAACACTGTTTATTCTCATTCTTTGTGATGTGTGCCATTCTCTGGGGTGTGAGGTGGTATCTCATCGTTGTTTTGATTTGCATCTCCCTGATGATTAGTGATGTGGAACATTTTTTCATGTGTCTTTTGGCCATGCGTATTTCTTCTTTGTCAAAGTGTCTGTTCATTTCTTCTCCCCATTTTTTGATGGGGTTAGATGTTTTTTTCTTGTAAAGTTCTGTCAGTGCCTTGTATATTTTGGAGATTAGCCCCTTATCTGATGGGTATTGGGTGAATAGTTTCTCCCACTCAGTGGGTGGCTCTTGTATCCTGGGCACTATTTCCTTTGAGGTGCAGAAGCTTCTCAGCTTAATATATTCCCATCTGTTAATCTCTGCTTTCACTTGCTTGGAGAGTGCAGTTTCCTCCTTGAAGATGCCTGTAATGTCCTGGAGTGTTTTGCCTATGTGCTGTTCTATATATCTTATGGTTTTGGGGCTGATATCGAGGTCTTTAATCCATTTGGATTTTACCTTTGTACATGATGTTAGCTGGGGGTCTAAGTTTAATTTTTTGCAAGTGGCTATCCAATTGTGCCAACACCACTTGTTGAAGAGGCTTTCCCTGCTTCATTTAGGATTTCCTGCTCCTTTATCAAAAATTAGATGGTTGTATCTCTGGGGAACATTTTCTGAGTATTCAAGCCTATTCCACTGATCTGAGGACCTATCCTTATTCCAATACCATGCTGTTTTGATAACTGTTGCTTTGTAGTACAGCTTAAAGTTGGGAAAAGTAATTCCTCCCATATTCTTTTTCCCAATGATTGCTTTAGCTATTCGAGGGTGTTTATTGTTCCAAATGAATTTCAAAAGTGTCTGATCCACTTCTTTGAAGAATGTCATGGGTATCTTTAGAGGGATGGCATTAAATCTGTATAATGCCTTGGGGAGTATTGACATTTTGATGATGTTAATCCTGCCAATCCATGAGCAGGGTATATGTTTCCATTTCCGTGTGTCCTTTCTTATTTCTTGGAGCAGAGTTTTATAGTTTTCTTTGTATAGGTCCTTCACATATTTAGTCAAGTTGATTCCAAGATATTTGAGTTTGTGTGGTACTATTGTGAATGGGGTTGTTTTCTTAATGTCCATTTCATCCTTATTACTATTGGTATATAGAAAGGCCATTGATTTTTGTGTGTTAATTTTGTAGCCTGCCACCTTGCTATATGAGTCTATTGTTTCTAGAAGCTTTTTGATAGAGTCTTTAGGGTTTTCTAAGTAGAGTATCATGTCATCTGCAAACAGTGAGAGCTTGACTTCTTCCTTTCCTATCTGGATTCCCTTGATATCCTTTTCTTGCCTAATCGCTATAGCAAGTACTTCCAGTGCTATGTTGAATAGGAGTGGTGAGAGAGGACAGCCTTGTCTTGTGCCAGAATTTAGAGGGAAGGCTTTCAGTTTTTCTCCATTGAGGATAATATTTGCCACTGGCTTGTGGTAGATGGCCTTCACTATATTGAGAAAGGTTCCCTCCATTCCCATCTTGCTGAGAGTTTTGATCAAGAATTGGTGTTGGACCTTATCAAATGCTTTCTCTGCATCTATTGATATGATCATGTGGTTTTTATTTTTCTTGTTATTGATGTTGTGTATTATGTTGATAGATTTACGGATGTTAAACCAGCCTTGCATTCCTGGGATGAAACCTACTTGATCGTAGTGGATGATCTTCTTAACGAGGCATTGAATCCTATTTGCCAGGATTTTGTTGAGGATCTTTGCATCTGCATTCATCAGTGATATTGGTCTGTAATTTTCTTTTTTGGTAGCGTCTCTGTCTGGTTTAGGTATCAAGGTGATGTTGGCTTCATAAAAGCTATTTGGAAGTGTTTCTGTTTGTTCAATTTCATGAAAGAGTCTTGCCAAGATTGGCAGTAGTTCCTCTTGGAAAGTTTGATAGAATTCATTAGTGAATCCATCTGGACCTGGGCTTTTGTTTTTCGGCAGACATTTGATTACTGTTTTAATTTCATCAATGGTGATGGGGGTGTTTAGATATGCTACATCCTCTTCCTTCAACCGTGGAAGATTATAAGAGTCCAAGAATTTATCCATTTCTTCCAGGTTCTCATTTTTAGTGGCGTAGAGTTTTTCAAAGTAGTTTCTGATTACCCTTTGAATCTCTGTCATATCAGTAGTGATCTCTCCTTTTTCATTCCTGATACGAGTTATCAAGTTTCTCTCTCTCTCTTTCTTTGTTAGGTTTGCCAGTGGTCTATCAATCTTGTTTATTTTTTCAAAGAACCAACTTCTGCTTTCGTTGATCTTTCGGATTGTTTTTTGAGTTTCCACTTCGTTGATTTCTGCTCTCAGCTTTGTTATTTCCTTCTGTCTTCCTATTCTTGGGTCCTTTTGTTGAGCATTTTCTAGTTCTATTAGCTGTGTCATTAAGCTACTCAGGTAAGCTCCTTCTTCCTTCCTGATGTGTGCTTGCAAAGCTATAAATTTTCCTCTCAGTACTGCTTTTGCAGTGTCCCAAAAGTTCTGAGAGTTTGTGTCTTTATTGTCATTTGTTTCCAGGAACCTTTTTATTTCCTCCTTGATTTCATCTCGGACCCACTGGTTATTGAGCATGAGGCTGTTTAACTTCCAGGTGTTAAAGTGTTTCTTCTGAGTCCCTTTGGAGTTCACAAATAATTTCAGAGCCTTGTGGTCAGCGAAGGTAGTCTGCAAAATTTCTATCCTCTTGATCTTATGGAGGTATGTTTTATGTGCCAGCATGTAGTCTATCCTGGAGAATGTCCCATGTACATTGGAGAAGAATGTGTATCCAGGTTTCTGGGGATGGAGTGTCCTATATATATCCACTAGGCCTCTTTCTTCCAATTCTCTCCTCAGGTCTAGTATATTCTTGTTGGGTTTCAGTCTGGTTGACCTGTCCAGTGTTGACAAAGCCGTGTTAAGGTCCCCCACAATTATTGTGTTGTTGTTGATATTATTTTTCAGATTTGTCAACAGTTGTATTAAATATTTTGCTGGCCCCTCATTCGGTGCATATATGTTTAGGAGAGTGAATTCTTCCTGCTCTACGTACCCCTTGATTAATATAAAATGTCCGTCTTTGTCCCTTACAACCTTCCTGAGTATAAAGTTTGCATTATCTGATATTAGTATGGCCACTCCAGCTTTTTTATGGGTGTTGTTTGCTTGGATAACTTTTCTCCAGCATTTTATTTTGAGTCTATGTTTGTTCTGACTATTCAGATGCGTTTCTTGTAGGCAGCAGAAGGTTGGATTGAGTTTTTTGATCCATTTAGCCACTCTGTGTCTCTTAACTGGTGCATTTAGTCCATTGACGTTGAGAGAAAGAATTGTCCTGGGATTTAACGCCATCTTTATTTCAAAATTTGGTGTGTCTTTTGGGTAGTCTTGTCTTAGATTAGGTCTTTCAGTTTTTCTCTTAAGACTGGTTTTGTGTCTGTGAAGTTTCTAAGCTGTTTTTTGTCTGTGAAACCATGTATTCTTCCATCAAACCGGAAAGTGAGTTTTGCTGGGTATAGTATTCTGGGTGAAGCATTCATTTCATTCAGTCTTGTCACAATATCCCACCACTGCTTTCTGGCATTGAGCGTTTCTGGTGACAGGTCTGCTGTAAATCTCAGGGAAGCTTGCTTGAACATGATTTCCCCTTATGATCTTGCTGTTTTCAGAATTCTGTCTCTATCTGTGGGATTTGTCATTGTGACTAGGATGTGTCTTGGGGTGGTTTTTCTGGGGTCTCTTTTGGTTGGTACTCTTCGGGCATGCAGGATTTGATCACATATATTCTTTAGCTCTGGAAGTTTCTCTTTAATGATGTTCTTGACCATTGATTCTTCCTGGAAATTTTCTTCCTGGGTCTCTGGGACTCCAATGATTCTTAAGTTGTTTCTGTTGATCTTATCATAGACTTCTATTTTCGTCTGTTCCCATTCTTTGACTAATTTTTCCATTGTCTGCTCATTTGCTTTAAGTTTTTTGTCCAATCTCTCCTGCTGTATGGAATTATTATGTATCTCATCTTCCACAGCACCAAGTCTATTCTCAGCTTCTGATACCCTGTCCCAGAGCTTATCCATTTTGTCATTTACTTCGTTTACTGACTTTTTCAGTCCTGTTAGTTGACATGTTATTTCAGTTTGGAGTTTTGTCATTTCTGCCTTCATATTTTCTTGGTTCTTATTAGTGTTCTGTTCAACTCGCTCCATGGTTTCTTGGAGTCTGTTGAGCACCTTCCATATTGCTAGTCTAAAGTCCTTATCTGAGAGGTTGATTAGTTGTTCAGTCATTATCTGGTCCTCAGAATTGTCATCTTCATTCTCTATGTCTGATGCTGGCCTGCGTTGTTTCCCCATTGTCACACTTGTATTGTGGGTTTTTCTACGTGTTGTAGTGGTATTCATTGTCTATATGATGTAGGCAGCACACTCCTCTGGCTCCTCCCTTTCTGGATGGGCTGACTTGCCTCTAAGGGAGGGGAGTCCTCCGTGGATGAAGCCTCACACTGGGTCAAATCTTAGGCCCGAGCATGCAACAGAGAAGACAGTCCAGAGAGAAATGTTTGCTTCTGTGATATAGCGCCGTTCTTAGTGTGATTTTTCCTTCTTGTTGCAATGGAGTTCTTTCCTTAGAAAGAGTGCATGGCCGCTTTTTGCCCCACTCGCAAGAGTTTCACGCAAGAGGCCAGTAGATAGACATAGACAGGTCACACTCACAGTCTTTCACAGCTGAGCCCCACTGGGCCGGTGTACTTTCGCGGATTTTCCCCACCTGGTGTCACACACAGGGAGCCAGCTTTTGCAAAGGTTAGCCGGTTTTTATGCTCTGAAGTCCCTCCCTGAAAATGGCGTCTGGGCGAGCGAGGTTTCTGGAAGCTCTTTTTGCCCCACTCGCAAGAGTTTCACGCAAGAGGACAGTAGACAGACATAGACAGGTCACACTCACAGTCTTTCACAGCTGAGCCCCACTGGGCCGGTGTACTTTCGCGGATTTTCCCCGCCTGGTGTCACACACAGGGAGCCAGCTTTTGCAAAGGTTAGCCGGTTTTTATGCTCTGAAGTCCCTCCCTGAAAATGGCGTCTGGGCGAGCGAGGTTTCTGGAAGCTCTTTTTGCCCCACTCGCAAGAGTTTCACGCAAGAGGACAGTAGACAGACATAGACAGGTCACACTCACAGTCTTTCACAGCTGAGCCCCACTGGGCCGGTGTACTTTCGCGGATTTTCCCCGCCTGGTGTCACACACAGGGAGCCCGGATTTCCTTAACCAGCTAAGGCGTCTTCGTCAATCCGTTTCCTGAAGCGGCTATTTCCCACTTGGAATCACACTTCATTTTGCTCTTGGCTGTGCACCCACAGAATCCGTATACACCGACGCTCTCCATCACCTACTCACTGTGTGTCCTGGGGCTGGGTGCTCAGCGCCCAATCTCAGGAGCTTCCGTCATGGGGGATGCAGGCGGCGGCCGCAGCTCCGCGAACACTAGGGAGTTACAGAAGCTGAGGCAGCAGGCGATGAAGTACTACCAGGAGAACGAAGTCCCGCGCAGGCTGGAAGAGCTGCTCAACTCCACCTTCTACCTCCAGCCTGCCGACGTCTACGGGCACCTTCGTTTCTAAATTCTTAACCTAAGCAGTGAATGGTACCCATTGAGACAATTGATTCATTTTTCAGGATATCTACAGTTTAGTTAAAAGACTCCTCTTCTGATGACCAGCAACTTTGTTGGCTTGATCCCAAAGTTATAGTTGGGAGATAAAGAAGTTTTTCCACATATTTGATGATACTTCATACAAATCACTTGGCCATTCTGAGTTTGAGTCCTATATATTACTTGTATAGTGTTGTTCCTCACCCCTACCTTTTATGGCTTTTTGGCCATGCTCAGAAGGACTGAGAGCTTACACCTGGTTCTCTGGTCAGAGATCATTCTTGTGGGGTTCCTGAGATGATTATAGGGCACCAGGGACAAACCTTATTTAGCCATATGTAAAACAAAGCTCCCTACCTGCTGTACCATCTTTTGGCCCCCAGTGTTGTCTTTCTGATCATTTCCAAGGTAGTTGTAGGCAAATGAGAAGAGTTGAAGAGTTGAAAAGCAAATAGCAGTCTCTGAGTATGCTCTTATTGTTTTGTTTTTGTTTTTTGGATCGCACCCAGCAGTGCTCTGGGGTTCCTCCTGGCTCTAGGGTCAGAAATCACTCCTGGCAGGCTCGGGGGACCATATGGGATGCCGGGATTCGAACCAGTGTCCTTCTGCATGCAAGGCAAACGTCCTACCTTCATGCTTTCTCCAGCCCCATATGCTCTTATTGTTAACAAGAGAAAACTGAGCATCTATTTAATGGCATTTAAAAGTGAAAGTTCCTACTTTTATTGCTTCATTCACATTTATCTGTTTCTTGTCTGCAGACTTCAACTTCTCATTGAATCGGATGAGACAATACCTTTGGTGATACAGTCCGCCACTGTGCTATAGGGGCACAAGCAACTTGTTTTCAAATGCTGTTTACTAGATGGTATCTGGGAAACAGCAACAAATATATTGCCATTTTGAGACGAATAATTTTGTTGACCGCAAGGCAGAACGGCAGTAGGCTCAGATGGGAGAGCTGTAGTCATTATCCAAAGGTCAGACTTGATAAGCAAACTAGGCTGTTTTTTCCCGAACTCCCATATGTCTGGAGGGGCATGTGGGCGGCAGGAATAGCCAGAAATCTCACTGTCAAAAAAGTATGTAAGTGATTTTCTGCAAATAGAACTGGCTGTATCCCATGCAAAATGACAAGATTCCTGTCTTCAAGGAGTTCTTAGTCTAAGGACATAAGACAGCAGCAGAAATGCCATGCAGGGTGTACCTATGTCTTGGTGCTTATAGCCATTCCATAAGTGTCATTTGGGGCACCATGAATGAATGAGTGAACAGACATATATTGAGTGAGCAATGAACATTGAAAGGTAATTCCTTGGAGTAACAACTTGGAAAAGCAGAAGTGAAAACTTGAAAACCTTTTGCAATTTAACGTAGAGCTAAGCTATTACTTCCTCTAGATTTTTCCATACTCAAATTCTGACCAAGAATATATTTAGTTTTATTAAATAATACATAAATGGAACTAAATCTTTAAGGATTCTAACTCTTATAAGTGTAGCTATACTCCAGTATTGTGAAGTGATATGCTGAATAGTTTATCGTGATTATTTTAATCAATTTTCTTTTTTATCAGGAAGTAACATTTGACCTTTTTCTTTCACTAAAGGTGAACTATGCTGTGCATAATAACAGTGACCACATACTAACCCTATTGGTGATACAATATGGTACAGGGAAATGATTTGTAGATGTAAGTTCCAGGTGCTCCACTATTTATTTTGGAAAATCAGTAAAGCTTTCCTGAGCTGGAGCTTTATTATCTAGTAACAAAGGGAACTAATCCTTTCCACCAGTGTAAGAAAATTGGTAAGTTATAAGATTCTATCAGGTTGTAAGGTTTTTCTATTAAGATGAGGAAATAACTTAGAAACTATTTCCCAAGTTCCACGACTGATTTCTAGAGTAGATGGTGTAATACAGTCCCTGAATGTTGGTTACCTCCCTGACAACAACATTCAACTTAAAACCATTATGTAAAGGATTTCTCAGTTACCAGAACACAAAAGATAGCTTAACTTGGCAATTAAACATATTGTGAAGTAGCAGGTTCGACTTCATTTATGTTCTGCTATTTTTTGGAAGAATTTTCTAGACTTCATTTTTATTTACCAGCATATATATAATATATCATGCATCACTCTGATTTACAGCTTCTAGAATGTAGATGTTTCATTGATAGGCCATCATTGCATTTGATGGACACCAAAGTTGTTAGAAGTTTTGCTTGATATAATTGTCACTCCCACGCAACTATAAAATGGCCATATCAATTTGGAGGAGTATTTTTCTGCTACACATAAATCAATTCACTGTGGTTTAAATGCAACCCTGTTTAACTATACTGAGAAAGCCACAACCATTTCCTTTTGTGTTGGATGAGGTTGTAAGTGTGTCACCAAATGTTCAAATCAGGTTGTTACTGAAACTGAAAACTATCTCTAAGGGGGAAGACAACTATTAAGAATGAGCTTAGGAAAACATTTGTAGATGTATTAAAATAGGAAACATAAGCTGATTAGGCAAAGTTCCAAAGATTCATTAGTTTATTAAAGTAGATTGAAATGAATGTTTGAGAGATTTAAATAAATTAACCTTTAATGAGTACCCAGGGGCCAAGGAAAAAGAATGACAGAGGATTAGGCGTATTTTGTATGATTGTTGCATAATGCACACTGATTAGTCTTTTTTTCTGAATGCTCATTGCTGTCTAACAATACTAATAAATAAAAAAGATTAAATATAAAATATCTCTAGATTGTAATTGCTGCCTGCTCTTATGTGTACACAAATAGCGTGCTTTGATTTAATGACAGTTCCTATAATTTTGGCAGTAGGAAACAGAGATTTTTGTTGTTACATCATTATGTTTTTATTTAGCCCATGTAAGCAAAGCTTGGTCAGTTTTAGAAATTTATTTCTAACATGCTGGACATAAGTTTAGCATATCAGCATAATATTATTTCCTGTGTTTCACAAACTTGTGTTCTAAATAAAAGTAGTAGCAAACTTCTTATAAGATATATTGGTATTTAAACATCTTATTAAGAAAATATTCAGTGCTTTTTGTGTATGAAATGAAATGTTTTATAATGCAAATATTGAAGAAATTTCTTGAATCAGTTTTGGCAATAATTATATATATATATATATATATATATATATATTTGATGAACACTTAAAAAAACCTCTACTGACATTGAAGTAAGTTTTGAATAATTTCTGCTAGGAGGACATTTTTCCTGGTTACTTTCTCTCTTATCTTATATCCCCCTTTTGAACTATATATTGGGTTATCATTGTTTAATCTTAAATGCAGAGCCTCTTGACTCAGCGTTCATTTTTTTTTAGATGAAGAAACTTCAGCTAAACTGGTTTATTTAAGGTTGATGGAAGAATAGTAGTAAGAGCATGCATCTTTTGGCCTGTTATTTTTCTTACTATACTTAATTATACTTAATCAATTCCCTTACAGTTATTTACTTTTTCCCTGACTATAAATTCCTGTAGAGTCACTGAGGTGTCATTTTTGTGCTTGACTTCATTAAAAGTAGTTGTAGTATAGTTGTAGTTCTAATAGTATTCTTGCATTATATGCAGAGTGAAATAAATTAGTTATGTATTTGAAGGCAGAGTGACCAGACTGTAATCTTGAAGGCTGTGAAAGTCCTGCTCAATCTTTAGACAATCTG